>NC_133658.1:908951383-909551383 GCF_037893015.1 Macrotis lagotis
AGAGTTCCTTGCTTTTTGTCCACAATTATGATATCACAGGTATAGGTAACTCCCTATGATGAATCCCCCTTTTCCAATATGAATCATTTACTCAGTGTGTTGAGGTCTGGGTTTACAAATCAAAGTAAAAATCAGTACCTGCTCTCCGGGAGCTCACAACCTGACTGGGGAAAGACAACATGCAAATAACTATGGACGAAAGAGAGAAATGCTAGGGATAGTCTTAGAGGGGAGACACTAGGGTTAAAGGGACCGAGGAGAGGGTTTTTGTAGTTGTTGAGGCAGTTGGGGTTAGGGGGCTTGCCCAGGATCACAGAACTAGTAAATGTCCACACTGAATTCAGATCCTCCTGACTCCAGTGCTCTGACTACAGCACCATCTAGTGGTCTCAGGGGAGATAGGTTGAGGGTGGAATGTTAATTGAGACCTGAAGGAGGCCAGGGAAAATGGGAGTAGAGACAAAGGAGAACAGGCAGTGAAAATCCTTGGGGTTGAGATATGAAGTACTGTATTCAAAAAACAGCAAGGAAGACAATCTTGAATCACAGCGAAGTGGTGGGGGATAAAGTGTAAGAAGACTGGAAAGACAGAGGATCTAGATTATGAAGGATTTTGAAAGGTAAAGTGTGGGTTTTATATTTGATCCTGGAAGAGGTAGAATGAGCCCCTGGAGTTCACAGAAAAGGTGGTGACATGATCAGACCAGTCCTTCAGGCCTGGAGTAGGGAGAGGCTTGAGGTAGGTAACAGTCCAGGTGAGAGGTCAAACTCAGGCCAAGGTGGTGCCAGTGTCAAAGAAGGGGTTGTAGACTGGGAACAGTTTGAAGGGGAGGTGGGAGAACTGGGCTGCACCAGAATGAATGTGGAGTGAGGAGCACCGGCCTCAGAGCAGCCCTTCGGCGAGAACTTGCAGCAGGAATCTGGGGAAACCAGCCTGCACCTCCAGAGCACAGCCCACAGATGGTAAGGAGGTCAGGGGAGACTGCAGAAAGCTCTCTGCTCTCCTTGGGGCAGGACTCTGCTGTTTGCCCACACTCAGATCCAGGTTGCAGTTTGGACTTCCATACTAAGATAGCAGGGGCCCTCCTCACAGCTCCAGGGCAGAGGGTCATCTACATATCAAAGCACAGGCAAGAGAACATAAGACCTTGGAGGAATAAAGGTGGGGGGGTGTCCCAAAAAAAACCCCAAAGCGGGTGTCCCAATAATACTCAAAAGCTCAGGAAGCACCCCAAAACCAGGCACAGGCTGGAGAAATGAGTAAACAGAGGAAAAAAGAGGAACACCATTGAGAAATTCTTTGTCTATGATGCCAAGAAGGATCAAAATGCTCAATCTGAAGATGAGGAAGTACAAGCTCCTGCATCTAAAGATTCCAAGAAAAACAGAAGTTGGACTCAGGCTACGCTAGAGCTCGAAAAATATTTTGAAAATCAAGTAAGGGAGATAGAAGAAAAATTGGGAAAAGAAATGAGAGAGATGCAGGATAAACATTCACTTCACAAATACAGATTATTCCCTTCAGCAGCTTAGTCAAGGAGATGCAAAAAATGCTCAAGAAAATAATATGTTAGAAACCAGCATAGGCCAAATGGATAAACCAGTTCAAAAAGTTATTGAAGAAAAGAATGCTTTAAAAAGCAGAATTGGCCAGATGGAAAAAGAGATAAGAAAGCTCTCTGAGGAAAACAAATTCTTCAGATGTAGAATGGAGCTAAAGAAAGCTGATGACTTTACAAGAATTCAAGACACAATACTTCAACATCAAAAGAATGAAAAATTAGAAGAAAATGTAAAACATCTCATTGAAAAACCAACTGATCTGGAAAACAGATTCAGGAAAGATAATTTAAAAATTATTGGGATGGGGCGGCTAGGTGGCACAATGGATAGAGCACCAGCCCTGGAGTCAGGAATACCTGAGTTCAAATCCGCCCTCAGACACTTAATAATTACCTAGCTGTGTGGTCTTGGGCAAGCCACTTAGCCCCATTTGCCTTGAAAAAACTAAAAAAAATTATCAGGATACCTGAAAGTCAGGATCAGGAAAGAGCCTTGACATCATTTTTAAGGAATTCCTACAGGAAAATTGCCCTGGGGCAGCTAGGTGGTGTAGTAGATAAAGCACCAGCCTTGGAGTCAGGAGTACTTGGGTTCAAATCTGGTCTCAGACACTTAATAATTACCTAGCTATGTGGCCTTGGACAAGACACTTAACCCCATTTGCCTTGCAAAAAAAAAACCTAAAAAAAATTGCCCTGATATGCTAGGAAATAGAGGGCAAAATAGAAATTGAGAGAATCTACCAATCTCTCCCAGAAAGAGATAAAAAAAAAACAACCCCCAGGAATATTACGGCCAAGTTCCAGAACTCCCAAGTCAAAGAGAAAATATTACAAGAAGCCAGGACACAATTCAAGTATTGTGGAACTGCAGCCAGGATCACACGGGACTTAGCAGCAACTACATTAAGGGCTCATGGGGCTTGGAATATAATATTCTGGAAGGCAAAAGAGCTTGGAAAACAACTGAGAATCCACTACCTAGCAAAACTGAACATCCTCTTCTGGGGGGAAAGATGGACTTTCAGTGAACCAGGGGAATTTCAAATGTTCCTGTTAAAATGGCCAGAGCTGAACAGAAAGTTTGACCTTCAAATACAGGACTCAGGCAAAGCACAGAGAGGGGAGAAGGGTAAAATATGAGGGACTTAATGATGATGAACTGCATGTATTCCTGCACAGAAAAATGACACTTATAATACTCATATGAAACTCCTCATTTAATAGAGCAGGTAGAAGAAGCTTTTATAGATGCATAAGAGAGAGAGCTGAATTTGAAGATATAAAATATTTTAAAAATGGAGTCAATGGCTAAAAGGGAAATGCACTGGGAATAAAAGAAAGGAGAGGTGGAATAGACTAAGATATTTCATATAGAACATTTTTTTTACAATGATAGGGAAGGGGGGGAAGGCAAAAGGGAATGAGAAAACCTTCACTCCCATCAGAAATGGCTCAGAGAGGAAACAGCATACACACTCAATAGGGTATAGACATCTAGAGTAAAAAGGAGAGAAGAGGGACAGGGGGAAGGGGGGGGATGCTGGTGATAGAGGAGAGGGTAGATCATAGGAGAGAATAGTCAGATATAACACATTTTCTTTTTTACTTCTTGCAGGTGACTGGGATTGGGTGACCTGTCCGGGACCATAGGGCTGGGTGGTTGCTGGGTCTCAGGGGTGGTATGTGGGCTCGGGGCCTATTGGCCTCAGGGCTGGTGATCAGTCTGTTGCGCTACTCAGCTACCCTACAGTATATTTTAGAAGAGGGACAAGAAAGGAGATAGAAAATATAATATATGGTAGTGGGGAAGAATGGATGGAGGGAATCACAATCAGCAACAGCAACAGTGGAAAAATAACGGAAGCAACTTTTATGACGGATTTATCATAAAGAATGTGATCCACCTGAGACAGAACTGATGGTATCAGAACACAGACTGAAACATTTTTTTCTCTTTCCTTTACTCTTTCTCATGAGGATCTACATTTTTTGGGGAGGGATGGGAATTCAGGGAAGCCTGGAAAGATTTGCATGGATTGATGCTGAGCGAGATGAGCAGAACCAGAGGAACACTGTGTACCCTAGCAACAACATGGGGGTGATGACCAACCTTGATGGACTTGCTCATTCCATTAGTGCAACAATCAGGCACAATACTTTATTTTTCTTCCTTAAGGATATGATTTCTCTCTCATCACATTCAACTTAGATCAATGTATACCATGGAAACAATGTAAAGATTAACAGATTGCCTTCTGAGGGGGCTGGGGGGGGGAGAAGCAAGATTAGGGGGAAAAATTGTAAAAAATTCCAAATAAAATAAAAATACTACAAAAAAAAAAGGTGTTGTATAGACATACTGTGAAAGTTGAAAAGACAGGACATGTCCACTGGCTGGATAAGGGAGTGAGAGTAAGGAATCAAGGATGGGACCCCCATTGTGAGGCGTAGTGACTGCTGATTCTCAAAAAGCAAAAGGTAAGTTAGGAAGAGGAGGTTTTGGGGAAAAGATAATGAGTTCATTTTAGATGTGTGAGGTTTAGACTGTCTAGAGGGGGACTCCATTCAAAAAACCTGAAAGGCAGTTGGAGATGTGAGACTGGAGGTCAGCAGAGAGGTTAGGACTGGTTGGAGTAGATCTGAGTCGTCTGTGTGGGGATAATTGAAACCCTAGGGGTGGATGATATCACTTTGTGAAAAAATATAGTGGGAAAAGGCGAGAGGGATTGGGACAGAACCTTGTGAGACACTCATGATTAGTGGCTAGGTGTGACCTGGGTGGAGACTTGGCCACAGAGGCAGGGGGATGACTGGACAAGGAATGGGGGAGAACCAGGGAGAGTGGTATCTATCAAGAAAAGGGGTGATTAACAGCATTAGAGGTTGCAGATAGGGCAAGAAAGATGAGGATTTGGCAGTGAAGAGATCAATGGTAACTTTGGAGAGAAGCAGTATCAGTTGAATGAGGAGATCAGAAGCCAGTCTGTAGTTAAGAAGAGAGTGGGATGAGAGAAAATGCAAGAACCAACTGTTGACAGCTGTCTCAAGTGGTTTAGCCACGAAAGTGAGGAAAGATAAGACAATAATTATTCTCTCAAGGGAGAGGTTTTGGGGTTTATTTTTGAGGATAGTGGAGAAATAGATGTGTTTATAGATAGTTGGGAAGAAGCCAATATAAGGAGAGATTGAAGAAAAGGGAAAGTGAATTGATAGAGGAGACAATTGAGAATGGGATTCCACACAGGTAAAGGGATACTTAGGAATGGAGAACCATTTCTCCGTTTGAGACAGGAATGAAGAGATAGTAGTGGAAGGCATTTGAGTGCTGTGACATGAGTAATAGGAGAGAAAAGAGACTCTCAATGAAAGGCCTCAATTTTTTTAACAAAATAATATACAAGGTTCTCAGCTGAAAGGGTGAGGGATTGACAAAGGATGAAAAGGTTTGGAAGAGTCACTGTAGAGAGCAGGATAAGGAAATGTTTTATTCAACTGTTTCAGTGTTTCAGTGTGATCCCCATTTGGGGTCTTTGTGGCAAAGATACTGAAGTGGTTTACCCTTCTCTTCTCCAACTCATGTGGCAGATAAGAAAAATAGGACTAAGTGATTTGCCCCAGGGTCACACAACTAGTAAGTATCTGGGATTGGATTTGAACTCAGGAAGATGAGCCTTTTTAATTCCATTGTTCTATAGACTATTTTTTTTTGCCTTCTGGAATATCATATTCCAATCCCTATGAGCCCTTAACCTAGATGCTGCCAGATCCTGTGTAATTCTGACTATGGAGCCTCGGTAATTGAATTGTTGGTTTATGGCAGCTTTTAGAATTTTCTCTTTGATTTGGGAGTTTTGGAATTTGGCTATAATATTCCTGAAAGTTTTTCTTTTAGGATCTCTTTCAGGGGGTGACTGGTGAATTCTCTCAATTTCTATTTTACCCTAACCTTCTAGGATCTCAGGGCAATTTTGCTGTATTTTCTTTCTTTCTTTCTTTCTTTCTTTCTTTCTTTTTCTTTTTTTGCAAGGCAAATGGGGTTAAGTGGCTTGCCCAAGGCCACACAGCTAGGTAATTGTTAAGTGTCTGAGACCGCATTTGAACCCAGGTACTCCTGACTGCAAGGCTGGTGCTTTATCCACTATGCCACCTAGCTGCCCCCTGTATTATTTCTTGAAAAATGAAGTCTAGGCTCTTTTCCTGAATGTGGCTTTCAGATAGCCCACTAATCTTTAAATTATTTCTTCTGGATTTGTTTTCGAGGTTGGTTGTTTTTCCAATGAGATATATTCTATAGACTACTGCAACTCCTAGCTGTCTTGGGGATCCCCTTATAGCAATGAGAGTCCAGTTGAGATTACATGTTGAGTCAGGACAGTTGAGTGACTTTCCCCAGTCTAGTTCAGAATGTGAGTAGAAGTGAAGGCAACTTAGGAGGGAGTAATCTGGGGCTAGGCTTTGGAAGATTTTCATGGGATAAGGGCAAAGAGGAGGAAAGAACTTGAGGACTTCAATGCACAGTCGAACTGGTTCACATGGAGGTCAAGATGGGGAGCCAAAGAATACAGTCAGTGCTAGGAGGATGGCCTGGGACAGAACTGAGGGGCCTGAGGGGAGTGGATTTAATGAAGATAAACAGTTGGAGTTGCAGAGAGAGAAGTGGAATAAAATGTAATAAGAGGAATTTCAGAGTTCATGAACATGGGAGTACAACATGTATAGGTGATGGTGAGATAAAGGGTATGACCATCTCTGTATGGAGCTGTGGTGCAGGTCGTGGGAAATGAGTAAGTGGAGGATTGGAGGTATAAAGGGATTTATGATTTTCATATTAATTTATATATATATAATATACTAATAATTTAGATTTCTTAGAGTTATCATTTTCCCAGCAGATTCTGGCTTGGGAACCAGAGACTGCCAATGTAGCTTTAAGTTATCAGTCACTGGTGATCCCTACATTCCTGTGGTTGTGCTGAGTCTGTCTATGTTAAGTGAGGTAAATCAAAGACTCCACTCCTGTTCCTGTCACAGAACTCTGGTTCTACACCCTGAAAGCAATCACGTCCCCCAAGGCTTGAACCATTCCCACAGGACTCCCAAACACCCAGAGTGGTCTCTATTTGTGGGTTGACTCACGGGCTGTTGTTGTAACCCATCTTCCCCTTTCCATTTGTTCTTTATGTATATAACCTCTGCCTTTACTGTAGCATGAGGTGCTCTCCTCAGGAGAACTTCAAGTTTGCAAACTGAATTCTTCACTCTGAAATCACTTAATTGCACCACTATGTGATTTCTGGCATGTCTTGCCTCAGATCTGCTTTGTGTCATCTCCAGTTATTCACAGGTTAGAGACTGTCTGGACTACATTTAATATTCTGTTAACAGGAGGTTAGGATATTTGAGGGAATATCCATTAAAGCCCTCTAGGAGGGGATTTGAGGAGAAGACAAAGACAGCCAGGCACTTTACTTTTTAAAGGAAGGATAGTATCTTGAAAACCTTTAGACAACAGTTACCGGAATATTGATTGGGTGATAAATACAAATCAAAGTTCAAATGTTGAAAGGTTAGTGAATGGTGTTGGTAGGAGTGTTTGGGAATGGTAATGGGGCACAAGGAGTACTCCAATTGGCCCACCACGACCAGTGAACTGGGGGGTAGGAAAGCATAAGCATTTCTGGAAAGGGACAACTAGAGAAGTTGTGCCTTCAGGGGAAAGCTGGACCACAGTGAAATAGAGAGCAAGAATGAAAAGAATTTATGATGAAATCCAGTTTGTTATCCAAGGAGCAGGCATCAGAGGGCCCAGTGGACTGGGTAATTGAGAGCTGGAGTTTGGGGATCTTGGGCTAAGGGGAATGGGACCAAGCTAGTGATGGATGGAGAATAGGGTTGGAGCAATGGGAACCAGGGATTTAGATTCCCTGGGATGGAGTAGGAGAACTCATTGAGACAGGAATTCCAATAGGTTGTAAACTATCCAGAGAGTCACTCTTTATTTTATTTTTTTAGGTTTTTTTGCAAGGCAAATGGGGTTAAGTGGCTTGCCCAAGGCCACACAGCTAGGTAATTATTAAGTGTCTGAGGTCAGATTTGAACTCAGGTCCTCCTGACTCCAGGGCCAGTGCTTTATCCACTGCACCACCTAGCTGCCCCAAGAGTCACTCTTTTAAGTTGTCCTTTGGAGTGTCAGGGATCTGGGTCAGGCTAGAGAGAAGGGCTAGAAGTTGATCTACTGTTCTTAGAATCCCAGAGCATTGCTTTGGGCACAAAATAATTTATTTACCCAAGGTCACACAGTCATTATGCCAGGGGCAGAATTTAAACCCAGGACTCCTTGACTCCAAGGGTACACTCTATGACACACTGTGTGTGTGTGTGTGTGTGTGTGTGTGTGTAGGTGGGTAACATTCTTTGTCCTTAGGTCCTCTGGAGATATAGTTGATCATTGACTAGAAGTTGACTTTCAAAGTTGTCTTTTATTTTCAAATCTACCTGTCCATTAATTATATCTATCCATCCATTCATTCAGTTTTCCATTATCCATCCTCCATTCATCCATCCATTCATTTTCCATTCATCCACCCACCCATCTGTCCTCCATTCATTCATTCTTCCACCCACCCACCCTCCATTCATTCACCAGTCCATCTATTCATCTGCTCAACCATTCATTCTTCTACCCATCCTCCATTCATCCATCAATCTATCCATTCACCTACCCACCCATCCTTCCATCAATCATTCATCTATCCATCCATCCATATGCTGCTTTTCAGGTGACTCTTGGATTGGACTTACTATTGTCTGTAGGAGTTAGTGTGAGGAAGAGAAGGGATATTTCATTCCTATCTCAAGGGGAGACATCGTTTCCACTCTTTGAGAGGGAAGGGAAAAGAAAAGGATTAAGTATTTCTTAGTTCCTATGATGAGCCAGGTACTATGCTGAGTGCCTTTTACAAAAATTCTTAATTCATCTTCACAATGACCCTAGGAAATAGGGCTATATTAATTTCAATTTTATATCTGAGGAAATCAGGGCAGGGGTTAAATGACTTGCCTAGGGTCACATATCAAGTATCTGAGATCACATTTAACTATCTTCCTAATTCTAGGCCCAGTGCTCTACCCACAGTGTTATCAGCTGTCTCTGAGGATGGAAAAAGACTTTGGGAAGTGGTGGAGGGACAGGTGGAGAAGTTGAAACCTTCTCATATTGCTTTCCAGTTAGCCTCCCTAGAGACTTTGAGAAATTTTCTCCAGGGTGGGAGGGCTTGTGCTTAAACCTCTCACTCCCAAAGAGAGGCACTTTCCCTGTGTATCATCTGGTCCATCCCAATCTGTATAAATTCCCCAGCTTCTATTTGCCATCATGGTAGATAAATGACTTTACTTGGGATGGCCTTTTCTGATATTAGCCTGCAGCTACAAACTTGGGGTTTTAACCTTCCCCTTTAAGAGAAGCAACAAGGAAATTGTCTTGAACCTAAAAAAAACAAATCCAAGTCCAAACTGCAGTCTCCTAGCCTAGTGATATTTAGGGGAACAGAGGGCTACAGAACTAGTGTCGCATTCTCTTAAGGGCCCCTTCCCCTGGCAGGTCCTAAAATGTCCCTAGGATTCCAGAGCTGATCTCCCAGAAACTCCCTTCAGATCCTACTCAGAACATTCTGGATTAGATGTGGGCAACAACACCCACATGCACAGACATGAATTATAATGATCAGTCCACAGGACAATGAAAACTTTTGCCTCTATTTCCCTACCTAGTTTATACATAAACAATACATGTGGCAAATCTAAAACGTATCTAACTACTTACTGGCACTAACTTGATCCCCCAAGCTCCTCTAATTAATGATTTGTTTGCTCATAGAAGGTGTTTTCTCCAAGAACAGATAGTTGCTAATGTGCTGCTAACCACAGGTAGTGAGTGCCTCCTCTGACTAGCTGTCTATACCTGAGTAACTCTTCAATTCTACAAACATTCATTAGATTCTTACTTTGTGATGGGCCCGTGCTGCTCTCTGGACCTAGAAGGCCCTGAACACTTCCTCCGGCTCTCCCTCGCTGGGGATCCATTTTCTCTAGCAGTGAGGGCAGCAGCCCCGAGCTGTCATTGGGGATCGAGGCAGAGCCCATGTGGCGAGGTAAACTCCATCGAAGAGCATGGCATCTCAGAATGAGGAGGCTGTGCAGTGCTGTTACCATCTTTATTAACCAACAAATCTGACCCAGAATAGGAGCCCTCGAGGACAGGGGCTTCCCTAGCCACTGGAGGGACCAGACTTGGAAGATGGGAGCTCAGAGCCCCCCAACTTGTCTAGCTTTCCATCCCGAGAACAGGGGGCTGGGAGAGGGGCCCCGCTTCTTGCCACCTTCCTCCCTCCTTCTGTGGGGAGAGGTGAGCCCCAGGCTCCACCGACCCCTGAGAACCTTCCACTGCCCTGTGTCTTCTGAGCAGCTGAATCCCCCCACTGGCTCTCCTGCTGCTGCTGTGCCCCTGGGGGTGCCTGGTGTGCTCACACTCACACACGGCAGCTGGAGGTGGGAGAGGGGAGGGACCCACGGTCCTCCCGGGAACTTAGGAAGCCCTGCACGCCACCCTCAGGCACACCCTCACGCCAGCAGGCGGCTGTACTCGGCCAGAGCGGAGGACTTCTTGACCCCATCCCAGATGCGGGCAGCATAGTGGAACCTAGGCAGAGGGAGGACAAGGCATCAGAGAACATCTGTCAGGAGGGACCTTAGGATCATCTCCACACTGTGTTTTAGAGCCCAAGGACAGAGGCCGGGGGCTTCCTGGGAGACTGTTCAGGGCTTGGAAAGTTCTTGGGCCTGCAACCCTGGGGCTTGTGAGATCTTGGCAGCTTCCTGAAGAAGGGCACCCCAGAAGAGGCGCCACACCTGCTGCCACTCTACCTGAAGGGGCCCCTACTTCTTCCTCTGCTATGATACATTAGTGCAGCTCTCCTGTCCCCTAGGGTTTCTCTACTCCAGCCTAGCAGCATTAGCCAGTTCAAGGTCCTGGGTTTCAGTTCTGTGCAGAGGGCTCCAGCCCCAAAGATGTGGCCCACAGGACCGAGCAGTCTGTGCCCCAATGCAGGCCAACTGGCACAGAGGGTGCTGGGGCTTCCTTGGCCTGACTCACCACTGCTGGAAGGCTGCCTAAGCTTGGGGATGTGACAGAGGAGTGGCCAAGCCTCCCATCCCATATGCATGCGTGCACAGCCATGCAGGACTGTGTACATTCATGTGTGTTTGTGGTCTCTGTGTGTGTCAGAGCTGGGGATTCCTCAAACTCCTCTGCAGGATGTTCTTGACTCTTCCCTCCCTTCCAGTTTGATGCTGTTCTAGCCTGTCAAGGTCCCAGGGATTGCTGCCTGGTGGGTCAGGAGGCTTCTGGCCCAGGATTGGGGGAGACCTCCTTCCAGGCTCATCACCCCTCCCCCCAGGACTTTTGAACACTTTAGGTCTCCTGCCACCCCTGGTTGAGCACCCACAATAATGGCGTGGGGATGCTCTAAGGGCTTTACTGTAATCTGGACCTCCTGACCAGTGTGTCCAGCCTCTCCCCACCCTGTCCTTGAGGAGAGCTGAAAAATCAGCCTTTTATCTCCTCTTAAATATATTCAAATCATCTGTTTAATGTTTTTTATGTTCATGAATTTTCCCAATTTGCCCATGGGACACGCTGGCTGGCAGGAACCCTCCCCCCACCTCCTCCAGGGGACTTACCAGTTCTTCTCTGTCAGGATGGTATGCGACAGCTGTGGCCGGGCCATGGACATCACCTGGCTACGGAGTTTGGTCACTAGGGACTGGAAGCTGGGGTGGCCTCGGTAGCCCGGGAGAAGGGAAAAGAGTGGGCTGGAGCCTGGGCCTGGGGAACAGGAGGAAGGGTGAGAGCCTTGACCCTCCTCCTCCTCTGCCTGCATGCCTGTGTTCTGGCAGACCCGCCCATGCCCGGGCTCCCCACAGCTGGTACCTGCTCGGGGCAGGCTCTCACTGTCCCCTTCGGTGTCCATGAAGGGCACTAGGAAGAGGTTCACCTCTGAGTCCAGGAAGTCAGGGGGCAGGCCTGGGAAGACATTGCACTGCAACATGGACAGAGTACCTGGGGAAGGGGAGAGATAGCCCCGGTGAGGTCAAGAGAAGGAGCAGTAGGTGGCTTTGGGGGGAAGGTCCAGGGCGGCCCCTCACCCTTATAACGCAGGTGGGAATGGGCCATCAGCTGGTCAATCACCAGGTGCATCTGCCGAAGCTTCTGGGGGCAGAAGTCCTCCCGCCGGGCCTTATTCTGCAGAAAGACTGAGGGAGGGATGGCTGGTGAGCCCCTGGCTGACAGGAGCAGCTCCTCCTCTGCTCCCCTCCTCCCTCACGCTGTCTCACCCAGGTGGGGGTAGTACTCAGTGCCTTCGTCTGAACCTGAGGAGCTGCTGGCCTCGTGGCTGGGGGAGGGGGTGGAGGGCTTCACCATCTCAGCTGTCTGTAGAAACCTGGGCATGTGAGGGAGACCAGAGAGGCTGGTGGGCTTGCTGAGGGCCACTTGGCAAGCGAAGACCACTCTGCCACAGAACCCGCTAGAGTGAAAGCTGCAGTCACCAGGGCAGGCCAGGCCCCAGGGCTGCCTCCTTGCACTCACAGCCTCTGAGGCTGCAGTGAGGAGCCTGGAAAGAGGGGCAGGCCGGCAGAGGTGCTGCTCAGGCAGGATCTGAACTCAGGGCATCTTGACCCCAAAGCCGGCCTTCCAGCCCTCCACAGTGGTGCCTCAGTAGCTCTCACAGAAGAGGAAGCTGTTGGCCAGGTTTGCAGGTATGAAGCCCCTGAGTCGGGATGTGAATCCAATGCCCGCCCCGCTCCAGCCCCGGCCTGCTCACCTGTACAGACTGAGGTCAGTGAACCAGTCCTGCACCACAATGACCACATGGCAGACTGTGAAAAGGAAGGCGGCAATCTGCAGTGACTGGAGAAAGGCAGAGGGAGGCACTCAGCGGGACAGTGGTCCTGCCTCCTCCCCATGATGGCCCCCACCTTTGCCTCACCAGACGCCTCACCTGCATCTCCACATAGGTGTGGGGGAGGTTATACTCCGGGGGCAATTTGCGATCGTTGTTGATCAGGTGGTCCAGGATGGATGGACTCAAGATGGGCTGAGGGGAGGAGGAAGAGGTGTCAGGCCTCGCCAGACCATACCTGAGGTGACCAGTCCATAGACAGATTGCTGCACCCTCCGGCCTCGGACCCTAGCCAGGAGCCATGCTCACTTATTTAATAAGTGCTTGATTATTGCATGGGTGAGTCCAGCCTCTGAATCTAATGCTCTGCCTGTTGGGCCCCTGTCCTGTCTGGGAAGGGGCAGAAGGGGTACAGCAGGCCAGGGAAGAGGGGAGAGATAGAATGAGGCAGGGTGGGGGGGTAGGGGAGGAGGAGGAAGAGGGGGAGAGGGAAGGCCTCAAAGGATGAAGCACGGGGGGAGGGTACAGTGAGGGGAGGGTCTCTGGCCCCTGACCCACCCATTGGCCTGGCAGTCGAGGAGCTGGGTCAGAGGGGCTGCTGGGGGAGGGCAGTGTGGGAAGGACCAGCTGTTGGGACCTGGCAGCCACTGAGGCTGATTCTCTACATGGTCAGACTGACCTACAGGAGTGGGACCCAGTGGCTGCAGGCAGGGCCTGGTAGAGGTGAGACGTTGGACAGGAGACCCCTACCTGGGTGTCGAGGAAGACTATGCGCTCCTGGGTGATGAAGAAGTCGATGCCACTTGTCTGGTTGCCTCCGCGCTCCTTCATCTCAGCACTCTGAGCCCGGAATACGTATGCTCTATGGGGAGGCGAGGAGGGATCCCCTCCAGTCAGATGCTTCCCTCCCTTCCTGATGGGCCCACTCACCAGCCTCTCATGGAGCCCCCAAGATCTGTGCTTGGTCCCTTGCCAATGCTAGAGGCACAGAAGGAAGGTATGTCATGGGAAGAGGCCAAAAGCTAGGCTGGCCTCCAGGACAGCTTGGACCCCAAATGAGGGGTAGCAGGTATAGCTGCTGTAGAGAGCTGGCCCTCAAGGTAGAGAGGCCTGGGCTCCAACCTACTCACTCCATATGACCTTAGGCAGGCAGGCTTTTGACCTCTGAGTCTGGTTCCTCATCTGTCAAATGGGGACAAGAGCTCTTGTGATCCTTGAGTCAGTGTTGCTTCAAGGACCAATGGGATAATGTGGGTAAAGGTTGACCTTAGGAGGCTCCCTGCTCACGGGGATCTTTGAGAAAGGGCTTGAGAACCAGCCACAACATTAGGCTGGACCCATGAAGATGGAATTCAAGAGAGACAGACATCTGAAGGGCCCCCCAACTAACCTTCCCAAGAGGGAGCTGATCTAGACAGGCAGCAGCCCTTCTGAAGGGCTCCAGGGGAGTACGGGGACCTGACTTCTGGCCCCAGGACAGTCATGAGTCTGCTCTGGCTCTCCTTCCTGTCTGCTTAGCTCTTCCCTGGGAGTGAAGTCCCCTTCTCCCCCGAGAGAAGCTACCCTAGGCAGGGGTGGCAGCTCAGAGAATTGCTCTCTATGCCTCACCCCATCTGGTGCAGACATTAAAGGTAGGAAGTGGGAGACCTGCGTTAGGCACTTGGCCCAGGCCAAGGGGCAGGGGATGACCTGGCTGGGCTTCCTGTCCTTCCCTGGGACCCATATATAGTAAAACTGAGTAGCCAAGTTTGAGTCCTTGTCTTCATTCCTGGAGGAAATATGAGCCTAATAAATGCCTGTTGAGCCACTGGGAGCCATGGCAGGTGTCTGAGGTGCCACAAAGGTCCAGGTAGCTATTAGGAGGCCCATTCTTTGATGACCATCCATATGAACGTTGCACCATCAGTTCCGTCAAGGCTTTCACTTCCAGCCTTCCTTGGGCTTCATGAGAGGCCTCTAATGGAAAAAATCTACCCATTTTGCAGATGAGGACACTGAGATTCAATGCCTTGAGGCTGGGTCTGGGGGATCCCTGTGATTGGGGAAAGGGAGCCCTGGGTGCAGGGCTGCCACCTTACCTCTGGTCCTCCTCAGGAGTGTTGGCTGACAGCAGGGACATGACCATTGACTTGCCTGTTCCTTGGAGCCCCAGGACCCCAACCACCAGCACGTCCGTCTGGTCGAGCAGGTACTGTGGGGAGAGCAGACCCAGACCACCATCAGGCCCTGCTCTTGGGGGGGGGGGGTCTGACCCCGAGATGCCCAAGTCTTGGGAACAGCCTTTGAACACTCTCTGCTTGGACAAAACCGAAGTGGGAGAAGGGAAGCTTGGGTAACTGGGTACTGTACTTTGATATAAGGGGCCTCCTCTGTGACCCTTCCAATTTCACTGCCTGCATTTACCAATAGGACTGAGAAGGGGTTCCTGGGCTTCCCCAGACCAACTGCTCAAGAAGGGAAAGACCTCTTGATCTTGGCAGAATAAATCGTAGTGAGAGCACCAAAGCTGGAAGGGACCTGGAACCCCCCCGGAGGATCCTCTTCACTTTGTAAGGGAGGAAGCTACAGCTCCAGGCAGGCAGTGATTTGCTGGTGGCCTCTCAGCCCTAGGCCCCTGTACTTCCCACCCAGGGAGGATGGCAGGGGGCAAGGAAATAGTGAGGACCCACAGAGGTGCGGAAGATTTGACAGACGAATTGTAGGGGGCCAAATCCTGTGGCCACTTCCGTGGGAGGACGAGTGCTCAGAGATGCTGAAGCCGGTGCTGACCATCCGGTCACTCAGGGCCTCACACTGCACCTGTTCCAACTTGCCCTGACTGGGGTTTACCTCGATTGCACTGTCACACCAGTTCATCTGATCATCCACCAGCTTAATGCTGTGCTTCATGCGCTCTGGAGGCAGCAGCTTGGCCTGGCCCACCACAGCTGGGGAGGAGAGAAAGCAGAGTATCCGTCACCCAGAACAGGGCCTCTCAGAGCTGAGAGTGAGCAGGGGCTGTTCTACAGGCATAGGGCACGTCCTAAAGGCTCACAGCACAAGCCCAAAGGAAGTGAGAACTGCCTGATGGAGGGGGGAGGCTGTCCAGGGGCTTGTCCCTAGCACAACCCCCCTCTCATTCTCCCTCTTCCTGGGCTGATGAGCTCCAGTGGGAGCTGGGCTCCCCTAACAGCAATGTGCAGACCCCAGTGTAAGGGCAATGGTGGAGTGGCTTCCCCCACTCTGGAGTGGGTCAGGGAGCTGCCAGGAAAATAGGCCTGGATGATGGCTAGCTGCACCCCAGGGCTCATGGCAGCCAAACCATCCCTTATCCACCCCCCGGAAGCCCCTCAGGCTTCCTGAATTCCTCCCTGGTCCTTCTCCCTCCCCACACAGGCCCCCCTCCCCCATTTCTCCAGCCATCCTACCCTCTACCACCCAAAGGACTTTCAGTAACATGTGTCCACATCCCCAGAGCTCCCTATCTCCTCCAGGATTTAACATGGCTTCATTCTTTTTAAATGTCTACTTTGTGTCTTACAATGGGTGCGATTACAATGGCAGTCTATGTCCAGAGATGACAAATAAGGCCTACGTTGGACATGTAGGTTCAGACAAGGCTAGAGACCAGGGAGCTGGGGGCAGACCCATTTGTGGGCTCCTGAGCCTGAGCCCTTCCTCGCTGGATCCTCAGCTTCAGTGGAAGGAATCACTGTCCCCGTCACGATTTCATGGCTCTTGTTACACATCTGCATCTCTGGGGAGGATCCAGCCATTTAAGCATCCCCACATGGAGGAGCACTTTATACCTCATGAAGAATGGGTCTCCCCCTACCCCTCAACTTTCTCCCCATGAGAGAAGCTCAATCTTGAACCAAAGAAGTCCTGCTTCTGAAGCGTGGTCTCTGCACTGGAGGCACCCTATACTGAGGCAATCTTAGACCTTCGATACCCCCCCTTAGCCTTTTAATGGAGAGAGGACCTATTTCCCCACCACTACAGAGGAGGTTCCCCAATGTTGGTGCCTTTGGCACCCAAGGGCTATCTCCTGATAGTCATGGTGGGTGATCTGGGGTTTTGGGCATTTCTTTATAATTTAACTCCAGACATTCCCTATCTTTTAAGCATCTGTTATAAGAAACTCCTTTCTACTTTTAAACAGTGTTTACACATGTAAATGTGGGGGGGGGCAGCCTCCAGCACTTCAGGGCTGGTATTTCATTTCAGAATTTATTTATACTCCATTCCAAAAATCCTTTACATTTAGTATTAGAATGTGTTTATACTTTGTTCTAAGGACTCCTGCCAACACACATCACACAGGCATCATAGCACCGTCCATCTACCCATGAGAAGCCAGGCTCTGTCCCCTCACTGACCCACCCCCCAAAGGTTTTCCCCACTTACGGTCCATGGCAGCAGGGGCTGTGGTGCCCATCCCACGGTTCTGTATCTGGTAGACGGGCTGGGTGGGCCGTTGGCCTTCCTTCTCCCCCTTGGGAGGGGTGGGGACCACTGGGGGAGGCGGTGTGGTACCTTCTAGGAGTGGGGTGCCCGTCCCTCCGGCCGGGCCCTTGGCTTCTTCCCGGGGCTTCATAAGGACAATCGGTTTGTCCAGAGGAGCTGGGGTCTGGGGGGCAGTGGAAGTCGGGGCTGGAGGGGGAGGAAGTTTAGACTGCAGAGGAAAAAGAAATCACTGTGGCCACTCATCTTCAGCTCCTGACAATGCCCCGGGTCCCTCCCAGGACATTCCCGTGACCTTACCCTCTCTGCTGGAGGCTTGGAGAGAATGATTGGCGTTTTCTGTATCACTGATGTCCCTGCCTCCTCATTGCCATCCTGTAGAAGGGAAGAACTCCAGTCCTGCTCAAGAACCTGTTGCAACTCCTAGTCCTGCCCCTTCGGTCCTCACTGACCTGCTAGCTCCCCTTGCTACCCATTAACCCTCCTCCGGCACAGCGGGCCAATTTCTTCTCCCTCCTGACATGTCCCTCCCACGGGGAAAAGACTTATGAGTGATGCAGTAGGGAAAGTGGGGGGGTCCCACTTTATCTCATGGGGCTCCGGCCTCCACATTGAACCTCGGCTGGGAAGAACCCACCCCCTTCTTTTTCTGGGGAACTAATCAAGTTGTCTGGACGTGTACAGCATGGCCCTTTTAATCGCTTCACCACGGGGGTGACGGCCAGCTTCACCGGTCCCCTCTGCGGCTCTGGACTTCGGGCCGAGGCAGAAGCTGGAGGGAAGGCAGATCCCGGACTCCCACATATGCATTCCAGCCAACACCCGACGCTGAATGTCCACTGAGACCCTCAATGAGGGGCGGCTAGGTGGCCCAGTGGCCAGTCGGGAGGACCCGGGTTCCAGTCCGGCCTCAGGCACTTAACAATGACCTAGCCGTGCGGCCTTGGGCGAGCCACTTGACCCCACTGCCTTGCCAAAAAGCTCTGAACAAAAAGAAGAGAGGCGGGGGGGGCGCGGCTGCCCCCGGCCCCCCGGGACCCCCACTCACCCGCCGCTCGCGGTCCCGGTCCCAGGGCGCGCCGCCGTAGTCTCTCTCCCGCCCGCCGGGCCCGGACAGGGTCTGGGGGCCCCCGGCGCCCGGCTCCTTCCAGCGGCGCCGCCGCTCCAGGCCGTAGAGCCCCGGCTGGCTGTGGCCGGACTCCGACATGGCCCCGCCTGCGGGGAGGAGAGGGGAGCTGAGGCCGCCGCCCCCCGACGGCCGGGCGGCCCCCCACATCCAGCGGGCGCGGCCCCGGCGTCATGGGCGGCCCCTCCGCCTTCCTTGCGCTGGGCCGCGGTGCCCGGCGGTGCCCGGCGGTGCCGCCTTCCCCTGTGCGGGGCGGGCGGAGCAGCAACTTGCCCAAGGTCACCCAGGCGGGATCCGGGGCGCCAATGGGCCCCGTCCGCCCCGCTTCCCCGCCTAGGCGCTGGGGCATCGGCTCCCGGGGCGCAGGAAGGGGGCGATCGCGGGGGGGGGGGGGGGACTCCTCAATCACTTCCGGGTTGGGCTGCCGGCGATGCTGGGGAGAAGAGCTAACGGGGGCGGGAACCAGGCACGTGCCGGGTGGGTGGAGCTCGCTCGTCCGCGCGCGCCGCGCTCCAAGCTGGATGCCCATTGGCTCTCTGGCGCTCGGGCCGCGGCGCGCGCCGGGGACGGGCGCGGCCCTCCCCGATCCGGCCTCCGATTGGTCCTTGGGTCCCAGCGCCAAAAGGGAGAGGGCGGAACCCACCTCCACGTCGGCTTCTGATTGGCCGCGGCGGGAGCGCGTTGGGGGGGCTCTCCAGAAGGGAGGAGGGGCCTGGCGCGCGCCCGCGGTAGGAGGAGCCCTTTCGCCCGCGCGCTGCCCGGCCCTTACCTGAGCTGGCCGCTGAATGGCCGCCACGACCGGGGCTCGCGCTTTTCCCGCGTTGGGCTTCGAAGGGGCCCGTCACCGGCAAATCCACGAAAAAGGCTGGGGAGCGGTGCTGCTGGCGTCCTGGAATCGGGGGGCGGGAGAAAAGGGAGGGGGGAGAAGGGGAGCGACGGCTCGGAGAGGACTGTCGCTAGAGTGACGTCATCACGCATGCGCCGAGGGTGCGCGTGAGAAGCTGCGCCTGCGTCAACCTGGTCTTCTGCTGGCTGTCGCTCCCCCCCTTTTTCGGCCGGTCTCATCTGGCTCCACTGCGCCTGCGCTTCCGGGGGGGCGGGGCTGGGAGGTCGTATTCCCCCCTGAGTCCAGTGTTCGAATTCCTCCTCCTGGGGCCACGTGGGTAGCGCTTTCTGAAGGAAGCTCACCCTCAACTTCTTCTGGAAGCTTCCCCGAAAAGGCCTGGGGGACCCCAAAGGGAGGAGGACCTTCCGGGGCCCACCTAGAACCGGATCGGTGGCCTTTCGGGTCATGGTGGGGTCATGCTTGGCCCTGCACCCCTCTCCTCCACCCCCTCCTCAGGGAATTGACCTGCACCCCGACATCTCTGAATTCCCTGTCCGAGACCCCCAGCTCTGACACCCCCGTTCTAAAACCCCCCAGCTCTGACAACCCCTGTTCTAAGACCCCCAGTTCTGACACCCCCTGTTGAGGCCCCCCCAGCTCTGACACCCCTGTTCTAAGACCCCCCCAGCTCTGACATCCCAGTTCCGAGGCCCTTCCCAGTGCTGACATCACTTGGGAGCCCCCCAGCTCTGACACCCCCATTCTAAAAACCCCCAGCTCTGACATCCCAGTTCGAGGCCCTTCCCAGTGCTGACATCACTTGGGAGCCCCCCAGCTCTGACACCCCCGTTCTAAGACCCCCCCCAGCTCTGACATCCCAGTTCGAGGCCCTTCCCAGTGCTGACATCACTTGGGAGCCCCCCAGCTCTGACACCCCCGTTCTAAAAACCCCCAGCTCTGACATCCCAGTTCTGAGGCCCTTCCCAGTGCTGACATCACTTGGGAGCCCCCCAGCTCTGACACCCCCGTTCTAAGACCCCCCCAGCTCTGACATCCCAGTTCGAGGCCCTTCCCAGTGCTGACATCACTTGGGAGCCCCCCAGCTCTGACACCCCCGTTCTAAGACCCCCCCCAGCTCTGACATCCCAGTTCGAGGCCCTTCCCAGTGCTGACATCACTTGGGAGCCCCCCAGCTCTGACATTCTCTGTTCTCTGGCTCCTCCCAGGTCTGACTGTCCATCTTCAGCACTCTGAATATATTAACTGTAAAGTATTTGGGGTCCTATGCTTAACGTTGGGGATCTAAAGACCCAATGTAAGGTGTGTAGAATCTAATGGGAAGGATACATCAATATTGTTAGGGGAAGGGTAAAGGAAAGCAGAAGCAGGGCCACTTGGGACGAGCCACAGGGCCCTGAGAACGGGATGTCAACTCACAAACACATAGCTCTTTCAAGGTGCCCAACACCCCACTAAGTGCTGGGGGGTTCAAATGCCAAAAGTCCTTGTGCTCCTGATGCAACAGACTGTCAAGAAGTGAATGGGTACAAGATAGATTCTGTGTAAGTCAAGGGGACTCTCCGTGGGGAAGCCCTCGATATGGGCCTTGTTGGGGGACAGACTCACAAGCACAGGAAAGGCTTTTTGCAAAAGGCTGTATTTGAACTGAGTCTTGAAGGAAGCTAAGAGTCAGAGGTGAGGAGGAAGAGCATTCCTGGCAGGGGTCAGGTGGGGCAAAGACCCGGAGAGTGGAAAGGAGTGTGTGTGGAGCATCAGGTCGGGTAGTGGAAGTGGATCACAGAATGTGGGGAAGGTCAACCTGTCAAAAAACTGGAAAAGGCAGGAAAGGCCCGGTTCGTAAAGAATTATAAATGCCGGGTGGCTAGGTGGCACAGTGGATAAAGCACCGGCCCTGGAGTCAGGAGTACCTGGGTTCAAATCCAGTCTCAGACAATAATTACCTAGCTGTGTGGTCTTGGGCAAACCACTTAACCCCATTTGCCTTGCAAAAACCTAAAAAAAACCCCACTATAAATGCCGAAGTGAGGATTTTATAAAGAGGGCCCTGGAGTTCCTTGTGTGGAAGGTCCCGCAGTCAGACCTGGGCTTTAGGAGACTCACTTTGGTAGCTGAGGATGTATTGGAGGAGAATGTATTGCAGATGGGAGCAACTTCTGGTGTCAGAAGACCACTTAAGTAATTCAAGAATTGTGGGGTGGAGTGGGGGGCCATCCAGGCTGCTTAGGCAGGGGACAGAGTGTAGGAAGACCCTCATTCAAACACTACCTGAGTAGTAGCTGTATGTCACTGGCCAAGTCATTTCATGGCCATCTGACTCAGTTTCCTCATTTGTAAAAGAATAATAATAGCCCCCCCATGTTTGTTGTGAAGATCAAATGAGAACATTTATGAAGCACCTTGTAAATCTTAGTAAACAACTATCACATAAATCAAACTTGAACATTGACACGTTTTAGAGGACGAGTGTGGCTCAGAAGAAATATGAGGAGATAACTACCATCCCCTTTGGAGAATCCGGAGGTTCACAAACATGTTTTAGAACTTTTTCAGTGGGGCAGCTAGGTGGCAGTGGATAGAGCACCTGCCCTGGGGTCAGGAGTACCTGAGTTCAAATGTGACCTCAGACACTTAATTACCTAGCTGTGTGGCCTTGGGCAAGCCACTTAACTCCATTTGCCTTGCAAAAAACCTAAAAACAAACAAACAAAAAACTTTTTCAGTGTATTCAGTAGTGCTGATTATTTCCTCCCCCCACCCCCAGTACTATTTTCTATATAACATTGCTGTTTTTGAGGGGAAAGATGAGTATTAATGTTAAAAAAAAAGATCAATAAAACCTTTTTCAAATAGAAAAACTGTTTCCAGAGCCTGAACTAGGGTTGTGGTTGTGTAAGCTGAGACAAAGAGAAAACCTGAGATGTGATGAAGATCTGAACAAGATTTACAGGGTTAATGTTTATTCTTATGTTTACTCTTATAACATTCAATTTATATCAATGTATGTCATGGAAACAATGCAGAAACTGCCAGACAGCCTTCTGTGTGTGTGTGTGGGGGGGATTGTAGAATTCAGAGTCTTGCAAAAAATGATGGGTACATATTACTATTGTATGTAATTGGAAAATGAAATGTTAAAAAAAGAAAATTCACAGACTGGATATGTGAGGGGAGTGAAGGTGATGAGTTGAGAATAACAGGTTGTAGGAGGGAATGGGATGTAGGTGCCCTCCACTGTCACAGGAAAGTTGGGAAGAGAGAATGGTTTGGGGGAAGAATAACAGGTTGAGATGCCAAGGAACACCCGAAATTAGATATCCAGCATGCAGAAGGTATGGTGTGTGATTGCAGGTCTGCTGAGAGATTAGGACTAGATAACTAGAACTGGGAAATCCACTGAGATAATTGAACCCTCCAAAGGTGGTGAGATCACCCAGGAAGAAAGAATAGAAGGAAAAGAGAAGAGGATCCAGGACAAAGTCTTGGCTAGGGATGCACCAGGGAAGATTACCATTTAGGAGGATGAAAGAGTGTATGAATGGCATACTTTTAATTGGCAAAATAATTTTTTTCCTTCATTTCCTTAAGTATAGAAATGCATAAAACATCCAAGTCTGAATTTGTAGTGTTTGCTGATGTTCTCCCTAAAAATTTAACTATCAGCTCTTTCCAGTCTAAGCTGGTTCCAACATCCTCCTGGGGGATACTCATGCTTAGTGGGCCTCACCTAGAATGAGAATCAGCAAAGGAGTCTGAAATAGAGTAGTCAGAAAGACTGGAGAACCAGAGATTGGTGTCAGAAAAACTCAGAGAAGAAAGCTTATCTGGAAGGAGATCCATCAATAGGGTCAAAGGTGGCAGAGAGATCAAAAAGGATGACTGAGAAAAGGCCCATGGATTAAGTGATTGAGAGATCTGTTCTGAGATGTCAGAGCTGGATGGGGGGGATGGATAGTAGGGGAGGATAGTAGGGAACCCAGCTTTGAGAGCTGCTGTGGAAGCCAGTGGTTCTCTCTATGAGACCAACCCATAGTGTCAATAAATAACCCTTGAAATCCTTTCCCTTGGCCACCATCACAGGGAGACAGGGTTGTCTCTAAAGTGTATTGTTGAGATTTTTGGCTGATCAGGTAGGGCTGGGTAAACTGGAGAGGCCATAGTCCAAAAAAAAAGGCAACATTTCTAGAGAAAAGAGGGAGAGTCTTGGCCTTGCATAGAATGGCGTGGATTGGATCTTTCCCTGACTTATTATTCTTGTTCTGTCAATAATTTACTGGATGACCTTGGGAAAGTCAATTTCTCAGATTTCTCACTTGTATGATGAAGAGGTTGGGTCACTTGGTCTCAAATTGCCTCCCTGCTCTGACATCCTATGTTTTCTTTTGGTTCAAAAGGCCATCCTGCTCTACAATCTGTGTTCTTAAATCTCTTTCATTCATTTTATTTGTTTCTCCAGCCATTATCACAGATGTCTGACTCATAACAGGTGCTTAATAGATGCTTGTGGACTGATTTTTTTGTTTAAGAACTGGGTTTGGAGAGCGAAGACTTAATGAGGGATGGGAGCTGCCCCGTCTTTAGATACTTGAAGGGCTGTTGTCTGTGGTTCTGTCTGGTCTCCAGTCAGAACCAGAAGCTGAATGGGAAGAGTCACAGGGAAGCTTTGTGACCTAGGAGCTCACACAAAGAGCTGAATCTCATCATTCTAGACCATCCTGAACCCCCTATGGCGGACGTGTCAACTCAAGAATTTGGACTGCTCAGTCCTCATGGATCCCTACACAAGGAAGCACACTGAATTTAGAAAACCACAAATTATATTTTTATGTATTCTGTTAAGTCTTTCTCAGTTATGTTTTGATCTGATTCACTTGACACGATGCAGTCTGGAGGCCTTCATCTATTACCTCTGCTCTCCAGTTTTGATGTGAAGACCTCAAAGGAAGAATTCCCCCTCCCCCCAGATGCCACTTTGGGGCATCTCTCCTTGCTCTAACAGCAAGCCTATATTTGCTTGTAGTACCTGAAGCTGGTTACTTGGGACCAAGAAAAATAAAGGGGTGGCATGGGGTGGGGTGATCTTTCCTTGAGTTCTGATCTCAGTTCTGGCCTTAATCTACTGATGACCTCAGGAAAGTGCATTTTCCTCTGAGCTTTATAGATTATATAAGGTGATAGTGTTGAACTATGGTTTCTTTAATTTCTTCCTCTCCCTGCTTTTGCATCCTATTCTTTGTTCTCAGGGTCCTTCCTGTTTGGTATAGTTTTGTATGGGAACTGGGACTATTTTATCTTTGGGAAAAGTCTGGGGAGGGGGAGGCCCAGTATGATCTGTCTTTAAGTATTTGAATGGTAGACATGTTGAGAAGAGATTAGGCTGCCCTGGTTGACCCTTGGGAGCAGAGGAAGAAGCTGAGTGCAAAGAGAGGAGCTGTTTAGACTGTAAATCCCCTAGTTCACAGACCTCAGAACTGGAAGGGTCTTCAGAATCCTTTTGACATTTTTTTTTTTTAGATTTTTACAAGGCAAATGGGGTTAAGTGGCTTGCCCAAGGCCACACAGCTAGGGAACTATTGTCTGAGGTCACATTTGAACCCAGGTACTCCTGACTCCAAGGTCAGTGCTTTATCCACTACGCCACCTAGCCGCCCCCTTTTGACATTTCTTGACTTTTTTTTTTTTACATGTCACAGACCTATTTTTGGAGAAACTTATGGAGCCCTTAAAATAATGTTTGTGGCCAACATTTATAATGGCAGGGAATGCCAAATTTCAGCTCCAAGTTATGGAAGGAAAGATGTAGGTTTTTTCCCCCTCATTAAGTTCATGAACTTCCTGGAATCTGTCCTTGGATCTCAGATTAAATCTCCATTTAATGGAACCCTCTACATCCCAGCCAACATGTATTTCTCCCACCTTTGCTTGGGGGAAACCACCCCCCTGGTTCTCAAAGCAGGCCCTTCTACTTTGGGATGCTTCTGATGGTTTTCTTGACATCAGACTGAAATCGGTCTTTGACTTCTACCCACTGCTCCTTGTTGCCTCGAGGGCCAAGACAAAGGAGGAAGTGGCATAAGGTAGGGCAACCCTTCCCTCAGCTCTAACTCCTGTCTGTTATTAATTTACCAGGTGACATTAAGAACTTTACTTTCCCTCTCTGACCTTCATATCATACCTATAAAATGAAGATGTTGGCTTAGAGGGTTTTGGATATTTGTTTTTCTAAGGTCCCTCCCAGCATTCACTTTTATCCTTATCTTATTCATCATGACTTTCAGAGATAGGGCTGGGGAGAGAGGAAGGAGCTTTAGATATCACCTGGACCATAAGCTAGGCAAATAATGGTAGTGCCTTTGAGACTTACCCAATTCCCCCATTGATCTATTTTATTAACTCCTTTCTCAGGAACCTTGGTTGATTTAATGTTTGTCTCCATTTGGAAGTGAAACCAGATACAGGTACAGGTCTTACTTTTTTTTAAAGAGAGAATTTGACCTTTGACTAATGTGGCTGACCCCTGACCTTAGTGGTGGTCTGTAATATAGTAATGATATTATATAGCAATCACTCATGTTTGATACTTGAGGATTCTCCAAATCTCTTCCCTTTCTATAATTTCATATATTTAAAGGGACATTGGGGAACATCTATCCAATCCCTTACCTGAGGAACATTTGTGTGGCCTTGAACAAGTCACTCTCTCTAGATCTCATTTTCCTCACCTGTAAGTAGAGGGGAGTGCCTTCCCAAGCTAACATTGTACAATATCATTGTCCAGCCTGAGCTTGAAGCTCTCCACTGATGGCTAATTTACTAATCTTTCTAGTGTTATAGGATCATAGAGTAGAAGGAAGAGACCTTCTTGGTTATGGATTCTGGTTCCCTCATTTTACAGAGAAGGGAACTGAGGCCCAAAGGGATTTGCTCAAGGTTGCTCAGTGAGTCAGTGGCGGCTCGAAACCTAGGGATCCTTACTCAGTATCTGCCCCTACCCTTGGAAGACAAGGTCTTTGTTAGCATTGGGAAGGACGGAAGTATTTTAAAGAAAGGAACAACATCTCCCTGTTCCGTCATATTAACTTTTATTACAAAGTGGGGCGGGGGAGAGGGCAGGGGAGAAAGCTGGGTAGCTCTGGCCAGATTCCCCTCTGGGGGCTCAGACTGTCCCACTTCTCCTTTGCTGTCCCCTCTATAGGGTTCCCCAGGTTTCCATGTACCTGGTTGCTTATCAGTCCTGGCAGCTTCTCCCACTTCTGCCCCTTGATCCCTTTAGCTCTTTCACTGTCCAGCAGCTACTGAGGATAGGGACCTGTGTCCAGCTCTTTCACCTTGGGGAACCAGCTCTGTCAGCCTCATGTGTCTCTACCAGGGACCTAGGCATCCAGCCTCCTCCACTCCACAGACCCAGGTATCAGGGCCTCCAGGAAATAGAGATATGGCCCTTCCATCCCCTGCCTTCCGGAGATTCAGGAATCTGGCCCCCAGCTCCTCCCCCTCCCCAGAGTCTCTCCCCTTCCTTCTGCTTCTTAGGTGCTGGTGTGACTTGGAGAAGGCCTGTGGTCTATAGCTCCTGGGTTCTTGATTTCCCAGGCTTATAGCAGCTTTGAAATCCACCCCTTCCATTGCTTGGGTGAGCAGGGACACCCCTGGCCCAGCCAGGGACACTTCTAATAGCTGTTGTAGAGAGGGACTCCCCTGGACTTGGGTCCCTTCTTAATGCTTTTGTTGAAGTGAAAAGGGATGACTTCTGCCTCATCCCCTGGAGCCAAAGGAGCTAGTTCCCCCTTCATAGTCCCTGGGGGGAGAGAGAGAGAGAGAATATATTAGGCACTCATACTCAAGTACAGAAATCAGGAAAACCCCCTTTTTAGATAAAGACAAGAAAAACATCTCATCACACACAAAGAAAAACAGAAAAAGACATGATGAGAGACAAGTCAGAGCCAGAGCTCCACACAAAGGAGGGGTTCCTTGAATGGCCAGAGGCTGGGACAAGTCTCCCTCTCCCAGTCCCACCCAGAGGAGCCTTCACCTTCCCCATTCCCACTCCCACTCCCACCCCACTCCCCCTTGCCCAGAGCTGGCTAGGAGGAAGACAAAAGCCTTAGGAAAAGCAAGATATGAGTGATGGGGGAATGGGTCCTGCCTGGGTGATGCTGGGGCAGAAGCCATGCCCTCCCTGGTCCTAAGCTCCCACCAGACCCGTTTCACTGGCCTCTCTAATCCTTCAGGAACTGGATTGGAGGCTTCCTTCCTGTCCGAGCTGAGGACCATCTGACTGCCCCCCCCCACTCAGAATGGGGACATTGCAGGGCAGGAGTCTCCTTACCAACTATGTGGCCGCCCTGGGCTCTGGGCGCTGCCCAGGGTCTAAGGCCGCACTGAGGAGTTGGGTCAAGGTGTCAAGCTTCCCCCCTAGTATATCCATTCGCTTCTCCAGGTCTCTGTGGGAAGTGCTGAGGCCAGATTGCAAGTCACACAGGATCATGTGCATCTGTGGGGGGAGAAGTGGGCTTGTCAAGACTACAGAGGCAGGGCAGCTAGGTGGTGCAGTGGATAGAGCACCGGCCCTGGAGTCAGGAGGACCTGAGTTTAAATTTGGCCTCAGACACTTAATAATAATTCCCTAGCTGTGTGACTTCGGGCAAGTCACTTAAGCCCATTGCTTTGCAAAAAAAAAAACAAAAAACAAAAAAGAAAGTGCTCCTCGTTTCACTAGCCTCTCTATGCCATCCCTCTCCCCCTCATTCTTCTGTCCCTCCAGCCCTGCATCTCCATTCCCCTGTACTCCTGTCCCTTACTCCTTTGACCCCATATCCCTTAATCTCTCGGTCCTTTATTCCTCATAAAACGTCCATTATGTAATTCTATAATTACAACCATGTGTGATTATATATACTATAGTATTGCAGCCTAGTCTCTGGCCTTTGTCACCCGTCCCTCTGCCTTTGCTTCGTGTCCCTCTATCTCCTCATTCTTCTGCCTCCTGGTCTCTTCTTCCCCCGTGTCATTCCTTCCAACAAGCCTGCATGTCTCCATCCTCGGCCTCACCTTAGAGATGTCCACCATGGAGTTCACCTGTTCTTGGAGCTTCCGATGTTTTAAGCGGACCTGTCGAAATCTGCCCAGAGAGAAGCAAGGCAATTGGTTCTCATGGGACCTCCGTCCTCTCATACCCTGGCTTCTGACCTCTGTGGGTCATCACAGCCCTCGGTCCCTCCCCAGCCCCATCCTCCTCCCAGGAAGCTCATGCTACTCCCGTTCCCCCAGCCAGGCCTCACATGTGGATGGCAGCGAGCAGCTTCCGTTGGTGTCTCCGAGCGGCTCCAGCTTCCTTCCTCCTACTGTGTTTGTAGAACATCCAGGACTCCTGGAGCACCCGGGCTGCAGAATCCTTCATCTTTTGGAAAAGCACAGCTATAGTCAGTGTTGGGAGCCCAGATTCCTGGGTCCCTAAGGGCAGCAAGCTGGGAAGGGGTCAGGACATTTGGGGCCCCGAGAGGGACGCGTCAGGCCTGGAGGATCAAGACGTCTGGATCCCATCAGAGGTTTGGGAAAGCTGGACATCTGGGTCTGGAGAGGCAGGGGCTTGGGCGTGGAGGGGGCATCAATGTCCTCACCTCTTTGGCGTACTGAATGTCCATCATGAAATTATGGACATGTTTCTCTGCTTTGTTGAATTCCAACTTTCTGGCAACCACAGCCACGAGGAGAGCTGTGCAGCACACCCCCTGTGAGCAAGGGAAAGGCTCAAGAGTATGTTGGGTGTGTGTGGGGGGGGTAGTCTGTTTGGGTTTTTTGTTTGTTTTTTTAGGTTTTTGCAAGGCAAATAAGGTTAAGTGGCTTGCCCAAGGCCACACAGCTAGGTCATTATTAAGTGTCTGAGGTTGGATTTGAACTCGGATCCTCTCCTGACTCCAGGGCTGATGCTCCCAGATGTGCCACCTAGCTGCCCCCCCCTTCTTTAAGGTAATGGAACCTTGGACAAGGTGTCTGGATCTGTGGATTCTAGTCTCAGTTTATCGGTCATTTCCCTTTGGGGACCTCAGTTTCTCTATCTGTAAAATGGCAGATTGGGGACAGCGCCCCCCCAGCTGATAGTCTTTGCCCGCGGCCCTTCCCGGCTCCGACGTCTGCGAGCAGAGAGCCGGTCCCGCAGCGGAGTGGGTGCTGAGATGCGGCAGGGCCGGTGGTGTTCCCGGGGACTCACCATCACCCCTGTGCAGAGACAGACGATCTTGCCCCACACGGTGCCCGGAACCACGTCCCCGTAGCCGATGGTCAGGAAGGTGATGGGGATGAGCCACAGCGTGTCGGTCAGGTTCCCGGTGGCGTTGATGGTCTGCCTGGGGGGGGGGGGGGGAGGCTTGGAGCCCTTGTCCCGCGCCCATGAGGGGCCTCCCCTTGGCTCTTGCGGATGCTTCTGCTGAACCCCCACAGTCCCGTTCGGGCCCCCCTTCCCCCCAGCTAGTCCCCCTCTCAGGGTCTGCCGCAAGCTGTTGCCTAGGCTCCCCGCAGGCCGCCTGCCGTGCCCGGGGCTGGGGTCTCGCCTCCGGCTCCCTGGGGCCTCGCGGGGCTCCCGGCACGAGGGCGCCTCCTTTCCCCCGGGCCCCAAGCCTCCGCCATCTCCGCCCCCTTGGGACCAGGAGGCGGCCCTTCTTCTGTCCTGGGCCCTCCCCCCGCCTGCCCCCCGCAGCCCTGAGGGGTCTCTGTGTGGGGGAGGGGCGCAGGGCAGGTGACTGGGCCCAGGTGGCCCAGCGGGGCGGGGCCGGGCGGGCCGGGGCGGGAGGGGGCGGGGCCGGGGCCGGGGCCAGGCGGTCCGGGGAGGCGGGAGGGGGCGGGGCCGGGGCGGGAGGGGGCGGGGCCGGGGCCGGGGCCGGGGCCGGGGCCGGGGCCGGGGCCGGGGCCGGGGCCGGGGCCGGGGCCGGGGCCGGGGCCGGGGCCGGGGCCGGGGCCGGGGCCGGGGCCGGGGCCGGGGCCGGGGCGGCTCACCTCTCGGCCACGGAGAGCACCCAGGCCGTGGTGAGCCAGAGCCCCAGCGTGAGCGCCAGCAGCAGGCGGCCGGGGTGCGTGTTCATGTAGAGCTTGGCCACGAACCAGTGGCGGAAGCGCACGCGGTTGAGCGCGCCGATGCTGCGGTACGAGGCGTTGAGCAGCACGCCGCTGCGCAGCAGCACGGCGCGGGGCACCAGGTAGAGGCGCAGCAGCATGGCCAGCGACAGCAGCGCCTCGGCCTGGCCCAGGAAGGCCGGCCGCGCGCCCGCCGAGCAGCGCGCCGCGCCCCAGCCGCCCAGCGGCGGAGGGTGCGCGCCGCACACCAGCAGCTCCAGCGCCACCCGGCCCGCCTGGCGCCCCGTCAGCGCCACCCGCCAGTCGCGGAGCCCGTTGTCCGTCATGAAGAGCTGCGGGGGGGGGGGGGGGGGGGCGGGTTCAGGGCAGGGCCCCGCCCCGGCCCGCCCCTCCCGCCCCGGCCCGCCCCTCCCGCCCCCGCCCCGCCCGCCAGTCGCGGAGCCCGTTGTCTGTCATGAAGAGCTGCGGGGGGGGGGGGGCGGGTTCAGGGGAGGGCCCCGCCCCGGCCCGCCCCTCCCGCCCCCGCCCCGCCCACCCCGCCCGCCAGTCGCGGAGCCCGTTGTCTGTCATGAAGAGCTGCGGGGGGGGGGGGGGGGGGGTGGGGGGGTGGGAAGGGGAGACCCCCCCCCTTACTGAGATGGGAGCCCGGCCGCGAGGACCCGGCGGGAGGCCCGGGCCCGCTCTCCCCGTGGCCCACCTTCTCCTCTCCCTCCATTCATCTCCCTCTCCTCTCTCCTCCCTCCTTCCTCCAGTCTTCCCTCTTCTCTGCACCCACCTCCCTCCCACCTTTCTTCTCCACCTACAGCCTTTTCCTCCATCTCGTTCTCCTCCCTTCTCTCCCCTCCCCTGCCCTTCTCTCCCCTCCCCTGCCCTTCTCTCCCCTCCCCTGCCCTTCTCTCCCCTGCCCTTCTCTCCCCTGCCCTTCTCTCCTCTCCCCTGCCCTTCTCTCTCCCCTGCCCTTCTCTCCTCTCCCCTGCCCTTCTCTCCTCTCCCCTGCCCTTCTCTCTCTGCCCTTCTCTCCCCTGCCCTTCTCTCCCCTCCCCTGCCCTTCTCTCCCCTCCCCTGCCCTTCTCTCCCCTCCCCTGCCCTTCTCTCCCTCTCCCCTGCCCTTCTCTCCCCTCCCCTGCCCTTCTCTCCCCTGCCCTTCTCTCCCCTCCCCTGCCCTTCTCTCCCCTCCCCTGCCCTTCTCTCCCCTCCCCTGCCCTTCTCTCCCCTGCCCTTCTCTCCCCCTGCCCTTCTCTCCTCTCCCCTGCCCTTCTCTCCCCTGCCCTTCTCTCCTCTCCCCTGCCCTTCTCTCCCTCTCCCCTGCCCTTCTCTCCTCTCCCCTGCCCTTCTCTCCTCTCCCCTGCCCTTCTCTCCCCTGCCCTTCTCTCCTCTCCCCTGCCCTTCTCTCCTCTCCCCTGCCCTTCTCTCCTCTCCCCTGCCCTTCTCTCCCCTGCCCTGCCCTTCTCTCCCCTGCCCTTCTCTCCCCTCCCCTGCCCTTCTCTCCCCTCCCCTGCCCTTCTCTCCCCTGCCCTTCTCTCCCCTGCCCTTCTCTCCTCTCCCCTGCCCTTCTCTCCCCTGCCCTTCTCTCCTCTCCCCTGCCCTTCTCTCCCCTGCCCTTCTCTCCTCTCCCCTGCCCTTCTCTCCCCTGCCCTTCTCTCCCCTCCCCTGCCCTTCTCTCCCCTCCCCTGCCCTTCTCTCCCCTGCCCTTCTCTCCCCTGCCCTTCTCTCCTCTCCCCTCCCCTGCCCTTCTCTCCCCTCCCCTGCCCTTCTCTCCCCTGCCCTTCTCTCCCCTCCCCTGCCCTTCTCTCCCCTCCCCTGCCCTTCTCTCCCCTTCCCTGCCCTTCTCTCCCCTCCCCTGCCCTTCTCTCCCCTGCCCTTCTCTCCCCTGCCCTTCTCTCCCCTCCCCTGCCCTTCTCTCCCCTCCCCTGCCCTTCTCTCCCCTCCCCTGCCCTTCTCTCCCCTCCCCTGCCCTTCTCTCCCCTCCCCTGCCCTTCTCTCCCCTCCCCTGCCCTTCTCTCCTCTCCCCTGCCCTTCTCTCCCCTCTGCCCTTCTCTCCCCTCCCCTGCCCTTCTCTCCCCTCCCCTGCCCTTCTCTCCCCTCCCCTGCCCTCTCCCCTCTGCCCTTCTCTCCTCTCCCCTGCCCTTCTCTCCCCTCCCCTGCCCTTCTCTCCTCTCCCCTGCCCTTCTCTCCCCTCCCCTGCCCTTCTCTCCTCTCCCCTGCCCTTCTCTCCCCTCCCCTGCCCTTCTCTCCTCTCCCCTGCCCTTCTCTCCCCTCCCCTGCCCTTCTCTCCTCTCCCCTGCCCTTCTCTCCCCTCCCCTGCCCTTCTCTCCCCTCGCCTGCTTCCTTCTCCCCCTTCTCCTCTGTCATCTCTCTACCCTTGGAAAGACCTGTCTGGCTGTGGTACAGGATGGAGGGTGCATGGAGGGGGGAGATGGTAGAGAGACTGGAGAACAGAATGCCTGGGGGCCCCGGGGGCAAGGAAGTCTCTGTCAGGGCGTGGATCCTTCCTTGCCACCCTTGCCATTAGTCACTGGTCTGGGCAGGCAGGGAAACCCCTCAGAGGAGGAGGAAGAAGAGGATGGAAAGTCTGAGGTGGCCGAGGCAGGGTTGGGAGGGGCTGAGAGGAGCAGGGAGAAGGGCCGTGGATGCATCAGGCTTACCTACCTGAATCTCCTTAGCATGGAAGGCCAAGATGAGCCCCAGGAGGAGAAGGGTGGAGATGCTGATCCCACATTTCACCAGGAAGAGATAGGGAGCCCACTATGGGGAGATGGGCAAAGTCAATGACAGATCTCAGGGCCTGCCGCAATCCCGAAGGAGTAGGGACTTCCTACTTTTCTTCCCACTCCCCACTCCCGATTTTAGGGACCCTTAGAAACAACTGTCTGGTTATCACAGATGCTGCCTCCCTCCTATTAGGGGCCTGGATTCAAATTGTATACCTCCCATGTATCCTGATGAATCTTTCCTCCTCTCCCCTTAGGAGACTTTCTTGTGTGTGTGTGTTCTCTAGGGTCTTTAGAACAACCCTCTACCCTCCCCTTCCAATTACATGTCCCTGACTCTTTTTCTCTACCTTTCCCCCTCTTCCCAATCCTTCTTCCTCCTGCCTCCTGGGGAACTGTCTCAAGTTCGAGGGTCCCAAGAAACCAGCATTTAGAACCCAGAGAAACCTCACTCGGGGGCTCTGGAGTAGGACTTGGGAGTATTAAGGCTGTATCCCTGACCCCTCTTCTCCAATCCCTTTCTCTTTATAACCACAATCATTCTGCTCCCCCTAAAGAATTGCCTCAGTTCCTTAACCTAGGGGAATATACTATCCTTTGCCTAGAGAACTGTCCCCTTACCCCTAGGACTCTAGAAACCACCATTCATAGTCTGGTAATCCCCCCCACACACACACTCCATTCAGAATCCAGGACCCCACTCTTTATCCTAGGAGCCTGTAAAACCACCATGCAAAATCCAGAATCCCCCCTTCTTTCGGGGTCCCTGGAAACCATTATTTAAGTCACCAAAACAGTTATGGAACATTTAATTTGTACTCAATAGAACAAAACTCCTTCCCTTCTCCACCCCCTCCCCACCCTCAACTCAGAATCTTAGCTCTGGAAGCAGCCTTAGAGAAGCTTCATCTGAGGACTATTTTAGGAATAAAGAAATTCAGGCTAGAGATGAGGAAAACTGAGGCCAGACATGAGGAAGTGATTTTATCAAGGTCACATGTGCAGCAAACCCAGACAAACCTCTGAGTCTGAGCCTGAAACACTTTGCTCTGCTTTGCTCCAGAAACCATCTTTACTGGAGACATAGTCTGCCCTCTGTGGATTAGGGTGCCCTTAGGTCCATACTTCATCCCCTTTCTTTCCCCCCCATTTCCCAATTCATCCTTCCTTGTCTCAAGCTTCTCCCTCCCCCCACTCTGGGGCCCATCCCACCAGCCTGGCTTAAGGCCCGGATTGGGCTCAGGGGCCGGAAGCCTGAGTCCTCCAGTAACCACAACTGAGTGTATATTTTCTCTCTTTGGCAACACATCGGAAAAATTCTCCAAGGAGAGGGCTGGAGAGATTGGGAGGTTCAGGTCCCTGTGGGGGATGGGAAGGTTAGGACTTCTAGGTCCTCCTAGGGTAGGGGGCAAAGTGTTGAGACAATCAGGATACCTGGATTACTTCAGGGAAGGGGCTGGGGGAAACAAGACTCCTGCTATGCAAAGAGAGCAGCACCTGTTCCTTCTCAAGCTGCCCAACCCTGGTCCCTGCCTTGATTGGTGACCTTTGCCAGTTTCCTGTCTCAGTCTTCCTCAAGGGAACAATGGGGCTGTTGTGCCCCCCAATACCCCTCCCCTCTCCAGGAACAGCCTGCTCCCTCCTTCCGTGTTATCGAGGCTGCCTTCTGTCTGTCTCCTCCATCTCTCATCCAATACAATCCCACAGACTTTCTACCTCCTTCACCCTCCGGAGCCTGTGTCTGTCATCCATGTCATCGTCTCTTGCCGTGTCTTTAGGCCTTTGTCTCGATGTCTCTGTGATTGCTTCCATCTCCACATATGTTTCCAACTCTCCATCTTTGCTCCTTGTCTGTTTCAATATAGATCTCTATGCCTAGTTTTCAGTATCTAGAAGACTGTTCCAGTCTCAATCTTTCTCTGGGTCTCTGATTATCCATGCCTATCTCTTTATTTCTGTCCCTGTCACTCTACGTCGATTCCATCTCTATTCACTGTTGTAGATTATCCCATTCTGTCTCTGTCTCAGCTTAGATCTGCCCATCTCAATCTATCTGGCTGTCTCCACAACCCTTCTCCATCTCTCTGACGATTTCAACTTTGGGCTCTCTCTTGTCTCTCTTCACCCCCTTGTCTTTTAGTGACTTGATGTTTCATTTGTTGTCTTTTCCTGTCTATATTTGTCCATCTGGCTGCTTCCAATCCCCCAATCTCTCTGTGTTTTAGACAACTTTATTTTAATCTCTGTCTCTTCCTTTCAAGTTTTCAGTCTTTCTGGCTGTCTTAATCCGTCTTTCTCTGTATTTCACCCTGTCTTCACCTGTTCATCTCCATTTGTTTACTTCTGTATCCATTCATGTCTATTTATCCTTTGGTATCTGTACATTCCCAGCCTTTCTATCTCTCTGCTTTTCTGTGTCTCTGCCTGGCTCTGTTGTGGGCTGTATCTGTTCATTTCTGTGTCTGTCCGCCCATCTCTCAGAATGGCTCGATTCTTGTATGTCTCCCTCTGCATCTCTATTTTCCCAACTCAGTTTCAGATTCTTCCCCTCTCTTTAATGTATTAATATTTGGGGCCCTCCCTGAAGAACAGGGCTAGAGTCTCTTAAGGGGGAAAAGTAGAGTGGGCTCAGGCAGACTATGCCAGAGTATCTAGAAGTGTGACCTCCAAGTTCCTCAAAGAGAAAGATCCTCTATAGACTTGATATTCCCATTTTACAGATGAAGAAACTGAGGCCCAGAATGAGAAATGCCTCCCTCAAGGTCACATGGAAAGTCAGGAGACAGTGCTGGAGAGGGATAAGGATAATGCCACAGACATGGAACCTTCTAGGGATTGAGGGGCTGAATCTCAACACTTTTTTGGGGGGAGTCCTGCCTCAGGGGGAGGCAATCTGGAGTGGGGGGGATATACCCTCCCAAACAGTGGGTGTGGGAGCCAGAGCGTGGGAGCGGTAGGTCGGCTCCAGGCCTTGCTTCCTGTTGGCACTGCTGGCAGGCCAGCCCCACCCCCTAGTGCCTGCCCAGCCCCCAGTCCACCCACCCTCTTGCCTGATGTTCTTATCAGCCTCTATGGCTGGAGAGAAGACTGGAGCTACTCAGTATTTTGGCTCTCCAGCCCAGCCACTCCATCTTTTGGGGAGGGGGAACATATCTCCCAACTCTCCCCCCCCCATCCAAGTCTTCCCCTATTCAGTCTCCTGATAGCTCTAACTCTCCCCAAATCAGTCTGCCACTCCCTCCTTGAGCTTTCTCTAACTCATCTCCACCCCCACACCACTGTCATGGGATTCTAGAACCTCAGAGACCAGCCATTCAGTCCAGCCCACACCTGACCAGTAATAACTAGCTAACTAAGTCCTGCGGCATGAGGGCTGCCTTCCAACGTAGTCTCTGTACATTATCTCATCTCGACCCTCATCCCTTCTCCAGCCTAGGCAGCATGTGGTCAGCCAGTTTGAAGCTCTCCAAAGAAGGGAACTCATCACCACCTCAGACAACCCATCCTACTCTTCCGCACCTCTAATCATTTCCTGATGTGAATCTTAAATCTCTCTCTCTAGAACCCCTTTCCTCCCTAGTGTCCCCTCCCATCTCATTGCTCTAGCTTTGCCCCTTGGCATCAAGCACAACAGCGTTCAGCCCTCTTATCTCTAGCTTGAAGGCCGTGATCATCATGCCCTTTGTTTTTCTGTTCTCCACTTTCCTTGACTGATCTTCCCCTGGTATCAGCCTTCTATATTTTGTTGTCCTGGTCACTCTTCTCTCTGCTTTCTCAGTGTCTCTCAGAAGCAACCCCAACCTTCTGGATGAGTTCTGACCTGACCAGGCAAAGGCAGGAATGCCCCTCTTGTTCATTCTGAACAGAGCTTCTGCATTAGCTCTGGGGTGCTACATCACATGGTTGATTCACGTTAAGCTTGCAGTCCACCAAGACCCGGCAGATCCTTTTCACTCCAAATTACAGTCCAACTATACACCTTAAGCCTAAATTCTGAATCCCCAATGAACTTTCACTGGATTACTTTTGGACTTCAGGTCTAGCCTGTTGAGATCTTTAAAGATCCTGACTTTCTCATCCAATGTATTGGCTATCTCTTCTGATGTCGTGCCATTCACCCATTTGATGAAGTTGCCATCTAGGCTTCCATCCAAGTCAGTGATGAAATAGAACAAGGCCAAGGACAGAACTCTAGGCCTCCAGTATGGACCTTCGTCCTGGTTGACATCGATCCATTAATTTGGAACTGATCGTTGAACCAATGTTAAGTTTCCCCAAACGTTCTGTTGTTCCCACATGTCACTAGCCAAGTCACAAAAATAACAAGACTCCTAAAACCCAGGATCCCGGTGTTGTCCCCAGTTTGGTTCTACTTCCACCACGCTCCTCAAACCCAATGCTTGCTAGGCTCCTTTCAGTTCTTTCTTTCGACTAACCCGGGACTCTCTCGAATTCCTTTCTGCAGTGTGATGCCCTCCTCCCTTTCCCCTACTTCCTCAGTATCCCCACCTCCTATTTGCTTCACAACATTTATCGGTTCATCCTCTGACCAGTCCCTCCCTCTACTTTGATTCTTGCCCTAGACACATGGAATGTACCTGAGACTTGCAGGGACCTGTCCCAGCTTCACCTGCCCAGGACGACAGGGTCCCCATCCCGCCACTCCCCACCCCTGGGCAGTCCACCCCTCAATTCTCAACTGTCAGGGGCCCATATATCTTGATCCTTTAGCCGCACCCTACGCCTGACCCCGGCAGCTCGGCCCTTCAACCGCACACCCTTCAGGGACCAGACATTTTTATCTCTGGTCTTTCCCCTTTAGGGCACCAGGGCTTCAGGAGGCCTCACTTCCTAACCTCCAGGGCCACGGCCATCCTGATTCTCACTGGGACTCAGGTCCCAGAGCTTCCAGAATGCCCCAAGAAGGGAGAGTGGCTGAGGCAGTTGGGAGCCGTTAGTGCCAGCCTGGGCAGCTCCGTCTGGGCTCCCTGGAGGGAGGTTCCCCTGTTCTCTCTCCTATCATCCTAGCCAGCCGGTCCCGCCCCACTGTTAGACCGTTAGATAAGGAACTCAGACAGTCCCAAACCAGTTACTCCTCTTTGGCATCTCCAGAAACCATGGCCAGGAGGGATCGCTGGCCCACCGCTCTTGCCAGCCCAAGGCTTAGGATTCCCTGGCGGACGACTGTCCTTGCTCAGGGACCCAAGGGTCCTAATCTCCCGCCCGAACGGGAGCCCCGAGGAGCCCAGAACTTCCTCCTGGAGCGCGGGCTGCCTGGCTCACTCTGCCGGCTCCGGGACCCAAGCATTCCGAGCCCCAGCCCCTGCCCCAGGCTCTGGCCCCCGTTCACCTGGCATTGCCCAAACCACAGCATCTCGGCGTGGAGCACCATCATCCCGATTCCCGCTCCGGCCATCGCCAGCGCCCAGCCCGCCAGGCTCTTCTCCTCCTCCAGCAGCCGCTTCCGTCGCCTCAGGGCGCCTAGCCCTGGCACCAGGTCCATGGGTCTGGGGGCCTTAGGGCCGGGGGGACCGCGCGCCCAGGGTCCTGCGCTGCCCCCACCCAGCGCGCAGAGCGTCGCCAGGGCTGGCTCGGAAGCTAGCGGGGAGCCAGAGGGGAGCCACAGAGTCCGGGATGGAGCCAGAGAACCCGAGGCGCAGCCAAGGAGCGGGGTGGTGGTGGGGTTGGCGGGGGGATCAGAAGCACCAGGGCCCCGGAAAGAGTGTGAGAAAGTTTAGAGAGCCCCGATAGGGCTCAGACCCGGCTCCGAGCGAGCCCAGCAAGAATCCAGAGAGAGCGCAGGCGGGGACCGCTCCGAGTGGGTCAGAGGGAGTCAAGACATAGCTCCGAGAGGAATCGGAGAGAGAGAGAGAGCAGAGAACCAAGGGGGGCGCCGGACAGATGGGGGGCTGGTCGGAAAGGAGCTGCAAACGAGCACCGTCCCGGTGCCCGGGGTCAGGGCAGTCTCTGTACTCTGTACCAGCCAGAGGCTGAGACCCAGAGGGCAGGGAGGCTGGGAGGCAGGGAGGGAGGGGCCTGACCTAACCAGAGCCGGTGGTTGCCAGAGAGGGAGGGGACGAGGAGGGGCTGAGGCGCCTCCAGACACCCTCCCTCCCTCCCAGCTCTCTCCCCTGACCAGGGAAGTGCCAGGGGGTGGTGGAGGCAGAGAGGAGGAAGAGATCTTAGCCTCTTTTCCACATCACACAGCCCCACACACATTCTGAGTCAACTGGAGGGCAGAACCATAGAAAGTCAGAACTGGGGGGGGGGAACTCCCCCCAAATAGATTGTCAGAACAATTAGTCAATCTACAAGAGTTTATTAAGCACCTACCATGTACTGCTGGGGACTGGGGGACTGCTGGGCCTTGGGGATGTGAAAGAATGAAAAAGTCTCTATTTGAAAGGATTGCTGGGAGACCAAGGACAAAGAAACCCCCAAATGGGTGATCCTGTCAGATCTGAAAGAATCTTAGAACACAGAATGTCAACCTGGGAGAAGAATCTTAGAACATAGAATGTCCAGCAATGGAGAATGCCAACTGTATTCAGATAAAGAACTGTGGAGTTTGAACAAAGTCCAAGGACTGTTTCCTTTAATTTAGGGGAAAAAACTGGTATCTTATTGTCTGATCTTGCTCTCTCTTATACTTTGTTTCTTCTTTAAAGATATGATTTCTCTCTCATCACATTCAATTTGGATCAGTGTATACCATGGAAACAATGTAAAGACTGGCAAATTGCCTTCTGTGGGGGGTGGGGTGGGGGAGGGAAGGAAGATTAGGGGGAAAAATTGTAAAACTCAAAATAAAATCTTTAGTTAAAAGAAAGGAACATAGAATGTCAGCCTTGGAGAAGAATCTTCGAACATACAATGTCAGAATTGGGAGAGAATCTCAGGATATGGGGTGTCAGAGCTGGAAGAGCATTTTATAACTTAGAATGTCAGACTTAGAGAGAATCTTAACATATAGAATGTCAGAGTTGGAAGGGAAATTAGAACATAGAATATCACCCTAGACTCTGGAATCTTTTAAGCTAAGAGGCCTTTAAAACACAGAATTTCAGAGGGAGGAGTAACCAAAGAATACAGAATGGCAGAGATAGAGAGGTTCTTATATCACAGAATGTCAACTCCTCTTTCTAGCAACCTGAAGGGTTCCCTGCTTATCTCTTCAGTCATCTTACATATTATTCTCCTCCATCCACACATCCACATTCTATAGTCCAGATACAATGACTGACTACCGTTTCTCACACATGATTTTCCATTTCCTCTCTGTGCCTTTGCATTGTAGTCTCCCCCTCCCCCCATATCTAGAACACTCCCCTTCCTTCATCTCACCTCATAGAATGTTTACTTCTTTATAGGCTTAAGCTCCATCATCAACTTTTGCATGAAGGCTCTCCTTATCCTTCTAACTGCTGTGTCCTTACTTTTCCTTTCTATTTCTCTCCTTCCTTTAAAGAGCCTGTCTGTCTGTCTGTCTGTCTGTCTCTCTTTGTGTGTGTATATATATATACGTATATATATATATACTATATATATCTGTATCTATCTATCTATCTATCTATCTATCTATCTATCTATCTATCTATCTTTTTCTGTTTAAACTTAGGCATGCAATTTTTTAGCTTGTTTGAATGTAAGCTTCCTGAGAGTTTACAGGAAATGGTTCATTTTTACCCTTTTGTTCCTTATTATCTAGCATGGAGCCTGGCAAACAGCAAGTCTTTAATAAATGCTTGTTGGTTGATTGAGTATGTCTAGGAGTATTTCTAGATTGCAGAAGCTTAGAACTGAGAGGAATCTTAGAACTAGAGCTGTAACTCTGCACAAGGTGATCAGGGTCTTGACTCAGCAGCCAACAGTAAGGGAGGGGGTGTCAAACTCCTTCCAAAAACACAGAATTTCAGTGGAGGACTGCAGAGGAAGCGCAGGCACTCTGGGGAAAGGAAGTTTGACCAAAAGCTTGCTCCACCCTCCACCAAAACGACTGTACTCAGCCAGGATGGATTGACTCAGAAAGACTCATCCTTTTTGAAATGCTACTGTCTTTGAAATCAGGAAGATTTGAATTTGAATCCTGCTTTGGACATTTGTTGGCTGTGTGACATTGGGCAGTGTTACTTCTCTGTGCCTTAGTTTCTTTATCTGTAAAATGGGGCAGTTGGACTGGTATCTTATTGTCTGATCTTGCTCTCTCTTATACTTTGTTTCTTCTTTAAAGATATGATTTCTCTCTCATCACATTCAATTTGGATCAATGTGTACCATGGAAACAATGTAAAGACTGGCAAATTGCCAGAACCTCATTGAGGTTCATTTCTGTTCATTTAAAATCCCTGTTCCAATTTAAGCTATCTAAGCTTCATTTTCCTCATTTTTTTTTTTTTTTGGCAAGGCAATGGGTTTAAGCCACTTGCTCCAGGTCACACCGCTAGGCAATTATTATGTGTATGAGGCTGCATTTGAACTCAGGTCCTCCTGACTCCAGGGCCAGTGCTCTACTGAACCACCTAGCTGCCCCCATTTTCCTTATCTTTAAATTGAGTGGGATTAGAGATGTGATTTCTAGGGATCCCTTAAATTCCAAGTTTATAAAATTAATTTATATTCATATATTTTATATTAATTTATATAAAATTTAATTATGAAATAACAGCTAGAATTTATGGAGTAATTTAAGGGTCTCAAAACACTTAACATATGTTATTTCACTTGATCCTTACAACTCTTTGAGTGAGTTTATTATTAGACTCACTTTACATATGAGGAAAACGAGGCAAAAAAGGTTAAGTGACTTACCCAGGATCAGTGGAGCCAGTAAGTGTTTAGAGTTAGATTTGAAGTCCAGAAATCAATTCCTATGATTTCATAACACTGATATACTTGTGTAGTAATAATATTCTCATTTTACAAATGAAGAAACTGAAGAGTATTACATATGCAATTGATAGAATGTAAGCTCTAAGTGCATGGGTGTTTTCATTCTTTATCTTTGTATTCCCCCTCCTAACACAGTGCCCAGAACAAGCATATAAATGTTTGTTGATTGACTTACTGACTTACCTGAACTTCTAGAGTAAGTTAGATAGAGAACTGAGACTAGAACCCAGGACCTCTGACTAGCTATTGAGGGCCCTTCCCATCATGCTACACACCCAGCAACACACAAATATGACCCATAACAGCCTACACAGAATGACACACCAGCCCCATATAGCCAGGCGCGGGGAACATGATACACATAGAGGGACACACCCAGCAACACACAAACATCATCCAGAACGACACAACACATACACACACACACACACACACACACACACACACACACACATAAATGCCCCTCCCCTTGCCCATCTCCCATCGGTTGGGAGAGATGCCCACACACGGGGCTGGATCTCAGGAGCCACATAGACATGTCTAGTCTCCTACATGTCCATGCACATGCATTCACATATATACTCACAAGAACAGGCACAGGAAGTCCTGCTCAAAGTCGCATAGAAATCTGTTTCTGGTTCTGTTTCTCTTCCTTTGACCCATTTTAATTTCTCCATGGAGAAAGCGCACACAGAACTTGGAGGTGAGAACAGCCTCGGAGAGACACAGAAGAAACTGCAGGGAAATAACTTCAGAGACCAGAGAGGGAGAGAGACAATGGGAAAACCAGACAGAGGAATAGTTTTAAAAAAAAAAGTAAAAACATACATAAAAAGAGAAAGAAGCGGAAGAGTACAAGAGAAGAAGCTGAGGCAGAAGTGATATCTTGTTCTAAGGTTCCTCCTAGCTCCAATATTCTCTATGCTGAGGTCAGTGCCAGATCTGACATTCTACATTCCCTACTCCTTTCCAACTCGGACATTCTTCTGGTCTAACTCCCTCCCTTCCCCCCCTCCTTTTTTAGCAGGTGAATTTTAATTCTACCTTAGCTTTATCTGAGTGATCCTGGGCAAGAAATTTCACTTAGCTTCCCTGGGCCTCAGTTTCTTCATCTGCAAAATGAAGGGGATTAAGCTTCAGGAATTCTGAGGTTCCACCCAGTTCTAAATCTCTGATTCTACAAGTATGTGACCCAAAGAGACATAGGATGGAGATCCTAAGAGAGTTTATAGACAGAGACATATGAGAGATAGTGAAGCCAGAGAGATAAGAAATACAGATAAGGAGCAGGAGACTTAGACTTAAGAGAGATCTAGAGATAAGTCTATAAAAATAATGACAGACCCAGAAGAGAAACAGGCAGTGGGAGCGCCCTGTGGGGCTCGGGAGTGACCCCCCTTTCCTCCAGGGGCAGGACTTGGGGGGGTGTGTGTGCAGTGACTCAGTCGGCCTCTTCCCGTGACTCAGTCAGGACCTCACCCCTCGAGGGGGGAGAGGAAAGGGGGGCTCTGCCTGCATTGGGGGATGGGCGGTGGGGTGGGCTGAGTCACAGCCCGCCACTCGGGCTCCGATGCAGAGAGAGGCCGGGCGGAGGGGGCCAGGACGGGGCCTCGAGGCTACTGAGCTGCGGGGCTAGCTAGGACAATCGAGGCTCCGACGAGGGTTGGGGGGGTGGGTGGGATGGGGAAGGAGGGCGACGAAGACGCCTGGGTCCCGGAGGAACCCCAGGGACTGCAGGACCCGGACGCCTCGGAGGCTCGGACCGGGATTTCCCGTTGGCCGGGGTCCAGCCTCCCTACCGCAGAAGCGGCCGTATCTCCGGGCCTGGCGGCCGCCCAGGGCTGGGGACAAAGGAGCGCTTGACAAGCAGGGGGTGCAGAAAGATCACGCGACGCCCGGGGCTCCGGGAGAGGGAGGGTAGGGGCCCCGGGACATCCGGAAAGCGGAGGGGGAGGGGGAGACGTGGCCTGCCCCCCACCTCCTCCTGGGGCCACCTCTTCTGGGGATCCTGGAGCCTCCAGGGCTGGGGGGAGCCGCCACCTGGTGACAGCGGAAGGGACTGCAGACGGACAGACAGCCGCCTCTGGGTCCGCTTCGGCAGCTCCGTGTGCTTTTTCTACCTCAGGGGGGTCTTCTTTCCTGTTGGGTCTCTGTTTCTGCGTCTCTCCGCGGGTCTCTGTCTGCCTCTCCGTGGTTCTACCTCTTTCTGTTGGTGTCGGAAGCTCTGTCCACCTCTGCTCTGTCAATTTGGGTCTTTCTCTGGGTCTCCACCACCCTACCTCTCTCTGGGTCTTTCTAGTAGTTTGGGGTGCGGGGGCAGGAGGGGTAGTTTTGTATATATCGACTATTCCAGTCTTGACTTCTGCTTTTCCTCATCCTCCCCCCAACGTGTGACTGTGCGTGTGTTTGTGTGTGTGTGTAGACGAGGGTTGACTTCCCTACCCATGCTAGTCTTTACTTCTGCTTTTCCTCATCCACCACCCGTGTGTGTGTGTGTGTGTGTGTGTGCGTGTGTGTGTGTGTGTGTGTGTGTGTAGACGAGGGGAGACCTCCCTACCCACTCCCTTCTTCAGACCCTACGTACCCTGTCACTGTCCCTGGTGCTGAGCCTATAGGAGGTGGAAGAAGAGCCCTGTCCCCGGTGCTGATCTAGAACCCGACTAGTTGCTGTTGAGTGAGTGGGAGGGTGGAATGTAGTCAAGAGCCAAAGTCTGACCTCATCCCTGGGTCCCCTGTTGGTCAAGGAGTACGAAATCAGAGTCTCTGGGGTGATCAGGTATTAGTTGGATGCCTAGCAACTTTGACTGGAGAACCAATGAGCCTGGGGATCCTAAGGGAGGTTCTGCTCCCTAGTTCATGTGTGACCTAAGGCAACTCTTGTCTCTCACTTGGCTTACAATTTCCATCTGTAAAATGAGAAGCTAGACTACTAAACAGAATGTTTCCCCTTCATTTTTGAAGGAGATCATTACGGAGGTATGATGATGTTTTTCCTTTCATTCTGGAAGAAAACGATGACATCAAAGAAGGTGATACCATGACAAGCACATGAACTGGATTTGAGTGAGGGGGTGCTATGTTAAGTCACCAGCCTCACTTTCTCCTCCAGAGCCATCCGGATCCATTGGTCAGATATGAATCAGGATGACTGGAGATGTCCTTGGATGCAAGGCAATCAGGGTTAAGCAATTTGCCCAAGGTTACACCGCTAGTAAGAATCAAGTGTCTGAGGCTGGATTCAAACTCCCACTCCCCTGACTCCAAAGTCAGTGCTCTATCCACTACACCACCTGGCTGGCCTCGGAGACTAGACTAGATTATCTCTAAAATTCCTTCCACTGACATTCTCTGTTCTAATGTCTGTCCCAGCTCATTCCTAAAGTCCCTCCTAGTTCTCTATTCCAGGCTCTTCCGGCCTCTCCAGCTCTGACATTCTATGTTCTTTGATTCACATTGGAGGTTCAGATCTTGTTTTGTCCCTCCACTTACCCTTGGCCCTCCACTTATCACGTGCTTCCCATTTACTCTAGGCTCCCCCTCCTTTTCCTGGTCCTATTCCCTCATGTCACATGCTCCTTGGGAAGAGCTGCACCCCATCACAATTATTGGTATCCCTAGGTCTTGGGGGGGGCACAGGTTTGGCAGGCTGCCCTGTCTCATAGGGTCAAGGTCAACAGAAGGACAACAGTACTTCAATCACAGAAAATCAGAGCTGCAAAGAATCTCATTTTACAGATGGAGAAAGCAAGGTGCACCAGACCTAGTTCTGATCAGGGAAGAGCAAAAAAAAAAAATTGTGGAATAAAGACAGAAGGAATAGATATTTCATCCCTCAGGAATTTCAGGAGAGAATGTATTCAGTGGTCCAGACATGTTCCTCCCCATTTTTGTAGTTCAAATCCTGATTTCTAGTTATTTTACAGGACAGTTTCTGAAACATATCCTTAGATCAAAACATGCTCTGGTTCTTTATCTGTGTAATCTTAGTCAAATTCTGTATCTTCCCTGAGCCTCAGTTTCCTCAAATGTAACATGAAGTTTTCCAGGTTTAAATTTTAAGAATTCAATTTTTTTGTTTAAGCAATAAATTGAACCCTAATTTGTCATTGTTTTACTAGACAAGCTATGAGATATGCTGTTTTTTTGGCAAGGCAATGGGGCTAAGTGACTTGCCCAAGGTGGCACAGCTAGGTAATTATTAAGTGTCTGAGGCCAAATCTGAACTCAGATCCTCCTGACTCCAGGACTAGTGCTCTATCCACTGTGCTACCTAACTGTCCCTGAGATATGTTTTTGATTGACCTATATTGGTGGATTTTTTAATGCACAAGACAGAGTACATATTAATTCCAATTTTTCTTTAGCTATACAGGATAATTTTTGAGTCCTTTTTTTATTATTCCATGTATATTGTATGGACTTGAATCCTACTTTCCCCTCACCTTGTCATTGGATTGTCAAGATTAGTCATCATTTATTAATTTCAAACATAATCTCATTTTATCTTTATCACAATCATGGGAAGTATTATCATTATTCCCATTTTATAGATAAGGAAACTGAGATGAAATGATTGCTTAGGCTCACAGTACTTAGAAATGTCTGAGGTTGAATTTGAATTCAGGTCACCCCGCTCCAGTCCTGGGACTTTGTGTGGCGCCCCCTAGCAGTCTAGACTGATGGTTCTTGAGCAATATCCTTGGGACATATCCCTGATAGCTTGCAACAATGCAAAGGGCAGTTCTTCAAGCCAGACATTGCTTCCAGATGGGGTTTTTTTTTTTGGTTTTTGTGAAGCAGTGGGGGTTAAGGAACTTCTCCAAGGTCACACAGCTAAGTAAGTATTAAGTATCTGAGGTCAAATTTGAACTCAGGTCCTCCTGAGGTCCAGGTGCTCTATCTGGGGCAGCTAGGTGGTGCAGTGGATAGAACACCCAGGTCTGGGTGTTTATAAGATATTGTGCAGCAGACTCTGAAATACAGATTAATGTCTAGGGATAGAAATTGGACCTGGGTTAGAGAACTCCCAGATGAGGAAATGCCTTCCACCAATGCAGATTGGCACATTCTCTTCAAGTTATTGTCTTTTTTTTTTAGATTTTTTTTTTTGCAAGGCAATGGGGTTGAGTAGCTTGCCCAAGGCCACACAGCTAGGTAATTAAGTGTCTGAATCCAGATTTGAACTCAGGTATTGCTGACTCCAGGGCCGGTGTTCTATCCACTGCACCACCTAGCCACCCCCAGGTTATTGTCTCTTTAGAGAGTTGCTGAGAGAATTGAAAATTTCCCACTAGAAAGAATGCTGACAAACTGGATCAGGTCCTCAGGGGATCTGGGGAACAGACTCAGTCAGGCTCTTCAGAAAGAAAAGGATTGGGGGGGGTGTTTATAAGGGAAGGGAAGGGAAGACTTGGTGACAGACAACTAACTCCAGCTCTCTGAAGGGCTGCTGGGCAGAAGAGGATTGCTGTGGCCCCTCCCAGCTCTGACATCCCCTGTTCTAATGGTCTCTCCAGTCCAATTTGTCAACCTCTCTGCTGAAGAACCAAAGTTGAGAGCTCAGGGGCTGGTGGGTAGAGAAGCCGCAGAGATGATGACCTCAGGTGAATGTAAAGAAATACTTTTTAATAATAAACACTGTCCAAAGAGGAACAGGGTGCCTAGGCCCTAGAGAAAGAATGTATTCACTTTCAGAGGACAGCTGCCCTGATCCTCTCTCCCTGCCCACCCTGCCCAGAAGCACCAGATCCCTTCCCTCTCTAAACAAAAACAGAAAGGCTCCAGGATTGAAGGGAAGCCAGGCCTTCTTTCAGACCTCGAACAATAAGGGGATAGTCAGGAGCAGGGGCAGGGCCAGGAGTGCAGGGGCATGGGAGGGCTGAGTATTGGTGAATGGAACTTCCTGGACATTGGAGCGGTTATTACAGAGACTTCCCTGACAGCAGTTCCCTTTGAGATAGTTGTCTGACCAGTGAGTGGCAGCCCCAATAACAGTGCACGAGGGCTCCTGGCATGTCCTCATGTAGAAAGGGTGAGAGAAATCATCTGGGAAGGGAGGAGGGTAGAGATTAGCAGGAAGAAGGAGGCTCTCCCCGGGGCCGGGCCTCCCCCACTGGGTCTCTCCCATTCCTACTCACCAATGGCTAGGAAGCCTTGACCTTGGAAGCAAACACTCTGGCCTCCGTGACACTTGATCTTGTGGGCATTCTGGAGCTCACAGCCCTCAGCCGTGGTGCTGACACAGGCCCAGCACTCAATCCCACTGAGCTCAGTGTTTTCTGGGGCTGGGGAGGCAGAAGGGGACATTGCCAGGTCAGGGTGGATCTCTCCTGCCCCCCATTAGCCCCTGGCTCCTGAAACTGGTGACTTTGCCCACACATATCCCCATTCTGTCTATCACATATCCTGGCAATGAGGGCTTACTACAGGCAGCTAGAACTAGAAAGACCTAGGCCCCAGTTTTCCCATCCTTAAAATAAAGGATATGAATTAGATCATCTCTAAGGTCCCTACCAGCTCTGACCTTCCCTGTTCTAAGGTCCTTCCTAGCTCCTTGTTCTAAGGGACCCTCCAGTTCAATTTGTCAGCATCTCTGTTGAAGAACAAAAGAAGTTCAGAGCTCAATTTCTGGGGTCTCTAGAAGCCTCTAGGCTGCCCTGTTCCCCCTGCTTCACTTCACCTTGGCTGAGGTTGGGGATGCTGTTGTGGTCCTCAATCTTTTGGTTGCACAGATTCTCCTGGCATCGCAGTAACAGGGTATAGTCGGGGGGCAGTGAGTAACCCCCTGAGGTCATCTCCCCAGAACCTGGTCCATAAGAGCAACCCTTCTTCACTAGGGTTAGTGAGTTTCTGTAACCTGGACATGGGAAAGAGGGAAAGGAATGAAGATGTAACTCTGTCACGGCTCCTCTGCCTCATCCCAAGTTTCATCAGCCATCTTCAGCCATGGCATGTTCTTCACAAAAGCTGTCTCTGGGCCTTCCTATTCTGACCCATTTCGATTCCACATCAGGATACCTTTCCCTCCCAATATTCTTTTCACAACTTAGTGATCTTTAGTATATCAATCCCTCTCAGCATCTATAGACTGGACCTTAGTTTTCTTCTCTTTCCCTTCCCAGAGGACTGGACTAGAGAATCTTTAAGATGCTTCTCAGCTCTGACCTTCCTGTTCTAAAGTCATTTTTCCCTTTCGTAATTCAGTTGACATTAATATAAAGTCTTATACTTGAAGTTTTAAAAAGCAACCCTACAAATTCAGGAAGAAGCTAGGGGGCAGCTCATCTGAAAATGATCTGAGGGTCTTGGAATCCACATGTCCTATGTTCACCAAGGTATGACCTGGTAGCCCAAAGCTCAAGTGATCCTCAGTCAGGGTATAGCATCTAGGATTAGGGTGTTGTTGATGGTCCCCTGTAGTCAGGCCACGTCTGGAGGACCATCTCCCAGTCTGTATGTCACATTATCACAAAGGCAAACTAGAGCATGCCTGGGGGTAGGTGACCAAGATGGAGATTGAGAGATAAGGGATACTTGGAGGGGGGGGCATGATAACTGTCTTCAGCTCTTTAAAGGATTGTAATGTGGAGGAGAGACTGACTAGCCTTGTTTTGTTGGGGGCCTCATAGGACAGAAGGAAGAGCTAATTATGAGGCCCATGAGTAGCAGAGTCTAATGGGAAGATCTTGACTCATCTGAAGAATGTCTTAATCAAAATTGGGATGAGCTGCTTCATAAGGTGGCAGCTAAGTGGAACAATGAATAGAGCTCCAGGCTTAGGGTCAGGAAGACCAGAGTTCAAAAATGGCCTGAGACACATGCTACCTCCAAGACCCTGGGCAGGTCACTTAATCCTGTTTGCCTCAGTTTCCTCATCTGCAAAATGAACTGGAGAAGGAAATGGCAAATCACTTCAGTTTCTTTGTCAAGAAAACCTCAATATTCATACACAACTAAAAATGACTGAACAACCACAAACTTCATAAAGTAATGACCTCCTTATTGACAAAGGAATTTGAACCAAGGATAGAGAATCAATTGATACTGAAGAATGGATTCCTGCTCAGGAACAAGTTGGACTAGATGCTTTCTGAGGTCCTTTTCAGCTCCGAATTACCAAACTACCAGATCTGTGGTTCTGAGCTATGTGGTTTGATTCTGTCATCCCCTCTTGTTCTTTTTATTCCCTCCCCAATCTCCCTCCTCTTGTTCCCTACCTGTACTAATGGAAGTCACTGCCTCCAGACAGGCCTCTTGGCCTGCATCACATTCCACAATGGGCATCGAAAGACTGGAGAGATCAAAGGGACCAGTGAAGAAACGTTCAAAACTGTAGCACTGCAGCGCCTGGGTGCCTGTGGGAGACAAATGATGGGCGAGAGAGTGGGGAAGGGCAAGGGGATGGACCACTTTGTCTGAGCCCCACAGCTGAGATGGGAGACATGGGGGCATTGACTAAGGCATGACCTGCTGTATTACTCTCCTGTCCCCAATCTTATCTCCTCGCCTGAGTCTGGTAATGAACTGGACACACCAGCTTGTCCAGTCTTTACTCTCCTTCCCTCCCTTTCTTCATTGAGCTAATGGTAAAACCCTTCTTCCTCCAGGTAGTCCTCTGGGATTTCAAACAAGAGAGGAGATGAGTCACCTTTTCTATTCCCTATTTCACATCTTTGTCTCACTCATCTCTACTCTTTGGTTTCATCACATACCTGCTTCCTCAATGGGTAACAGAGAGAAATGATAAATTAGGTGTATTATATATGTATAAATGTTTATACACACATTTATATAATATATATATACACACACACACACACACACACACACACACACACACACACATATACACACAGAAATAGAAATAGACAATTGCATAGCATAGTTAAAAGAGCTGTGACCTTGGAGTCAAACACCTTGAGTTCAAATTCTGTCTTTAAAAATTTGTTTGACTTAATAAAGTTCCCTCCATTTTCCTCATTTGTAAAATGTGGGAGAGTTGGGCTAAATGACCATTGAGTTCCCTTCTGGCTCTGATTGTCTGAGACTGTGAACTGGTTCAAGGAGCTTCAGAGAGATCTCTTCCCCCAAAAGATCTACAGACACATGGAATCTGAGGTGACTTGGAAGATGATGAGACAGATGACAGAAGAAAGACAGAATACAGACACCAAAAGAGATTAAGATTCAGACATCATAAACACTGATCCATAGAGTATGCAGAGAGACAGAGGAGACAAAGATGAGGAGACATCAGAGAGGTACAAAGACCAAGAGATGGAGGGACAGACTCAGAGATGAGGAGATTCAGAGGCCAGGACAGGTTCATCTCAGGCAGGTGGGGTCTGGTCCCTCCCTCCCCTTCTATCCATCTTTCCCTTCCAGGAAGGCAAAAATAGGCTTGCCAGGGGATACTAAAGACCTCAAAGGGACCCAGGGATAGAGCCCTCTCCTCCTGCTGTCTGACTTCTGGAGTGGATATTTTTCTCCATCATCAAGTCTGCCAGAGAGGATAGTCAGAAGTCCTGCCTTCCGGCCTGATCCCCTCAAATGCCCACCCCACTGTGACCGGAGGAAGAGGGATGAGGTTGAAGAGAGGATGGAGAAGACAACAGAGCTCCCTTTTCTCTCTGCTGCCCCTGCCCTCTCAAGGACCCTAAAATGTGGATCTCTGCCCAGTCCTCCCTCCACCTCAGTCCCAAGTGGTTCACTACCTGTCAGTGTCACAAAGAGGCTGAGCAGAGACCAGGGAAGCATCATGATGATGGAGAGGCTGGCAGTGGGATGCTAAGAATGATGCTTCAGGTCTGGGAGCAGGTTTTTCTCCTCTTAACTGCCTCCTTTATCCTCCACCCTTCTTCTGCCCTCCCCCCCTTCACTCCCAGGGCTGGGCTTCTCCCGGGTGTTCTGAGGTGTGGTTTGGGACCTGGACCTCTGAAGAAGCTGGAACGGCCATGAGGGGCAAGGCTTTTATGGGTCTCCCCTCCTTACCTCAGGGCTAAGAAGATTAAGTGCTCCCTTTTACATCTTTTTTTCCCCAATTGATAATTTATTTTTATTTCATTTTTCCAATTCCATGTTATGAAAGTTTTTCAACATTCATCCACATGCATCTGCATATTTATAAGTTACATAATTTCCTTCCATCCTCCCTTCCCACTCCACTCCCCTCACTGGCAAACAGTCTAGTGAACATTCTGTATGAGGAATTAGGACTAAAGGAAAAAGAAAGAAAACCATGAGATAAGAAAAAACACAAGAAAAAATTTTTAAAAGTGAACATAATGTTTATTCAGATATTGTAGTTTCCCTGCCTCTTGATCTGCCCCAAACTATTGCCCGAGCTGTGTCTTCTCCACTTTCCAAAATTTGTGGCCCCCTCCCTCAAAATATCCTCCTCCTCCTCCCATTCTTGGTTTCTGACTTTCTCTTCCCCATCCCTGCCTCTGTCTCCCCCCCCCTTCTCTATTTTCTTTCTTCTAACTCTCCTTTTTCTTCCTTTTTTTCCCTTTCTATCTTCCTCTGCTGTATCTGGAGAGAGGAAAGCCCTGCCCAACCATGTTCCTATATAATTCTCATGGATGAATCTGATGTCATATGGATAACATTTCACTGGACAACTCCCTCCTTGTCCCATCAGCACAGTCTCCCAGCCAGTTTCTACAAGTTAGTCTTCAGGTACCCACTTAAGATCCTGCCTCCTCCCAGAAGCCCTCCATCAGCATTAGCTGATTCCAAGAACTCTTCTCTATGGCCCACATTCCCTGGAAAAATATGGTTCAGGGATGATTACCCTGAAGACCAGTGAAAGGGAACATTGAGGGCTCATGTGCCTGGATCATTATTGGTTCCTGAGGGACCCAGGTATAATTGACTGGGGTCTTTTATGTCATTCACCGCCCTCTTTTCCTGAGAGGTATCTTCAGCTCCTGGCTAGGCTCCTTAGGCAGGGCCATGATGAATGAGAGAGTCCTCCCTATTCAGAAGGGCTCTCATTACTTTCTGGGTCCTCCCTGCTTCTGGAAGGGTTAGAATTGAGGCTCTAGTCACTGTATGTTCGGACTATTGTTCCCAGAAGTTCCACCAGGACCAACTAGCAGAATTGAAGGTAGATCTAGGACTGAGCAAAAAGATGATGTGAACCCATATTTCTCATATCCATATATCTATTCCTGACCTCACTCCAAGCCCTGGTCCTGTTTTTCTACCAGCATGTAGGGTGTCTCCACCTTGATGTCCCATCAGCACCTAAAATTCAGTCCCAAATTGAATTCATCATTCTGTCCCCTAAATCAGGCCCTCTTCCCAGAATTCCTGATCTCTTGATGGCACCACCTGACTCCCTGACCTTTGGGTTCCAAATTTCAGAGCCATCTTTTGCTCTTCCTTTTCACTCCTCGACCACAGCAAATCAATAGGTACATCCTCCACCCCTCTCTGATTCATTCCCTTCTCTCCACTCTTAGGGCAACAGCCCTAACTTGGTCTCCATCACTCCTTGACTAGACTCTTTGAGCCAGAATCTCCTAACTGGAATCAGTGCTCCTTTCCTAGTGTCTCCAAAGGCACAGGTTTGATCTTGTCACATCTTATACAACAACCCTCAATGGCTCCTAATGATCTCTAGGGTAAAGCCCCTCAGGCTGGATTGTAAAACTCTCCCCAATCTGATTGCCTCCCACCTTTCCATCTTTATGTTTTACAGTTCTAATTCACTTACTCTAAGGCCCACCTAAACAGGATGACTGTCATTCTTTCATTTGGTCTTGTTTTCTCCCGCCTACATATATTCAGGAAGGTTGACTCACCTACCTGTAATACCTGCTCTCCTTATTGCTGGACACCAGAAAACTTCTCTTCCTTCAAGACTCATAATGTTGACTGGTGCCAGAGACTTTCCATCTTCCACTCAGATGAAAGAAGGGTTCACATTTTCCATAATTTTTTGCCTACTGGCAGCTAGGGGGCATAACACATGCAAGAGAGAAGTTCAAACATTGCCTTAGATGAGAATTTCCCCCTTGACCAATCACTTCATTTCTGTCTACCTCAGTACCTACTCAGACCTGAGACAAGAATCCAGGTACATGAGCCCTCAAATTCTCTCTTCTACTGACTTCAGGGCAACCATCCTTGAACCACATTTCTCCAGGGAATGAGACCCACAGAGAAGAGTTCTCTGGATCAGCTAATGCTGATGGAGGGTTTCTGGGAGGAAGCAGGATCTCAGGTTGGTACCCAAAGAGAGACTGTGATGATGGGACAAGGAGGGAGGTGCCCAGTTTTAAGGGTCAAATGAGATAAGATATAAAGTGCTATATATCTATGAGCTATTGTTTTTGTCTGTCCATCATGTGATTGGTTGTCCTTTATCCTGGAAGAGGACCATGACATCAGAGATATGATGCCATGACTTGCAAGTAAATTGGATTGAAGCTCTAGTCTCAGGGCATGGCTCTTTTTTCCCCCCTAAAAACATTTATTTCAGGCGGCTAGGTGGTGCAGTGGATAGAGCACAGGCCCTGGAGTCAGGAGTACCTGGGTTCAAATCCGGTCTCAGACACTTAATAATTACCTAGCTGTGTGGCCTTGGGCAAGCCACTTAACCCCATTTGCCTTGCAAAAACCTAAAAACAAAACAAAACAACCCCATTTATTTCTTACAACATAATAGTATTCCATTATATTCATATGCCACAATTTTTCAACCATTCTTCTGTGGAAAGGTAACCCTTTAATTTCTATTTCTTTGTTTTTAATATAAAAAGGGCTGCTATAAATTATACATATATTATATATATATTATATTCACACAAACACACACACATAGATACATAGGACTCACAATGCTTCTCTTTTTTTTATAAAAGATTTTATTTATTTTGAGTTTACAATTTTCCCCTAGTCTTGCTCCCCCCCCCCCATGGAAGGCAGTATGTTAGTTTTTACATTGTTTCTATGGTATACATTGATCTAAGTTGAATGTGATGAGAGAGAAATCATATCCTTAAGGAAGAAAATAATGTATAAGAGATAGTAAAATTACATAATCAGATAATGTTTATTTTTAATTGAAGGTCTTTGGTCTTTGTTCAAACTCCATAATTCTTTCTCTGTATGCAGATGGTATTCTCCATCACAGATAGCCCCAAATTGTCCCTGATTGTTGTACTGATGGAATGAGCAAGTCCATCAAGGTTGATCATCACCCCCATATTGCTGTTAGGGTGTACAGTGTTCTTCTGGTTCTGCTCATCTCTCTCAGCATCAGCTCAATGCAAGTTCTTCCATGCTTCCCTGAATTCTTATCCCTCCTGGTTTCTAATAGAACAATAGTGTTCCATGACATACATACACCACAATTTGTTCAGCCATTCCCCAACTGAAGGACATTCACTTAATTTTGAATTCTTTGTCACCACAAAAAGGGTTGCTATGAATATTTTTGTACAAGTGATGTTTTTACCCTTTTTCATCATCTCTTCAGGCTATAGACCCAGTAATGGTATTGTTGGATCAAAGGGTATGCACATTTTTGTTGCCCTTTGGGAATAATTCCAAATTACTCTCCAGAAGGGTTAGATGAGTTCACAGCTCCACCAACAATGTATTAGTGTCCCAGATTTCCCACATCCCTTCCAACATTGATCACTGACCTTTCTGGTCATATTGGCCATCAGGGTATAACTCTTGATAAAGTCTGGTCATGGATCACATGTGAGCTTACTGGGTGCTGAGACAGATGATAGGGTTTCTTGGTGCCAGAGATGATTACATGTCAGCATTCATACTACACTTTTGTCTATTCTTCCCAGTAGAATGTAAGTTCCATGAAGGCAAGGACTGTGCATTTTAAAATTTTGTGAAATTCAAATCTCAAAGCTCATTGGCATATGGACATCCTTGTCCTCCAAGAGCATGCTCTCTCCACCTCTGATGCCCTGCATGTGTGGATCTCTTTGTCTCTGTCTTCTCCCATTAGAATGGAAGCTTCCTTGAGGGCAGGGAATGTTTTTTTTTTTCCTATTTGTGTTTATATTTTCAGAATTTAGCACAATGCTTAGCCATAAGAACTTAATAAAGGCTTGAAGTGTCCTTGGAATGTTTCTAGGGACTGGGACAGGATTGAACTAGTGGGGCAGCCTTTTGGTTTTAGAGTTTGGGGACTGACTATTTAGAAATTAGCTAGGGCTATTTAAATCTTACCCTATGCTTATGAGAATCGTAGATCAGTGGCAATGTACAAACTAAACAGGTTGTAGGTAACCCAAGACCTAAGTAGCTCTGATCTCATGGAAAGCAAAGCTGACCAGTGACTGGTCAGAAGGGAAATGAGGAGCAAATGTCCTATTTTTCTACAGCTGATTTTCAGTAGGATATTGCTTCTCCCCACAAAGCCTTTCCTGTTTCCCTGAGTGCCGGTGGAGTTCCTCCCTTTTGTGGCTAGTCTGACATTTGCCTTGTATGTATTCTGCCTGTCCATAGGTGTTGACAAGTAGCTCCCTCATGAGACTGTGAGCTCCTTGAGGACAGGACTTGCTTCTGTCTTTTTTTCCCTATTCTCAGTACTTAGGACAATGTCCAGCACATAGGAATAATTATCAATTAATTAATCATTTCATTAATTATTAGTAGATGTCTGCTGATTTGACTAGACCTGCTACTTCTTTTCTGACCCAAGGATCATAGATAGAGCCACGAACAAAGAAGCATCACATCTAGCCCCCTCATTTGACAGAAGGAGGGAAATCTAGTCCCAGGGACCTTAGTGACTTGCCAAAGATCATATAGAATGAAGATAGGAAGTGCCTCAGCAGTACATTTGTGGCTCCTCTTGGACTCAGGACAGGCTGCAACCAGGGGTGACAGAGGCTTCTGAAGCAGGACTAGTTGGAACCTGAGGGTAGGTCAGTATCTTCTCTTTCTTGCTCCTCTCAGGGTCCCAAGAAGAGACAAGGGCTTGGGTCCAGACCCCCATTCTTCCTCCCCTGGCCTTGTCAGACTTGCTCACCCTTGGCAGAAGTCCAGCAGAACCTTCCCCTCTCTTTTTTTCCTGAGTGCCTGGCCTGAGGGCCTCCAAATCTGGATCAATGTCAGAGTCTGGGACAAAGAAAACCATCCACCTCTGGGCCAGGAAAACAGCTCAGAAGGAATTCCCAGACCTTTATGACACTTATTCAGTCATGTGACAAATGTTTATTACTTCCTTCCCTTTATCCTTTCCTTCCCTGAAGAATCTTCAGGGCCCTCTTCTTTAGCTGAGATCTAATTTTCTATTTATGGCAATGGGCTTAAATGACTTGCCCAAGGTCACATGGCTAGGCAATTATTTTATTTTATTTTTTAGATTTTTCAAGGCAATGGGGTCAAGTGCCTTGCCCAAGGCCACACAGCTAGGTAATTATTAAGTGCCTGAGGCTGCATTTGAACTCAGGTCCTCCTGACTCCAGGGCCAGTGCTCTGTCTACTGCACCACCTAGCTGCCCTTAGAGATCTGATTTTCTAACAGTTAGTCTCTGTGTGTGTCTCTCTGTTCCTCAGGTTACAAGATCTCAAAGTACCTTTCCTGTGCTGCCTGGAACTGGTCAAAGGATTAGAAGGTTTGGAGATGGAAGGTAACTCAGGATGATCTTACAAATAAGTAAATTGAGACCCAGAGAACGTTAGTCCAAGATCACATAGCTAATCAGTAAGAGAGTTGGGATTAGACTTAAACACATACTATTTCTAATATGTCACCTTGGAACTTAGTCAAGGTCAACCAACAAGGACCTTAATGGGTACCATTTGACCATGACCAACCTTGTTCAGTGAGTTCCTGATGCCAGACCCAGTTACCCAGTCTCAGCCAAGGAGACTTCTTGAACTGGGTCTACCACTTAATTCCAGAATCTTAATATGACTGTCATTAAAATAGTGAGGATTCTGTATGCAAGAAGGGAGGAGACAGACACATTAGAATTTGTCCTTGGCTCATCAATCAACCATATTTGCACTCCTCTAGACCCAGCCCCACCTTCTAGAAATAAGGCAACAGCAGAGTGGTAATCAGAGCAGTCAGTCATTAGGTCAGCAAACATTTATAAAGTGCTCACTATGTTCCTAGATAAGCTCTGAGGATATAAAGAAAAGCAAAAACATTGTCTCTGCCTCAAGGAGCTTATGGCCAGGCATCAAGGATGCCAACCAAAGTTCATCCACTTCAGCCTAGGCCATTACCAGTCATCTTGACTTGTGTCCTGCCATTGGACTTCCACACCTCTGGAATACAGAGTGAGATTGTCAACTTTGTGAAGCTCTGCCTCACTTCAAGACATAAGTCCAGAAATCATTGGTCTTCTTCAAAAACAAAGGACAAACAAAAAAAAACACATTCTAATGGGGGAGATAACATGCAAATAACTACATACATCCAACTGATATGATTGGTAGTTCAGTAACAATGGGTTCATCTTTTACAAGATGCATTTCCTGATCCTTCCAGTGCTAATGACTGTCTAGAGTTAAATCTTGTAGGAAGCCAGACATATAAGAGGGAGAGATAGAAGGAGAACAGCCTTCCAGGCTTGGAGGACACTCATTCCAGTGACCAAGAGACAAGAGATGTAATGTTGTATATGAGAAAAATAAGGAGGCCGGTGCAGCTGGAGCATAGAGAAGATGGTGGTCAGTGTCAGAAAACTAGAGATAGGATGGTTCTGTGGAGCTTAAGGTGCTAATAGATGACTTTATGCTAATGTTGGAAGTGAGGCATATTAAAAGTTTGAAAGTCATAATTTCTGGGTAACTTAGTCATTTTGTTAATAATCTCAATCAGTTTATTAATAAAAGGTCAGTGATACTCTTGAATGTCAAAGACCCTTGATAGTGGTGGGCTCATGGTTTATATGCCCTTGGAAGATCAGGTTTTCCTGAGGGTAGCAATCTGCTCTTATTGGCTGACAATAAGAAAATGATTATTATAATGGGAGGTGGGCTATATTACAATCATGGTCTTGGAGCATATGACTTGTCCCCCAGATCTTGGTCAAAGGGATTTATCAATTTCCAAATCACTTGTCTGACAAATGGGAGGATCCATATTTTCCCTGACTTGACTGAGTAAACAGAGTGAACAGCAATTCTCCCTTAAGTCCAAACTTTGACTTGCTTTTACTGTCTGATTAGATATTGGCCTGGGTAAGTGTTTGAGAAAGATTTCCCATTTCTGGATAAGGAAGTAGAAAAGGGGAAAACCATCAGTTCTGATTTAATAATTAGTTATTAATATGAGAGAAATAATCATTCCTCATAGGAGTCACTGGTTGTGTGTGTGTGTGTGTGTGTGTGTGTGTGTGTGTGTGTGTGTGTGTGTGTGTTGGTGGTGGTGGTGACAAAATCAGGAATATCTGCCTTAGGTAGATGGTTGAACAATGAGAAAAGAAGACTACTAATTGCTGTCTTTGACTGGAGGTGCAAGATGTCACAAATGTACTAACACTGTAACTTAGCTGGAATATCCTTTCTATGCTATGGTTGAGTAAACTTCCTTCATTAAAGGCTGTAATCTAGGAATGTTTCATTTCATTCCAATATTGAGCCTGAACCTGTTCTTAGTCAGGCCTGGTACAGAACATGGGGGACCTTAGACAAGTTCCCCTTTCTGGTTCTAACTGAAAAGATTCCTGGTTCCAACTCCGGGCAATGGAACTGGACAGAAGGAAGAGGGGAGGGCCAACAGAAATTATCAGCTGTTAGATGGTCAAGGACTTCCTCCCATGGGGCAGTGTTTTTGTGCCTGTGGAGGGGAGAACCTCCATACTCTGAGGATACTCAAGGACAGAAGTTGATTGTCCTCTTTTCTCTTTATACATGCCGGTACCTAAGGCCAGACATTCCCAAAGCGTCTTAGAATGTTTGAGAGAGAGAAATGAGGCCCAGGTTCAAAACTTTTGTAGTTTTATGGTCCAGTTTTCAAAGATTACAGCGTTCATGGTTGTAAGGTATTATGGCTCCCAAATTATAAGTATTCATTCACTAAATACCCTAAAATGCAAATACCTATTGTTTATGATCTCTAATCCATTTGCTAGTGCTTCAGGTGGGCTAGTAGGGATTTTATTTACATTTTACATCTCCCTAGCACCTACCAGTGTTCTGCATACAGAAGATACTTCATAAATAACTGCTGAATAAATGTGTAAACAAGAATATCTCCATCACCATGCATAGGTGATTCAAGTTGATGAGATAACTTTCTTTTAATAAATCTCCTAATGGGTTGGATTGGTTGGAATCTATGGAGAGAAATCTGGATCATTGCAGTAGCCTGCTGGTAGGTGTACCAGTCTCAAGTCTCTCCCTACTCCATTCCATCCTCTATTCAGCTATCAAAATAATTTTCCTAAAGTTCACACCCCTTCTTAATATACTCTTCTGACTGCCTATTATCTCCAGGAGCAAATACAAAATGCTTTTCTGAACATTCAGACCCTTTTATAACTTACTCCCTCTTATCTTTCCAATCTTCTTATACCCTGCTTATTCCCTAACACATGTCCATTACAGTGACAAACATCTATAGCAGAAAGAAAAGACCTTCATAGCAACATATTTTTCATAACAAAGAAAAATAAATTCCCACATTGGCCCTATCCAGTAAGGTTGGTCCCATTCTGCATTTTATATCTATCCCTTTTAGCAGGAAATGGGTAGCAAGAATAAACAGAACTATGTAAGAAAGATCTTAACATCACCAATAACCATGACAATGTGGTTGCAAGTAGGCCTTAGGAAGCATTGCTAACAATAAGACTGGTAGAAGAGATAGAAATTTAACTGAGCTAATGAAAATCCTTAAAGATGATGTCCTTATAGTGAGTGCTGCACTCAATATGCCAGCAAATTTGGAAAACCCAACAGTGGCCACTAGATTGGAAAACTTAATCCTAAAGAAAGGTAATGAGAAGGGATGTTCAAATTACTAAAAATTGTGCTCACTTCACATACCAGCAAGGTTATGCTCTGCAAGGGAGACTTCATAGCAGTACACGAACTGAGAATTACCAGAAGAACAGACTGGTTTCTGAAGAGGCAGAGGAACTAGAGACCAAATTGCCAACATTCACTAGATTACGGAGGGAAAAAAAAAAAAAGGGAGTTTCAGAAAAATCTCTACTTCTGCTTCATTGACTAAACTAGATTTTGACTATGAGGATCACAACAAAATGTGGCAAGACTTCAAGGAAATGGGAGTACCAGATCATCGTACTTATTTCTTGAAGGACTTGCAAACAGGCTAAGAATGAACAGTTGGCATGAAGCAACTGATTGTTTTCAGATTCAATAAGGTGTGTGATAAAGCTGCATGTTGTCATCTTATTTATTTAACTTTCATGCAGAATCTCATTCCTCTCTCTCAAACCTTCTAAGACTTTTTGGGAATGTCTGACCCTAGGTACCAGCATGTGTAAAGAGAAAAGAGGACCCTCAACTTCTGTCCTTGAGTATCCTCAGAGGATGGAGGTTCTCCCTCCTACAGAATTAATTTATATACATCATGGAAAATTTCAGGCTGAATGAATCCAAAGTTGGACTACTGTACTGGAGGAAAAAAAACAATTTCAGATACACAGATGATACTATGAGAAAGCAAAGAAGAGGGGCTGCTAGGTGTCAAAGTGGATAGAGAGCACTGGCCCTGGAGTCAGGAGTACCTGAGTTCAAATCTGCCCTCAGGTACCTGAGTTCAAATGTGCCCTCAGATACTTAATAATAATTACCTAGCTGTGTGGCCTTGGGCAAGCCACTTAACCCCGTTTGCTTTGCAAAAACCTAAAAAAAAAAATGAAGAAGAATTGAGAAGTCTCTTAATGAGGGTGAGAGTGAAAAAGCTGGTTGAAGTTTAACAGTCAAAAAAAAAAGATTTTAGTAATTGGTCCCATCATTACCTGGCAAATAGAGGTAGCAGAAATGAAAGTAGTATTACATTTTATAATTGGGCTCAAAGATCTTTGCAGATGGCACCAGCAGTTGTTAAAGTAAAAGATATTTGTTCCTTGGAAGGAAAGTTATGGCATATCTAGACAATATACTAAAAAGCGGAGATATCACCTGGCTGACAAAGGTCCATAAAATCAAAGTTATGGGTTTTCCAGGCTATAAGGAAAGTTGAGTGCAGCAGAAATGACACTTTTGAATTGTGGAAAGGACTTTCATGTGTCCTCTGGATAGCCAGGAGATTGAATCAGTCAATACTTAAAAGAGATTAATTCAGGCTATTCTAGTTTGGCCACATAATGAGAAGCTGGGGCTTAGTGGAAAAGTCCCTGAGGATGGGAAAGATTGAAGGCAAAAGGAGAAGGGGATGACAGAGAATGAGAAGGCGAGTTACTGTCATGGAAGCAATGAACATGATCTTGGACAGACTTTAGGAGATGGTGGAGGACATGGTGTGGGGCCTGGTATGCTCTGTCCCTGGGTTCACAAAGAGTCAGACATGACTAAATGACTGACCAACAACAAGAATGAGAGGTGGAGAGGGAAAAGTCAAGGTAATCAGATTAAAATTTATATGGCACTTTCACATTCGCCACACCCCAAGCTTAGGAGGGTGGAAGCCTGAGAAACATTGAAGTCAGAAGGAAGAGCTGACCCTAGGGCCTGCCACATCTCTCTTCAGACTTTCAGAGTCTTGGGCATGGTTTTTCTCTACCACCATTGGCTTGAGTTCCCCAACTGTTGCTCGGGAGCCAGCTGCACTGAACCATTTAACATAAATTGGCTTTTGTAAAGGGCATCTTTTTTTTCTTCAAAGATACAGTGAGAAAGAACTGTAAAACTGAACATTTCTCTTATGGTTTAGTCATTGGATTTAATAGTCTCCTCCTTTGTAGGTTTTACTTAGATAAGCTCAAGTCTCCAGGGTCTCAATTCTTCTCTTGTAACTTGTATCTTTACCCTTGAAACTTCACATACTTACTGCTTTGTGGGAAGAGATCACTTAATCTAAGAAACCTTAATCAAAGTTGTTGGGGTCTATTCCCATCACTGTGGACTACTCCCATCTCTCCCAAGGTGGGGGTTGTTTCAGCTTTGCCTGGTGATCTTGGGGGTGATGGGGTCCCTCAGGGGAGGTCCAAAAGATGGTGAAAACAAACCAAGATCAGAGGGTTTTTCCTTCCTGGTCATTCAGAATAAGACACATCTCTGCAGTTTGAACTTTTACCCTGTCGTCTTGTTCACTGCTTATAAAATACTCATCATGCTCAGCCTCACTCGGGGTCTCTGGCATTTGTGCAGTCACCGTTGACCCACTTTGTTAGTGTTTGCTCTACTACTGCTTAGACGGCAGCCAGACAATACGTCCAGAGAAGAGGCTCAAACCTTAGCTGTATACCTCCACAGCTCTGGGCCCACTATATTAGAATTCAGAGTGCTGAATGAACTACACTCCCCCAAATCTTTCCTTGCTCCTGGGGGCATTGATAGGCCTGGTGACCATATCCAATGGATGGTACCTTGCAAGGCAATGAGGTTAAATGACTTGACCAAGGTCATTCAGCTAGTAATTATTATTATTTTTTTATAGGTTTTTTTTTTTTTTGCAAGGCAGTGGGGTTAAGTGGCTTGCCCAAGGCCACACAGCTAGGTCATTATTAAGTGTCTGAGGCCAGATTTGAACTCAGGTCCTCCTGACTCCAGGGCTGGTGCTCTATCCAGTGTCACCTAGCCGCCCCCCAATCAGCTAGTAATTATTAAGTGTTTGAGGCTGGATTTGAACTCAGGTCCTCCTAACTCCAGGGCTCTACCCATTTGCACCATCTAGCTGCTCCACCTTCCATATTCTGAAAGCTTGCTGCTCTCAACTGAGTGGGAAACTCTAGTCTCCTGACCTAGAACAGAAAAGAACAAAGAAAAAGGTTGTTTGAGCTTCTTGGGGTCTGGCTTCTGGAGATGCCCGTGCGTCTGAGGAAGGTTCTGCCTGACCATCATCTGCTCCTGGTCTCCCCAAAGCCCTTTCATGCATGTGCCATCACTGCTCTCTCACAAGCTCGTTCCTCAGCTTCTCCACACTGCATCAACTGAGTAAGCTGAAAAGTTTGGGCACAGACAGCCTGGACCACTGTCATAGCAGCCAGAAACAGCCAGTTATAGTCAACAGCAGGCACTGTGCTTTGTCAAAGGCTGAGAACAGAAATCATAGGAACCATTGAGAAGGCAGAGAATGTAGAGAGACCTGGCTCAAAGGACAGACCCACTGGGAGTCTGCTCATCCAGGGACTGGAGGCTAAGGATGAGCCAGCCAAGGAGACAGAGGTGGAGGGCTCAGAGGGGCAGAAGAACTGTGGGAGAGCAGCATCAGAGGAGCAGGGGAAGGGCACTCATGACTCTGTCCTAGGGGAATGGCATCTAGAAGAAAGGAGGGGGTGGTCAGACCTATGAGACAGTGCTGCAGGGCAGTCAATGAGAGCAGGTGACCGGATGTGACAAGTAGGAGGTCAGAGGTGATTTCAGAAAGAGCACTTTTAGTGGGTCAGGGGGAAGCCAGGTTATAAGGGGGCAGAGCTTGGGATCATCGTGTTAGTTTGTCTTCACTTGTGTGAACACCTCTCCCTTTCCCTAAGGGAGAGGACCCTGCTTCTCATTTGTAAGAAATAAGGATTAGTTTTTTCTGAAAGGCATATAAATAGTCCTTATGAGCTGTTTGGGCTATGCTTCCCTACTCAGCTTCCTACGCACCCCCTGTCCAAGAAGGGTCTGAGCCTTCTGAGTTGCTAGGTTTCTGATGTCACCATAGCCTACCTTGATGACCAGAAGTGTTTCCATATGGAGATGAGGGGGTCTGAGTCCAGAGAAACCAACCCATGCTTGTTGCCTATCCTTTCTGTGTTATGGTAAAAGCCAACTGCTCAATGACTGAAGAGTGGCTAATTCACTTTGACCTCCACCACCATGAACTATGGTCCCCAGCTCTCGGACAGAAGGGGAATACTTTCCTTGACTTCTAGTCTGGCACATTCTAGGGACTTGTTGATTGAGGCATGGTAAAGAAGGGGAGAGAGTGGAGTAGAGATGAATCCTAGCAGTCTGGCTAGGACAAAGGGGAGGCAGGAGCTGGGTGAAGTCTGGCTAGGACAAAGGGGAGGCAGGAGCTGGGTGACATTAGAAAGGTTTTTACATTGGGGAAGACTGTTTGCAGGCAGAAAATCAGAAGCCCGGGGGAGAGGGAGAGGGAGATTGAAGGGAACAAGGACCTGGGGATATGGGAGGTCAGCTGTCTAGATGGAGAGTTCAGTGTAAATAATGGCACGATGGAATGACAGAACATCATAGCCAGGGAACATGGAATCCAGAATGCCAGTCTGGGAGGGCCCTTAGAACATGGGATTTCAGGGCTGGGGAATATACCTAGGAGATCCAAGCAGGGAGAGGCCATAGAAGATCTCCTATCCAATAAAATCTTCAATTCTGGCCCTCAGGGCTCCCACAAGCCAACCTACTGGTCCAGTCTTCTCTCTTCCCTTTCCCTTCACCCAGTCCCACCTCTCCCTGAGCCAGGCGGTTTTCCACCCCACTCTAACCTTGCCATGATCCTTTGCTCATGCTCTCCTTCTGTCTGGACTAGTCCCCCCCCCCCCCAACTCCTTCTCTTCAAGGTCCAGCTCAGGGGTCACCTTCTCCAAGATACCATGGAAGAACCCAATGGTTTGGAGTCAAATCCTTAGGCTTCCACTGAGTTTCTGGGTGACCCGTTCATCTCTGTTTCCTCTTATGATGAGGCTTAGGTCAGTACAGCAGCCAGAGCAGCAAGGAAGAGCTGAGTTCAAATATGACCTCAGACACTTGTGAACTATGTGACTCTGGGCAAGTCCCTTCACCCTGTTTGCCTTAGTTTCCTCATCTGTAAAATGGGAAGGAAATGAAACCTCTCAAATCTCGGTCCAGAAAACCCCAAATGGGGTCACAAAGCATTGTCCAGGGCTGAGATGGCTTCTTGGACCTCACTGCAGGCCCGGGTCCCATCCGAGAAAATCCCGGGGACCTGAAGCCCCGTTGGGCTGCTGCTACTGACACCCTGGGCGGTCACCTGCTGTCTCCGAGGGGAGCGCCGAGGATTTGGGGGTGCCCCTGGCTGCCCTCCCTCCTGAAGCTTTCCTGGCCATCTGTGCATGAATGACTGTTCTGCGGCCTGGAGTGAGCTGAGCCTGCAGGACTCTCCAGTCCTTGCTTTGACTTTGACCGCGGATGGGCAGGATTAGTGGCAGAAGCGGGATTCGAACCCAGGACTCCCGACACCCAGGAGACAAAGAAGCTGAGCGCTCCTTGAGGTTTAGGATTAAATGATCTCTAAGCGCCCTTCGCGCTATGACGTCAGCTTCCGGAGCGCAGCCAGACACGCCCATGCCGAGGTCCTCGGCACCTGGTGGGGGGGGGCCGGAGTGAGGAGCGGGGCGGGAGAGCGCACTCTCAGTCCTAATCAATGACGTTATCGCACCGCTTCTAGAGGTCGGCCTCTAGGCCGAGTGTCGTCACCGTTCATCACTTCCCATTGGTCGACTTGCTCCAGTCCGTCTGTCGCTAGGGGCGACAACCAATGAAGTTTCGGAGCTCGATTACGAGGGGGCGGGCCCTCTTCGGTTGTTAGGATACCAAGTTACGTGAGCCCTCCCCTTCTCCCTCCGCCCCTCTACGGGAAGAGGGCCAAGCTAGAGAGAAGGCCCCTTTCTCCTCTGGCCAATAGAAGAGAGGGAGGCGGGGTCCCGCCTACCCGGGCCAATGGGCGCGTTGTGCCTCGTGCGGACTGGCCAATGGCCTTCTAGAAACCCCTGCAAAGTCGCCCGGGAGACCCCCCCTTCTTCTTCGGGCTCTGCCCCTCCCCCGCCCCGCCCCGTCCCACTCCCTTCCCTTCCCTTCCCTTCCCTCAGCTCGGCTCGGCTGCCGAAGCCTGACGGGAGCGGGACGGAGCCAAGATGGCGGCGGCCGACGGCGATGACTCTCTCTACCCCATCGCAGTGCTCATCGACGAGCTCCGTAACGAGGACGTCCAGGTCCGGGCCGGGGCCGGGGCCGGGGCCCCGGGGGCCCGAGGTTGCGGGCGGCGCGGGCGGGAGGCTCGGCGTTCTTGAGATCTGAGGGCGGGGTGGGGGGGAGAGGGAAAGCGGGCCAATCGGCGTGCGCGTCGCTCGTCTCGCGCCGCCGAGGCCCGCTGAGACAGCGTCCCTGATTGGGCAGCGGCGCCGCTGGGGAGGGGGCGCCGGGCCCGGGGACCCCGGGCCGAGCGGATCTGTCAGGGGGCGGGGGCGCGGGCCCGGGGGCTGCCTCCGGCGCCTCCTGATTGGCCGGCACTCCAGGTTCCCACGGCGCGCTGGCGGCCTCCTGATTGGCTCTCGGGGAGCAGAGCGCCTCCTGATTGACTGGGCCTGGAAGGAAAGCGGGGACCCGGGTGGGGTAATGCGGGGGCGCTGCCCCTGCAAGGGGCGGGGCGGAGCTCCGCCGAGGCTCCTGATTGGTGGCTTGCGGGTTAAATCCCCCGCTGGGGCCGGGCCTCTGGAGGGGGCGCAGGTCCCGGAGCTTTTTCGGGCCCCCCCAGCCCCCCAGCCGCAGTTCGGGGCCAAGACCCTCCAGGGAGAGAAAATCCCCCCTGGGGTGGTGCTCAGCTGGCCCCGGGCCAATCGCAGAAGAGAGCCCGCCCCCTCGGCAGCTTTCCATTGGCGCAGGGGACAGCCCCGGTTGGGCTCCCGACCACACCGCCCCTCCCGGGGGCCTGGCCGGGTGGGACCCCCGGGTGGGACCCCCGTGCGGCCCCCTTGGGGCGGGCAGTGCGGCAGGCGGCGCCTTCCGTCTGGCCTTGGCCTTGGTCCTCCACTGCATGACCTTGGGGAAGGCACGGGCCCTCCCTGGCCTCAGTTTCCCCATTTGTACCACGAGGATAAAGCACTGATCCATCAAGGAGCCCCCTTTTGGGGTCCTCTTCCGACTGAGGCCGCTAGTGTCGGAATGAAATGGATACAGATAGCTAATAGGCAATAATCTGCTACGGGGGGGACCTCGGAGGAACGAAGGGCCCGGGGAGAAAGAAATGGGGGGCATGGGGGTGCCCGGGAAGGTCGTCTGTGGGGTGATGACCACCAGACGGGCAAGAATTCAGCTGGTGAAGAAGGGCATGGAGGTTCTTCCAGGCATAGGTTACAAAGGCAGGGTATCTACAGGGGGTCCAGAGTGACCCACTTCGTGTGAAGCATGAAGGGAAGAACTGGGGGTAAACTAGGAGGGCAGGGTGGGACCTGGGTCTTAAATAGGCAGAAGACGTTGAACCTTGGTCTTCGGACTGTAGGAAGTCTCAGGAGTACGTGAAATCTGTGTCATTTGGGAAGACACGAGTCTGGTAGCCCATGAAGGTAGACTTGGAGTGGGCATGGGAGCAGCACGACCTGCTAGGAGGGTCCGTGGACAGTGACCTCAGCCTTGCCTGCTCAGGCCACTAGTTCCTCTCACAGGACATAAGTGACTTTAGACAATAGCAAAGCCAATGCAAAGCATTCTGTAAAGGGTCTTGTCCAAGATCATGCCATTGGCTTGTAAGTGGTGGAATTGTAACTGCAATCCACATCTTCAGACTCCAATTTCCAGGGCTTCTCACTAAAGCTACACCTTCACCCGGCTAGTAACTTTTCTTAGCTCTCGCATGGGCCAGCAGGATCTGGTTTGGGATTTTTAGCCTCCTGTTAGGGGCATGTAGGTGGTAAGGTGAAAGAAAGTCTGAGTTTTAGAATTATGGGTCTTGGATCCAAATCCCAGCTCTTAGTATTTTTAACCCTTGTGAGTTTGAGTAGGTCACTCCACATCCCTGCATCTTGTTTCTTCTGTAAGGTGAAGGATTTGGACTAGACTCCTAAGACATCCCTCCCTCCCTCCTTCCTGTTTTAAATCTTGTGATCTCTTCAATTACTCCAACAAGCAGTACACTTTTATTAACAATGCCAAGCTTTGAGGAAACAAAAAGAGCCAAAAGACAGTTCTTGCTCTTAAGGATGGACTGTTCCCTTTGCAGTGCTCTGTTTAATGAATGGACTGAGCCAATCTGGAGTCCAGTGTTTAATGGATGGACTGTTCCCTTTGCCTGCAGTGCTCTTACCGCCCATCTTCTCCTTCCCTTTATCTTTCCAGATCTATTTTTCCAGGCTCAGCTTCCTTTGTAGGAAGCTACTCTGGTCACTTTAACTAGAAGTGATCTCTCTCCAAAATTTCACCTGACCATGTACTTCTCTCTCTTAGGTAATCAAAGAGTTTATAGACAGCTCTCTGTAGTTAGAATCTAGGTCTGAATGATCTTGATAGAGTTTTTTTTTGCAAGGCAATGGAGTTAAGTGACTTGCCCAAGGTCACACAGCTAGGTAATTGTTATTAAGTGTCTTAGGTCAGATTTAAACTCAGGTTCTCCTGACTCCAAGGTCAGTGCTCTATCCACTGCGCCACCCAGCTGCTCCCGAATGATCTTGAGAAGTGGCCTGGTGGATATGGTACTAGCATGGGCTCAGGAAGATCTGGCCTCAAATCCTCTTTCAAATACTTTGTAGCTGTGTGATGCTGGGCAAATTACTTAATGTTTGTGTACTCAGTTTCCTTATCTTAAAATGAGATGGTCAGGCTTGGCAGTTTATGATTAGTCAGTCAATAGATATTGATTAAATACCTGCTCTCTGCCTGGCACTGAGGGTACAGCAGGAGGGCCTTGAGGAGCTTATGATCTAATGGGGGAGACAACATCTAATAAGTATCTACAAAGCAAGCTCCATGGGGGATAAATAGGAAATAATAAACAGAGAAAGTATTACTCTTCCTACTTGAGGCATGGATTTTTTTCATGGCACTCTTGAGCTCAGAAGCCTTCAGTGACTTCCTCCAGACCATACTCTGCTTCTTGTGATTTGCTGTCTTTGGCTAGACTATATCCTCCCCTTCTGTTTTTTTGTTTGTTTGTTTTTTCAAGGCAATGGGGTTAAGTGACTTGCCCAAGGCCACACAGCTAGGGAATTATTAAGTGTCTGAAGCCCAATTTGAACCCAGGTCCTCCTGACTCCAGGGCCAGTGCTCTATCCCCAGCACCACCTAGTAGCCCTATATCCTCCCCTTCCTCCTCCTTAGTTCCCCTCTGCCTTGGCCAATGGGCTCGCCTCATTAGTTTCTCCTGGCAGCCCATGCTTTGATATGGTTGTGGTCTCCTCCATGGGCTGTTGCTTCATTTTGGTATCAGAGAACATTTGCTGAATTGTTGGAATGAACTCTGAAAGCTTTTTGTAAACCTTAAAGCTCTTTACCCATGTCAGGGAGCATTGTTCCCATGGTGCTGGGGGAGGCGGTGGTGATGGGGGAATCTTGGAGGGGAAAGAGGCTAGAAGCCAGTTATTCATTTATTCAGTGGTTTCTCCATCTGCACAGTCAGGAGAGTGTGGATGGTTTATAAAGGCCCTCCCATCTCTGATCGGTTTTGTTCTAAAGGCTCTTCCTCCATGCTTGTGTGGCTAAGCTCCATGCTTCTGAGACACAGATGAATAACAGTCTTGTCCTCAGAGACTTCTCATCTGGAGGGTTGAGTCACGCGTGGGAGAGGTCATTCTCCTTGCCAAAGACTTCCTGGAAGTGGTGGCCAGCAGGTGATGACTTTCTTACTCCCCCTCCCATGGGAGAGGAGGAAATGTGGCTCATTGAGCTTAGAAGGTTACTCCCTGATGGAACCAGGCCTTCTAACAGGCCTTCTGGCTTCTCCCCTCTTGAAACTGGCCTTCGTGGGCTACCAGACTACATTTTCTAATGTATAAATTTGTTTGTTCTGTTTTATCGTTATGGAATCTGAGGCAATTAAATTGCCTCATGCTACACAGAGATGATTCTAGAAGAGAGGCCTAGGAGTCATGTGGCTGATCTTTCTACCCCCTTTCCCCATGTTTCCCTTACCTTTCCAATCACTTTCCCATGTTACAGGTGGATATAAGCATTGCACCTCCCCCCTCCTTTTTTATTTTTGACCCTATTTGGGGTTTTCTTGGCAAAGATACTGGAGAGATTAGTCATTTCCTTCTCCTGTATCCTTATTTTATGGATGAGGAAACTGAGGCAGACAGGGTAAAGTCATATAGTGTCAGAGGCCAGAAGGGGAACTTAAGAAAGTGAGTCTTTCTGACTGAAGTCTTGGTAATGTAACCACCGAACCACCTGGCTGCCCCATGGAGCTTGGGCTGTCAAAGAAGGAAGGGCCCTGAGAACCAGAACTCAGAACTGGGAGGGCTTTTTAAACCCAGAACATGGATTGCTTAGAACCCAAGGTTCCTGATTGTGCACTCTGCAGATTGCTGCTGGGGCCAGATGGTGGATACTTCATCTCCCTCATGATAAATCTTTGTTGCCTGAACCCTCTAATCCCCCCCACACCTTTTGTAGATATGGTAGAGATCGGTGGGCATGGTCAGGTTCCTGAGTGGCCTCTCCTGAAGTCCTTGGTCGTTACCTTTGCTTTCTCCTGCAGCTCCGGCTCAACAGTATCAAGAAACTCTCCACTATTGCTTTGGCCCTTGGTGTAGAGAGGACCCGGAGTGAGCTCCTTCCATTCCTCACAGGTAGGGGGATCCTGCATCGAATGCTGGGAGTGGGAGTGGAGGGATGGGGAATGCTACCTGGCTATGTGGCTGTGTGGGAAGGGCATGGTGGGATTCTTCTGGGGCTGGGGCCACTCTTCTGGATTACCATGCTTTCGCTGCTATCATTGCTAGGAAGAGGGACCAGCCTCTTTTGGGGAGACTGTAGACTTTCACTGAACTAGGAGATCAATGAAATGTCCAATACAAATGTATCTGACTTTGTGTAAACTCTTTGACTGGCCCCAGAAGAGATGGGGGATGGGGTGCTGCAGTTCCCTGGGTCAGGAGGCCTTGTCTGACCGGGCTGAGTGTTTGCTGAGTCATGGGTTGCTGTCAGCTGGGAAGGAAGCTCTGGTGGCAGGTCTGGGAAGGACCGGGATGAACGCATTGAGCTGGAGAGGAATAACTGGCCTGTTGGATGGCCAAGGTAGAACCTCCTTCTGTTTCTCCATCTAACAATATGAACTGGATGAACTGGAAGCCCTGCCCTTGGGGAATGGGAGAGAGGAAGTGGCCGACACTTCCTGGGAGGCAGACCTGAAGGTCCTAGTGGCCTGCAAGCTTGGCAAAGGATCTTCAGTGTCAGCACCTCCTAGGAGGTTTCTTGATTTAGTCTGTGTGGGTGATGCCCACCCTCATACCTTAGAAGGCCATCTTGGAGTTGGTTGGGTCTGAAAATGGCATCATGCCTTGGTGGCCACTTACCCAGGCTGGCATGTGCATGAAGAGAGGGTGTGGTCTTTTTCTGGGTTGGCCTTTAAGTCTTTTTAGGCAGGTAGGTAGCGCAGCACCAGCCCTGGATTCAGGAGGACTTGAGTTCAAATCTGGTCTCAGACACTTGATGATTACCAGCTGTGTGACCTTGGGCGAGTCACTTCACTCTGACAGCCTCGCATCCAGGCCAGCTCAAATTGTCCCGATTCATGTCTGGTCCCTGGACTCAGGTGACTCTGGAGGGGAGAGTGAGGCTGGTGACTTAGCACAGAACCCCTCGCTCACATCCAGTCCATGGGCTTGTCATGGCGTCACTTCCCTGATGTCATCGTCTTCTTTGAGAATGAAGGAAAAGCATCATCAGCCTTGAAACCTTTCTAGCTTAGTAGGACATCTCAGTGCTTGACCTCTGTTCCAAGACCCCTGGAGAGTACAGTCATTTCTGTGCCCTCAGAGCATCTGAAGAGGACTGTAGTAAAAGGAATGTAATCTTCTCTTATACAAATAGAAATGTTCTATCCATACTAGGGCAGCTACATGGTAGAATGGATACAACACCAGGCCTGGAGTCAGGAAGATCTGAATTCAAATCCAACTTCAGATGCTTAATAGCTTTGGGACGCTGGGCAAGTCATTCACCCTGTTTTCCTCAGCTTCCTCATCTATAAAATGAACTGGTGCAGGAGATGGCAAACCATTCTAATATCTTTGCCAAGAAAATCCCAAATGGGGTCACAACGAGTTGGAAGCGACTGAAACAACCCAATAGCAACAGTGACAAAATCCATGTTGGGGGAGGTGATGATCCTCCTTTCCTCTTTCCTGGTCAGACTCCACGTAGATGGTTATGATCAGATGAAGACCCACATTTTAGGACGTGGATCCACAGAAGGCTGGGAGGCTTGGAGATCAGGTCCAGTGGAGAGTCATTAAAGGAACTCCGACCTTTTTAGCCTAGAGAAGAAAGAAACATTAAGGGGTGGAGTTCATTTGTTATCACAAAAAAGTTGATGAGCTCTTTGGAAAGGAGGAACTAGGCTTATTCTGCATGACTCCAGTGGTTTGGACTGGCCTCAGGAAAAGGAATTTTTGTGAGATTGTTGAGGGATGGTCCGAGAGGAGGGGGCTCTGCTTGCCCAGTTGGTCCCAGCTGGCTTCCTGAGGCCTTGACAGACAGACTCTGGGTTAGGCAGAATTTTCCAACTGGAGGCAGTCTCTAATTGTGAGGAGTAGCATTAAGGTTGGTGGGAATAGATGGAGGAAAGTGGTAGGAATTGAGGCAGCTGGACACCTCTTCCTGGGGAGGACCTCTGTTGTCTTCTTTCCTCCTCCTCCCCCCTTCCAATCTCCCCCCTCTCCTCCCCAGTTGGGACTTCATCCCAGTGTAAGGGCTCATGTTTTCCCCCTTTGCTTGTGACCCTTTTGAACCCCAGTATTCCGACTGAATCTGACTTGTTTCTACTTCATTCTTCTGTCCCCCATCAGTACTAGGCAGCCATGGGAAGCTCTTCCTCAGGTGAGGGATGTGATGGGAATTGAGAGTCAGGAATAAAAGTTGGAGGGGGTTAGAGGTCATGTGGCCTCTTCTCAGCCTCAGGGCAGAGTCTCTTCGACTGGGAACACTCTTCTCCCCCACTGTGCCTGCCGATTTGTTAATGTTTATTTTGATAGGGGGCCTTTGTCACTTTGAATTTCTGTGATTCTGAGTGATTCCTTCTTTGCAGGGCTATCTGTTTCAGGTTAATTGATAGACAGTTTTTCATACTTGACTGAAATCTGCCTCCCTGTATCTGGGGCTCATTGGTTTTAGTTCTGTGATCAAAAGGTCACTTTTAATACTAATTGTCTCTTCTGTGATACAGAAGGTTGATGTCTCCTTGAGATTGGTATTGGAACCCAAGGGGCCTGTTGGGATTGATAACTCAAGTCATGAAACCGGAGGGATCATGGTGCCTCTGCCAGAATCTAGAAAATTGGCAAGGGGAGGCAACCTCAATCTGTTGTGTGGGTGGGGCCGGCACCAGGCTCAGGCTCCAGTCAGTGTGGGGGAGCAGATTTCATGGCAATAGAGGGAAAAAAGGCTTCATTCATCCAGTTATCCAGTGGTGGAGCATGTTCTTTTTAGAAAGATTTTATTTATTTTGAGTTTTACAATTTTTCCCCCATTCTTGCTTCTCTCCCCCCACAGAAGGCAGTCTGTTAGTCTTTACATTGTTTCCATGGTCTACATTGATCTAAGTTGAGTGTGATGAGAGAGAAGTCATATCCTTAAGGAAGAAAAATAAAGTATAAGAAATAGCAAAATTATATAATAAGATAACATTTTTTTCCAAATTGAAGGCAATAGTCTTTGGTCTTTGTTCAACCTCCACAATTCTTTCTTGGGATACAGATGGTATCCTCCATCGCAGATAGCCCAAAATTGTCCCTGGTTGTTGCACTGAAGGGATGAGCAAGTCCATCAAGGTTGATCATCACCCCCATGTTGTTGTTAGGGTGCACAATGTTCTTGTGGTTCTGCTCATCTTGCCTTAGCATCAGTTCATGCAAATCCTTCCAGGCTTCCCTGAATTCCCATCCCTCCTGGTTTCTAATACAACAGTAGTGTTCCATGACATATATATATATATATATATATATATCAGAGTTTGTTAAGCCATTCCCCAATTGAAGGGCATTCACTTAGTTTCCAATTCTTTGCCATCACAAACAGGGCTGCTATGAATATTTTTTGTACAAGTGATATTTTTACCCTTTTTCATAATCTCTTCAGGGTATAGACCCAGTAAATGGTATTGCTGGATCAGAGGGTATACACATTTTTGTTGCCCTTTGGGCATAATTCCAAATGGAGCATATTCTTTTGAAAGGTAGTAACAACCTCTTCCTTGGAGGTTTTGAACAGAAACTGGATGACCACTTGTAATAGTTGTTGTGGAGAAGATTGTTGCTTGGGCTTGTGGCACTAATGGGCTTCTTCTGACACTTCTCAACTAGAAGGACCTTTTAGAGAGTGGCTCCTTTATAGAGGGAGCTGCTGAGGGCTGGTAGCAGCCACAGGATCTGGAGCTCAGGTGAAAGGTCAGGGCTTTTGGAGTGGACAAGGGAATTGGCTCCATAGAGGTGATAATTGATACTGCTCAAAGGATGAAAGAAGAGAATTCCAATCATAGCAGAGGGCTAGGGACTGGTCTTTGGAAGATCTGGTTCAGGTGTAGATAGAAGGCCTGTTTGAAGAGGATGGAGAAGATAACTGAGTGGTAAATGCAGTGGTAAATGCCTCCTGTTAAGGAGGATGAGAATTGAGAAAAGCCTTTGAATGTAATGATGAGGAAGGAAGGAAGCCACTCTGGAATTTTGGAACTCAAAATATAAATCTTAGAGCTCCTCTAGAACTTGGAGTGTCAGAGCTGGGAGCTTGGACTTTTTTTCCCCTGCAGTGTCTGCAGAGTTGTTGGGGGGGGGGGGCATCAGAGAATCAGGTCTATAGACCTGGGAGAATGGTGGCTTTCTGGATTCCTTCCCTTCACCTGGGTCCTTGGGGATCCTCAGGGAGGAGAGAGAATGATGAGCTTGATTCTGTCCCACAGACACTATCTACGATGAAGATGAAGTGCTCCTGGCATTGGCTGAGCAGCTGGGGACTTTCACCACCTTGGTGGGTGGGCCTGAGTACGTCCACTGCCTGCTGGTGAGTTTGGGATGAGCTGGGAACAGGGGTCCCTTACCCTAGGCCCAGGGGCAGTTCAGCAGATGCTTACCAGGCACCTCTTGTGGGCATTGTGATCTGGCCTGGGGAAACTGGGTGAGCGAGGACACCATCCCCACCCTCACGGAGTTTACAATCTAATGGGGTGCTTGGGAGAGAAGAACAGGAGACTATGTGACCTGGACACAAATGAGAGGGATGTGAAACTCATGGGTGGCTGTCCCTCTAGTCCTGGAAGGACCAGCCAGAATCATCTCTTCATTCACACTGGAGGAGGGAGGCTGAGGCTGGCCCATGGTCCCATGGGGCATTAGTCTCAGAGGCAAGAATTAAAGGGATTCTCCACCTCCACTCCAGGGAGCTCTCCCTGTGCTGGGGATGCCAGGGAGCCAGGCAGTGAGGTGCCCTTCACTGGGACATTTAAGGTCATCATGCCAGCCCCCTCTGGGTTCCCTGGGCCCCTGGGGAAAATCTGGAGGCTCATTGGGGCTCCTTTGACCCTTTATGTTTGAGATCTTTAGGCCCATTCACACACATAACAAGTGCCTTCTGTGACCCAGGGTGGGTAGGTAATGTGAGCTATTATCCCCATTTTACAGATGAGGAGACAGGCCCAGAGGGTGAAGTGAGCTGGCCAGAAGACAGATCTCTGGAATACAGTTAGAGTGTAGCGGCAGTGCGAGTGTAAGCTCTGTGAGGGCAGGGAGGGTGCCTCTGTCTCACCTGACGCTGCATACAGGAGGTGCTCAAGAAGTATTTGCTGACCTTGTTGTTGAGTCAGATTTGAGAACAGAACTTAGGGACCATTTAGTTTGAGACCCTCGAGCTCTAGAGAGGGGGAAGGGACTGGCCATGCTAGAAGGGCCACACTTTCACCAAAGGCAGAGGTCTCCCAGATCCAGGATTCTGAATGTGGGGGACCCATGTATCCCTTGTGTTCTGTGGCTAGATTACAAGGAGTTCATGCACTTGGATGGATAGTGAGCTCATCTTAATTTTCACTAACGTCTACCCAAAACTTAGCATTTCCTTTGATTATTGAAAAGTATTATTCTCAGAAGGGGATGATAGACTTTACTGGATGACTGTTAGAGGAGTCTGTGACAAAAAAAAAAAGATAAAAATCCCTGACCTAGAGAAATATCATAGTTTTCCAGAGGAGCAATCCAAGACCTTGAGCTGGGTGGGACTTGACCTTCCCACTTGCCTGCTACCTATGGGTGAGGCTTTAGGACCTGAGCTTGAAGGGGTCATTTAGCTCACCCCTTCATTTGTCAGGCGAGGTAACTGACTCCATAGAGGAGAAAAGACTTGCTCAAAGTCCCCCAGATTGTAAATAGGAGAGCCAGAGCCTGCCCCCTGCAGTGCACTGTGCTGACCACTAGGTTGACCATGTGGTCCATATGGACCTTCAAGCCTGGAGGCGGGGAGGGGGAATGTGCTGTGAGGAGGCGTAACCCAAAGCCATCTTTGACCAGGGAGAGCAGGAAGGGAGAGGAAGGAGGAGCCTGAGGGAGAGGGAAGGCTGAAGGAGCTGACGGGGCCCTGATGTTTCCCCCCCACAGCCCCCCCTGGAGTCCCTGGCCACAGTGGAGGAAACAGTTGTTCGTGACAAGGCAGTGGATTCCCTCCGGATCATCTCCCACGAGCACTCGCCCTCAGACCTGGAGGCTCACTTCGTGCCCCTTGTGAAGCGGCTGGCGGGCGGCGACTGGTTCACTTCCCGCACCTCGGCCTGTGGGCTCTTCTCTGTCTGCTACCCCCGCGTATCCAGCGCCGTCAAAGCAGAGCTACGGCAGTGAGTGCGACTTTCCTTTGGACACTCTGGTTATGCACTCTCCTCCATCCCAGCCCTCCTTCTGGCCTTAGCCATTCTTTCTAACCTCCGGGCCCAGCCTCACCCCTTTGTCCTAACCCTGAGGTCCCAGCCCCTTTCTTGGGGCTCTGCTCCCAGCAGCCCTTTGAGGGAAGTAGGCTTGCCTGTGCCCATTCACAGTGCTTCCCTGAGATGCTTCCCTGGGGATTCCCTATGCCAGGCCTCCATGTTTCTCACTTAGCTCATTGGCTGGCACGGAAGGATTTGCTGAATAAATACTTCTTTCTCTCCATCCTCCCAGGCCCAGGCAGCCGATTGTCTTGTACTGCCTCTTTTGCACTTTGGTCCCCTTGTAGCTGGGAATCAGATTGCCGAGCAAGAATGGCCCATAGAATAAATCACCTAGTCCCATGTGGAAAATGCTGAATGAGATTGTACATGTATAAGCTATATCAGATTGCTCACTGTCATTGGTGGGGGGGGGTGGGGAGAAAGGGACAGAAAATGAATATTGAAAATCATCTTTACATGTAATTAGAAAAAAATAAAATTTAAATTAAAAAAAAATTAAAGAAAATTATTTTGAACACAAAGTAAAAAAAAGGAATCACCTAGCGGTCAACCACTTCATTTTATCTACTAGCAATTAGGGGTCGGGCAAAGACCACTTGGTTGAGCCCTGGTAGAATTGGGCTTACTGTCTCCCAACTCCTGGCCTGGTTTCTTCTGACCTGGCCAGGCATGCCTCACATGGACACAGGTATCCATATTCTCCCATCAGTGTGTAAGCATGTTGATGAGGAGCCTTGAACACATTTCACATTGGACAGGCGGTGGGCAAGGGGCTCCTGACATTAGCTTTGACTTACTGTGTCCTCTCTCAGTCTCCAATGGGCAGGTAACCCTTGAAACGGCACCAAGGAGAGCTCCCTGAGGGCGGGAGCTCTGATTTCAGCCACTGCTGCCCAGGTGCCTACTGTCTGTAGAGTGCCTTGCCAGGCTTAGTACTGGGGAGGAGACAAACCTCCCTCCCTCTGGGGCCTCATGACCTGGAGCAGTTCTGTCTGAGATGCTTGTCCTCTCCTGAGTCCCCCCAAAACAAACCGGACGTGATACCAGCATAGGATGGTTATTAGCAGAATCTGAAATGGGCATCTTGTAAGCAAGGACTTAAGTGAAGGAAGTACTGAGATGATTTGGAAATGAATGCTTATGTGGGAAGAAACTGAGAAATGTCCTGAAGAGTGTTAAAAATGTCACTTGTGTGAAAACCTGCCAGGAGCCAATCAAATGAGCCTTGATAAAGCCTTTCCCATGTGTCAGATCCTGGGCTGGATCTGGGGCTTTTGAGTAGAAGAAACAGGAACAGTCCCCACCCCCAGAGCTTCCATTCCCCAAGGGAATGAGCTGGATGAATATGGATATGAGCCAGGCAGATACAGTGGAGGAGAATGTCCATGAGGGCCCCTCTCTGTCCATGAACAGCACTCAAAATTGCCAAGGGCCCTAGGGAGAACCAGCTAGGGCTGAAAACATTTAATCACCCTTAGGTGGGAAGGGATATTTTTGGTTAGGGATATTTGCTTTCTAGAAATTCTGATTTGTCAACTCCAACTTTCTTAAGTGCCCAGAATTGTCTAGTCTTGAAAAGATACAGGGGAAGTCCTTTGGAAGGCGATGCCATCTTCAGCTTCTTCCTATACGTTCCTTACAGGTACTTCCGGAACTTGTGCTCTGATGACACCCCTATGGTCCGAAGAGCCGCTGCCTCCAAGCTGGGAGAGTTTGCCAAGGTTCTTGAGCTGGACAATGTCAAAAGCGAAATCATCCCTATGTTCTCCAACCTGGCCTCTGACGAGCAGGTGAGGAGCCTTTGACTCTCCACCCCAACTATGGAGCAAAGGGAGGGGGAAGTTTGGGCTTTGTGACAACATTGTTCTTGGTCTTATCCAGTCTCTAGGGCTATGGGGTAGATGAACCCTCTCCTTAGTGATTCCCCAAAGGAGGAAGGGGGTGCCAGATTAGTTAAACTTGGCAGAAGGCTGGTGGACTCAAGAGCAGAGTGCCACTGCTCAGGGCAGGGACAGGTCAGGAAGCAACCTGGTGTGGGAGATCTTAGAAGGGATCTAGATCAAAGGTAGAAACTCTCAGAAGGAAGTAGACAAAACTCCCAGGATGGGAGCCAACTGAAAATGTCCCTGGAAAATGATCGATAGTGTAAATTGGTAGTTTTCTAAGTCAGTATGTTGACTTGAAAGAATCTGGTTCATTTGAGTTTGACACTCCTCCTCTTGTAGATGAGGCAGCTGAAGACCTGGGATGGGGTAGGGAATGACACAGAGAGGCAGGGGAAGAGACTGAGGGTTTGGTGGAGTGAAACGGGTCTTCTCCCTCTCCTTCTCCTCCCCCACTGGCCTTTCCATCTTCCTCTTCCATCATTTACCCATGTCTCATGAGGAAGGGTTGAATGAACCTCATGATATTTGAAGACTTCTGAAGGCTGTGAAGATTATGTTTAAATAACCTTTGTGATGGACAGGGTTTATAGTGGTTTTGCTTGCCTTTAGAAGTCATATTCAGGGGGGCTAGGTGGCACAGTGGATAGAGCACTAGCCCTGGAGTCAGGAGGACCTGGGTTCAAATCCAACCTCAGACACTCAATAATTACCTAGCTGTGTGGCCTTGGACAAATCACTTAACCCCATTTGCCTTGCAAAAACCTAAAAAAAATGCATATTCAGGATTAGCAAGGTTTCAGGGAGAAAGATTTCGACTTAATACAAAGAAGATGTGGGCAGGGGGTTGCCTTGGGAAGTGATTGGAGGTTCCTGATGATCTTGCCATCAGTATTAATGCTAGAAGGAGCTTTAAAACCTAGAATGATCAATATTGGGTCTGGAAGGAGCTGGGATCAAAGAGATACTGGATAACCACTAGTCAGGGGTATTATAGAGGGGATTCCTAAAAGAGATGCCCCAGCTCCCAGGTTCCGTAATTGAGACCCTCGGGGGCCTTCCTTTGGGGCCTCCCTCCTCTCCTTTCTCAGGACTCGGTGCGGCTATTGGCAGTGGAGGCCTGTGTCAATATTGCCCAGTTGCTGCCCCAAGAGGACCTGGAGGCCCTGGTTATGCCCACGCTACGCCAAGCAGCAGAGGACAAGTCCTGGCGAGTTCGATACATGGTGGCTGACAAGTTCACGGAGGTAGGTTGGGCTTGCTTGGAAAGTTGCTTCTGGGGGTAATGTATTCTTTTTTTTTTTTTTTTTTTTTGGTAATGTATTCTTAATTTAATTTTTTTCCCAGTTACGTGTAAAAGCAAATTTTAACATTAATTTTTAAAACTTTTGAGTTCTAAATCCTCTCCCTTCTTCCACCCCATTTCCCCCTCACTGAGAAAGAAAGTTATTTGATATATATTAAAAATATGTAATCATGTAAAACATTTCCCTAATAGTTATTTTGTAAAAATAAACACAAGGCCCCACCTTCTCCCCAAGAAAAGAAACCTCAAGAAAAATTAAGTTTTAAAAAAAGTATATTTCAATCTATATTCAGACACCATCAGCTCTGTCTTTGGGATGGATAGTATTCTTTATCATAAGTCTTTCAGAGTTGTCCTGGGTCACAACATTGCTGAGAAGAAGTAAGTCATTCTTGCAGATCGTCCTACAGAATTGCTGTTACTTTGTATGTAGTACATTTCCCAATGCATCTACTCTTGTAAGGCTTTCCAACTTTTACCGAGAGCATCCTGCTCATCATTTCATATAGCCAAATAGCATTCCATCACATTCATATACTACAGTTTGTTCAGCCATTCCCCAACCGATGGGCATCCCCTCAACTTCACCAGAAGAGAGCTTCTGTAAATATCTTTATATATCTGAGTCCTTTTCCTTCCTCTTTTTCATCTCTTCTGGAATATAGACTTGGTAGTGGCATTGCTAGGTCAAAGGTGAGGCATGGTGTTATAGCCCTTTGGGCATAGTTCCAAATTGCTCTGAATCATTTTACAGCTCTTCCAACAGTGTATTTATAGTTTGTCATTTTCTCTTTCTGTTCTATTAGCCAATCCAATAGGTATACAGTAGTACATCAGAATTGTTCTATTTGTATTTCTCCAATCAGTAGTGAGTTAGGATATTTAAAAAAAATATGGTAATAATTGATAACCTCATCTGAAAACTGGTCATATCTTTTGAGTGTTTATCAATTGGGGGGCTTATAGTTTTAGTAAATTTTACTCAGTTCTCTATGTTTGAGAAATGAAGTTTTTGTGGGGCAATATATTCTGAAATATCTACTTTCCTGTTTTGGGGAGTGAACGTTCGATTGCTCTGGGGCTGGTTCCCAGCACTTTGAAGTAGTCTGACTGGTTTGCAGAAGATAACACAAGACTGAACTGAGAGCCTTGACTCTTCAGAGTTTATGAATTGAGCTCAGTCTGTCCTGGAGAGCCTGGTGAGCCCTTAGTAGAGTGATGCTCACAGTACTGTTGTCCCTTCCTATTCCTCAGTTCTTGATTAAGCCTTTATCTTTTAGCTCACAGCCAGGGCCATGTGTTGCCTTCCATGTCTCCTGCCTTTTGGGACCTTTTCTTTCCTTCTCTAGAGAAGCAGTTGATGTACTTTGCCCTTTCCTACCCTGCCCATGAGTCAGCCAGGGAAGGATCCAGCCTTCTTTTTCTCTCCCTTCTTCTCCATACCATAATAGTGGCTTATATTTCTGGAACATCTTAAGAGTTACAGGGTGCTTTCACCTCATTAAGACTATGATATAAATAGCGTAGCATTGTTGTCCCCATTTTACAGATGAGGAAAGTTGCCCAGGGCCAATTAGTTGGTATGTGGTAGAACCCTGGGAGTGAAATCAGTGCTTTTGAACTGCCAATCACCTGCCTCACTGGGCAGTGTTAAGGCAAGATTTTTATACATTTTAAAGCACTGGGTAGATACCAGCTCTTATTTTTATTATTATTATTGAGGCCAAAGGATCATAAACCCAGAGCTGGACAGGATCTCAGTGACCATCTGTTCCAATGAGGAGATGGAGACCTTGTGGCTGGGCATTCACCAGATCTTCTTGTTTAATAAAAAGCCCCTTTTCTACTCAGCCATAACTGTGGTTCAGGGAAGTGAAATGATTTAGTGCTTAAGGTCCCCCAACTATTTAGTGTCAGAGCTGGTGTTTGAACTCTGGTCCATTGCCTCCAAAGACTGCCCTGTAGTTTCCCTGCCTTAGTTGTTTCAGGACAGAAGTAATTCATCACAATTCCATTCCACTTCCTATTTCAGGGATCTTTTTCCTTTGCAAAGGTCTGGGAATCAGTAGTTATTTTAGACTTAGTTCATAAGAGTCCAATATCCTGAAAAAGGGAAATGATGACATTAGAAGAGCCTGTGGGAATTGTTGTGGGCCCCTTCCAAGGCTACACTTAGCAGTGACTTTATTAAGTTGGTTCTGTTCAGCATGTCCAGACGGGCTGGAGAGAGGACTGGAAATCAGCCAAACTGCTCCCCCTCATCCTCCTCCCCCTCCACCCCTGCCCAGTTTCTCAGTGATGGTTTTCTTGCCAATCATCAGCCTTCTGAACCCTGCAGCTTTTGATTCTGGCAAAAACCTTTTCTCTCTTGATTATTTCTCCCTCCCTTATAGGTTTTTTTGTTTTTTGTTTTTAGGTTTTTGCAAAGCAACTGGGGTTAAGTGGCTTGCCCAAGGCCACACAGCTAGGTAATTATTAAGTGTCTTAGGCCAGATTTGAACTCAGGTACTTCTGATTCCAGGACCGGTGCTCTATTCACTGTGCCCCCTAGCTGCTCCTCCCTTATAGGTTTTAATGGCACAGCCATCTCCTGGTTCTCCTATACATTTGACTGCTTCCCATTCTCCTTCGCTGATTCTTTTATTCATGTTGCATCCACTCACTGTGGATGTCCCCTAGTGCTCTTCTCTGCAACTTTTTCCACTTTTTGCTGTCTGGTTTACTTGGTGATATCATCAGACCTCATGCATCCCATTATTATCTCTTAGGTAGATGATGCTCAGATGTATGTATCCAGTCCTAGTCTCTTTCCCGAACTATGATCCCACATTATCCATGGGCATTTCAAACTCATCATGTCCAAAACAGAACTCCACTTTCCCTTAAAATCCTTCTTTTTTTAAATATCCCTGTTAATGTCAAAGGCACCACCATCCTAGTCTCTAGGCTTGAAGCTTGTTGCCATCCACGTTGTCGGACTACTGCCAGATCTCATTTCTGCCATCATGGCATCTTTCATGTTCACCATTTCTTTACTCCAGAGCCATGGCCACAGTCTGACCCTTGTCACCTTTTGCCTCCAGATTGGTTTCCTGGCCTCAGGTCTCCCTGCTCCAGTCCTCCCATCCTCCATTCAGCTGCCGAGGGGGTTTTTCTTTCTGGCCATGATCACCCCTGCTCAGGAATTCTGCTGCTCTAATACCTGCAGGATTAAATGTCTTGGTTCCTCTTTGGCAGTGAAAGTTTTTTTTTAATTTAAATTTTATTTTTTTTTGCAATTACATTTAAAGATAGTATTCTGTATTTTAAAGATAGTTTATAAGATTTGTTTCACATTTCTCTCCTTTCCTTCCCTCCTCCCCCTTCCTGACATTGAGTCACCTGATATAGATTATACATATACAGTCATGTTAAACTTATTTCCCTATTAATCATTTTGTGAAAGAAAAATCAGAACAAAAGGGGGAAAAACCACAAGAAAGAAAAAAATTATAAAACAAGTTTTAAAAAGTGAAGTTAGTAAGTTTTGGTCTGCATTCAGACTCCATCATTATTTCTCTGGATGTGGATGCTATTTTCCATCACAAATCCTTTAGAAATGTCTTTGATTATTTGCTGCTGAGGTGAGCAAGTCCATCATAGTTGATCCTCACCCGTGTTGCTTTTAATATGTATGCTATTTTTTTGGTTCTGGTCACTTCACATAGCATCAGTTCGTGCAAGTCTTACCAGGCTTCTCTAAAGTCTGGCCACCCATAATTTCTCCCAGAAACATCACAATTTGTTCAGCCCTTCCCCCATTGAGGGCTGCCCCCTCCATTTCCAGTTCTTTACCACTACTGTTCTCAGCATGAAACTCCACCTGCCCTGATGGCTCTTTCCTACTCTCCAGTCAGCATCCATTTTCCTCCTCCAGTGTGCCATCCACTCCCATCTTGCAACTTCTTGATCAGGATGCTTCATATTCTGTCTTCTTTCTGTTTCTTTGTCCTGACTCTCTTACAGGCCCAGAATATGTCTTCTTGCCTCAACCTGTTAGTTTCCCAATTTCTTTCTAAACTGAGTCTTTTACAAAAGACCTTTCTTAGCTAAGCAGGCAGGACCCCTCAGATGACTTTTCATTTACTCTGTATAGCAATTATTGAGTTGGTGACACATCATCTCCTCCCATAGAACTGAAGTTCCTGGAGGGTTTTTCTTTTGTTTGGATTCCCAGGGCTTAATGTTGTTACTGACACACAGCAGGCACTTAATAAATGCTGGTTAAATGACCGACTGATTGTGCTATAAGAAACTGTTAGATTCAGAGAAGGGAAGATTATATGGGGGATGCAGACTTGATTTGTCTTCAGTTATCTTATAGGTTTTCCTTGAGCAAGGGATTAGCTGGGTTCTGCTTTGCTCTGGGATCGGGGGTGGGGGGGAAGACCTGTGATAGTTAGAGGGAGATTTGTTTTTGACATAAGAATATTTCCTTTGGGGCAGCTAGATAGCACAATGGATAGAACATTGAGGGCCTGAGTTTAAATCCGGCCTCAGACAGTTAATAGTTACCTAGCTGTGAGATTTTGAACAAGTCACTTAACCCCATTGCCTAGCCCAAAAAAAAGAATATTTCCCTTGTGGGGCCTCGAGGAAGGACGAGTGTACAGCATGCCATTCTCCCAAGTTTTTCTTGTTGCCAACCTACATAGATGCCAACTGGCACCTCAAGAGCGCTTGTGAAGATGACTCTCTTGGTGTTTCAAGGACCACTTTCTACATTCACCCTTCTCCCCTCTTCTAGAATCCTGTTTTTCTTGCTCCATCAGGGAGTGCATTTTAGCAAGAGTTTGCTAACTCTGAGGAAAGTAGAATAAATTGATAACTGTCTCCTTGACGTCAGTATAATTTAATACACTCCCTCCCCTCATTTTGACGTATTGTGGCCTATGACCCCATTTGGTACAAGCATGTCAGTTTTTCCTTTCCAAACCTAGTGGAAAGAGGCGGCTTGGTAGCCCAGTGGATAGAGCACCGGCCCTGGAGTCAGGAGGACCTGAATTCAAATCCAGCCTCAAACACTTAATAATTACTGTCTGTGTGACCATGGGCAAGTTACTTTAACCCCATTGCCTTGCAAAACAAAAACAAAAATAAAACAAGCAAACGAAAAAGACCTAGTACAATCTGGGGAAGCCGTTGATGTGTTGTCAGAAGACCAAATTGGAGAACCTGATGTGGGAGGGACCACAGGGGCCATCTTGCTTATCCTATTCATATCTGTATGAGAATCTGGTCTATAGGATAACTGGTGAGGCCTGGTCCTCTTTTCTTGTACCCTTCCCGAGGTGGCCTGTCTTCCTTTGGGCAACTTGCAGAATTCAGGAGTGACTGTATTCCCATTTATTTATTTTTTATTTTTATTTATTTATTTTTTTTGCAAGATATTGGGGTTAAGTGGCTTGCCCAAGGCCACACACTAGGTAATTATTAAGTGTTTGAGGCTGGATTTGAACTCAGGTACTCCTGACTCCAGGGCTGGTGCTCTATTTATTGCACCACGTAACTGCCTCTGGAGTGGCTGTATTTCAAGCTTCTTTTGGCTTCTTTGTAGTGTCCACCTGTTCTTTGCTGTTTGGGGCTGCACTCTTCTAACTCATTTTCCACACGGCAGCCCTTCTTTGAGCCTTGTCTTCTTTAGTTTGTATCTCATCATGCCTGTCAGTTCTTCTTCAGTCATATCAATGACCTTCACTGACCTGACACTGAATACAAGACTTCCATCCCCTGAATGGAATAGGGAAATAATCACTAAATAAAAATACACCAAAACATAGATGATGTTATATTTTTAAAATTGAGTCAGTGTGTAGCAGCAAAATCCCTATATACTGTTCAGTGGTTCCAGGTCCAAGTCTCTATATTCTTTATAAAACATCTTGCAGTTTTAATTATGGCCACCAAAACCACTGTGACCACAAAATTTTTTTTCAAGTAACAAAAAAATTGATTCCCTCTTCACCACATTAGGGAAAAAAAGATTAACACTGCTTTGACAAATTTGCATAATCAAGGAAAACAATTCCTAGATTGGCCATGAAAAAATCAGCATCTCCTTGTGTTGTTCAAGTCTTTCCATGCTAGAAGGAGGCTGGGAGAGGCGAGATGCTCCATCTTCACTCCTCTCAACTCAGGGTTGTTTTTGAACTTTGGTTAGAGTTCTTGAGGCTTTCCAAACTGATCATTTGTTAGTGTTGTTATTATAGACATTGTTCTAGTTTTGCTCACTTCCGTCTCCATCCGTTCATACAAGAGCTCAGATTTCTCTGAAGTCTTCCCCTTCGTCATTTCCTGGAGCACAATAATAGTCTGTCGCCTAAGTAGACCATAGCTTGTTTAGCTATTCCCATTCCCTAGTAAGCAAGCACTCCCTTAGTCTGCAGTTCTTTAACACCACAAAGAGCAGCGTTCTGAATACACTTGCACATGGATCCTTTTCTGCTTTTGAGCACACCCAGTGTAGTGACTGTTTGAGTCAAGATCCAAGTGACTACACCACTTTTCTATGGTTCCACAGCCTCCTCTAGAGTGACTGCTAGGTCATCCGTGTCCTTGCCAAGCAGGAAGTATCTGCAGGCTCCAGCATGTACTGGGATGATGAAATAATGCAAGGACCTGCCCATCTAGCCTCAATCAGCCCTAGACATGCCTAGTGCACTGGGCAGAAAGGAAGGGTCTTTACTTTGCACTCTGCACCTCCCTGCCAGTCCTGTCCCTTTATGGGAGGTGGGTGGGCCACAATGGGAAGGACCTGGAAATTGAAAAGTAATGTCCTAGATTCAGAACCACAGGAGAAGAGTTGAGGATAGGGACAGGATTTATGATTGCATTGTAATACGCAGTTCCCAGATGAGGAAACTCCTTCCACCAATGCAGGGAAGCAACTTCTTTGCAACTTAGTCACCTAAGAGCGTTGGTGTTAAACTCATCCATACTTGGGCATCTATGGATCTTTATAGTACACAGAGGACTGGATGTGGAATCAGGAAGACTCATCTTCCTAAGTTTGAAGTTGACCTCAGATACTGTTGTGTGACCCTGGGCAAGTCACTTATCCTGTTTGTCACAGTTTCCTTATCTGTAAAATGAACTGGAGAAGAAAATGGTGAACCACTCCAGAATCTCTGCCAATGAAGAGTCAGACATGACTCATCTGCAGCAGCTTAAGAATTTCCATGGGCCAGATATCAACTTAGTTTTAAAATGTGATATTATCTGCATCTTATTATATTTTATTTGTCAAATATTTCCTGTTTTAATAGTTTATTAGTTCCATTTTAATCTGGTTTGGCCTTTATTTGACATCTCTAGCCTAGAACACTGAGAGTTAGGTTCAGTGACTTGCCTACACTTGTACCATCACTATTTATCGGACATGGGACCTGAATGCAGATTTTCTTCTCTGCAATATCCTGTTCTTTATCTGGGGCTCTGTGGCGACTTTTTCATAGTTATGTGAGTCTGGGCAAATCAGTTGAATTTCCTGAGGCTCAGGTTCCTCTTTTTTATATATTTTAAACTTAATGAGAAAAAAAAAACTGTTGCCAAGTACTCAGCAGAATGTGAGAAGATTCAGTATAGAATGATAAATTTCCAAATCAAGAAAACTATATAAAAAATTCTACACAGCTTTTCTTTGCTTCCTTATAGGTTTTCTTTTGTTCTCTGCTGTGCACTTTTCACATTGTTTTTTCACCTTTCCCTCTCCTTTCCACCCTAAAGAAAGCTACAATTAAGCCTGGGTATGTATATAGTTATATATAGTATATATAGTTATATATAGTATGTATCTATAAACATATCTATAAACGTAAACATACATGCTCATGCAAGTATATATAAGTATATATAAGACCGTTCTATCCTTATTTCCACTTCTCATCCATTTTTCTGTAGCTCTTTTTAAAAATAATATTTATTTTCCCCAGTTATATGTAAAAACAATTTTTTGGTTGATGTTTAAAAATTTAATAATACACTTTCCTCCCAATTACATGTAAATACAATTTTAATGTTTATTTTTTAGAATACTAAGTTTCAAATTCTCTCCCTTAGAGCCTACCCCATCTCTGAGATGATATTCAGTCTGATATAGTTAAGTATGTGCAGTCTGTATTAGTCAAATTGTGAAAGAAAACAGATGAAAAAAAGCTATAAAAAATAAAAGAAAGTGAAAGCAGTAAGCTTTGATCTGTATTCAGATGCCATCAAGTCTTTCTCTGGAGGTGGATAGCATGTTTCCTCATGAGTCCTTTGGAATTATCTTAGATTATTGTATTTCTGAGGATAATCAAGTCATTTACAATTGATCCTCTTACATTGTTGCTGTGGCTTGTACAATGTCCCCCTGGTTCTGCTCACTACCCTTTGCATCTGTTCATGTAAATCTTTCCAGATTTTTCTGCAATCTGCCTGCTTGTCATTTCTTATAGAATAGTACTATTCTATCACAATCCTATTTTGCAACTTGTTCAGCCATCCTTAATTGATGGACATCTCTTCAATTTCCAGTTCTTGGCCACCACAAAAAGAGCTCCTATGGAGATTTTTGTATAAATAGGTCCTTTTCTCTTTTCTTTAATCTCTTTGGGATACAAGACTTAGAAGTATATTACTGGGTCATTTCATTGACCCTTCATTGACCTTTAGGCATAGTTTAAATTTCTGTGGAATGGTAGGATCAGTTCACAACTCGTACAGTACATTAGTATCCCAATTTTCTCACATCCCCTCCAATATTTCCCTTTTTTAAAAATAATTTTTTATATTATCAACCAATCTGATAGGTATAAGGTGGTACCTCAGAGTTGTTTTAATTTTTATTTCTCTAATCAATAGTGATTTAGAGCATTTTTTCCATTTGACTATAGACAGCTTTGATTTTTTTTTTTTTTAAAGTTGAAAACTGCCTCTTCATAGCCTTTGACTATTTTGTTTCCTGTTTTGTAAAATTGGGATGATTGCTTCAGGACTGTTAGGAAGAAAATCTTAAAATCCTATAGAAATACAAACTAGTAGTAATATTACATTTTAATAAATTATATATTATACGCTAGGTATCTACCTTGACAGCTTTGACACATGATAGGTCCCAGATACCTCATTACTGCTGACATTAAGTGTGTTGTTATTGTGGTAATAGCTTCCCTCCCACTTAGGAGAAATGGATCTTGTATAACTCTGCCCACTGGAATGGTGGTGAGAGCCAGTTCTGAGAAGTTGCCAAATCCCAGGCTAAGGAATAGAGTCCTCAGCAGTCCTTTCTGAGATTAGCACATAGGGTGTTTACCCAGCAGGAACTGAGGTAAGTTGTAACTTGATTATCAGCATTTATCCTCCCAACAAGACTTCCCCCTGGAGTGTGGGTTTGGCCGCGTGCTTGGAGCAGCCTAGGCCTGCATGGCAACAGTGGTTCTGGGGGAAGATAAGATGGGTCCTGAGTGGATCTTCCCAAACCAGAATGAGGCTATGGGGCAGCAGCATCAGGGTCCCACAGATGGCATGGGTGACTGGAGCAGTGAAGAACATGAGGAAGAGCCTGAAGATTTGGGGCCAGGCCCAACAGCCTATTCGTCCCAGCCTCTATACCAGGACCCTGAGCAAGAAGAAGTCGACCTGGCACCAGTGGAAGGTACTGAAGGTGCAGTCACAGACATTCAGGAATGTATCCACGCCCTGTGGCTGCACCTGCCTGACCCTCCTGTGGAGAGTGAAGATGAGGAAGAGGAGAGAGCTATAGCACTAAGACCTAGAACATGTGGAGCTGGTCAAACAGACAATGGCTCGAGTAAGCCTGGCTGCCCCAGGAGTCCCTGCTTGGGCCCAGGAGATTTCAGATGCCCAGTGGGAGGATGTGGTACAGAAGACTCTACAGGCTCAACAGGCAACCTCTACATGGAAGTGACTAGCAAGAACAGCTTCATTTCTTTTTTCTCCAATTCCAGACCTAGTTCCATCTTGATACACAACTGGATAAATTCCTGATCCCAAACTATTTGTTCCTCTTATTCCCTTCTACATCACAGGCAAAGTCGGACTCCTCTCCATAGATCCACTTTATTCAGTTCTGTACATATGGGGAAATCTGCCCAAGCTCAACCCCCCCTTAGCATGAAACACTTTGCAGAGAGCACCCTATGTACAAAAAAAAAAAAAGACTTCCTGAAGAAAATTCATCACTTGGAGGAGCTATTGGGTCCCCTTCAGGCCAAGAAGGGGTCTTTGTCTCAGTCCTTTCCCTGTTACTTTTGAATTCTCCAGATATCCTGGGCTGTTAGCGTTGGCACTTAGCAAAAGCACTATTTCAGAAATGCAACTGAAGATATTTGGAAATACCTTCCTATCCCAGACTCGGCCTTATCAACTACTCCAATGTCAGGGAAGGGTAGAGGACTGGGCTGCGGAATCTCTGTGGTCATAAATGGCCCTGGATTTGAACCTGAGTCAGGAGCCACTCTTTGTACAATGTCTGAAGATTATTCCACTAGTTCACAACTTTGGACGATCTCTGGGGAAATGGATCGACTAGTCAACAGACACTGATTTAGTCATTCAGTGCCTGAAGATGAAAATGAAATGCCCTGCCTGTCTTGGCAGACAGACCTGTAGCAGAAGCTGCAGAGTAGACTACCAGGACTGTTTTACCTGGGGAGAAGAGGGGATTAGTAGCAGTGAAGGAGGTGTGTTCTAGGGGCAGGAGATAGCCTGGTCCAAACACAATGACAGGAGGTGAATGTGAATGTGGTGGGAGATGAAGCAAAGAAGGTAGAGTGATGTGGAATGGGATAGGCCTGAGGGAGACAATGCAGAGGTCCAAGTGCTAAGCAGAGGAGCTTCTAGAGCAGCTCAAATTGAGCAGTCCGAACTCCCTCAGGGCAGCAGGGGTAGTTTCCTCCTATCACTTCTTAGAAGTGTGCTCCCTCTGTGGTCTTTAAATGTTTCAGTGGCTGAAGAAACTTTAGTTGTGGTTTCCTTGATCAATATTTTGGTAATGTCATGATAGAGTTGATACTTCAGGATCTCTGGGGAACTGAGACTGAGACTGAAAGCTCAGTGACAGACCCAACATCTCATTGGTGGTAAATGAGAGGGAGGTTCTGGGCCAAAAGCTATGCTCACCCTAAGATCACACATATAGTGCTGAACCCAAAGAGCGAGACAGAGACCAAAATTTGGTAAGTTTGTAGATCTTTTAATTTCCTAGGGACTGCCTGGGGATCAAGAGGACCCAAATCAAACAGTCCCTGAGTGTTCAGGGGGTAGGGTTTTTATATTGTTTTTGGGGGGGGGGGGCCTGTGAGCAAGCAGGATCCAGAAGCAAAGACAGCAGTTAGATATATTTTCTGTATTTTCTATACTACTACAAACATATGTAAACATGGTTCAGTATAGATAGGGGGCTGGACAGAGTGGGAAAGGGTCAGGATTTCTGTGTTATGTCTGAACATGTTTCCTGAGATGGAGGGAGTCACATATTCCAGGGCTTACTGCAGATTTGAGGGAGGAAATTTACTATCTGATGGTTCCTGCTGCATCTGGGGAAGAGGAGGCAGTCCTGGGAGGAAGCAGGAATTTTACAGATACAGCAAGATAATGAGGCTAACAAGGGGGCTTTGTGAATCTTAGACACATTTATGGTCTGTATTTGGGTCCTGTCAGACAATTTTTAGACCCAAAGGTGCCCAACCAAAGTTATATTTCTGAGGAGTTTCTTGGGACCCAGAAAGGTGTCAAGGACTCCTATACAGGGATTACACAAATATTGATATTGTACTTCAATAGTAAAATGGGCTCTTTTCTTTTACCGTCTTCAAATATCTGCCGGGGACATGGAGGAAGGATGGATGAGACTGACCCCAGTCAGTAGGGACCTCAAAAAACCCCCTGTAGACCATCTTGTACTTGAGTGCTTGAGGACCTTGGGGCGGTCCTCCCTCCAATGGGAGATTGAACTACTTTTGGAAGAACATAGTGATAATGCATGGTGGCCTAGAGCTTAAGGAGCTGCCTGGGATGGTCCTGAATCATCCTCAGGGGAAGGAGAGGGATACATTTGACCTGGGTGGGTTTCCTGGCTCTCAGGGGGCTGCTGACTCTCCTCAGTTTATCTTGTGTGAGGTCCCTTATCTCTTGAATTTTCTCATCTGTAAAATGAAGAGGTTGAATTAGATGGTTTCGAAAGTCTTCCAGCTCTATGATTCTCAAATACTAACATCACAGATATTTTATATAAACATTTAATTCAGTTCAGCAAGTATTTATCACTATGCTAGGTACCCTTCCAGGTAGGTCCTGGGCATATATAAATCCTCCATCATTTTCCTGGAAGCTGTAACACACCCAGAGATAACTATATAGTTATTTGAAAAGGGAAAGGCTTTGAACAGGAGTTGGCCGGCAAGCCTCACAGGAACAGGAGATTTTGGAGAAGAACCCATGATGAAAGGACATTCTGGGGAAGGAGGCCAGCCTATACAAAACTGTCGTAGTAGTGGTAATAAGGGTGGTAGTACATGTCCTTCAGTATCAGGAAATGACTTGCACCTAAGACTGATTAAAGTGAAGGGCTGTAGGGACAGTGAGGTGAGCCCAGTGGCCCAACATAGTAAGATCAAGATACTAGGTAATCAAAGGGAGGCCCTGACCTTTTAGAGTTAGGTCTTTCTGATTGCTGAGGTTCTTTGGCAAACTTTGGACTATCACCTGATGGCATATTCTTTTCTGGAATCCAAAAGCTTCCTCTCCAAGCCATGGAAAACAGAACTAGAAGACTCAGTTCTGGGAGTGCTGGTAGCAGTGCTTTTAGACTGGAAGAGTATGGAAAGGGGAGATCTGAATAGGCTAGAGGCAGGTGGTAGAGCCTCTAGATGCCAAGTGGAGGCATTTGTGTGTTATTTCAGAGGCACTGAAGGAGCTTGCGGCAGGTGACTTGATAGTCATCTCTATATGCTTGGGTTTTTTTGTCATGGCAGCAGCTAAAAAGGTGTTAATGGGATTGAAGGATGCGCTGAGAAAGCCGCAGCTTCCAGTCTGGCCTGTGGTCTGGTCAGTCTGCTCTGGGGCTCATGCTTGTTTTCAGGCACCATCATATAGGAAGGATGGATGTTGATCAGCTGGAGGATGCAGAGGATGGAAGCCAGCGGGATAAAAGGAAGCCATGTGTGAATTGGCACAGAGAATTAGGGCTGTTTATTCTGGAGAAGAGAACTTGGAGAGTGGATCCAGAGACTGCTTTCAATTGGCATGTCTTTACACTCTAAGCAGGGGGTCACCTAAGAGACCAATGGCCAGTTTGACTTAAGGAAACCCTTTGTCACTTTGTGAGTCCTTCACAGTGGAACGGTGCTACCCTTGAGAGGTGGGCTGCCTTCCCCTTGGCCTGGCTGGGCCTGGTCTGTTCATCTGTCCCCAAGAGTCTGAGTGCATACTGGTCACACTGGACAATGGGGCACTCCTCTTGCATCTCCAGTTCGCTTTTCTCATGGGAAGAAGGAGCTCATCTTCCCTCAGTCCTCCAAAATTAAGGCAGGTCCCTGCATGACCCAGATCTCTGATGGGTAAAGCAGCCTCTTGCTTCTGCTGACTTTGCTTCTATTCTTCCCAGTTTTCCTTGAATTCTTTATATTCCATTACGTTCATAAAATACAATCGCTCAGCAGTCCCCAGCTCCCGGAATTCTGCTTAGTTTGCAGTTGTTTTGCTTCAGCATAAATATTTATGTGCATTTTCTCATTCTTTGACTTGTTAGATATATGAAAAGCCCTCTTTTCATAGATGGGTGAGAGAAAGAGTGAATGAGAGAATGAATGAGAGAGGGAGAGAGACACACAAAGGAGAGAAAGGAGAGAGAGAGAGAGAGAGAAAGAAGAGAGAGTGAGTGCGCACATGCGGGCACACCTCTCACAGATGACCTTGATTTTTTTGAACACCTTTGGCAATGTTAGAGCAGTGTTTTGGAAGGAATGAAGAAGCACTATGAAGAGCCTCTGCTGTGCCTGGTTGGGATAGAGACCAGGGCAGAAGCAAGACAGTCTCTGGGCCCTCAAGGAGCTTTCATCCTAATGGGGAAGAAAGAACCCATTGGAGGGAATGGTGGTTAGGGAAGGGAGTTTTTGGCTGAGGAATCCTGGGGATGTGAGCAGAGCTTTGCTGCTTCCTTTGAAGAGAGGGAGGGCAGGATTGGTTGGCCTGCCTGCTCCCTGGTTGGCAGCTGCCCGGGCACCATTGCTTCTTGGTGGACAGAGCAACCCTATGAGGGGGTTTGTGGTCCAACTGCCCTGTTGTTTTAAAGGGGAGAAGATGCAGGTCCAGGGAGCCAGGGGATATGGATTGGCCCTGGTCCCACATTAGTGAGTAGCCCTTCAATTCAGACTTTGCTTCCTTTTGTATTAGCTCTAGAATCATAGAATTCTTAATCTGCAGTCACTTGTTTTTTTCTGAAAGGAGAGGAGGAAAATGGGAGTAATGGACTGGTCAATTGGATCTCCACCAGCATCTGACCATGACCTTGGTCTCATGGGCCTTGTGCCCTAGTTCCCAAACTAGCCAGAATTGAGGGGTCAGAGGCTGAGCCTTCCATCTTCTCTCTCCTCCTCATGTGCTTTCCTTTGTCATCCTCACAGCTCCAGAAGGCTGTTGGTCCGGAGATCACCAAGACAGATTTAGTCCCTGCCTTTCAGAACCTCATGAAAGACTGTGAGGCCGAGGTGAGGGCAGCGGCCTCCCACAAGGTCAAAGGTCGGTGCTTGGCAGGGAGGAGGAGGGGAGAGGAGGAGGGGGTGGGCCCTTGGATGGTGACAGACTTGCTCAGTCCTCTCCTTTCTTTCTCCACCCACAGAGTTCTGTGAGAATCTCTCTTCAGACTGCCGGGAGAATGTGATCATGACCCAGATCTTGCCCTGCATCAAGGTGGGTGGATGGGGCAGCCACAGGGGGAGCTGGGATGAGGGTGGAGCTCTCATTTTCCTCCAGCTCCGCATTGTAGAAGCTCCTCATCCCTGGGCCTCAGTCTCTTCCTCTATGTCCAGACTCGGTGTCTTAGGTCCTCCTAACCCACTTTTGAGAAAGGTCCTCCGATGTTAAGGCCAGATTGCCTTTACACCTCATTTTGATCAAAGCGTTCTGCACTGAGAAGTATCAAATAGAATGAGCATTTCTTTTTACCTAGAGTAGCAAAAGAGGAGCATTGGGCGAGACTCTGGATTCCTCATATTAGCCTTTTTGTTAAAAAAAAAAATCCAACCCTTCTGCAGTAGAACATCCACAAAGGTGATGGCTTTGTGAGCATAGGCAAAGCCACTTCTGCTCTTCCCATTTTACAGGTGGTGAAACTGAGGTTCAGAGGAAGCTGGGGGACTTGTCCCCTTCCCAGGGGCTGAGGGAGCTGAGCAGGCCTTGTGGTGGAATGTTGACAAGGTCACCCAGCCAGCTGATCTTAACTCAGGCCTGGGAACTCCCCGCCCCCCCCCCCCCAACGTTTTGATAATGCCATTTTAATGTAATCCATTTCCTTTATAATCTAAGGCAATTTATTTTATGCATTTAAAAATGGGGTCTCTAGACCTTCCTAGTCTTAACTCTTGCCCTGAAACCTGTGGGTCTTTGTGTTGTGAGCAGGATGTGGGGGAGGGGGTCAGGGTGGTGTGTTGGAGGAGTGGAAGTGGTTCTGTGAGGCCAGGCAAATGGTGGGGTGCCTGTTTGGGGGCCTGGTAGGCTAGCAGTGGGGACTGGAGTGTTCTTTTCCGGGAGGGGCATTTGCCCCTGGTAGGAGGTTTGTGATGCTGCATTTGAGGAGCAGCTGAAAGCAATGGGGAGACATGGACTGAAGAAGAGAAGTTATGGTGGGGAGGTGATCAATCCTGACTCCTGGGCGAAAGCCTTTGTTGGGCCAAGCTCCGCTGACAGGCCAGGGCCAATGAAGGGGATGGGAGGCTTGACTGTGACCAGAGAAAGGGTAGGGTTGAGCAGCCCCTGGCTCGCCCCTGTGGGGATAAGAGGGACTTCAGGCCAAGTTTCTGAGGGTTCTTTGGGCTCGACCTTGACCTCTTTAGGGGCACAGTTGGATTGAACCCACATGGTGGGTATTTCCTCTGGTGTCAGGTATTTGGACTTGTGGGAAAGAAAGAGAGAGCATGGTGGGCCAGAAGAACTCTGGAGGCTTGAACTGACACTTGCTGGCTGAATGACCTTGGGCAGGTCTTATAACAGGTGTAGGTCTCATCTTCAGGTGACCAGATAATTGAGGGCCCCTCCAGCCCTCACATCCTGGAAACATGAGTTAGTGAGAGCACAGCCTCACCCATCTGGAATCTGGGAACTCTACCTAGATACCACATGGGAAGCTGCCTAGGTTGATTCACTCTGAGAAGGAGACTAGGACCCGGGACTCCAGAGGGGTGGGGAGGGGTGGCAGTGGGTACTTTCCCTGAGCTTTGTGGGTAGTGGAGGCAGGAGGGGCTCTGGGTGTGTAGCTTCTGATCCAAGTCTCAACCTTTCTTCCCTTTCTCATCCCCCAGGAGCTGGTGTCAGATGCCAACCAGCATGTGAAGTCAGCCCTGGCCTCAGTCATCATGGGCCTCTCGCCCATTCTGGGCAAAGACAACACCATTGAGCACCTCCTTCCCCTCTTCCTGGCCCAGCTGAAGGATGAGGTGAGTGTTCCAGGGGCCAGATGTTTGGTTCACGGGAGTGTGAGGAGGTTACAGTCTCAAGGATCTCGAGATTAAGGGTCCAGAGTGAGGGAGGAGATGGACCTGCTGTCCGCTGCCCTGGTCCCATCCCATCTGGAGTGTGGTGTCCCCTTCTGAAAGCTCCAGGATAAGGATGGGCATTGATGAGCTGGAGCACATTCACAGGAAGTGACCGAGTGAGTATGTGGTGTGTGAGGGTGTGTTTGGGGTGTGCGTGTGTGTGTGTGTGTGTGTGTGTGTGTGTGTGTGTGTTTGGTGTATGAGTATGTGTGGGGTGAGTATGTGGGGTATGTGTGTGGTATGTGTATGTGTGGTATGAGTACATGTGGTATGTGTTTGTGTGTATGGTCTGTGCATGGCATGTGTGTGTGTGTGTGAGTATATGATTGTGTGTGTGTGTGGGTGATGTGCTATTTTTATGTATGTGTGGTGTGTGTGTGTCTAATGAACACTTTGCATGGACTCATGACTGCTTCCCAAGCACCCCTGTCCTCACATCCTGCGTCATGTGGGGGGGGGTGGGGGTGGTACAGCCCTAGGTGTTTGGTAGTGGCCACGCGGGGGGTTGCCTGCTATCTCTGACCTTTTGGCTCTCGTGCTTTGGTCTCCCCTTAGTGCCCTGAGGTCCGGCTTAACATAATCTCCAACCTGGACTGTGTGAACGAGGTGATTGGGATCCGGCAGCTGTCCCAGTCCCTGCTCCCCGCGATAGTGGAGCTGGCCGAGGATGCCAAATGGCGGGTGCGACTGGCCATCATTGAATACATGCCCCTGCTGGCTGGGCAGCTGGTGAGTATGAGGGAGGCCAGACACCCAGGACCAGTCAGACCAGGCATCAGCACAAGAGGGAGACATTGGGGAAGGAACTGTCTGTTGGCCTCTGGACCGCTTAAACTGTCCTTACCACAGGGGTCAGGTTCCCGTTTCTTGGGGCCCTTGTCCTAGGCATGTAACATGTGCCACTGTCTGGGTTTCAGCAACTGGTCTACCAGCTTATCTCAGTGAGAAGGAAGCTGATTAAAGAGTCACTTGGAGTCACTCCTTGGACTGGGTCCGTGGTCAAGGGGTGGGGTCCAGGTCCATGGAGATGGCTCTACTGCTTACTGGCTAGACTTGGGATCCTGTGGACCTCAGTTTCCTGAGCTTTAAAAAAAAGAGGTTGTTAAAACAGGATGACCCTGGAGTTCCCTTCCAGGACTTTGATGCTCTGATGGGGTTGGGGCGGGGGACTTACTTAGCTGATGGTGGAGCCCCTAAGCTGTCTGACAAGAGTGGTAGGAAGCCACATGATCAGATTTGTCCACAACTCCCAAAGATGTTTAGAGCTTTAAAGGAAATGGGTAAAAAAATAGTTTGATGTTGCTTGAATATCAAAGTTCTAGCTCAGAGCTCAGGTAGTGGATGTGAGCTGGGGGTGGGTGAGCATGGTGGGGGGTGGGAACAGGCTAGGACGAAGGAGCGACCCAGGCCCTCAGCTTGGCCCTGGGTGATTGTAGGCAGCTCCGAGGCCGGAGTTTCTAATTGGGCTAGGGTGGCAGGCTGGGAAGGAGGTGACTGGATCTGAACCCCATCTTGACTTGTGACAGTGGACGTGGGGCTCCTCTGAGTCTTCTTTTCCTTTTCCTCTCTACCTCAGGGGGTGGAGTTCTTTGATGAGAAACTGAACTCTTTGTGCATGGCCTGGCTGGTGGATCATGGTGAGTGGAAGGGCCCTTCTGCTGCAAGATGTGACTAGGGAATGAACCCTTCTTTCCTGCAGTTTCTACCCCCATCTTCATGTTCCTGGCCCTCTTTAGTGACAGGCCAGGCCAGGGGAGGGGAGAGGAGCCTAAAGGGAGTGAGCTCTCCAAGGTGCTGAGCTGGTCAGGGAGGTGAGGCCAGCACAGGCCTGTGCACCAGCCTCTGCTCTCCTCCTGAGCTATCTGGGTCCAGTGGTCAGATATGGGTTAGGATCACTGGTGGGGACCCTGGATGCAGTGGTGGACTTGGGCCTTCTTAATTTAGGGTCTCAGTTTGACCAAAGCAATGCCCATTCAGTGAAGAAGGCTTAATAGGAAATGAGACAAAAAATGGACCCCGAGTCCCACCGAAAGGAACGGGGCATTCCCCCACTCCAGCTGGCTTTCTCTGACTTTCCCCAGGCCTCCATCTAGTTGGCTTAGGGATTGGCTTCATGGGAGTTGGGCAGGTGGACAGAATGACCCCTTCTGGGATGATCCTGTGAGCCCATCTACCTTTACAGCCCTTGCTAGTGAATATACCTCCACTACTCGATGTAGTGTCACTGAGAGCTCCTTGAATTTGAAGTGAGAAGAGCTGAGTTCAAATCTTGATTGTGGACAAACGGAAGGAAGAAGAAAAGGAAAAAGGGATGAAGGAAAGAGGGAAGAAAGGGAGGAAGAAGGAAAGAAAAAGCATTTACTCCTTTAAGTGCTGGGGATTCAGAGAAGCTTGTTTAGTGGGAGGGGCAGTGTTTATAGGGTGGTGACAGTGGTGATAGGATGGCTCTTGTGGCAGTGGCAGGGAATCTTGATTTGAAAGGAATGAGCATATCAGTGGAGTAGGGGAGTGGGTTGACACACCCTTGGCCACCTCTGAGGGAGAGTTGACTTATTGTGACAGAACTGGAGAGTTGGGGAGAAGGGGGGGGTGGCGAGTCAGGGAGTCGGAGGGCGGAGGTCTCCAGTGTATTTTTGGACAAGTCACACTCCCCTTTTCTGGGGTTTGGCTTCCTTATTTGTAAAACAGGGCTGCCAAACATCCTCCTACATTGTGACCTGCTGACCTGTGCAGATTAAAATGTCATTGGGAAATATTTAATAAAAATATAAATACAGTATAATGTAGGTGCTCTTGGGCTCCTTGTTCTCACCTTGGTGACCCTGTTTCTATCAGACTTGGACACTTCTTGTATTTAGGATGTTTTGAGGTTCCTCTTTGTTTCCATGATCTTTGAGCTCCAATTTCCCACTATTTTGAGTCCAAATCCAAGTGTGTACTTCTCCCCTCTCCCCCTTCCAGTATATGCCATTCGTGAGGCAGCCACCAGCAACCTCAAGAAGCTAGTAGAGAAGTTTGGGAAGGACTGGGCCCATGTCACCATAATTCCCAAGGTCCTGGCCATGTCTGGAGACCCCAACTATCTGCATCGGATGACCACACTCTTCTGTATCAATGTAAGAACCCTGGCCCTCACATTGGAAAGGAGAAAGATAGGCACCTTGAGGGAGAAGAGATGGAGGGAGCTGGGGGGCTTGGGACCTGGCTCACTGGGAGCCATGGGAAAAGCTGCTTCTGCTAGGTCAGGGCCTGTGGGAGGAGGGTGGGGGGAAGCTACTAGGCAATTGGGCACAGAAGAGACCAGACCTCCTCTCTCCCCAGGTGTTATCTGAGGTCTGTGGGCAGGACATCACCACCAAACACATGCTGCCCACAGTCTTACGCATGGCCGGTGACCCTGTGGCCAATGTCCGTTTCAATGTGGCCAAGTCCCTGCAGAAGATTGGGCCCATCCTGGACAGCAGGTAAGTCAGGGGGACTTTGAGCAGGGGAGGAAAACCACTTTCTTTGCCTTTGACCAAAAATGAACTCTTCCCTGATACCAGCTGTAGAGGCTGATCAGTATGCCTCCCCAGCTTCTCACATCCCTTCCTCTTGGATTTCCATTCTGCCATCTGTGTCCCATAGTCTGGAGATCTCTGACTTCTTCGTAGGTCCCCTGCAGCTCTCTGAGACTGTAACCTATGACTTCTGTGGGTGGCCCACCCCTTCTGTCCCAGAGAGTGCTGATGTCTCCATGGTGTGTCCTTCATGGTCTTTTGAGACCATTTCTCAACATGGAGTCTGCTGAGGTACATGTGTACCCCTTTTTCATCCCCTTTCTCCTTTTCTGCCAGTACGCTCCAGAGCGAGGTGAAGCCCACCTTGGAGAAGCTGACCCAGGATCAAGATGTGGATGTCAAGTACTTCGCTCAGGAAGCACTCAGTGGTATGGCTGCCCGGGAGGGCTGGGGGAAGGGCTGCCTCGGGGAGGGGCTGCAGGAATGTTTTGGGGGGGGGCACTGGGGCATCTGAGTCTGTCCTATAAGCTCACTAAAGGGGTCCCTCTCTCCCTTCTTGTCTTATTCAGTTCTATCTTTGGCCTGATGATGGAAGAGGAGAGAACCAGTGTTTCTGCCCCCCTCCCTGGGTGGTGGGGGGCACCGTTGGCTCTGACTCCCAGTGCATGGTCTGACCCCTGGCTTCCCTCCCTCTCTCCAGCACGGCTCCCCTCCTTCCTCCCTGCTCTCCTGGGGGTGGAGGGCTGCACTAGGCTAGGGGCCCCAGGGGGATGGACAGAGCGGCTGCAGAAGGAGTGGAGTGGCCTACCTGCCCGCCTGCAGGGTGGGAGTGATAGGGCAGGATGGGGATCACCCAGTCCCTGGTCCCTGCTCCTGCAAGGGGGACCCCCCTTCCCCAGCCCCTTTCCTCATCCTGCTCTCCCCTTAACCCCCCATGTGGGTGGTTTATCGTGTCAACTGTGTGGTTTTAATTTTGTTCCTTTTTTCTTTTCACGGAAAAATAAATGGATGGAACTATCTGATTTTGTGTCTCTAACCCTGGGATGGGGAGGGGGTGGTAAAGGACCTTCCTCAGACCTTTCCCTTTTGGTTTTCTACTTAGCTCAGCATCTGTTAGATGCCCCTGAGCCCTGGCCCCTTATATTAAGAGGGATACTGGTTGGAGGTGTTGGTGGGGGGCGCACTGGTACATCTCTACTGGGAGTTCCCTCCCTATGGAGGAGTCTCCCTCCACCCCATCTCTGTGTGGCTCTGGCCCCCGGAGGCAAGGTGAAGAGTACAGATAATCTGGGAGAGTTAAGGGAATGGGGAGCCAGCTGAAAGATCGTCCCCTAGAGGAGCTAGTGATGAACAGATGAGTCCTGGTTGATACCTGGCCTGGAGGTCAGTGCCCTCATCTGAGAGCCTAAGGAAATTCAATGACTGGACCAGGGCCTCAGATACAGAACAGAGCGACTGCTGTAACTGTTGATCTGGGTTCCTGTGCCCAGGGCTGGCCTGCATCATGGTTGGCAGTTTCTTGGAGGGACGCAGGCAGAGGACATGTGCTAGGAGCTCAGCTCAGATTGCAGGTCTCCCCTGGCCTGCCAGCAGCAGCCCCTCTAGTCCACCTTGCTGCACTCCCCTTTCAAGGACCCTTAGGACCTGGGCAGAGCACAGGGCATCTAAATAATGGTGCCAGGCCCAGCAGGTATATTGGAATAGAGAGCTGCTGTGAGCATGGAGCCAGAAGGCCAGGCCTGGAAGGGCCCTGTGAACACTGGTTGGGTGACGGCTTTAGATTGTTCGGTTGTGTCAGACTCTGGGGTGTTCTTGGCAGAGATACTAGTGTCATTTGCCATTTCCTTCTCTGGCTTAATTTACAGATGAGGAAACTGAGGCAAGCAGGTTAAGTGACTTGTCCAGGGTCACCCAGCTAGCAAGTGTCTGAAGTCAGACTGCAGTCACCAGCACTGCTTGGCTCTGTCCCCCTCATTATGTATTTGGCACTTTATGATTTATCAGAAGGGGCTTTTCATGTGGTAACTTAGCCCCTTAGAGGAAGGGTCCTTCAGGGTAATCTCGGGCAAGTCCTCGTCATGTCCTGGAGACAAGCCCAAAGGACACAGACAAAGTAGGGAGTGACCTCAGGCATCTCTAACAAAAATGTCCTGGTTGTGTGGGGATTGCTGGGCCCAAGTGAACTCCTGTTTAGAGGAAATGGGGGGATGGCCAACAGGTTGCTCCCGGGACTGCTCATCCTCCCCTCCTCTGGACCAGGGTGTAGCAGGAGGCTGCACTGTTCCATTCCCCCTTCCTATGGGAGACTGGGCAGCAAAGACCTGGCCCTGCCAGCACCGCCTTCCCCTTTCTGGGTCTATGAAGTAGGCAGCTGGATGAAAGACATCATTCAGGTGGCCCAGTATAGAGAGCTGGCTTTGGAACTAGAGGGTTTGAGTTCAAATCCCAACAATTTGTTCTTAGGAAACCTGGCACAAGTCACTTCCCCTTGCTCAGCCTCAGTTTCCTCATCATCTAGAGGATTGAATTTGCTCCTTTTTAACTTGAGATGTACAGTTCAGTGGTTCAGTTGTCGTGGTTGAGTCCTACCCTTCATGATCCCAATGTGAAGGCTGGTATATGACCAACGGGTCATAGTTGTCATCTTTCAGGTTGCTGAGCAGTTTTGGGATGGTCACCAGGTACAGAGGGAACTAGCAGAAGAAGACTGTAACCAACTGCTATAAGGACCTGGAAGGGCTGGTTTGACCTCATTGCCTTCCATGCTAGGCCAGAGCGGCCACCGATGATGAGTAGAGACCTTGCAAAGTGGCCACTGATGATGAGTAGAGACCTTGCAAAGCCAGCCACAAAATTGACAGCCACCTGAGACTTGTACCTCCTCATTGCCTGCTCCTTCTGTAACTCTCCATGGATCATAGTTGTAGTAACAGTATGTCAACTCAGACACCTGAATGCCAGACCCCAGGTCTCAGGTCCCAATGGCCAACAGGGCTATCTGGCATTGTGTGTGGTAGTTCCAGGCCCATAAAGACTGGAGGATGCATACACAGCGATGGCAGGAGGTCAGGTTCAGCAGGAAGATACTAAAGGTGTAGACCATGTGATCTAAAGGCCAGTGGCCCAAGGCAAAAGTAACACATTACTTGGTAGGAAGGCAGTGAAGGTGATGTCAGTCACATCCAGGTTGAGGAATTAGATTCTGGTGATGTTTTGGAGAATGTGAAAGCTAGATCCCTAATCCACTGCCAACCATGCCCAGGATGGAGGTCACTGAAAGGATGACCAAAAACAGGTTGTGGGTAAATGTAAACCCTGCTAAGGGGTTTGAAGGAACCACTAATGAATCAACTGGAGGAGAGGATGTCTCCATGTTTGCTCACTTGTCAATTAGCCAACCTACATTATTGCTAATAGCAGCAAAGCATGTTTCTATAAACAGAAAACCCAAAGAAGTTAAAGTCTAAAAGCAAGTACGTGGCAAGGTCATGTGGAGTTGGATCCAAGAAAAAAGCAAGAACCCTAATTTTGGTTGTGATTTAAGTCTTACAAAGTATTGTTCTCAAGTTCTCATCTTACCTTTTGAAGATTTCCACCCACTGCTCCTGGGGCCTAAGAATAAATTTCCTCGTCTTCATGATTGTCTTTCAAATATTTGAAGACAGACCCCATGAACGTCCCTAATTAAAATATTTCTCCCCAAATCAAGTCTACAACCCAAAGGCTGAAAACAAGACTTCAGTCTTCTTTTATGCTTTCATTTTAAGGAAGTCTACCTGAAGCATCAATTGTACAGGTATGTGGTCAGAAATTATATAAATTTATATTGTATTTTTATGGAAAAAATTAAACAAAATAAAATGAGAGTTCTGGTGTTTTTTTTTTTTTCCTGGATCCAAATCCACATAATCTTACTAAGTTTTCCTTTTTTTTTTTTTTTTTTAGTGGGATGGGGTTTTGTTCATATGTAAACCTCTGACCTTAGAGAGTACAGCCTCCTAGTGATGGATTAGACCCTGGAAAAGTCCTGGGACTGGGAAGCAGAGCACACAGGTTGAAACCCTAACTCTTCTGCTGTTTGTCTCTGACCTTGGGCAAGGTACTCATCTTTGATTCTCAGTTTTCCAACTGTAAAATGAGAGGGACTTGGTGATCCCAGTCCTATGACCAAAGCCTGCAAGTCATAATCATATCTCTTCTGATTCCTGCTCTTTTCTGAGACCCCAGCTGTCATGTTCTTCCTTCCTTCATATCCCCATATTCTTCAGCTTCTCCCTTTGCATCTGTGCCCCACAGATGTCCTTCCTCTCCTCAAAGTCCCTGTGACCCATGCTCTTAGCCTGTAATGATGGATGACTCTTCTCAGATTATATCTGTAAAATAAACTGGAGAAAGAAATGGCAAAATGGGGCCATGAAGACTTGAACGTGACTGAAACAATAGAGCAACAACTTTGAACTATTAAGAGCCACATAAAGGTCAAGTCACCAAGTATTAAGTGCTTACTGTATACCCATATGTGTTTTGCTAAATGCTGGAGATACAAAGAAAGCCAAAAATAGTATTTGCTTTCAAGATATTCACTCTCTAATATAGGAGACAACATGCAAACAACTTCGTAGAAATGAGATATCGACAAGATAAATTGGAGAATTGGAGTGTAGGCATTACAATTAAAGGGGGAAAGATATATTATTGAAGGAGGGACTTCAGGAGAAACTTGAGGGAAGCACGGAAGCCAGGATGTGGAGATGGAAAAAGGCTTCAGGCCAGGAGATGGAGAAAAATCCAGTTGTGGACAGCCAGTGAAATTGCTTGGAGTCTTGTTGAACAGCCACAAGGTTGAGATCAGTGTCATATCTCAGGGTATGTGAAAGGGAGGAAAATGTAAGGAGATTGGAAAGGTTATGAAGAGCATTAAAAGCCAGAGGATTTTATATTTGGTCTTGGAGGTAATAGGGAGTTTACTTTATAGAGGGGTGATGAAGTCAGACCTGGGCAACATGGTGACACAAAACACTGGACCTGAAGTGGGGCAGACTACTCAGAATTCAAGTCCAGCCTCAAGTCACTTCACCCTGATCTCAGTTTCCTCATCTGTAAAATAAGCTGGAGCAGGAAATGGCACAAACTAGTCCAGTATCTCCACTGAGAAAATTCCAAATGGGATCACCAAGTTGGACAAGACTCACAAAAAAAAATCAGATCTATGGTTTTTGGGGAGATCAATTTGATAGATGGGAAGGGTTGTCCTCCAGTGGAGAAAAACTGGATGTAGTGAGACCAAGGCTATTCCAAAAGTCAAGGCATGAGATGATGAGACCATGAACCTGGTTATTTGTGGCATCAGAAGAGTAGGGGACACAAGTCAGATTTTGTGAAAGTAGATGCAGCAGGACTTGACAGCTGATTGAATCTGGGGGGTGAAAGAGTAGGAGTTGAGGATGACTTCATGGGTTGAAGCCAGTTTGACTTGGAAGATGGTGGCTCCTTTGGCAATATTAGAAAAATTGGATCAATGCCAAGCAATACAGCTAGCTCCCCTCAACAAAACTCTTCAAACAGGTCCAGACAATACACCAGATCAAACCTTGATGGGGAAATCAAATGAAAAGTCACAGTGACTCATTTTTCCAGCTTGGGTTGACAGGGAAAGAAATGGTTCTGTAGAAACTCAGGTCAGGAGTCTGCCAGGAGCATGTCAATCAGAGCATTCCAGCATAGGGAGAGGTTGGGCACCTACTGGGGCCCTGTAATAGGAATGTGTAATTCTCAGTTTTGTCGCCCACTACCAAGTTCCAGGTCACAGATGGAGACTGGAATGAGGAAAGGACCTCCACCCAGCAGTGATATTCTAACTATGGAGCAGCCACAGGTCCTATGCAGAATACTGGGAGAGGAACAAATCAGAAGCAAGGAGCTTCTGTGTGGTGTAGACCCTGTGAGCAGAGTGGGGTCTCAGAGTTCCAACTTCTGGCACATTCTGAAGCATGCAAAGGAGTAACCAGGGTGGTAATCCCCCTTTGGTTATTCTGGACCAATAAAGCTTCCCAGCTGGGAAGGCTGAGTCCAGTAGCATCTACTGTTGTTCAGATTTGAACCCCATTCAGGAGCTTTTAGAGTTCATCCTTCCCCATGTCTGGGGAGCTGGGGTGGGAGTGGCACAGCAATCAAACTTTTCTCTGGATCAGACACTTTGGGAGCACTGGAAGTTTGCATTTTAGCTGCCCTTGAAATCTTGAAACATCACAAAACTCAATACAATCTGAAGTCAGAAAGGAGCCTGAAAGTATAAGCAAACAAAAAATGAATCCATAGTATGATTATAGGGACAAGAATGCTCAAGACAAACATAGAAGAGAATGACTCCAAGACATCTAAAAGTAAATCAGCTTCAGCACAAAGTCAACTTAAATTTCTGGAAGAGAAGCAAGAGTTTTGTTTTTTTTTTTTAAAGGAGTCTAATATGTTTTTTAGAAATAAAATGAGAACAAGAGAGAAAAAAAATTGGAGAAGAAATGAGAACTATCGAACAAAGAATTGAAAAGAGAATGAACAGCTTGGTATGAGGCACAAAATCTGTCCTTGCAAAGTCCCTGAAAGTGTGAATGGACCAGATGGGAGCCAATGACTCCACAAGACAAAAAACATTTTTTTTATTACATAAATATTTGATTTGTTTTCCAATTATATACAATAGTAGTATCTACCTATCATTTTTATAAGGTTTTGAATTTTACAATTCCTCCCTCCCCCCACAGAAGGCAATCTTATAATCTTTACCTTTTTTCCATGCTCTCATGGATCAAAATTGAGTGTGTTGAGAGAAAAAACATATTCTTGAGGAAGAAATAAAATAATTGAGATAGCAAAATTATGTAATCCATGAGAACTTTTTTTTAAAAAATTGAAGGTAATAATCTTTGGGCTTTGTTTATTTTAGGGTTTTTTTAATTTTAGGGTTTGGTTTTTTTTTTGCAAGGCAAATGGGGTTAAGTGGCTTGCCCAAGGCTACACAGCTAGGTAATTATTAAGTGTCTGAGACTGGATTTGAACCCAGGTACTCCTGACTCCAGGGCTGGTGCTTTATCCGCTGCCACCTAGCCACCCCTGGGCTTTGTTTAAACTCCACAGCTTCTTATCTGGATACAGATGGTATTCTCCATTGCAGATCCTCTAAAATTGTCCCTGATGATTGCACTGATGGAATGAGCAAGTCCATCAGGGTTGATCATTGCCCCCATGTTGCTGTTAAAGTGTACAGTATTCTTCTGGTTCTGCTCATCTCACTCAGCATCACTTCATACAACTCTTTCTAGGCTTCTCTGAAATCCCATCCCTCCTGGTTTCTAATGGAACAATAGTGTTCTATAACATACATATACCACAGTTTGTTCAACTATTCCATTTGATGGACATCCCCTCGATTTCTAATTCTTTGCCACAGAGTTGCTGTGAATATTTTTGTACAAGTGATGTTTTTACCTTTTTTTTCATAATCGTTTCAGGGTATAGACCCAGTAATGGTATTGCTGGATCAAAGGGTATGCATATTTTTGTTGCCCTTTGGGCGTAATTCCAAATTGTTCTCCAGAAAGGTTAGATCAATTCCACCAACAATGCATTAGTTTCCCAGATTTCCCACATCCCCTCCAATATTGATCATTATACTTTCTGGTCATATTGACCAATCTAAGAAGTGTGATGTGGCACATCAGAGGACAACAAGAAACATTAAGGAAAAATCAAAAGACTGAAAAAAAGAAGAAAATATAAATATATTAGAGCAAAAGCAAGAGATCTGAAAAGTAGGTTGAGGAGAAAAAAATTAAGTAATTGTACTCCTTGAATATCATAACTGAAAAGACCTAGATATCTTATTTCACGAAATTTTTTTTTGTTTTTTGCAAGGCAGTGGAGTTAAGTGACTTGCCCAAGGTCACACAGCTAGGTAATTAAATGTCTGAGGTTGGATTTGAACTCAGGTCCTTCTGACTCCAGGGCCAGTGCTCTCTTGACTGCGGCACCTAGCTGACCCCTTATTTCAAGAATTCTTAAAAGAAAACTGCCCAGATCTCTTAGAATGAGAGGACAAAGTGGAAATAGGAAGGATCCACTGGTCATCTCCTGAAATGAAACCTCAAAATATAAACTTCCAAGAACATTTTAACCAAAGCCTAGCATTTCCAGGTTACAAAAAAATGTTAAGTAGCCAGAATAAAAGAATTCTAGAATCAAGGGACCATAGTCAGGATCACACTTGCAGGCATGGATAGAGAGGAACTTGGAATATGATATTTTTTTTGAGAGAAAAAGAAAAAAAATGTACTTAAGTCTGTTTGGTTTCCATCAGCTCTATCTCTGGGATGGATTGCATTCTTTATCATAAGTCCATCAGAGAAATGGCTTCCATATTTTCCCCCCACAGTTGCTATTGCTAATTGCATTTCCTTCTGTCCATGGAATATGATATTCTAAGGCAAAGCATATACGCTTATAGACGTGAGTGATTTACCCCATAAAACATAGTGCAACCGGAGTGGTGATAGTGGTGGGGAAATAGACTTTTAATGAAAAAGAGGAGTTCCAGGCATTTCTCATGAAAAGACTATGCCTTTAGAGAAACATTGAAGTTCAAGCACAGAAGCTGAGAAACATTAAAGAAAAGGATAAACATGAATAAACAGTCATAAGGGATAAATCTATTTAATTTCAAATATGGGGAGTTGATACATGTGTCCCTTCTGAACCCGATCATTATCTAGAGTCATAGAACGAATCTAATTAGACAGAAGGCTGAGAATGATTCTATTAAGTCTTAATGAGGTTAAGAAAAGAAAGGAAAGAGAAGGAAGGGGAATATATCAGGGAGAGAAGGGAAAGGAAATTTGGGGCAATTTTCTCATAATTAGGGTACACATAATTAGGGTAGACAACTACACAAACAAGGAGGATGGAGCAACAAACTCTAAACTGATCTAAAGAAGAAAAAATTGGGAACAGAAATATATTTTGCTCAACAGGGAAATGGGCAAAGGGGAGAAAGGAGAAGAGGGAATCAGAGAGAGAGGGTAAATTACAAGAGCAATTAGTTCTAAGCAAAACCAACTATAAGGATGTATAGAAATATTTGTAGCTTATTTTTAGTAGCAAAGAATTGGAATTTTGAGGGTGTGACCAAGGTTATGGTGTATAATTATGATGGAATATTATTATAAGAAATGGCGAAGAGATTAGTCTTCACACAAAGACTCATGAAATGATTCTGAATAAAATGGACAGAAAGTGGCAGTATATAGATTATATAGTATATAGTATATAGAGTTACTGGGCCTGATCCAGCCTCAGACACTTCCTAACAGTGACCCTGAGCAGGTTACTTCACCTTGTTTGCCTCAGTTTCCTCATCTATAAAATGAGCTGGAGAAGGAAATGGTTAACCCCTCTAGTATTTCTGCCAAGAAAACCCCAAATGAAGTCATAGAGTTGGACACAACTGAAAATGACTGAATAACAATAAAAATGATACTGATGAACGCCCCTGAGATTTTTGTTCTGGATTTAAAGTTCATGTGTTCAATAGTGTGAAGTTAAACTCTTTAGACTCTGTCTCTGAGGATACAAAGAATAGTTCTCAACTTTTTACTTGTCAAAGCCAACATTTTCTTGACCAACTGAAAAATACTTTTCCTGTAACACTTTAACACAGTAGATTCTTTTTGGATTCTGGTTCACCATAGTTGGTGAAATGGTTGATCATCATCAAGATATGAGTCATATTTTTCCTAACACAGTATGCAAATGGTCTCGAGCCCTCAGTTACGTAGGTATATATGGAACACAAATCAAAGAGAGATACGATAATTTTGGGAGGAAGACACCAATACCTAGAAGCATAGGGCAATGAACAAAAGACTTCAGAATCAGGAAGATTCAAGCCTTATATCTGACCTTTGGTAAGTCACTGACCCTAGTAATGGCCCAGTTATTAAAAAAGCTTTGATTCTCCCACAACTTTCTCCACAATCCACCTCCCCCACTCCTGGCTTTTTACCTCTCTTGTATGTGTATTTTGTCTTACCTCATTAGAATGTTATTGTGGTTTGTCCTTCATTCTTAAAGAGGACCATGACATCAAGGAGGGGGTGCCATGACCTGCAAGTGAATTGGATTTGAGTGAGGGGGACTGTACTAAGTCACCAGTCTTAGTCTTTCTTCTGGAGTCATCTGGGTTCAGTGGCCAGATGTGGATCAGGATGACTAGAGATGGCCCTGGACACAATAGGGGATCTTGGCCTTCTTAAACTGAAGTCGTAACAAGTTTTAGTTTGACTGTGGCAAGATCCATTTGGTGATTATGGCTAGGAAAGAAATGAGGTGGAGAATGGCCTCTTTTACTGAGTCAAAAAAAAAATCAGTTTGGGAGGGGAAGACCCTCAGAATTTCTGGCCAAAACAGAAATAATAATACCTTGAGGAAAGAGACTGTTTTTCTTTTTGCTTATCTTTATGATCCCAGCCCTTAGCACAGTAAGTAACCTGACACACAGTAAGTACAAAGGCTTGTTGCCTTGCCAAGTGAATGTTCCTTATCTAAAGCTTAGATGAATGCCTCAAGATGATTGTCTGGACTTGAAGGACTCATTAAGGAAGCTGTCAGTATAAATTCTGAAATAATGAGAAAATAAAACGATCATTCTCTTCTCCCTTCCCCTCTCCCCCTACTGCAGCTCTACAGCTCTTTCTGGGTCTGGATCAGGAGTCATGACTGTTGTTGTTCAGTCACTTCACTCTCTGTCACCCCATTTGGGTTTTTCTTGGCAGAGAGACTGGAGAGGTTTGCCATTTCTTTCTTTAGGCATTTTACAGATGAGGAAACTGAGGCAAACATGGTGAAGTGAGTAGCTCAGAGGAAGTTTAGGAATTCATACTCTGAAATATCAGACTGCAAATATCAGAGCTTGATTCATTATTTTATTGTCTAGGTTTAGGAAAGTGATGGAGAAAAATATTAATAGTGAAAATTAAACTTAAAAATGTGTTCTCTATACACCCCTCCCCCCAGGATTATTGTTAAATATTTACTAGCACACCCCTGATCCTTTTTGGTTCCAGTTTCCCTTAATTTGGTGATTCTGAGGAATGAAAGCCCTCTTCCTCTTGGTCTTTACAAATTGGGTGGGAGGGTGTTTGGAAAATATGCCACCAAAAATTGGGGAAGAAGTGGATGTGGCCAGAAACAACTATTGCATTTTAATTTCATCTTTTTGAAAACTCAATCCTAAAGCCAGTGCCTTAGGACACTTAGTCATACTGCCTATGGGGCAGCATTTTGTAATGCATCAGTTTTCAACCTTTTGGACTCAGTTCACTCTTAAAAATTATTGGGTGGGGGCTTCCCAAGAGTTTTGTTTATATGGATTATATCTATCTAGTATTAGGAATTTAAACTGATATAATTTAAAAATAGTATATGCATTGCAGCTCCTCTCAACAGTTCAGAGAGCTAGGACAGCTCTAGGAGACCTGCTCCACACACTGCTAGCCCCATCCGGAGAAAGAAAAACCAAACCAAACCAAACCAAAAAAACCCCTACAGAATCTGAATGGACACTACATTCACTTTTTAAAAAATTAGTCTTATGCATTTCTTTCCTGTCTCATGGTTTTCTTTCCTTTCCCTTAATCCTAATTCCTCATACTGAAAATGACACACAAATGTGTATGCAAAATATTCACATGACTGAACGAGGGTGGGAAGGGAGAGTGGAAGGAAATTATGTAACTTTAAAATATGCATATGCATATGGATGAATGTTGAAAAAACTTTCATACCATGTAATTGGAAAATTAAAATAAAATAACAATTGAAAAAATAGTTTACTTTTGAAAAATAATAGACCCATTTGTTCAATCATTTTCAGTCGTATCTGATTCTTTGTGACCCCCCCCCCTTATTTTTGCAGAGATACTAGAGTGGTTTGCCATTTCCTTCTCTAGCTAATTTTACAGGTGAGGAAACTGAGGCAAACAGGGTGAAGTAACTTGTCCCATACCTCATAGTTAGCCCATCCAGAGCCAAATTTGAACTTAGGTCTTCCTGACTTCAGGTCAAATACTCTTTCCACTGTGACACTTAGCTGCCCTATATAAACTCAATACATACTAATATGATTAGAAAATTTGAATAAAAAGAACTATTCTCCCCTAAAATAATTTTTAGAAGCAAAAACCATTAGAAGAATGGCACTGTTTTATATGGATTTGCAAATCTCTTTAATGTCTGGCTTAATGAGAGATAGCTTAATTGTCATATTTTCTTTTGAATGCAAACTGTTACAATATGTTGTTTTGGTTGGGATATAGAAAGAAAATCTGGCCTCATACAGATATGAAGTGGGAAAAGGGGAATATTTAACAGGCAAATGATGCCAGCTGGGTGGTGCAAAGTATAGAGTCCTGGACCTGTAGTTAGGAAGATTCATTTTCTTGAGTTCGAATCTGGCCTTAGACACTTCTTAGCTGTGTGGCCCTGGGCAAGTCACTTAACCCTCTTTGCCTCAGTTTCCTCATCTGTAAAATGAACTGGAGAAGGTAATGGCCAACCACTCTAGTATCTCTGCCAAGAAAACCCCAAAGAGTTGGACATGACTGAAAAACAACTGACCACCACTAACCACAGTATCGAGAATAGAAAATTAGTCTTGAAGCCAAGATTTAATTTAAAGTCCTGCCTTGGACAAATATTGATTGTGTGACTGATTCAGACTTAATCTCTCCACAGGATGAGTTCCAGGCTAGGAAAAGGGGCCATTGGAGCCTACCAGAGACTATATTGAAGCCCCTCACTTCAAGCAGCCACTTCAAGCAGTATCAGAAGTTGGGGGCACACCCCTTGAAGTCAGAAGATCTGTTTGGGTTAGAAACCTAACCCTTGAAACTACTTAAGACCTATGTAATTTTGAGGAAGGATTTCAGTTGTTTAGGCCTCAGTGTCCTCATCTGCAGCATGGAGGGATTGGACCAAATGATCTCCAAGCCCTTTCCAGCTCAGGTATCCTAAGACATCTTGGGATGCTTCAGTTTAGATGACATAATGAGACACCTAGTGACCATTCATTTCAGCAAACTCATTTCACAACTGAGAACAATGAGGTCCACTCTGCAACTCAGGGCTCTCTGAGGTATATAGGAGGCTTCAGAAAGAAGAGGCTGGGAAGCAGTGATTCTAGGACTCCAGTAGCTAGGGGAGGAGGGGTCTGGGGAGGGTCAGTCATGGTTAACAAGGGAGACTCATGGGGAAAGTGACCAGAGTCAAATGGTCAGTCCACGGAGAACATGGGGTTGAGTGGTTGGAAGGCTTGAAGGAAATCCATGATCAGTCCCAATCAGCAGGCATACTTATTTGTGCTGGTCACTATATTTGGTGAAGGGGGTAGGAGGAGAAGAAAGGTAAAGCCAGTCCCTGCCTTCAATCTAATGGTTATTGGTGTGTTCCAGGTGCGAGTATGATGGAGAACTCTTCAGTGCTCCCTCCAAACACTTTAGATACCACCTGCCCCACAGAGTCATCACAACTGGCTGTCCCTGAGGCCTTATGGATCATCTCTATCATCATCTTCTGCTTAGTCTTTGTCGTGGGCATAACCGGCAATGGACTGGTGATCTGGGTGGCAGGCTTCCAGATGACTCGCACAGTCACCACTGTTCTGTTCCTCAACCTGGCTTTAGCAGACTTCACCTTCATTGTCTTTCTGCCATTATACATCACTGGGATTATCCGGAAGAAACTCTGGTATGTGGATAAAGCCTTCTGCTCAATAGTTATTATCCTGGCTAACTTGAATATGTCTGCCAGTGTCTTCCTGCTGACCCTCATCTCTCTTGACCGCTGCGTCTCTGTCCTCTGGCCGTTGTGGGCCAGGAAACACCGCACACCACATCGGGCAGCTCTGGGTGCTATAGGAGCCTGGATTTTTGCCTTGGCCTTTACTATACCAACAGTCAACTTCAGGACCACAGAGGTTGGAGTGAATGACATTGACTATTGCTACTATGAATTTACTCCCTGGATTGGGACAAGAGATAATACAGTATACAATGATGCCCTGTATAAAAGCCACCAGTGGCCACTGGCACTCAGCCGCTTCATCCTCAGTTTTGTGATTCCACTCCTCATCATCAGTGTCTGCTGTGGCCTCATCACAGTCAAACTCTTGAGTAGAATAAACAAGATCAAGTCCAGACGACCCTTCAAGATCCTCACAGCTGTGGTGGCCGCCTTCTTCCTCTGCTGGTTCCCTTGCCACCTGGAGCGCCTAATAGAAGCTTCTATCTGCAGCCATCCACAGCTTACAAAGGTTCTGCCCTACCTGAGCATTCTTTCCACCCCCCTGATATTTGTCAACAGTTGCCTCAACCCTTTACTCTATGTCTTTGTGGGCCAGGACTTCAGGGCGAGACTGCTCAGGTCCCTGCCAGCTGCCCTAGAGAGGGCTCTGAGTGAGGAGTCAGCCCCGATTGGCACCACAGGCAATAGTTCCACCTTGGCATCTCCTGACAAAAATGCAAAGTCCCAGGATCTATGAGGAAGCACCTTTTGTCTGGTCTTTCTGAGAGCCCTGTCTGATAGTCTCTTTTCTCCTCCTAACAGTCTGTGAACTGTGTTCCAATTTCTAAAACCCTTTCTGGCTCTTATCTTTTGTGTTTTCAACCTCTCCCTCTTCATTAATTGCAGCCAGTATACCTTTTGATGATAATATTCCATGTTCTATGCCACATGGTTCCCTCCATGTAGGCTCTGGTCTTCTATATTGTATGTTCTCTAAGATCATAAAGTTGTAGAGAACATCTCACCCAAGGGTTCCTAGTAGCAGTGAAACCACAGGTCCAATAAAGATGCCTCTATAAGTAAAAACTGTGATTTCCTATGGCATGATGGCTGTGTATTGGTGTAACCATTCTGGGAAGTAATTAGAATTAAGTTTTCTTTTAAATGACTAAAGTGGATCTAATCTTTGATCTAGAGATTCCACTGGTAGGCATATATCTCAAGGAGATCAATGGTCATAGAGCCTTCATTACATTACTTTCTGTCAGGGGGATGAAGGAGGGAAAGGAGGGAGGGATGAAAAAAAGAACGTTTGCTGAAAACTACCATTATCTGTAGTTGGAAAAATAAATAAATTTTAAAAAGGAGTTAAATGGTAAAAGCAAGGGTCTTATGGATAAGATACCAAAATGTTTATAGCAGCAAAGAGCCGGAAACAAAGTAGACACTCATTGATTGGGGTTAGGCTAAACAAATTGTGGTACATGAATATAATAGGAAATTACTGTCCAGTAAGAAATGATGTCTATGAAGACCACAGGGACACACAGGAAGACTTAGATGAACTGATGCAAAAAGCAATTTCAGGGTCAAGAAAACAATATGCAAAATGATTGCAACAATGCCAATGGAGAAAACCAAAAACTGAATGCCACACATTTCTCCAAAAGAGAGATATGAAAATAAACTTTCCTCCCTTCATTGCCAAGTTGTCGAAAGAATACTGTTTATAATATTACACTTGACACTTGGCTGACAGTTTTGCTAAACTTCACCTGCTTCCCCTACCTCTTTTATTCATTGCCATAAAGGCTCTTTTAAGGGAGGAGGAGAGATGAGTATTTTGGTAAATGAAGGTGATGCAAAAACAAAAGACATTAATAGAGATTGAAATGTTTTTAAAAAGAAGAAAAAACTATGCTATTGCAATATATCAAAAGCCTGAATTTATGGGTCTGGGGAAAAAGATGTCAAAGATTAAAATAGCCATGAGGAATGGGGGCACAAGTCAAGTTACTAAATTCTAATATTTTAATCTTTAGAATTTGAATTCTAATATTTTTATCTCTGAACCAGACTAGAAACTGGCAACCAGAGGAAAAAGCCACAAGATACCATTTTGAGGTTAGTGAAAGTCAGTTGATCAAACAGCTAGAAATTATTTCTAGTCAATTAGAAAGTTACAGGCCTGTGCTACATGTATGAGAGAAAGAGTTTGAATAGAGCATCACCTGGTGGTAAACTCAAAATTTGTTTAGCTCTGAACAATTTCAAATCCCTTGACTAGGGTGTTTGTGTGTGTGTGTGTGTGTGTGTGTGTGTGTGTATGTGTATGTAGGTAGGTAGGGGGTTATTGGGAAGCGATGACTGAAAAAAATCATTTTAAAATAATAACAAAAGCTAGTGTTTATCAATTTAAGGCTTGCAAAGTTTTAAAACTATATCTATATCTAAGTTCAGTTGAGCTTCACAACAACCCTAAGATATAGGGGCCCTTATTACATTCATTATACAAATGAGAAAACTGAGGTAGACAGAGGTGAAGAGACTTTGCACAGTCACAAAGGAAGTGTCTGAGGTCAGATTTGAACTCAGGACAATTAGTCTTTCTGCTTTCAGGTTTGGTGCACTATACACTGTGCAGTCAGTCAGTCAACAAACATTATTCTGAGTTTACTCTGTATCAGGCTACTGTGATAAAGGATTCCAGGCATGTGCCCAGTCCTTGAATAGGTCCAGAATTGGGGGAGAGGGGGTTTGTCCTGTTTGGACATCAGGATGCCAGAATTGCTGCCTCAAAGAGGGGACAAAATGTAAGATGACTGGAAAGATCTCAAGAAGCCAGGTTTTGAAGAACTCTGATCTTTCATTTAGAATTAAAAGAAATCGCAGAGGGCATCAAACTTAGTCCTCCCATTTTACAGAGAAGGAGACTGAGTTCCAGAGAAGATGAGTGACCTTGTCTAGAGTCACATATCTAGTAGGCATATGAGGCAGGATTTGATTCCAGAAATCCCTGTTTCCAGGAATCCCTGATTCCAGGTGCTACTCTCTTCACTAGATCAAAGATAAATGTGAAGTCCTAGCCCTAGTGTTAAAAAAAATCCAACCTATGCAGCATTTATTTAGTTTGGCATCCTATATGGGAGCTGTTTATAATGCCTCAAAGCCTTTGCAATGATAATATCAAAGATCACTGATCATACATCATCATGACAGATACAATAATGATAATAAAGTTTGAAATGTTGCAAGAATTACCTAAAAGAGACAGAGACATGTTGTGAGCACATGCGGTTGGAAAGATGGTGCCAATAGACTTGCTCAATGAAGGGTTGCCACAAAGCTTTAATTTGTAAAAATTCAATATTTACAAAGCACAACGCAGTGAAGCACAATGAACTAGGTATACCTCTTGTGAATAGAAATACTTTGCAATTTTTAAAGAATTTCAGAAATTTCAGTAGTGTTATTATTGTTCTTCCAATCTGGTGATGATTTCGATTCTGTGAGTCTTCTGCCATACCAGTAATGTTGGCATAGATTTATAGATGTGTGCTGGTAAATATTTAGCAATGATCCCAAAGGGGGAGAAATGTATGTACATACTTGGAGGTAAAATCTGCATCATTAACATTTTCTTAAGTCTAGGCAGCAAGCCAAGCCCTGATTTCTAGCCTTTGTTGATTGCTTGCGCTGGAAATTTAATACTCAGCTCTAAATCCTGGTCAGTACTGACTCCATGGCACTCCTGATTTCAAGGTTGGGGGAAAGAGTCAAGAAAAGAAAATTATTCTCTGAGGAGTTAGGTCTCTTAATGAAGCCAAATGGATGTGACCTGGAATCATGGGGGATGAGGATGAAGGTGGTCTGGGCCAAGTCACAGAGCTCTTAAAACTAAGCAAAGTATTTTATCTATGACATTGCTTTTGAGTCTTCCAATGATCCTGTGAGAGGAGTCATTTTTATCCCCATTTTATAAATGATGAAACTGAGGCTGAAAAAGGTTAAGGTTAAATGACTTTCCCAGCATCTACTGGATCAGATGATCTCTAAGTGATAAAGGATTCTATGTATTGACATAATGATATGGGAGGACCTTTAATACTCTCATACTCCTTGGGCTTTAGAACAAGAGAAAAATTCTGGAGCATATTCCATGCGTCTAGGAAAGTGCCCTGGTTCCTTGCCAAAGGACATGACTGTTTTCTTCATCCTTATGACTTGGGTTGTACCAAAGAGGATGGGGTTGAGAGTTAGGAGGAACCACTTCATTCTAGGTTAGAAGAGGAGACAGGAAAAGGGCTCCTTTCTCTTCTTTCTGGTGGACCAACCTCTTGGAACACATTCAATGCCGAAACTGCTTTGGTGGTGGTGGGGGGGATTTTTCTTCTTTCAGTTCTCAGTAGCAATAGCAACCCATATCACAAACACGTAGCAATCATAATCAACCTTTGAACCTTGTTCTCTCTCTGTGTCCTGTCTCTCTTTGTCTTTGATTCTGTTCCTTTGTCTCTGTCTTGCTGCCTCTGCCTCTGTCTCTCTCTCTGTCTTTGTCTGTCTGTCACTTTTCCTCCTTCCCTAGGCATAGATCTATGAACATCAACCAGTGGTGATGAGAAATTTCTATCTATTTCTGAGTTCTGGAGTTCCTGGCATCCAGAGCTGGTGCTGGTGACTCAGGGGGAGTTGCGTCCTAAAATAACACCACTCCTGGGAGAGGAGTTCTACTGGCAGAAGGGTGCTGTACCTGAAAGGCTTAAGAATAGCAAACCATGCTTGGTTGAACTAAAGATGTGAACCTACTGTTTTTTGTTGCTTCTAACTTTCTGGACTCCAAATCTTGGCCTGAACTTTCTTGCCATCTCCTGGGGCCTCCTCATCATGAGCATCTCTCCCTCATGCCAGCCCCTTTCTCCCATTGGTGTATTTCTTCCTGTACCTCCATTTTGGGGAGGGGTTTAGGCTTGTCAACCTTCATTTCTCCCCTGATTTTATAGATTCCAGCACAATGCATTATCCCTTCCATATCTCAGGCCTTAGAGAGGGGTGCACACATGATCTAGAAAATCATGTAAAATATTTTGCCTTTAGAAAGAAATCTGAATTTTAAATTTTTTCTTCTATGGGGTATTTACTTTACCCTTTGTATTCTATGAGCAAGACAGAATTGAAGCTGAAAGGAAATGTGAGATATAGTAACCACCCCAGGTTTCACTTGGACAATTTGCGCCTGACCTGTGGTGGAGCATTCCAAGCTCGTATTGGTCTGATTAGTCTCTCATCTCCAACATCGTGATATCATTTTGGTCTTCCTTGATAGTGAAGGACAAGGACCAACTATCCAACCAACCAACCAATAAATCAAGCAACCGACCAGACAACCAACAGTACCTTATTGTAAAATTTAGGTAAAGCATTTGGTCATAGGCCCTGTGTTGTCTACTGGCCTTTGTGTGTCGTCTGCAAAACTCTCAAAAATTCCTATTTAATTTCTTCTGTTCAACCCTCGACATATAGTGAAACCATGATGGGGAAAGTCTCAGTGTAAAAGGGATATCTATACCCCTCTTCTGGGTACTTTATTCTCCTTCCCTTTTTTTAGCTCCCTTTTCTGATTAGAATGTAAGCTTCTTGAGGGCAGGAACTATTTTTGTTGTAGCTTGCATTAACAGCCCTAGTTCTTCCCATAGTGCCTGACATGGTAAGTGATTAAAAAATACCTTTTGCTTTGTGTCTAGGAGTTTACATTCTAAAAATATCAGAAAAGACAACATATAAAAGGAAGCAGGAAAAACGGAGGTGGTGGAGGGAGTAGGTGGGAACAAGTTGGAGAGACAGGAGCTGAAAGCCAGGAGGGGAGTGAGCCTACGGCTGTTTCAGACAGTTCTTTAAATGGGGGTTCCAGGCAGTAACTCATCAAATGGGAGAAACTGTCCAGCCCAGCTGCAGGGCAGGGAGAGTTCTCCAATGGGAGAAGGCAGTTGGGGAACAGATGGAAAAAAGTACAGAATCTGTCTAGTTTCCATTTGCTCTCCATGCTTGGGATGAATATTATTCTATTTCCTCATACTTGTTTCAGTCTGTGTTCTTGTTGGAATTTATTATGAGATGAGGTGGAGACTGAGGTACATTTATACTTTTTGGGCTTAATGCTAGTATGTTTCTCAATGACACCAATCTTTCCTACTACAGTAGGCAGAGTGATTTAGTTTTTCAGGAAGGATAATTGATTTTCATCTTTCTCTGACCTCTCCCTCTACTTCTGTCATCTTCTGAATGGGTTAAAGGGTATTGACATTTTATATTAACTCTGAATAATCCAAAATGGTTGTATCAATTGACAAATCTACTAAAAATGTATTTAGTATGCCTCTCTTCCCATAACTCTCCCAATGCTGACCATTCTCATCTTTTGTTAGTTTTGTCAATTTTCAGGATTTAAAAAAAATAACAATTGCTTTTGCTGTACCTTCCCAATAAAAAGTTTTTCTAAAAAAAGGTAATGTAGTTCAATGCGATAATTGATAATGGGGAGCTCACCAGTGGGGGCTCATGAATACTAGAAATGCTAGCAATTCTTCAGGGTTATCTCTTAGAACTCTGAGAAAAGGAGTAGTACAAGTAGGAATTGGGGAACTGAACCCAGAATGTATCCTACATAGGAAGGTGGTATCTTGAATGTTCTCTTTATATAAGGTTTTTAAGGAATAAAGTATGATTCTCTTTTAGGACTACTTCTACCATTTACTTGGATGAAGTAGGAGTCAGGCAGGATCAGAGCAGAGAGCTCCTGCACTAGATGTAGGCTCTCCTTGCTTGTAGGGAATTTAAGGAATGAATAGATTCATGGACTATTTCCCATATGGCTGAAAGTTTACAAATGGGTACCCCCTGGGTAGAATGATTGCTTCCTTCCTCGCCTTAATCACACTAGACAAGGATTAGTAGCTGCTGGATTTTCCTTTTATATGAAGAAGAAATAGATTCTGCCCCAGAATACTCTTTCCTTTTGAGTTCTTTTGCGACATTTATCTCCTGACTTCCTTCTGATCCATCTGATCTCTGGTTCTTCATTCAAGTCACCATGAATGTTGCTCCAGGATCTGTCCTGGCCCTTCTTTTTCATTCTGCACTCTCTTTTTTTTTTAAATTTATCAACTCCCATGGATACAAATTATCATCTCTATGCAGATGTACCCATGAAGAGGGAAGTGGCTGGACCTAGCTATAAACTATTGGCCATGACCCTACTTTACATCCTATAGGTCAGATTTCTTTTAAAAATTTTAATTGTTATCTTTTAAAATTTATTTAAATTTTTTCCTTGTTGCATGTAGAAATAGTTTTCAACATTCATTTTTGTAAAATTTTCTTCCTCCCTTCCTTCCTTCCCCCTCCTCCTCAAGACAGTAAGAAATCTGATATAGGTTATACATGCACAATCATGTTAAACATATATTTTTTTGTTTTTTGTTTTTGTTTTTTTTTAGGTTTTTTTGCAAGACAGTGGGGTTAACTGACTTGCCCAAGGCCACACAGCTAGGCAATTATTAAGCGTCTGAGACTGGATTTGAACTCAGGCACTCCTGACTCCAGGACTGGTGCTCTATCCACTGTGCCACCTAACCACCCTAAACATATTTTCTTTTTTTTAAATTTTGTAAACATATTTTCTTAATAGTTACACTGTGAAAGAAGATCAAAACAAAAGGGAAATACCTTGAGAAAGGAAAAAAACAAAGAATAAATTTTAAAAAAGTGAATATAGTATGCTTTGTTCTCCATTCAGATTCCATATTTCTTTCTCTGGATGTGGATGGCATTTTCCACCACAAGTCTTTTAGAACTGCCTTTGATCACTATATTGTTGAGAAGAGCTAAGTCCATCATAGTTGATCATCACACAATGTTGTAGTTAATGCGTACAGTGTTCTCCTGGTTCTGTTCAGTTCACTCAGCATCAGTTCATGTAAGTCTTTCCAGGTTTTCCTTCTATCTTTTTTTTTCTTCTTCTTTTCCCCCTTTTTTAGTATTTTGTTTGTCTCTGACTTCAGAGAAAAACAATTTTTAACATTTGTTTTTAAAATTTGAGTTTCAAATTCTCTGTCTTCCTCTCATTCCGAACCTACCTTCACTGAGAAAGCAAGCAATTTGATGTAGTTTACAAATGGATAGTCATGTAAAACATTTCCAAAATAGTTATATTATGAAAGAAAATATAGACAAAGCCCCTCCAAAAAAAGAAGCCTCAATAAAAATAAAATAAAAAAATATGCTTCGGTCTGTAATTCAGATGCTATCAGCTCTTTCTCTGAAAATGGACTACTTTCCATAAGTCTTTCAGAGTTGCCTTGGATCATAGTATTGTGGAGGAAAGCTAAATCATTCTCAGCTGATCTTTCTACAATCTTAGTATTACTTTGTACACAGTACATCCCACTTTGCAATAGTTCATGTAAATCTTTCCAGGTTTTTCCGAGTATCATGCTCATCATATATAGTAGAATAGAGTTCCATCATGATCACATTCCACAATTTGTCTAGCCATTCTTCAACTGATGGACATCCCCTCAATTTCTAATTCCTTACCACCAGAATAGAGCTACTTTCTACTTTAAATATCCTTGTATATATATATATATGTGTGTGTGTGTGTGTATGTATATATATATATATATATATATATATATATATATATATATATATCCTTTTCTTTTTTTAAAATCTCTTTTGGAATAGAGACCTAGCAGTGATATTGCTAGGGTCAGAGAATAGTCATGATTTAAAGCCTTTTGGGCAAGGATCCAAATTGCTCTAAAGAATGATTGAATTAGTTTACGACTCCACCAACAGTGAATTAATATCTCATTTTCCTTAAATACCTTCCTACATTTGTTATTTTCCTTTTCTGTCCTACTAACCAATCTAATAGGTATAAGGTAGTATCTTAGAATTGTTTTAATTTGCATTTCTCCAATCTAAGGTGAATCAGAACATTTTTTTCCTTTTTTAAAAATTTAAGACAATGGGATTAAGTGACTTGCCCAAGGTCACACAACTAGGCAATCATTAAGTGTCTGAGGCCAGATTTGAACTCAGGAACTCCTGACTCCAGAGCCAGTGCTCTAGCTACTGCACCACCTAGCTGTCCCTAGAACATTTAAAAATATGACTATAGCTAGCATTGATAACCTTAACTGAAAACTATTTATATCATTTATCAATAGGGCAATGTCTCTTATTTTTATAAATTTGACTCAGTTCTCTACGTTTGAGAAATGAGGTCTTTATCAGAAAAGTTGGCTTCAAAATTTTTTTCACAGTTATAATTCCTGACTGTATTTCTCTCCATCCTATTCCTCCCAACCCTGTTTATTTTATTCTCTCTCCTTTCATCCTGTCCCTTCTCAAAAGTGCTTTGCTTCTCATTCTGCTCTTTATGTCTTATAGTGCAATATCATTCCATTACATTCATATACAACAACTTGTTTAACCATTCCTTAATGAAGCAACATCTCTTCCATTTCCAATTCTTTACCATTACCAAAAGAATTTCTACAATTGTTTTTGAACATGTGGGTCTTCTTTTTTTTATGTTTGCTTTGGGATACAGACCATAGGTCAGATTACTGAAGGGAAGAGTCCTTGTCCAATTCACTCAGGTAGCCCATAACCAGTCATTGATAACAAAATAAGGTAAGAAATAAGAAATAGAAATAAGGTTCCCAAAGACTCACCGAGTGCCAACTCTGTTTGATTTTATAGAGAAGGAAGCCAAGGTGCAGAGAGAAGAAATTCTTTGCCAAGGTCTCACAGGGATGGAATAAGGAATCAATCCCAGATCTCTCTTCTGACTACAGGCTATTTCTCTCTTCTTCTCACTTCTAGTCCCTTATGGAGGACCTCTCATGCCCAGCCCAACACCAATGGGCATCAGAAGCTATTACCTGAGAAGGAAGGGCAAGTATTGTTCAAAACCATTAGTGTTTATTTGACTAATTGAAAGGATGGAACAATTTCTCCTGATCCAAAGGAACCAGTGGAAGGAACTTTGTGAAAGAGGAGGTTGGAAATTATGAGAGTAGGTTTCAAAACCAGAGAGCATTTGAATAGGGGGTGAATGAAAATGATGGAATCAAATGTTGCATGATGACACCTCCATCCACCACAGGGGACTGAAGGAAGGGGCCTTTCTTTTAGCTATAAGGATGGCTAGACCAGTGGATATCTAGGCCTGTGTCTTATCCAGGAAGGCTTTTATATGGAGTTAATAGTAGAGTTTGTCAAGCAGTAGGAGCTGGTGAGTCTTTAGAGCATAGAATATAGAAGACCAGAGCCTACATGGAGGAACCATCTGGCATAGAACATGGAATATTATCATCAAAAGGTATATTGGCTACAATTAATGAAGAGGGAGAGGTTGAAAAAGCAGCAGATAAGAGCCAGAAAGGGCTTTAGAAATTGGAACACAGTTCACAGACTGTTAGGAGGAGAAAAAAGACTATCAGACAAGGCTCTCAGAAAGACCAGACAAAAGGTGCTTCCTCATAGATCCTGGGACTTTGCATTTTTGTCAGGAGATGCCAAGGTGGAACTATTGCCTGTGGTGCCAGGCGGGGCTGACTCTTCACTCAGAGCCTTCTCTAGGGCAGCTGGCAGGGACCTGAGCAGTCTCTCCCTGAAGTCCTGGCCCACAAAGACATAGAGTAAAGGGTTGAGGCAACTGTTGACAAATATCAGGGGGGTGGAGAGAATGCTCAGGTAGGGCAGAACCTTTGTAAGCTGTGGATGGCTGCAGATAGAAGCTTCTATTAGGCGCTCCAGGTGGCAAGGGAACCAGCAGAGGAAGAAGGCGGCCACCACAGCTGTGAGGATCTTGAAGGGTCGTCTGGACTTGATCTTGTTTATTCTACTCAAGAGTTTGACTGTGATGAGGCCACAGCAGACACTGATGATGAGGAGTGGAATCACAAAACTGAGGATGAAGCGGCTGAGTGCCAGTGGCCACTGGTGGCCTTTATACAGGGCATCATTGTATACTGTATTATCTCTTGTCCCAATCCAGGGAGTAAATTCATAGTAGCAATAGTCAATGTCATTCACTCCAACCTCTGTGGTCCTGAAGTTGACTGTTGGTATAGTAAAGGCCAAGGCAAAAATCCAGGCTCCTATAGCACCCAGAGCTGCCCGATGTGGTGTGCGGTGTTTCCTGGACCACAACGGCCAGAGGACAGAGACGCAGCGGTCAAGAGAGATGAGGGTCAGCAGGAAGACACTGGCAATAGGATGACATTGGAGATTCTTGAGTAGGGAAATAACATGGTAAGATTGAATATGAGAGATGAGAGAGAGAGAGAGTGTGAGGGCCCAAGGATGACACCTGAGTTGTGGACTTGAAACCTGGGAGACTGAGGGTGCTCTCAGTAGTAAGAGAGGAGGATTTTGGGGAGGAAGATAATGAGCTCAGTTTGGGACATGTTGATACACTTAATACATATTTATTGACTGGTTTACTAACTCTCTTATTAAGCTCCAGACACTATGCTAAGCACTGGGCAGACGAAAGAAGGCAAAACCAGTTTCTGGCCTCAAGGATCTCACAATCTGGAAAAGTCTAGAAGTATCCATTGGGAGCAAGGAGTATTCCAACTCCTCCTCCAAGGACCATGTAGTAAATGTACCATAATTAATGGGCAATGGGGACTGGGAAGTAGCACCATTTTTTAAAATTTTTATTAAAGATATTATTTGAGTTTTACAATTCCCCCCCATCTTACTTCCCTCCCCCACCCCCCCCCACTGAAAGCAATCTGTCAGTCTTTACTTTGTTTCCATGTTGTACATTGATCCAAATTGGGTGTGATGAGAGAGAAGTCATATCCTTAAGGAAGAGACAAAAAATCTAAGAGGTAACAAGATCAGACAATAAGATATCTGTGTTTTTCCTAAATTAAAGGGAATAGTCCTCGGACTTTGTTCAAACTGCTCAGTTGTTTCTCTGGATACAGATGGTATTCTCCATTGCAGACAGCCCCAAATTGTCCCTGATCATTGCACTGATGGAATGAGCGAGTCCTTCAAGGTTGAACATCACCCCCATGTTGCTGTTAGGGTGTACAGTGTTTTTCTGGTTCTGCTCATCTCACTCAGCATCAGTTCATGCAAATCCCTCCAGGCTTCCCTGAAATCCAGTCCCTCCTGGTTTCTAATAGAACAATAGTGTTCCATGACATACATAGACCACAGTTTGCTAAGCCATTCCCCAATTGAAGGACATTTACTTAAATTCCAATTCTTTGCCACTACAAACAGGGCTGCTATGAATATTTTTGTACAAGTGATGTTTTTACCCTTTTTCATCATCTCTTCAGGGTAGAGACCCAGTAGTGGTATTGAAGCAGCACCATCTTGAAGTATCCAAGTCTCAGTGAGGACCTGAAAAATGAGGGAAATGAAGGCTTCTCAAGGATGATATTGACTGAGAAAAGGTCATTCAATTTGACAATGAAGAGATTAAAGACAACTTGGGAGAGGGCATTTTCAGTTGAATGCTGTGATTGAAAATCAGATTTCAGAGATCTTAGCAGAGAATGAGAAGAAGAGTGGAGATACCTAGGGTGGACATCCTTCTCAAGAAACTTAGCCAAAATGGAGCAGTCAGAAGTGAAGGAGGGTCACTGAATCCTAAGATAAAGGATGACACTTTCTCCTCTTTAGTGTGCTTTGCATTCACCACCTGACCTGGCACAATTTTCTGTCCTTGATTCCTCAGTGTATTTATTTACTATTTATTGAGATGCAAAACATGAAATGCCAGAACTTGAAAGTCCCAATAACAACATAGGTCACATCATTCTGTATTTAGCACAGGAAGGATATTAGAGCAAGATTGACAGAGCAGGGAAAGACCCTTCGAACTGGGAATGTCAGAGTTATGAGTGACCTTAGAACATAGAGCTTCAGAGCTGGGAATGACTTTAGAACATAGAATGTCAAAGTTGGCAGAGGTCTGAAAATATGGAATGGCAGAAGGTGGGAGGAACCTCAAGACAAGACGTCCGATTTAGAACCCAAAAGGAAAGAATCAAATCTTTGTTCAGTACCTACTAAATTCTAGAGGACAACTAGCTAGTCAAGAAGGTTTGAGTTCAAATTTGGCCTCAGATACTTGCCATCTGTGTAACCCTGGGCAAGTCGCTTCACTTTGTTGGCTTCAGTTCCTCATCTATCAATTGGGAACATACTGGAGAAGGAAATGGCAAACCACTCTGGTATCTCTGTTAAGACAACCCCATGAATTTCAGTTTTCTCTCATAGAGTAAACCTAGGAATCAGTTCAGGAGTTGATTCTTTCTAGAGTCTTTCCTAGCCCTGACATTCTCTGTTTGATCTCCAATAGCTCTTCTTTCCAAAGTCATGATGAAGGTAGGTGACCCAACATTGGCTGGAACCTTGAACTGAATGGGTGCTTTAAGGGAGAAACAAACAGAAATGACCAGTTAAAATTGGAACTCCAAGGTGGTAAATAGGGGGAATGGCTTCTTCTTAGCCATGGTGGTCTATCTGCCTCTTACTCTCCCCCCCCCACCCTGGGATGTTGAGTCAGTCCCCCTAAGTGAGTTAGAACATTATCTCTCCTACCCTCCTACCTTGGGTATGATTTGGGATCCTTAATCTGGGCCCCAAATTCCAAGTTACAGTTTTGCTTCTTTCTCTTGCATTCCATTTTCTAAGGGCCCTCCTAGCTCTGATGTTGGGTGTTCTGTATTCTAATGGACTTCACAACTCTGACTTTCCATGTTTCATGGGTCCTCCAAACTCTATCATTGTATTTCCTAAAGGTCCTTCCAGATCTGACATTTTATGCTTCAAGGACCTTTCAGATGTAAAGTTCTAAGGCTCTTCCAGGTCTGACACTGAATGTTTTGTGTTCATCTCTGACATATGCTGTTCCACAAGACCTCCCAGCTGTTATGGTTCATGTTTTAAGGGCCCTCCCAGCTCTGATTTTTCCATGATCTAAGTTCTAAGAACCCCACCAGACCTGACATTCTATATGTTTTGTGTTCTAAGAGCCTTCTCAGTTCCTTATTATTTTTCTTTCATTTTTGGCTAATTCTGAGTTCTGGTGGCACTCCTGTTTCTGCCATTCCTTGTTCTGATATGTCATATTCCAAGGGCCTCCACAGTCTGACACTAAGGCTTCTACAAGAACTGACATTCTCAGTTTATAGACTAGGAACCCTTAAGGATATATTCTAAATTTTTTCTTCTACGATCCTTCCTACTTGTGACATTCATCTTTCTTATATTCCTCTCACATTTGACATTCTATGTTCTAAAGGCTATCCTAGTTCTGACAATCTGAGCTCTCTCTTCTAAGGAACCCTTCAACATCAACATCCTCTTTGTTCTATGCTCTAAAATCCTTCCCAGGGCTGCCATCCCTCTCTCCACCATACCACCAAGGATTTTGGAATCTTGATTCTTTCCAGCTCATAGGATTTCAGATATCCTTGATCCTAACTCTGATCTCTTAAGAATGCATGTTTCTTTTTGTTTGTTTCTTTTTGTAGAGGACGAGAGGAAGACCATAGCTAGAATTCTTCTCTCTACTCTCTTTTTCCAAAGTCTTGTTATTGAATTATATTATATTAATCATATTACATCATGTCATATCATATATTCTATATATAATACTTTATGATATGATAAAACAAATTATATTATATCTAGCTACCATCTCTCAAATATTCTGTTATATACACTAATTGACTATACTCATGTTTGTCTCATTTAGAATCTTTTAGAGACATTTTTACTGGTCATTTTAGAGTAAGCAATAGGCTACTTGAACTGAGTTGAACTCCCCTTCAACAAATTCTGGTTACATAAAAATACAATCTCCCTTACTAGGCAAATATACTTATCCTGGCATGCATTACATAGGAATAGAGGAGTGCTACAGATTAGAGCAGATGAGAGAATATAGAAAAGTGAATTAGTTCTTTAACTCGGAAGGAAAAGAAAAAGATCTCCACTTGATTGAACAGAGAATACCTTACTAGGGGAAAATTCATTTTTTGTCAGTTTCTGGGGCATGAGAATGCAAATACTAGAAATTAAGAGCTGTGTGTGCGCGCACGCATGTGTGTGTGTGTGTGTGTGTGTGTGTGTGTGTGTGTGTGTGTGTGACACAGAGAGAGAGGAGAGGAGGGGGAGGGGAGAAGGAGAAGGAGAGATAGGGAGAGGGAGAGAGAGAGGAGCTGGGGCTGACTTTGCCCCAAGGTACCCTTTCTACCATTCATCATACTGTACCTGACCTTTCACCTGTCTCTCTTCTGCCCCCTTCTTCCTCCCACCCCCATCCCCAATTCTTTGTACTTCCTCAGGGTAGAGGACTCAGAGTTCTCTCAGTCTATTCCCATTCACATCTCCCTCTGAGTAGGAAGCTTGCAGACTCCTAAGCTATCCTTTAGGGTCCTGCCATAAGTAACCTTTGGACAGGTTTGTTACATATAGTTGAAAAGAAAAGTCAATTAGTGTATATAACAGAAATCGAGCATTTCATGTGCAAGCTTTTTTCCTCTATTCTGTAATGTATATGGAAGTGCCCATTTTATTTTATTTTTATTAGGTTTAGAATACTTAAAATTCAAGGAAAACAAAGAGTGTGGCCCAAACGTGAAGCAGAAAGTTGAGGAAATACAGATGTTGGGAATGAAGGGTTCCTGGACCTGGAAGCTTTCAAGTAAAGAAGAGTTTCTGGGGATGACAGATGACTTTGGTCTTTTGTGTATATTATTTTCCTGAACACAGGGGATTGAGCATCTGGAGATGGGCTGGCCTAGGTTACACACTTGTGGGCTTTGAAAGGTTGGAGGAGTCCACAGAGGTCCAGTAAGTGGAGTGAGTGGCAGAATCCACTTGTAACCCAGCACCAGAATACATGGAAAAACTAGCTCTGTGGAAGCACCTGCAGAACCCAGCCTTTAAGAGAATCAACTTAGCAGCTGCGATACCCTGTCTTAAAAGCAACAGAATGACTGGATCACTGTCTATGCCACCTGCAGAACTGGGGCCTTCAGGAAGGGAAGAAAAAAACGACATTCCCTTCCTACCCTCCTCCAAGTGATAAAAAGATAAATGAAAATCTACCAAATATTGTTGTTTGGCCATGTTTTGAGGAGGAACAATGACAGCATAAGATGATGTTTGGGTGAACTGGATTTAAGTGAAGCAGAATTGCATAAACTTCTCAGTCTCACCCTCTCCTCCAGAGTCACCAGATGACTGGTGTGGGGTCCTTGTAGGTGAAAGCCATCATGATGTGTACCTTTAAGCAGTGAAACCATAATGTGGTTTTCCTAGTAAAAGTCTCTAGCAGCAAAGGTCATGAATAATGTGGATTTTCTAGCAAAAATTTCTTTTAGAAAGCAATAATAATAATAATAATAATAGTGTCCCTATCAATGAAAACTATGAATAATATAAAACAAAATTAATATAAGTCAAAAGAAAACATACTGACCATGGTGACTAGTACAAGTTTTCCCATGCCTAGGATTCTATTTAGGTGTCTGAGTCTCAAGGCTAGTGCTGAGCAGAGGAAACCCCAAAAGATCAACCAATTTGCACTAACAAACCCTATAATGCCTCTTTCCTTTGTTTGAATTCTATAATTATGATGAGGGTTGGGGGGGGTTTGCAAGAATTCCAATGCCTTGTTTAGTCACTACCCTAGATTGCAATGATGTATCTCACTTTGCTTATTAAACTACTTAAATAATCAATGTGGAACTCTTCCATATCCTTCTTCCAAATCAGATTAGACCTCTTGTTTGGGGGAACCTTGAATATTTCAGTGAGGAGGGATTTTCAGGCAAGACGGCTGGTGATGTCCTGCAATGCATTAGATGACCTTGACATCTTTGATCTCTAACCAAGCCCAAAGCATTCCACAGTGAGTGCTTCAGTTGCCTTCATGGACTTTGGAACAAATTGTTCTCATCCACCCATTCCACTGGAGGAAATCTTTGCATGCTTGGAGTAGACACCCCCCACCCCCAACTCACTGATGAGTTTGAAGCCACCAGTTATCCTCACCACCTGGCAAGATAGTTTATAGGGGCATAACTGCTAGATATGCTATAGTTTCTTGGAGTCACAGGTGAAAGTTGAGTGCTAGGTGGACATCAAAAGTAGTCATTTCACATTTGCATCAGGGGAGCTTTCCCTGGGTTGGGGGATTAGAGAACTGTTTGGTGCCAACCACTTAAACTTTGAGTCCCTACTCCCAGGGAAGGCGCATATATGGAGGGAGAAAAGGTGACTCCTGATTTGGGAGGAGAGTTTGCACTTTGGTTTTTGCTACATTTTCTCAACCACTGTCCTTTTGTAAAAGCCAATCAATAGCAACTGGCTAATTGATATTAGAGTTATCTCTGGGGGGTTGCTACATCTATGAATTGCTATTGATAATCTTTAAACTTTCTACTTAGACTGAACATGATGAGATGGTGCCTGGCATGATTTCCTTCCACCCCAATTCCTCCAATCAATCTTCATAGGCTATGATTTTGAGGGACTTGTCCAGCCTGGATCATCTCCATCTTACTGATGTCCTTCTTACAGTATGGCACTCAGAACAGAATGTTAGCTCTACTTGTGGTCTGACCAAGGAGGAGGGAGGAAAGGTGCCATATTAGCGTTGTTTTGGTTGGAGTCCTGGACATACATGGTTTTATGCTAGGCACTTGCCAAGTCAGTGTGTTTTCTTCTGGTTTATATTATAGTTATACATATAGCTTTCATTGATAGGAATATTATTATTATTATTATGCCTTAGCACTGTTCTAAGAGATTTTTTACAAATATCTTACTTTATCTGGTGGACTTATCCCCATGGACAGACACTGACACCCATAGGGTTATAAAGAGCTAGATATGACTGAACAAATAGCAGCAACAACAGTGATCACCACCAGTCATCCCAAATTCCCCGATTTTAGAATATTGTGCTCAGTTTATTACATCTAAAAATTGAATTAGTACTTTTAGCTACTATGTCATAACAATACTTAATTGCTATGAAGTTTACTGATTCCAAATCTCTTCCAGAGAGATTAAATTCATCCAATCATACCTCCCTTCCCTCCCCCTGGCTTGTCTTTATAAAACTGATTTTTTGAACCTTAGTCTACATATTTACATTTATTTTTTATAGAGTCTCATATTTTAGCTTAGAGGTTGCGCTGTGTGTCTCAGTAACTTTTTCCTATTGAAATACCTGAGTTTCATTTATTAAGTTGTTGTTGAAAATCTAAAATATCCCAATTTTTCCCATTGCCTTCATCATTCTTCAACACACTAGTATTCTATCACATTCACAAATCATAATTTATTTAGCCATTCCTCAATTGATGGGCACCCCCTAAGTTTCAATTACAATTTTTTATATCTTATTTCCCTCATTAGACAGAGATCCTTTGCTTTCCTTTGTACTCCCAGGACTTAACACAGTCATGTAGTAGGTACTTAATAAAAGTTATTGACTGCTGCCTTGAAAACTTTGTCAAATAGTTTGTGGAAGTCAAGCTGTCCTATACTTCTATCATGCTTAGAACCTTCTAGTTTCACAATCTTGTCAAAGAACACAAGGTTACTTGGGTGTCATATAGGTTTGTTTTTTCCTCTTCTCTTTTTCCATTTTTTTTTAGTGTGAATTTTCAACTCATCAGCAGGTTGCTAGATGACTCAGTGGATAGTGCTGTACCTGGACTCAGAAAGACTCATCTTCATGAGTTCAAATCTCAGTTGTGTCACCCTGAGCACATCATTTACCTCTGCTTGTCTCAGTTTCCTCATTTGTAAAATGGAGAAGGAAATGGCAAATCACTCCAGTAGTTTTTCCAAGAAAACCCCAAAGGGGGTCACAAAGAGTTGGATGTGATTGAGTAGGTACAGCAAATTTCAGTCATCAGCATTCACAAACATTTTAATATTAAAAAATAAGATTTATGTGAACCTGTGAATTTCTATCTATAGCTTAAATTATATTGAATTTAACAAGATAGTAACAAAATTACAATGTTTTTGCTTTCCCTTCTCAACTTTGACTTTCTTCTGTGTATTTCTTAATGTCTTATTGATATCTTTCCTTTCTGTTTCTTGAATCTCTTTCCCTTCCTCCATAAGACAAGCATTGTCCACCAAAACAAATCACCCACATTGGCCATGTCCAGAAGTGATTGTGTCATTTGGCAACTCTAGTCCATTGTGCTAGTCCTGTGAAGGGGGGTGAGCTTTACTATCAGTCTACAATAATAATAACCACTAAACACTTTAGAATGATCATTTCACCTGATCCTCATGATAACGCTTGGATGTTGGAGCTATCATCAGAAGCTGAGATTAAGTGATTTGCTCAGGCTTACATAGCTAGTAAGTGTCAGAGGTCAGATCTGAACTCAGATCTTGCTGACTTCAAGCCAAGTAATCCATCCACTGCACCACCTAGCTGGACATATTGTGAAGAAGCCAAGCTGGCTCTTTGTGATCGCCATATCCCTTTCTAGACATTCACTATTCATTCATTTAGGATTTTGTTCCAGACTTTTGTCAGAAATTAAATCGACTATTCTTGGTTTACAGTTTTAGAGACTTTAATCTCTTCCTTTTTTTTTTTTTAAAATTAGGATAGAGCAGCTAGGTGGCTTGGTGAATGGAGCACCGGCCCTGGAGACAGGAGGACCTGAGTTGAAATGTAGCCTCAGACACTTAATAATTACCTAGCTGTGTGACCTTGGGCAAATCACTTAACCCCACTGCCTTGTCAAAAAAAAGACTTAAAAAAATTAGGATAATATCTGGTCATCTCCAGTCCTGATATACTTTCCCCATTCTTCACATTCTTTGCAAGAATACTGACCATGACTGAACAATCAATCATGCTTGCTAGATCCTTCAGTCTCTGAGAATGTAGTTCTTTTGGGCCCTTCTATATAAATAATCTGTTCAAAAAGTGCATTCCAGAATTCATGGGTCCATATTATGGATCTGTCAATAAATATTTAGAATAAGCACTCGTTTCATAAGAAATATTTAGAACCCTTAACTGTAAAGAGTTGAAAAGACTGTTTAAATCTGAATTACTCCTGTGAACCATTTTGCCACTCTGGTTTCAGTTCTATCCACCCTGAAAGTTAGAGTGAAGACTCCCACCCATCCTCTTGGCCATTCACAACACTATTAGTCAGATGTTCCAGAAAAACAGTTTATACTGATCGCCTCACTTGTATTCAGGCTACCACAGTCCCTTAACAAGTCACAAATATCCATGCCTTCATTTTCAGAGTATTTTCAACACCAATCAATAATTAATACCTAGGAGGTAGAATATAACGCAGCAGTCTTTTATCCCACCCCATTAATACAGATTTCAAGAAAAATGGAAATAGTTACCCTTTTTTGCAATGGCATGTAACAGAATAAAAACTTTGAGTAATTAAGCAGCACCAAAGTGAAAAGAACATTTTGTTTTGGAGCATATCACATGGAAAATGGTCCCTCATAAAATTTCTCATAAAGATCTTTCTTTTCAAGAAATCGATATTTTTTAAGATAATTTTGTAGCTTTTTATTAAAGTTAAAATTGTTATTTTAAAATATTAATTTTGAGTCAACTCTCTCTATATATAAATAAACTGGAGTATGGAATGTTGCTACTGTATATCTCACAGTACCATGTTTTTTGAAACCTCAAATAAAGTAACTCTCAAAATTAAAATAACTACTTGTATTATATATTTATATATATATATATATATATATATTCTAATTCAAGAAAATAAAACCAAGTAGAACTCACTTTTCTTTTCTTTTTTTTCTTTTTAAATTTTTGCAAGGCAACGGGGTTAAGTGACTTGCCCAAGGCCACACAGCTACGTAATTATTAAGTGTCTGAGGCTGGATTTTGAACTCAGGTACTCCTGACTCCAGGGTCGGTGCTCTATCCATTGCACCACATAGCTGCCCCAGGAACTCACTTTTAAATTGATATAAACCTACAACAATATTTTCATATTAAAAATTGCATTTCAGGGCCAGGTAGGTGGCGCAGTGGATAGAACACTGATTCTGTCAGGAGGACCTGAGTTCAAATAAACCCTCAGACACTTAATACCTACGTAGCTGTGTGACTTTGGGCAAGTCACTTAACCCTGTTACCTTGCACCCCCCCCCCCCCAAATTGCATTAATTTTTTTTGCATAACTGTGTATAGTGAAATAAACACAAGCACGAAAAATACAAAATGAAAATATTCCAGTTGAATATGATAGCATTCCATCATAATAGAGAATAACTTATGTAACTGAGGATGTCATCTGTCCTACTCAGTATGATGAGTGAGTCACATATGAACTTAGATGTCAACTATTTAATTTCCCTTCTTTAGAAAGAATTTTACAATAAGTTTGTTGTTATTATAGTAATGACATTAATCATTATGATTTTTAAAAAAATTTTAAGGGGGTGGCTAGGTGGTGCAGTGGATAGAGCACTGGCCCTGGAGCCAGGAGTACAAGCTACTTAACCTCATTGCCTTGCAAAAACTAAAAAAAAAATTTTTTTAAGAAACAGTGATTTATTTTGTGAAATATTTCTTAATAATTAGGTAAAATATGTAGAATTTTAAAACAGGAAATTGTCACATATTGAAGCCCAATATGTGGGCATGAAGTTATCTTTGTGTGACTCTAAGGGAGGTAGAATTGATATCTCCAGCTTTCTTTTCCCACCCTCACCTCCCACTTTTCTCCAAAGGAGATTTAATTCCTGCCAGGAGAGAAAGCAGAAGGTTGGGACCAGAAGCTTAGCCAATATGCTCTCCTCAGAGAAAGGGAATACTGGGATAAAATTATATCTCTTTACTCCCTTAAATACTATTGGTCTAGACTTTAGGGGATATGAATCGCAGATTGGAGCTAACTTCATTATTGGGAGGGGGTTTCTCCAAGTTGGATATTCAGGGTTTGACTGATTTCCTGTCCCAATACCAGTTACACAATGAATATACATATTGATTAGGAAAGAAATCCATTTATCCAAATCAGTAGCAAAATAAATATTAGAGAACGAACACAAAGGGGAATATGTACCAGATAATATAGTGTGAAAGTTTTCCCATTGGGAGCAAGAAAACTCAGTTTAATTAAGAGAGTTTTAGATCTCACCAGAGAGGAAATTCCCTATAGTCTCTAGAGTAGAAAGATGGAGATAGATAGGGCCATGATGGAGACTGCCAGAAGCTCTCTTGTATTCCTAGAACCTTATCCTTCAGCATCCTGAAGTGGGTTATCCTATTCTTCTATCTTTTGGACTGGAAGCTTGGAAAAGCATTCCAAGAAGACCCCACCAACTCTGACCCACCCTCCCACAGGGTAGGACATTTATCTTCAGCCATGAGGAGAGAGTCCCATTCCAAAGGACTATGGGACTGAAGTTACACTGAATGCATTATAAATTCTGAGAAGTAAACAGAGAGCATTAAAGACTGTGAAATGATCAAGATATATCAGGGTTTAAAGATTAAAATATTAATATTTTAGTAAAAGCAAAAAAGACTTTTGTACCATTGAAAATAAAAACTTTAGGGGCAGCTGGGTTGCACAGTGGATAGAGCACTGGCCCTGGAGTCAGGAGTACCTGAGTTCAAATCTGGCCTCAGACACTTAATAATTACCTAGCTGTGTGGTCTTGGGCAAGTCACTTAACCCATTGCTTTGCAAAAAAAAAAAAAGAAAATAAAAGTTTTAAAATTGGGTATTTCACCTTTATTTCCTTTTTGGTGTATTTTTTGTGTGAGTTTCATAATGTAACATTAAAACAGTTGTGTTTTTGTTGTTCAGTTGTTTTTTTTAAGTCCTGTTCAGCTCTCTGTGAGTTTGGAGTTTTCTTGGCAAAGCTACTAAAGTGGTTTTGCCATTTTCTTCTCCAGCTCATTTTACAGATGAGGAAAGGAAGGTAATCAGGGTTAAGTGACTTGCCCAGATAAGTGTCAGAGTTTGGTTTTAAATTCAGAAAGATGAGTATTCCTGACTCCAGATCCGGAATTTTTTTTTTCTTCTAATCGAGGGGTACTGTCAAAGTAGTTGGAGAGCACTGGTCTAGGACATGGATAATTTAGATGATTTGTCCATGGTCACAGAAATAGCATGCGTCAGGGATCGGTCAGCTCTAGTTCAAGGTGCTTCTCAGCAGCCCCTTACATTGAGCTGACATCTGCATCCTTGCAGATTAAACCTACTACTACTTCTAGTCCTCCCTCCCTCCTTCTCCAAAACAATACAAAATGGAAAGCTGTTTTTCAAAATCCAAATTTCCTAGAAGGAGCATGGCATTGATCGACATCTCCTGCCTTTATTATTCCATTCTGCTGTTGGAGAGAAGACACTCAATATTTCTGGCTGTGACATTTTTCCTCTATCATGCAAAGGACCTGTCAAATCCCTTTGAAATCCCATGGAAGGCTACCTCCTTTGAGCCCTAGAACAGGAGGCCACTTTGCAGCCAAGACGCTCTCTTCTCCCTCCTATTCCACGGAGGACGCTGGAGGCTACCAGAGAACTCATGCCCGGGCACCTTCTAGGGCGATGGCATGTCACTCCTGGTTTAATGACCCCCAGGAGAGTTGCATCAAGTGGATGCAATACCTGAATTTGCCACCAGATGTCACCACAGGGGAGCTACGCGCCTGGGCCTTGGTAGTAAGTCTGCATCGATGCTTTGTAAGGGCCGCAGTACCCGCACTGGCCACTAGATGCCCCCGGCGGCCGAGTTACTCTTGCGGTCCTCTCCCGCTGCTTCTCCATCTCCACCTCTGGCATCGTTTGTGGCAGAGGAAGCTCTGCTGCAAGGTCAAGAGGAAAAGGCTCCAGAAGGAAGCAGGGGAGAGAAGGAAGGGGAAGAGGAAGCCAGAAGGCAGGGGGATGGTGGCCAGCAACCTCCAGGACCTGTCTCCTGGTCCCCGGCCGGCCGCCTCCTGGGGTCTGCGGGGGCATCCCACCGTATCCCCAGGGAGCACTGTGGAACAGACATGGGGATTCCAGACTTTCTCTACATGAGCTGGACCCTGTCTCTCAGCAGCACACCCCCTCTCCCCCAAGCATTCTTGTCGACCTCTGACCCTCTTCTCTAGGATGACTTTTCAGTTTAACATCACAAAACAGAGTTGGTCTGGGCTGATGGGAAGAAGAATGATTTTGGAAATTTTGACAAAATATGTAAAACGGTTTTTACAGCTTAGGGGCAATTAGAGCCAACCATTTTTTTTGAATTGTTTGTGTGTGTGTGTGTGTGTGTGTGTGTGTGCTCTATTTCCATACATGTTGTCTAAATCTATCTCAAATAAGTTGGCATGTATACATATGATTTGATATCAAGACCACCTCTGAAGAGAGAAAAAAGACAGCAAAGCTAAGGGAGGAGCAAAAACGTTCCAGAGCATCAAGAGATTGGGTATTGTTGGTTTTCTCCTCTTTCCAAGAAGGATTGTTTTGTTGTTCAGTTGAGTCTGATCTGTGACTCCATAGACCATAACAAACCAATAGTGTCCATGGAGTTTTTTTGGCAAAGATACTGGAATAGTTTACCATTTCCATCTTCCAGTCTTGCCTAGGAGCATACAGCTAGTAAGTTTCTGAGGCTGGATTTGAACTCAGGTCTTACTACTTCCAACCCCAGTACTATGCCCACCAAGCCACCCAACTGTCTTCAAGAGGGGTGCTAGATTAGAATTTCCTCTCTTCCCACATCCTATCCTCCGATAAGCTGATCCGGAGTACAAAACAAAAGCACCGCCTTGGTCAATAACCCTGAAAGGAGGGAGGCTTGTCCAAGATTGGTGTCTTTCCCTCCTTCGATTGTACAAAAAAGTATCACGGGGCAGATAAGTGGGGCAGTGGAAAGAGCACTAGTCCTTGAGTTAGCAGGACCTGAGTTCAAATCGGACCTTAGACACTTAATAATTACCTAGCTGCATGGCCTTGGGCATGTCACTTAACCCCATTGTCTTACAAAAACAAAAAAAAGTTATGGGACTTGAAGAGAAAACAAGGGTATCACAAATAGTGAACTGAGTAAACCCTTTCATTAATGCAAATTTCTCAATCAGAAAAATTATACCGATTTGAGTATACCAGGAAATACACAAGAGAGGGGATAAGAATATTAAATGACTACTTTAAAGGTTTATTGAGACACTACTCAAATGAAATACTGTATGTGAAGCACATTTCCAAACATTGAGTATTTAAGTATGTAAATGCCAGATTTTGCTGTGAAAAGGGAAGGATTGCCCAATCCAAAAAAGCATGCACAATATATTCTTTCCCTTAAATAAAAACGTGAAGACTTGGTAAATCTCCTTCCAAAAATATGTGAAGGTGGTACTCTGTTTCCAAGATTCACAGCATGCCCAGGTCTCTGGGCAGTTTCCTGTCCATTTGATACATATTGATGAAAACCTTTTTAATTAATCAATGAGCCAGAACTAAGTATTCCATAGAAAAAGACTCCAACAGGTGAAATCATTCTGTCTTGCCTGGTGATGAGGGAGGCAGCACTGTTGTAGGCCTCTGGGGTGGGGAGGGCTGTGTGGCTTTTCCCTGATCAGAACATTTTTTCCCATTACTCTTTGTGGGTGGCCCTCAAGTCATATAGAATTATTGTGAATCATATGATAGAGAGATCATTTTTGTTGTTTGTTGTTTCCTATTGTTAGAATCATGTCACGATCAACATTTTCTATTGCTGCTTTATTCACTTATAGAAATATAACACCATTGCTTGTTAACAGGCTCCCGGGAGAGGGGCTGAGGTGCAAACTCCCTCTCTCCAAGGATGCCCCCAGTTCTTTGAACTCAGACTGGGTTCAGTGATGAGGGAGAGGATATATGCAATCCTTCTGGGGAAAATCATTTGCTATAGTGGCTAAATGTAGATGGCCTTTATTTCTCACAAGAACTCTTTAAGTGGACATTCTGGTTAGGAAGAAGAGAGTGTGAGTGCAGAAGATGTCTCCTTAGTCCCAACCTACCTGTTTCTGTCCCTGGGACATAGTCAGAGAGGGATACTAGAGGACCACCTGGTGGACTCTCTCTCTCTCTCTCTCTCTCTCTCTCTCTCTCTCTCTCTCTTTTTGCAAGGCAATGAATAAGGTCACACAGCTAGGAAATTAAAGTGTCTGAGACTAGATTTGAACTCAGGTCCTTCTGACTCCAGGGTGACTCCACCTAGCTGCCCCCCTGGTGGATTGTTTTTGACATCCCAAAGATTCATGCTTTTCAACCCAGCTCTGAAATTCTGTTCTGAAATCTCTTCCATCTCTGACCTTTCGTCTTTCCAGCTCTGCAATCCAGACCCACCAGGAAAGGATAGGAGGACTTAGACTTTGAGGGACTTCAGAGCATGAAGACCAATGTCCATCTGTGGACTTTGAATCCCTAGAAAGCAAGGCTTCTTAGCCCTCTCCTGTGTTCCCACAGCCAATGGGTAAGACATTATTGAATAATGGAGAGCACTGGATAGTGAATCATTGATTGATGGATGCTTTTCCTTCCTTCTTGAAGAAGATTGTGACATCAGGGAGGTGATGATATGATGAGCAAGTGAATTGGATTTAAGTGAGAGAATGCTGTGCTGCGTCACCAGTCTCATTTTCTCCTGATTCAGTGGCCAGTTGCAAGGCAAGCAGGGTTAAGTAAATTGCCCAAGGTCACACAACTAGCGTCAAGTGTCTGAGGTTGAATTTGAACTCAGGTTCTCGACTCCATTATATCACCTAGACCTAGGTTCAAATCCTTCCTCTTTCGTTAAGGCCCTTAGGCAAACTTCTTTCCCCCTATAATGCTCAGGAAAAGGGGAAAGAAGAGGTAATAGGAAACTATATAGTGCCTACTGTTTGCCAGGAATTCTGCTAAGAGGTTTTTCCAAATACTTTCTCATTTGATCCTCACAACAGGCAGTTAGCTATCTCATGTGAGTTCAATGTCAACTGTTTACAAGGCACGAAGACAGGTGTCAGAACTTACAAAGACAAATCCAAAAAAACCCCTCCATATTTTCATCTGTAAAATGAATGTCTAAGGTTCCTTGCAGTTCTGTTTTCATGTGCTTGAAAATGTCCCCCTAGGCGAGTCTCTATTTAGAATTTCAGAAAGGGCCAGATTGAGGTTTTAGGCAAAAGGCCAGACCCACCAGGGAAGTGACTCTCCCTGAGTGTGACCCATGGGGTATGACTTCATCTCTAGACCCAATTTCTTGGGGGAAGGGGTCCCTGCCAGGCTCACTGAATCACCCCTGAGCCAGAAAAACACTGGCAAAAAAAATAGTGGTGCCTGGCTTTGCTGAGGCGCTGAGGGATTGACAAAAACATTAAAGCTAGCATTTTTTTAAGGGAGTAATTTTATTGACTTTTGATCTTCCTCTTTTCAATCCCCTCCTTCTTCCCTTTTTGGGGTTTTTTTTTGTTATAAGGAGTGACTTTTCTGGAAGGAGATGGGGAAATCTGGGGATGTGGAAACAATAAAAAAAAACTCAAATTGTCTATTCCCCTCAAAGAAGGCATGGTACCTTGAAGGTGCCCCAACGTCACCAAGTGGAACTTCAGTCTCCATTGGTTACTACTCAGCTAAGTCCAGATTTTGGTGATCTCTCTCAGGCTGCTTCCCTGGCCCTCTCCCTTCCCCGTTCTAGGAAAAGACCTTTCCTCACCCCAGTATTTGCCTTTTTCCCCAGGACCGTGCTGAGAAGGTTGGCAAGGTTGAGGCTGGAAGGCTGGGGGAGCAGGACTAAGGTCTAGAGGAGACCAGTGTTTATTGTGAGAGCAAACTCTGGGAAACTTGTCACAATCTGGGGCCCCAAAGTCACAGCAGGAAGGGGTCATCTACTAGAAGGAATGGGGGCTTCCGAAGGCAACCCAAGAAATCTGTCATAGTGCAGGGAAGGGTTTGGGATGGCATTGCCTTTCCTCTGGGAAGGCTGGAGAAGGGAAACTGGGGATCAGAGTCTTCAACCATTCCTCTTTCTTTATGATTCAGTATGTTTACCTATCAGTGAGTCAGGTCAGGTAGAAATTGGTGAGTCCTTAGAATACAGAACAGGAAATGGCAGAGCTGAAAGGGCCTAAATAACATGAAAGATGACATTCTGTGTTCAGAACAGAAGTTGTCAGGGGTAGGAGTGAACTTCTCATTGGAAATGCCAAAGGTGGCAGGGTCCTTTGAACCTGGAGTATTAGAGGTGCCAGGACCCTAGGAATTTAGAATGTCAAAAGTTGGAGGACCTTTAGAACCAAGAAGTTGAGAGGAAGCTTAGAACTGGAAATGTCGGGGCAGCTAGGTGGAGCAGTGTAGCACCGGCCCTGGAGTCAGGAGCACCTGGGTTCAAATCCGGTCTCAGACACTTGATAATTACCTAGCTGTGTGGCCTTGGGCAAGCCACTTAACCCTGTTTGCCTTGCAAAAACCTAAAAAAAAAAGAACTGGAAATGTCAATGGGAAGAGGACCTTTTGAACCTAAAATATCAGAAGGGAAGGATAGTTAGAATCTGGATTATCAAGATGGGAGGGCCCTTAGAACCTGATATATCAGAGCTAGGAGTGACCTTAAAATATAAAATGTCAGAGTTGGGAAATCTTTTTTAGATCTTAGAACACAGACCACATGAAGGCAGGCCCCACAGAGAGACAACAGAAGATTATATACCTCTTCATAGACCCTTGGTTTCAGGATCAGGTGTCAAAGTAGAACTATTGCCTGTGGTGCCAGTCGGGGCTGACTCCTCACTCAGAGCCCTCTCTAGAGCAGCTGGCAGGGACCTGAACAGTCTCTCCCTGAAGTCCCGGCCAATGAAGACATAGAGCAAAGGGTTGAGGCAACTGTTGACAAAAGCTAGGGAGGAGGAGAGAGGACTCAGGTAAGGAAGAACCTCTTCAAGGTGTGGATGCTTGTAGATAGAAGCTTCTATCATGCCCATCACATGGAAAGGGAACCAGCAGAGGAAGAAGGCGGCCACCACAGCGGTGAGTATTTTGAAGGGTCGACTGGACTTGACCTTCTTCATTCCACTCCAGAGTCTGACTGTGATGAGGCCGTAGCAGACAGTGATGATGAGGAATGGAATCACAAAACCAAAGATGAAACGAGTGAGCACCAGGGTCCAGTGGCGGCTTTCATAAAGGAAGTAATCCTCTTCATCTTCTACCTCATCCCAGGGGTCAAGTTCAGAGTAACAAAAGGTGATTCCATCTTTTGTGGTCTCGGTGGTTCTGAAGATGACCGATGGGATAGAGAAGGCTAGGGCAAAAGTCCAGGCCCCTGCAGCTCCCAGGGCTGCCCGAGGAGGTGTGCGGTGATTCCTGGTCCATAATGGCCAGAGGATAGAGACACAGCGGTCAAGAGAGATGAGGGTCAGCAGGAAGACACTGGCAAACATATTAATGTTAGCCAGGGAGCTAATTAGTTTGCAGAGGAACCAACCAAAGGGCCAGTGGGGCTGCAGGATCGTACTAATGATGAGGAATGGCAGGAAGGCAGTGAAGATGAAGTCTGCTGAAGCCAGGTTGAGGAACAGAACAGTGGTGACTGTGCGAATCATTCGGAAGCCTGCCACCCAGATCACCAGCCCATTGCCAATTATGCCCAGGACAAAGGCTAAGCAGTAGATGATGAGAGAAGTGATCCAGAAGACCTGGTGGATGGCAGATCGGGGTGACTCAGTGTAGTAGTCAGTGGCATCTGAAGTGTTTAGAGGGAGCACTGAAGAGTTCTCCATCATAATCACACCTAGAACACATCAATAACCATTAGCTTGTCAACCTCTTGAGGGCAGGGACTGGCTTTACTTTTCCTCCCCCTACCCCCTTCACTAAACACAGTGACCGGTACAAAGCAAATGAGTCTGCTGACTGGAACTGACCATAGATTTCCTTCAAGGTTTCCAGCCACTCAATCTGATACTTTCCCTGGTCTGACCAATACCCCTTCTGGTCACTTTCCCCAAGAGAATCTTCCCTTTTAACCATGACTAATGCTGTCCAGACCCCTCCTCCTGTAGATTCTGGGGTTCACTCATTTCAATATTTACAACAGATTTCCCCCCAAAGCTTCCTAAGTATAATATTGAGTCCTGGCTACTGGTGTGGTGAGAATCCTTTCCCTGACTCTCATTATTCTCATTTGTGTCCTGAGAGAGGGTTGGATTTAATGGTCTTCAAGGTGTCTAGGGTCTTTGTTTCTCTGATCTAAATTAAGAAATTTGGGGATTTCCTAAGACATCAGAACTGGAAATTCCCTTTGAGAGTAGAACAGGTGGTCAATCAATAAAGATTGTTTAATCACCAGCTAAGTATTGGGGATACCAAAAAAGGGCAAAAGACAAACCCTGGCCTCCAGGAGCTTACAAAATGCAGAGTGAGTTATAGACAGGATATTTAGGAAATAATGAACAGAATGAAGAGGTGCTGAGGAAGCTTTTCAGGAAAGGATGGGATTTTACTTGAGACTTGAGGGAAACCAAAGAGATCAATAGGCAGAGTTGTGGAGAGTGTTCCAGTCGCAGGAGAGAATTAGAGAGAATGCCTGAAGCTGAGAGATAGAAGGTCTTGTTCATGTAACAAGTCACTGGATCAAAGATGTAAAGATTGGAAAGGTAGTAGGGGACTAGGTAATGAAAGAAACCAAACAACATTTGGTATATTTGATCCTGGAGGTAATAGGAAACTACTGGAATTTCTTGAATGGGTGTGTGTGTGTGTGTGTGTGTGTGTGTGTGTGTGTGTGTGTGTGTGTGTGTATGAGAGATAGAGAGAACCAGAGACAGAGAGGCAGAGAGAGAGACAGGGCATAGGACTTGAGCTTTAGGAAAATCATCCATGGTTGAATGAAGGATGAATTGCAGTAGGGAGAACCTTGAGGCAGGCCAATCCATCAGTAGCTATTGGATTTGGGTGGGGGGGAGTGTGTGTGAGAAGTTGAAGGCCTGTTAGGGTGGAGACAGTGTCAGGAGGAAGAAGGGGAAGTATGCAAATGGTTAGGTCTTATCAACTGGATGGAACATAAGAGATAAGGAAATTTAGAGAAACTTGGATGGTTTCACATATCAAGTAGCTTAGTCAATTGTGATTTGCCCACTATGTCAAAGTAGAAGCAGATAAAATACCCCTTCTGGTCCTTCTTCCCTAATTCCCTCTCACATTAGTTGGTCAGATGGAGAGAGAGAAAGAGGCAGAGAGAAGGAGGAGGGAACAATAGAGATGAAAGCAGAGAGACAAAGGTTTTAGGAGTAATTCTGATGGGTTGGCTTTTTAGTGTTGTTCCTTCAGAGCCCCCATTAGTGTGTTTTCAACTGATAATCAGCCAGGCTTAATAGTTTCTTAGAAAAGGTTTTTAGTAAGATGAAATAGGAAGAACAGTAGTTACCACTCCTCCCCTTTCAAATCTGGGGTACATTTCCCAGTAAATAAAGGACAAGATAAATCGGCAATGGCCATAGATTTAAGGTACAAAGGTAGTACACCAAATTTGTAGGAAATATTTGTATTCTTAGTTACCACTGGATGTTCTTTTGATAAACAGGAACAAATTTCCCCCAGTGTCAGCTCTCTGCTGGGCTCAGACCAAAGGAAACCCCAGTATAATCTGTAGCTGATACTTCTTTCTAGCACTAGCAGCTCTGCTACTTGAAGTTTTCTTGTTTATTCCCTATCAACCAGTGACTATATTTAAATATATTTAACATATTCAACAATTGTCTGTCTTGTCAACACCCCCTTCACTGCATTTCCAGCATCAACCCTAAATACTCCTCGTATACAGTCTCTACCCTTGTTCAGGACACTTAGGATACTAGTTCTGGTCTCTACCTCTAGCCTAAACTATTGAAATAATCTCATCACAGTTCTTCCATCTCCAGGTTCCCCCTTTCCAAGCCATCCTCCATAGAGCTTCTTACAGTAATGGTCCAAAAACACAATTTTTGTCCTACTCAAACATTTTCAGTAGTTCCTTTACTGCCTTTAGGATAAAATACAAAATTCTCATAGTGATATTTAAAACCCTCCAAGATCTGGTCCCTACCTACCTTCCAAGCTTTTGGAATGACTTTATATTAAATCATATTTACTTTTCCACACCAGGCTGTCTGCCCTCTGCTTCTCGTTTTCATCTCCTTCCCAATAGAACCTTGGACTCCATGGATGGAACACTGGGTTCTGCGAAGCAAGTTTTGCCTTATTTTCACTGGAACCAGCCTTTACACTACTTATTGGTCATCTGCACACCATAGAATTCTCCTTTTGCAGCTCTCTACTTCCTGTTATGTGTTGGTTTCCTATTTCAAAAGAGGTTTTTGAGGTTAAGGGATATTTTGCTGTTTGCATTTCAGGCCCCAGTTCTTAACTTAGTGTTTGCTTAAAAATGTTTTCTGTCTGTCTCTCAATCACTCTTTTCCTCTTACTTTCTTCTCTTTTCTCTTTTCCTTCCTTCCTTCTTTCTTCTTTTCTTCTTTCCATCCTTTCCCTCCCTCTCTCCCTCTCTTTAGCTCTCTTTTTGTCCATTTTCATTTCTATTGCTCCATCTGCTCTCTTTGTCTCTTTCTTTCTCTCCATCTTACTTTCTGTTTCTCTATTTTTGTCTCTCTCCATTTATCTATCTAATCTATGTTCCAAGATTCTTCCAATTCTGAAGATTAGATATCCTGTGTTCTAGTCCCTTTTAGACCTAATCTGTAGTGTATTTTTCCTTCAGGAGATATCAATGCTATGCAGCCATCCACTCCATTTCACTGCAGAGGAGAAAAAGACATTGAAATGGTGCTGGCCCTTAACATGCTTACATGCTATGGGAAGAATTCAATACATGTACAATATTAAGTCAATAAGCAAGAAGCATTTTAAGTCAATAAGTGCCTACTATGTGTCTATGCTAAAAATTGAGTAAGGAAATAAAATGTAATATGGATTCATTTTAAAGAAAGAGAGAATACTAATAACAGGATGTGGGGAAGATAGCGAAATACCCTGATGTGGAAGGTGGCACCTGCATTGGTCCTTGAAGAGAGCTGAGGATGTTATAAGATAAAGGTGAGTAGAGACAGCATTGCAGACTCAGAGGATTATTTGAACAAAGATCTGGAGATGAGATGCAGGATATGGAGAACAGCTTACAGACCAGTTTGTAATGGTGAGTTCAAGAAGAGGGATAGGATTGGAAAAGTTAGATGTGAGGCAGATGGTCTTGGCCTCTAAATGTAGGCTGAGAATTTTGTACTTTATTTTACAGGTACTAGGGAGCCACTGAAGATTTTCGAGTAATGTAGTGAAAAAAATTCTTTGTTTTAGGACTATGAACTGGGCAGTCATTTGGATAAATTGGAAAGTGGAGCCAGGGAGGCTATTGCAATAGTTCAGGTCAGAAGCATTGAGGACTAGATAAAGGTCTGAACAAGGGGTGGGGTATGGGGAGGCTGGGTAAATAGAAAGAATAGTGTCAAAAGCTGTCATTGTTGTGGAAAGTCAACAGAACTGAGAATCCAGTTGAATATAATAGTAGTTGAGGGTCAGGGAAAGAAACTCTGTGGTATCAATAGAAATGGGGAAATTTGATTTAGAGGGAAATATAGCATTCTGTTTCTGAGCTTGAGAAGTCTATTAGATGGTTTGTCAGGGATATATAGCAGGCAGTTTGAGAACATTGAATTGAAGTTCTGAAGAGATGTTAGGGCTGAATATCAATGTTTGGGAATCATCTAAAGTGATAATTACTGTCTTAGAAGTTGATAAGAGAAACAAGTAAGAGGCTGGAGAGAGGAGAAGAAAAGGAGGAGGAGGAGGAGGAGGAGGAGGAGGAGGAGGAGAAGAAGAAGAAGAAGAAGAAGAAGAAGAAGAAGGAGGAGGAGGAGGAGGAGGAGGAGGAGGAGGAGGAGGAGGAGGAGGAGGAGGAGGAGGAGGAGGAAGGAAGGAAAAGGGGAGGGGGAAGGGGAAGGAGGAGGAGGAGGCAAAGGAGGAGAAGAAAAGAAGGAGGAGAAGAAGGAGAAGAAGAAGGAGAAGGAGAAGGAGAAGGAAAAGAGGGAGAAGAAGGAGAAAGAAGAAAGAAGAAGAGAGAGGAAGAAGAAGGAGGAGATACAAAACAGAGTTTTGAGGCATATCCATAGAATAGGAATATGATGTAGCAAAAGATACAGAGAAGGAGAAATCACAGTGATAAAAGGAGAAGCAACAGAGAGAAACTCTAACCTGGATTCTATGTTCTAGGCAGGCCCCTCCCAACTCTGACATTATATGTTTTAACGTTTTATCCTGCTCAAATCTGGAAATGATTGTCCAAAGACTTTTCAAGTTATATATGGTCTTCTTAGCTCTTAAACTTTATATCCTAAGGAAAACCTGGGTTTGAACTCTGCTAGTTGTGAGACTCTGGGCAAGTCATTTCAACTCTCTAAGGCTCACTTAAGAGTGTGTGTGTGTGTGTGTGTGTGTGTGTGTGTGTGTGTGTGTATGTGTGTGTATGTGTGTATGTAGATGGATTCAGTGACCTCTAAGTGAGGAGAGGAGAGTCATTTGCTGATCTCTAGAGTGTCTACAAGTTGGGGAAAGAGACCCAGAACACACTTTCTCTTCTCTCCTACAGCCACCCCCTCTCCTCTTGGAGAGTTGGATATTCAGATTCTTCTTTAGTCTCCCCTCCACCGACTCCCCCCATCCAGGTGCCCAGACTCACCGTGTGCATCGATGCCTCACTGATCTCTGGGCTCCTCTGGGAGTTGATTCAGCCCTCAGTTAAAGGACAAGGAGGGAGTAACTGGGATTGATCCACAATTGCATAATTTGTGGTCAAGACAGCACATAATCCCCATCAGGGCAACTTTCTGGTTATGAGTAGGAGGTGGAAGAACTCAGCTCATCACACTTCCTCCTGGCAGACTGTCAGATTCAGTTCCTAACCCAGAGGCCCCTGACCCCTCTCAGGAATCCAGGTCTCCATCTCCCGTCACTGTCTCCTTTGGCCATCCAGAGACATGCATAGGGATGTAGGGCACAGAAAGAGAAGGAAAGGGAGACTGAGACCTTTCCCCAGCTTGTGTTCCTAGACTCTCTCCCCTAGGTGTTCCCTGGGCAGAGGCCCCTTCTCCCATCCCCCTCTAAGGATCTTTTCCCCTCCCTTCACCAACATTGGATTTTTTGGGAACACTGAGGTTTTTGTTTCAAATGAGCAAGTGACTGGAATGTTTACTAGGGAGAAGTGACCAGAGAAAAACAGGGAGATAGGGAGGAGTAAGAAAAAGACCCAGAGAAACTGAGAAATAGGGAAATCTTGAGACAGAGAAACGGAGGTAAAGAAAGATGAGAGATTCAGAAGAGATAGAGAAAAAACAGCAATGTATACACGTGGTGACAGAGCTGTGCACATCCCTAGGTCTGAGTCTATACCCATCTTCAATTCAGACCCGTACTACCCTGGTTAACTTTATCCTGATACTAGAACAGGACCTAGAAGAGGGGGGTGTCAGGACATCTGAGATCCTGAGGAATAAGACCAAGAGTTCAGGATGTCTGGGTCCCTGTGACAGTAGATACATGTAGTTTTGAGAGTGGTGAAGGCTCTGGGGTTTTTATTTGGCATATGATAAAAAATCGTGGGGAGATAACCCTGGATGTGGGAAAGGAAGGAGGAGGAAGAGGACTGAGTTGTGGCTCCAGCTGACCCAGGGAATTAGTTCCTTAATTTGTCTGTCTGACCTCCTGATGTTACCTCATTATACCCCATACCTTCCCTTCCCATTGAAGCAACTTGCCTACCTCCACCCATTCAGTACTTCCTGCAGGCAGGAGATGGACCCACAGGAATAGAGACACAAAGAAATAAGGCAGAGGGATAGAGGCAACAGAGAGGGACAGAGACAGGACAGAGAGGAGACATCAAGATATTTATAGTGAGCAATATAGAGGACACAGAGAAGAAGACAAAGGGAAAGAGAGATGGGGAGAGAAGAGAAGAGGAGAGAAAAAAGAAGAGAGAGACAGAAGAAGAGAAGAGGACAATGAAAAGAGAGAGACAGAGGACAAAGAAGACAGACAGACAGAGAGAACAGAGAAGAGAGAGAGAAGAGGAAAGGAGAGGAAAAAGAAGAGAGAGACACACAGAGGCAGACAGAGAGACAGAGGGAGGAAGAGAAGAGGACAAAGAAGAGAGACAGGGAGGACAAAGAATAGAGAGAGAGAGAGAGAGAGAGAGAGAGAGAGAGAGAGAGAGAGAGAGAGGACAGAGGAGAGAGAGAAGAGGAAAGGAGATGAAAAGGAAAAGAGAGAGACACACACCTACAGAGGCAGACATACAGACAGACAGAGACAGAGGACAAACGAGAGAGGACAATGAAGAGCCAGAGAGTCAGAGAAAAAGATGGAAAGAATGAGAGAGAGAGAAGAAAAGAGGAGAGGAGAGGAAAAAGAAGAGACCGAGAGAGAGACAGAGGAAGAGAAGAGGAAAAAGAAAAGAGACAGTTAACAAGGAAGACAGACAGACAGACAGACAGAGCGAGAGAGAGAGGACAGAGAAGAGAGAGAGAGAGAGAGAGAGAGAGAGAGAGAGAAGAGAAAAGGAGAGGAAAAAGAAGAGAGACACAGAGGCAGACAGAGAGACAGAGAGAGGATGAGAAGAGGAACAAGAAGAGAGACAGAGACAGAGACAGAGAGAGACAGAGACAGAGAGACAGAGAGACAGAAAGAAAGACAGAAAGAGACAGAGAAACAGAGAGAGACAGAGAGAGAGAGAGAGAGAGAGAGAGAGAGAGAGAGAGAGAGAGAGAGAGAGAGACAAATTCCAAGGCAAGGGGAGGGGATGGCTCTGACCCAAACCCAGAATCTCCCACTCAGTCCCATTTTAGAATATTTTTGAAGCTCCGGAATAGAGGCTGAGACCAGCAGCCTGGGTCCCCAAAGGATGTGAGGTCTGGGGGATCGGAGTGCCTGGGCCCCCAGGGAGGCAGAAGCTGGGGGCCCACATTCCTGGGTCTCTGTGGCCGCCTGCTCCCGAGCTCCAGTTTTAGAAACATCTGGTTTTATACAGCTGCTCTGCCTCCCCTCCCCCCTCCTGATTCACAGGCTCTCCCTCTTTCCCTCCTCCCCTCCCCTCCCCCCCGTCCAGGGCAGGCTGAGGGGTGACTGGACGTCTAGGTCCTGGCTCCAGGGTCAACTTCCGCCCTCCTGTCACGGCCTGACACGCTCCAGCCCAGGCCTGGCCCCGGCTTAGCCTCCGCCCCTGGAGTTTGTAGGAGGGAGAAAAGGAAAAAAGGCAAAAAGGGAAAGAGGGAGGAAAGAGGGGGAGAGAGGATTGGGGTCGCCCTCTGGCTTCATTCACCTCCAGCCTGGGAAAAATGGATCTGCTCCCCCCAAATAAAAGCTAGCTGCAGGTTCAGAGTTCTCTCCTCCTCCAACTCCCCCCTTTTTGACAGGAGAGAGAGAGAGAGAGAGAGAGAGAGAGAGAGAGAGAGAGAGAGAGAGAGAGAGAGAGAGAGAGAGAGAGAGAAATGAAAAAAATGAATTGCTTTGAGTCTAGGGCCTCAGGGTCATGGACTGGGGAGACAAGGGGGAGCAGGCACCTGAATACCATCAGTAGCCCCTGATGTTGGTCATTTCCCCTCTAGTGTGACTCCGTTTCCAGTCTGGGTTGGGCCCTGTCAGGAGCTCCCAGAGGAGTCTGAACTACCCCTGAGCTCATGTCTGAGAATGGTAAGGAGCACTTGCCCCCCGCCCCCAGCCCTTTGCCCTTCAGCCCTCACCCTACTTCCCAGCATCGCTCCTAATCCAGGGCAACGGTCTCTCAGGGAGACTCCAAAATACAAGGGTGATTTAAATCCGCAAAGTCGCACACACATAGCACTGATTCTGACCCTGGGGCTCATGAATTTAGCATTTGCCATACTGTTAAAAATTATTTAAATTTTTTTAAAAATTAAAATGTTGCCAAATTGTTAAAATATTGTTCAAAAAAGATTTTGATAACACTCCTTCAAATGAGTATGGCTTTCCTCTGGCAGACTGTACTGATCTTGGGTAGGGTCTGCCAGACTTCAGCACACTGACAAAGGGGTCGAGGACCCCCTTGTCAGAGAGACTCCCAGAGGAGAGAGACTCAGAAACACCCAGAGACTCAGAATCAGAGGAGAGATTTGGACAGTCAGAAGAACAGAGACCCAGAGGGACCCAGAGAGTCTGAGACACAGTCTCAGAAACAGACTCTCAGAGACACAGAGACACAGAAATACAGAGATACGTAAAGGCTGAGAAATCTGGAGTCACAGAGACCCAGAGACAGAAAGATCCAGAGACATGAATACAGACTGAAACATATAAAAGTTATTACAGACCCAGACTCACAGAGGTTTACAGAGACAGAGACAGAGATCAAAGGACAAAGACTTAGAGAGACATGAATACAGACTGAAACGTAAAAGTTCAGAAATATAGACCCAGAGACACACAGATTCCCATAGATTTACAGAGACATGAATACAGATCAAAACTCAAGTTCATAGACTCAGAGAGACATGGATTCACAGAGATTTACAGAGATTCAGAGATCTGCAAAATCATACAATGGCTCAGAAATACGAGACTTGGAGATGTAGAGACCTACAGACACTTAGAAATACAAGGGGCAGCTAGGTGGCTCAGTGGATAGAGCACCCACACTGGAGTCAGGAGGACCTGAGTTCAAATGTGACCTCAGACTTTTAATAATTCCCTAGCTGTGTCACCTTCGGCAAGTTACTTAACCCCATTCCCTTGCAAAACAAACAAAAAAAAAGAAATACAAGAAGGACTCACAGACATCCAAACGTTCAGAATCATAGAGACTTCCAGAGACTCTCCTCCAGAAGGAGACACTGGCTCTCCAGGCCTCAGGTGGGAAGGGGTTCGCCCGCTTGGTGGTATTCTCTGGGGATCTTTCTCCATTTCCTGAAAAACCTGCAGCCTTGGCTCTGCTCTTTCCTAGTAGCTGGCAGTTTTCCCTCTTGGGTCCTGGGATACCTAGATTTCTCCTCTCCTGTCCCAGAAAGAAATCTAAAGACGTATGTCTTTGACCATTGGCAACATGGCCCGGAGCTAGACTATGAAGGCGAGAAGTCCAGGACACAGAAGGATTTGAGGAGGATGTAGGAGGGGGAGCTTGGTGAACCATTGCTCTTCCATTACACTATCAAAAACTTAGAACAATTTTCCCCTCCAAACCCATGAAGTCAACCGTTTGATTCCAATCCCACTGTACCGTGCCCCACCCCAGGCTTGAACCACGTTTTCTGTTCTCCTGAGCAGCAAAGGGAACCAGGACTCCCAGCATCTCAGAGGCAGAAGAAGCCTCAGTAGTCTTGTGGGCTACTCTATCAACAAAGGGTTGTCCAGGCTTTGCCTAAAACCCTCTGAGGAGGCCAAATCTACCACCTCCTGAAGCAAATCAAAGAACCCACTTAAAGGGACTCAGACATAGTCCTGGAGAGATTCAGACACTCTACAGGCACAGCCACATGGAGGAGAGGCAAAGGGGATTCAGAAGACAGAGAGAGGAAGGGGGAGAGACAAGAGAAAGACAGACAGAGAGAGACAGAGAGAGAGAGAGAGAGAGAGAGAGAGTGTCACAGAGATACAAAAACAGACATTGAGAGAGAGACAAAGAGGGACAGAGGCAGGGAGGAAGTCAGAGAAAGAGAAGACACAGAGAGAGGAGAGGGAGAGAAAGAAAGATGGAGAGAGGGTGGGGAAAGAGAACAGAACAGAAAGATTGAGAAAGAGAGAGAAAGAGAGAAAGGCAGACGGAGACAGAGAGAGAAACGGAGAGAGAAAAGGAGGGGAGATAGTGAAGTGACAGAAAGTGAAGGGAGACAGAGAGAGAGGAGAGGTGGAGAAAGGAGAGACGAGAAAGAAGAAAGGGAAAGACAGAGACAGACAGGAGAGAGAAAATACTCTGAAAAACAGTCCCAGATCTAGGGGGAAACAAAGGCCAGGTTACTTCTCCCTGCCTCAGGAGTTGGTGGCAGGACAAACACTTGTCATACATATTATGGTGGAGAATCCAATCCCTATCCAGAATAGTCTTGTGGGCTCCAGTTAATTGACCTCGGGCAAATCTCTCAACCTGGGCGGCCTCAGTTTCTTCATCTGTAAAAGCAGGGGGTGGAGCTGGATGGTCTGTATGATCTTTCCCAGTTCTCCAGTTTTGATCCTGCTGGGGTGCTCATATGTCCCTGGGTACTCCAGCCCCAGTCCCAGAGTTACTTTTTTCCTCCCATCATCCTGAGCCCCCAAATCATCCTCTCTTTGAGAGCTCAGCTTAGGAAACAAAAGGTAATGGAAAGAAAGAAAAACTCCCAGAACTGGGAGGAAACTGGTCTCATCTAGGTTAACTTAACAAGAGAAGGGATTTCTTCTATAACGTCCCTGACTAGTGTTCATCCAGGCTCTGCCCCATCTCCTCCAGTGAAAGGGAGCTCACTGTCTACTAAGTAAGGCACCATTTGTTGTTACGCTGGGGAAGACCTGAGCTCCAATCCAGCTTCAGATACTTATTAGAAGTGGGACTCTAGCTAAGTCACATCACCCGTGTGTCTCAGTTTCTCTCATTGTAAAATGGGGTTAATAATAGCACTATCTCCCAGGGATGTTGTTGTGAGGATCAAATATATTTTAATTATGTAATTATAAAATGCTTGGCACAGTTCTCAGCATCTAGCAAGCACCATATAAATATTATTATTGATCTCCGTCCCTTTCTCTTTCTCTGGCTCTATCTGTCTTTTCTCTATCTCTCTTTGTCCCTTTCTCTCTCTGTCTGTATCTCTTCTCTCTGTCTCTCACTTTCTCTGTCTATCTCTGTCTTTAGTGCATCTCTCTTTCTGTCTTCCTCCCACCCCAATATGACCTTTCAGGTACTTAAAGGGACAGTCAGATGCTTGTCTTCTTTTTCTCCAGGTTAAACTTTTCTGTAATTTGTTCCACTGGATGGTATTAATTCTTTCCCTTTACTACTCTCCCCATTCTGTCACTCCCTTCTTGATACTGGCATAGCATCCAGAATAGAATGCTATCCTGCAGACATGGCCTGCCCTGAGTACGCTACAATGAAACCAACTTCATATTCCTTGTCCTAGATGCCATCTTCTTCTTAATGTGTGCCAAGGATCACATGGACTTTTATGTTAGCCATATCCCATTGTTGGCTCCTATTACCCCAGATCCTTTCCCTGCAAAGTTATTTTGCTAAGCCTCTGCCATCTTGTAGTCAGACCATCAGGTTTTCGGATTTCATTTAGTCCTCTTATTAAATTTCAACCATTCAGATCTGTCAACATCTTTTGGTTTCCTGACTCAGTTATCCTAAAACTTAGGTATCCTTCCCAGATCATCTCTAAACCAATAAACATGCCATCTGGGCCACCATCCACATTATTAATTAATATCTTAAATAGCACAGGGTCAAAGAGAGATCCCTGTAGTACTAGAGACCTCCTTTTATATTGACTTCGATATATTAATTTTTGGGGGGGCTGGTCTTTTAACTAGTCTTGAATGAATTGAACTGTATTAGTCATTATTTAGTCATTTGATCTGTCTGAAGACTATGAGAGACTTTGTCAAATGTTCAGATAAAATACTCTAACATCCTTCTGATCTATTAGCAACATCCAAAAGACAAAAAATAGAAGTGTGGCTAGTCTGATATGATTTGTTCTTGATGAACACAATCAATTTTCTTCAGCATAGCTCTTCCTTCCAAGTGTTCACTCCAGGAGATATCCATTCAGGTTCTTGGACTATTTGCTTTCTATTTTGGGTTCTGAATGCTTAGCATCTTGTCTGATGGATAGCATCCCATAATCCTTAATGAATACAGTTTAATTCATTCACATTCCTTTGAAAATAACTTGGCTCCTGAAAATCTGGAAAGTCTTTGTCTTTATTTGATGCTGTGGAAGTCTCTACTCTTATTCTTCATCATCCTTCATCAAATTTATTTATATGTCCTAAAAATAAATATATTTATATGTAAATATATGAATAATTTAGTATATTTATAACTTTATATGTATGTATATAATTGGTGTATATATATATATATATATATGTATATATGTATATACTAGTTACTAAAGAAAATCATTCTTTTTGTACCTGGAGATCTAGTTTGTTTAGATTTAATGACTTGAGTTCATTGAGGGCATTGAATTATTTGTTGTCTTTATCATCTCTACTCCCTGTTGACCATTCCTGTTCTGTCCTTGCCCTGCTAAAAACCATTTTGCTTGGTCAGGTAAACAGAAGCAACAAAAAGGTTTGAGTAGTTCTGCCTTCTCTTCATTGTTTATTTCCTCCTTTAGTCACATTCACCTTGCACGGTGGGTGTTCTTATCTCCTTGCCATCTTCCTCTTAACTTTCTCTTGTGCTTAAAAAAGCATAGGAAATGCTATTTAAATGCTAATTGACTTGTCTCTTGCCCCCCAGTAGAGCTCAAAAAAACTATCTGAATGATCCTCAGCATTCATTACCAACCTCAGATCATTCTGAACTTTAGTCATTCTTATAAAGAGAGGGGGGGGCTTGCTTGGAGAAGGGAAACAGAAGGAAAAGGAGTGTATGGAGAGGGAAAATCAGAGAAAGTATGGGAAGAGAATTAGGTGGAATACTGGTAGAAGGAGAGATGAAAGGAGATAAGGAAGAGATGAAAAGAATTGGGGAGAGAGGAAGATAAGTGATGAAGAGAGTTGGAGAGATGGGGAGGTTGGGAATATAGGGAGATATGGGAAAACTTTGGGGAAAAGGAGATATGGGGAAGATGAAGGGAGACAGGGAGGGATACAAAGCATGTGAGGGAGTGAGAGATGGGAAAAGTTGTTGGAAAATAAGGAGAGATGGCAAATATGGGAGGGAGAGACATATGGGGAGATAGAGAGAGATAAGGGGACATAGGGAGAGAGCAAATGTGGGAGGAGGGAGAGATAGAAAGATGGGGAACATGTGGAGAGATGGAGGGAGATGTGGAGTTAGAGGGGAGAGATGGGAGATGGAGGAAGAGGTGGGAACATAGGAAGAGGTGTGATATGGGAGAAGATGGGGGAGGAGATGACTGGTGAGAGGAGGCTAGAAGGTTGGGAAGTGACTGGGGAATTCCTTTTCCTACTCCCACCTCCCCTCTCCCTAGAGACAGAAAGATACGGAGTAGTCTTGGCAGTAGAGGATGGGGTCCTAGAGACAGGGACGCAGAGGAGGAGGCTAGGAAGGGGGTTCGGGTGGGGGCCTAATATCGGGAATCGGGTGGGGCAGTCACTACTGCCATGACCTCAGATCTAAGGGGCCCAGCCCAGTTCTGACGTCAGCCCCCAACTACAAATGCTCCCCCCCAACAGACTGGGTAAAGGAGAGAGAGAAAAACGGACTCTGGAAGGGCAGGGAAGAAGGAGCCCAAAGAACATGGGACAGGTGTGTTTGTTAATGTGTGTCTGTAGGAGTGTGTTATCACACGCCACATATGTGAAAGAGAAGATGAATTGGAGTGTCTGTCTCTGTGCCTGTCTGTATGGGTTGGATGGTGTGTATGAGGGTGGGTTTCTGAATGTCTATCGTTATCATGATATATTTGAATTAGGTCAAAAGTACTGTCGATGATAGTGTGGGAACCATGGTGGCGTGTATGTGGCTATGCCTCTGTCTGTGTATCTGAGTGTGAGTGTGTGTGTGTGTGTGTGTGTGTGTGTGTGTGTGTGTCTGTGTGTGTCTCAGCATGGTAAAGGGGGGAGAGAGCAGTGCTTCAGTTTCCCTCTCTGTTGTCATGGATAGGCCAGGAGCATTAGGGATAGGACAGCTCAATGGACTGAAGAGATATGGAAGTGGAGGGGGAGAGAGGTTAGACTAGGTCGAGTCTGGGTTGAGTCTGGGTTGAGGCAGACAAATGGACAGATGCCGAGCTCACTCGTGACCAGAGAGACCAGGCTTTTCTGCCTCTTGGAATCCAGAGATAAAAAAAATCATCTCATCATCTTTTCTCTCTGAGTTCCTCTTCTGTGTCCAGTTTCTCTGGGTTAGGGCAATGGATGACAGACAGGAAGGAGGAAATGGGGGCCTTACCCTTGGGGAACCCACAGCCTCTCTGTGGAGATGCCCACAGTCTGACAAAGCTGTAGAGGGTTCCCTGGAGATGGCACTGACCTCTTATCCCTTCTGGTCCCTTTCTCTTTCTGACTGGACCTCAGTTTCCTATAGTGAAATTGGGGTTGGGGGGGACCAGATGATCCCTGAGATCCAGTATAATTTTTGGTTTCCTCCTTTTGTTGCAGGACATCCCCAAATCTGGTCCCCGCCGTGTCTGGTCTGGGCCCCTTCGCCGGCTCCTGACAATAGCCTTTGCCCTGCTGATCTTAGGTGGCATGACTTGGGCCTATGCTGTGGGGGTACCCTTGGCCTCCGACCATTATGGCCTCTTAGCCTTTGGCCTCTATGGAGCCTTTCTCTCAGCTCACTTGGTGGGCCAGAGTCTCTTTGCCTACCTGGAACACAGGCGAGTGGCCTCCCGGGCAGCCCAGGGTAAGCCAAAATGCTCCCGGAAGGTGGCATTGACCATCTCGGCCTACCAAGAGGATGCTGACTACCTACGACAGTGCCTACTGTCAGCCCGGGCCTTACAGTACCCTAAGGAACGCCTACGGGTGCTGATGGTTGTGGATGGCAACCGAGAGGAGGACATGTACATGGTGGAGATGTTCCGAGAAGTGTTTGAGGCTGAGAACCCTGCTACCTATGTGTGGGATGGAAATTATCACCAGCCATGGGCTCCCCAAGTGTCGGGGGACAGCGGCAAAGCTGGAGAGGTGGAGGCCGGTGGCTACGTAGAAGTAGAAGCTGAAGACCCAGGACGGCTGACCGTGGAGGCCCTGGTGAGGAGTCATCGATGTGTGTGCATAGCTCAACGTTGGGGTGGCAAGCGAGAGGTTATGTACACAGCCTTCAAGGCCCTCGGGGACTCCGTGGACTATGTGCAGGTAAGGGCTATTGGAAACCAAGAACCCTGGGTCTCTGAGACTTCCTCTGTTGTCATAAAGCCCCTGACTTAATCTCAAACCCTTCTGCCTCTAATCTCTTCAGATTCCTAACTCCTAACCCCAGGACTCCTCTCATCCTTTGATCCTTTCAGAACCCGATCCACTCTGATCCCTTAGAGTCCTGAGTCACTTTAACATCTCTGATTTTCCAAAATTTATACCTCTCAGCCTTGTAACCCCCACCCCAAGCTCTGACTGCCAGTCCTTCAAATAGGGATGGTCACACTGGGCTTGTGTTCAAAGTGCAGAGGGCCTGCTTCAGTGAGTAATTACAGGAACTCTATTCTTAATGTGTTCAAATTTCCAAGGGAAGGAGTAAGTTTAGAGGTGATAGGATCTATGAGGTTACTGAGCTGCCCAGAGCTTGGAGGTTACTTCTTCTGATCCTCCAAATCTCTAGACTCCTGGCTACTGGTGCCTGACCCCGTATCTTGGACCCTAGGTGTGTGACTCAGACACCAGGCTGGATCCCATGGCGCTGTTGGAGTTGTCCCGAGTGTTGGATGAAGACATGACTGTTGGGGCAGTGGGTGGTGACGTGCGGATTCTCAATCCTCTGGACTCCTGGGTCAGCTTCCTGAGCAGTCTCAGGTACTGGGTGGCCTTCAACGTTGAGCGAGCCTGCCAGAGCTACTTCCGATGTGTGTCTTGTGTCAGTGGTCCTCTTGGTGAGTTCAGTCAGATGCTCTTGGCGATTAGGGGGTTGGAGAAAATTGGATAGAGAGATGGCCTATGACTGGGATAGAGATGGAGATGGGGATAGGGTCAGGATTCAGGGTAGGTGTGGAGAAGAGCAGGAGAATGGGGCAGAGAATGGGATAGGTGTGATAAGGATGAAGGACAGGGGTGGAGGAAGGAATGAGGTTGGATGCATAGAGGGATAAGTTCAAGGCTGATGTTGAAGGTGGGCTTTGGGATATGACTAAGGGTGAGGTGAGCATAGGATTAGGAAGCATGGGGATAGGATGGCAATGGGATGGGAATAGGGATATACATAGGAAGATAAGGATGTGGAAAAATCATGGCTAAGACAATTGAATTAAAATGGGAATAAAGACAGCAAGATCGATGATGATGGAGCTAGGGAGAGCTGTAATGTTTCTGAAAGAGTTAGAGATGATCTTGGTCACAAGAATGGAGAAGGGGATAGGAGCAGAGAAGACAGAGATGGGGATAAGGACAGAGATGAAGGTGAGGGAGATGGAGATGATATCAGGGATAGGGGATGGGGATGGTCAAGATATTGGTGAGAGGAATGGGCTGGGGACAAGGTCGTCCACAGGGATGGCATGGCATTGGGGCTGGAGATATGGATAGAGATGAGGAGGGAGATGGGGCACTGTTGATGGGGGAAGTATGGATGTAGGGATGGGCTGGCTGTTGGCTTGGGAAGTGAGCTTACTGAGGTCTCTCTGCATCTTGTAGGTCTATATAGGAATGACTTATTGCAGCAGTTCCTGGAGGCCTGGTACAACCAGAAGTTCTTGGGCACCCACTGCACTTTTGGGGATGACCGCCATCTCACCAATCGAATGCTCAGCATGGGCTATGCAACCAAGTAAGGAGGAAGCTGAGGAATATACCAGATTTAGAGAAGGGGGGGTAGAAAAATCAGGGTGGTAGATTAAGTGCCACTGAGGGAGCTGGGCTGTATTAAGTGACTGGGGAAATGAATAACAAGTTTATTCAAGTACTCAAGTAATTCAAGTAATCAAGTATTAAGTATGATATCTCTAAATTAGTCTGTAAAAACGACAAATGGGTAATGGATTATACCAATGTTCACAAGGCAGAATGTGCTTTACCAAATGATTGTGTTGGGGATGGAGTGGGTAACATTGACTGGGGAAGTAGGCAAGATGTGAAGGTGGATTATGCCAAGTGGCATAATAACTCAGAAATATCTCTTGTAAATCATGAGATTTAAGGGTTACAAAAATCTTTCCTCAACCCACTCTTGTGAGGTAGGGAGAGCAAATAGCATTAACCCAACCTACAGGGGAGGGAACTGAGGTACAGAGAAATTTGTTTCCCTCTGTCCTTTGGAACTAAGGAGAACAGTCTCATTTCTGTTCCAAATAATGAACCTTTAAAGAATTTGAAGCCAGGTTTCATATCTTCTCCTCAGCCCCTTCTGCTACAAGTCTTCTCCTAGTTAAACACCTGTAGTTCCTTTATCTGCCATGGTCACAAGACCTTTCACCATATGGAATTTCTCCCTTAAACATTTTCCCTAGGTCAATATTCTCCCTCAAAGTAGTGTCCCAAGCAGAATACAGTACTTCAGATGTCATCCAATCAAAAGAGAGTATGGCAACCCCCCCCCCCCCCCACAGTCCTTCACACCCTGCCTTTCTCTGTTCAGTCTGAGATCCCATCAGCTTTTTTTTGGAAGGGTGACTCACACTTTATTTGCAGCCCATTAAAACACTCATATCTTTTTGGATGTAACATGGTTTTGGCTACATTTCATACTTGGAGGGGTGCTCTTTTTGAACCTCAAGTCTAATATTTGACACATATCCTTATGAGATATGGCCCCTTATTCTAACGTGTAGAGACCTTCAACCCTGACCCTACTATCCAACAAACTACCTCTTCCTCCCAGCTTTTTATCATTTGCAAATTTTGAAAGCATGCCTTCCAGCCGAGCTCAGAACCTTACAAGCTTGGGTGACTCCACCTTGTCTGCCAGTGTTTTCTCTTCTTTAAAGTGTGGATAATGATAGCATCTCTATTCCAGGGTTGTTCTCAGGATAAAAGAAGATATTTGTGGAGTACTTGCAAAGCTTTAAAGGCTATATAAATGATAGATATTATTACTGCTCTCATCATTTATGATCACCTTTATCCAAAGCATTGGTAAATGTACAAAACAGCACTGCTCCAGGAGGGACCCTCTTCTAAACTGACGTTGAATCTTTAATCATGGGTCACACCGTTCAACCAAGTTTTTAACCCATTTAATCATATTTTCAACTAGCTTGTGTCTTTTCATCTTTTCTAAGATTTTGTCAAACGTACTCCCTAAATCTAAGTAAACTAGATCCCTAGCAGTCTCCAGTCTTGCTTTGATGCTCAGATAATAACAATAATATTTATATAATCTTTTAAGGTCCGCAAAGCTCTTTGTACAAACATGAACTCGTTTGACCCTCAGAACAACCCTGGGGTATGGGGGCTATTATTTTAAAGATCAAAAAACTGAGGTAGAATCCAGAAGCTCATAGCTAGGAACTCCAAGTTGGGCAATCTATCCACTGTGCCATCTAGCTGCTTAGATACTTCATTGTACTCAGTGACACAAATCTTGACCCATTCTCGACTTCTCATTCTATGGGATTCTTATTTATGTTCTTCCATCAATTGTCTCCAAGGGGTCTCATCCATCATCCTGAGGGTCTCCTTCTGGATTTCTCTACTTTACATGGATGCTACTGGATTGTCGGGGCTTTCCCTTCATCTCATTACCTGACTGGTCCATGTTCTTCTATCTAAGAACATGTCCAATGGCACCTTTTCATCTTTGGTGACACTTCTTGGGTGGCAATGTGCTGTGACTTATTCCCTTCCATCCCAAGCCTTTCCCTTTGTGGGATTTTCAACTTTAATTCTCTGAAGGCTAAGGTATTCCATGCCTGGAAGTCATATGGCATCTGAGGTTCAATAGATAGGACCTTGTTTCTGAGAGAAGTTTGAGAGATCATTAGAATGTACTAACCTCAAGGACATTCTGGCCCACTGACCTCCTCCTGGACAATCTAATTTTAGCTCCACATCCCTGTGCAATATAGATAGCATATATAGACTAATGGCACATAGGTTTTCCATCCAACTGACTCACATATTTTGGGATCTTGATGCCCTTTGTCATCCGCAGACAGGAGCATCTGCAGGAACTTTACCATGTGTAGGAAATCTTTTTTTCCAGTTGGGCCCTATATGGCAGGTTCTTCATGACAATAGTCAGTCCTCTCCCTCTTTTACTTCTTGATATTACTTGTCAAAGGGTTATAGAAGAAATGATTGTGTTCTACCATTCTAGTTGAGATAGAAATGGAGGTAGGGACTGAACTTGGGCTTTTATTATTATTTATTATTCCAGATGCGGAAACTACCTCAATCAGTGCAGGTTGGCATCTTGCTGCAACTTAGAATAGTCTAGTCATCTGAAGGTTCTTGTCTTAGTCATACTACACTGTCAGAAGTGGATTGGAATTCAGATCTTCTGATGTCCTTTCTGGTATACCAGATTTCCTTTGACCCGTCTAGTTACCTGGACAAAAAAATGAGAACAGCTGGCGGTGTGGATCAATTGAGATGTTTGTAAACCCTAGTGTAGGGCAAATGGCTGGTGCTGGATAAATTGGGTTCAAATCCTGTTTCTGTCACCTACTTCCCATGGGTGAGACCTTAGACCTCTCTGTCTTTCAGTTTCCCCGCATGTTACATACTGATGTCGTTTTGGTCTTCTTCAATAAAGATAAGGAGCAATTGATGACTTGGACTAGATGAGGCAGGTAAAGAGTCAGCAGGGGAATTAAGTGCTAGTCTCAGAGCCAGGAAGGCCTGGCTTGGGATATATTTTGTTTCAATACTCCAGGGTCCTCCCTGAGACTATAAGGTGCTGACTGCATTGGCAGGCGACTTTCCTTGCAGAGAAGGTACCAACCTGCCCTGGTAGAGGGGGTCGCCCATGCCGATAGAGACCCGGTCCTGTCCCTGTGCCAGATCTGGGGTGACCCCTCCTCTGTCCCTCCAGGTACACGTCGCTGTCCCGCTGCTACTCCGAGACTCCGGCGTCTTTCCTGCGCTGGCTGAGCCAGCAGACGCGCTGGTCCAAGTCGTACTTCCGAGAGTGGCTGTACAACGCGCTGTGGTGGCACCGGCACCACGTGTGGATGACCTACGAGGCTGTGGTGTCCGGACTCTTCCCCTTCTTCGTGGCGGCCACCGTGCTGCGCCTCTTCTACGCCGGCTCGCCCTGGGCGCTCCTCTGGGTGCTCCTGTGCGTGCAGGGCATCGCGGCGGCCAAGGCGGCCTTTGCCGCCTGGCTGCGGGGCTCGCCCCGCATGCTGCTCCTCTCGCTCTACGCGCCCCTCTACATGGGCGGCCTCCTACCGGCTAAGTTCCTGGCTCTGGTCACTATGAACCAGAGCGGATGGGGCACTTCTGGCCGCCGCCGCCTGGCCGCCAACTACATGCCGGCCCTGCCGCTGGCCATCTGGGCTGCGCTGCTGCTCGGGGGCCTGCTGCGCAGCCTGGTCCACGAGGCCCAAGCGGACTGGACCGGCGAGGCCCGGAGGACCGAGGCCCGCTACCTGGCCATCGGAGCAGCCGCCTATGCGACCTACTGGGTGCTCATGCTGGCTCTCTACTGGGGCGGAGTCCGCAGGCTCTGTCGGCCCAGGGCTGGAGGCTACCAGGTGTCGGTGTGACGGCCCCTCAGGGAGGCAGTTGTGGTGGCCGCCGGACTGGAACGTCGGGGACCTAGGTTCCGTCTCAGCCGGACCACTTTCTGGGGGCTTGCTTGTGGCAGCAAGCCTGTCATGCCTCGAGAGGACATGGATTCAAATCCTCATTCTGTCACTTACTCCTTGTGGCATGCCAATTCCCCTTCTCTTGGCTTCTTTGCCCATTTGTAGAGTGATTTCTGGATCTGGGGTTTTATTGGGTTAGGGAGTTCCAAATAAGGAACGTGATGATGTTTGTCCTTCATTCTCGAAGAAGCCCATGACAGCAGGGAGCACGTTGGATCAGGGAACCTGATTCCTTCCAACTCTAAGATCCTGTGACTTGGCCTGTTTCTTACTACCACTACTTAGGTGACCTTGGACAAATCATTTCCATCCTCGGGGCCTCAATTCCTCCTCGGATGGAGGCCAGATTCCACTTCTCAGCTGAGGACCCTTCCAGGACCAAGGCCAGATCCTTTCTCCTTTCTTGGACACGGGGGCTGGGTGCCGGGGCAGCTGTGTGACTTTGGGAAGGCCTCAGCTTTCTTCTCTGGAGAAGTTATGGGGGTGGAGTGGGATGGGGTGGTGTTCAGCTCAGGGATAGGTGCTTGGCTTTCCTTTGTGATTTTAGGAAAATGGAAAATGGAAGAGTGAGATGTTAGACTCAACACTCTGTTAAGAGTTCTTCCCAGCTGTGATGTTCATTGAAATTCTCTTCCTAGAGCTCTGGTCCCTTGGGATGTGTCAGAGATGGAGAGAGAGGCTCCCAGGGTCCTTATCTGAGCTCATGTCCTCTGGAAGCAAATACTGCAATTCCCAGCAAGCCTTGGGGATGACCTCCTCCTGCAGTCCCCAGATCACGAAAGGGGCTGATGGGAGTTGTAATTTAATTGGCTGTGCTGGGCTAGGCTGGACTAGGGACACCTGTGTCCTGAGGGGAAGGGGTATTTATTAGGCAGGAGGGGCGTCTTCTGTCCATGGGGATGAAGAGGCCACAGTGGCCTCTGACTCTGATCTTATTTAATTTTCATTCACCCAAAGAGCAATAAAGAATTTTATTTATTTTCTGATTCGTCGATGTGGTCGTTTTCTGAACGGCAGGAACTGGGGTATTAGGACTCCTGGATCTCTGAGGGAGGGGAAGGAGGTGGAGAGTCTGGACCAACTGGTACCTGAAGAGGGTGGGGCGGAGGAGTGAAGAGACCTTTTACCCAGGGGAACTTACAGTAAACTTGGGGGTCAAATTGTCTGACGTTTACCCTGAATTCCTGCAATCATAAGAATCTGTCCTGTCATTAGCTTCAGAAACCCTGAAGGTCATTGGAAAGATGCTGGATATGAAGCCTCAAAATCACAGCATTTCAGAGGCAGCCAGGACTCTGTTGACTAACCCTTTTTTTTTGTTTTTGTAAGGCAATGGGGTCAAGTGACTTGCCCAAGGGCACATAGTTACGCAATTAAGTGTCTGAGGTCAGATTTGAACTCAGGTCCTCCTGACTCCAGGGCTGGTACTCTATCCATTTCACCTAGCTGCCCCTGTGGGCAGCCCTTTCAGTTCCCTCCCTGTTCCCTATTCAAATCCCTATTATAAAATAGTCAACAATTGGTAATCTAATCTGCTGGAGATGGGTGCTACATACTGCCTCCTCCTGAAGCAGGCTCCCCACTTTGTGGCAGCAAGCCTATTATGCCTCGCGAGGACATGGATTCAAATCCTCATTCTGTCACTCCTTGTGGCATGCCAATTCCCCTTCTCTTGGCTTGTTTGCCCATTTGAAGAGTGATTTCTGGGGTTTTATTGGGCTAGGGAGTTCCAAATAAGGAACGTGATGATGTCTGGCCTTCATTCTTGAAGAAGCCCATGACAGCAGGGAGGTGATGCCATGACAGGCACATGAATTGGATGTGAGTGAGGGGCAGCTGTGCTGAAGCACCAACCTCACTTTCTCCTCCAGAGCCATAGATGGTCCTGGATATGAGGTGCTGAGTCCCCCAAGGTCACATAGTGTCAAGTGTCTGAAGCTGGATTCGAATTCCGACCTCAACTTCAGAAGTTCGGTGCTCTCTGCGCTGTGCCGCCTAGCTGCCCCTTCCAGGTGAGGAACAGCAATGCAGATAAAGGAACAATTTTGGCGCTTATAGGCTCATCCAGCTAAAAAGAGGGGCAAGATTGGAGAAACGATTTCTAGAGCTGGAGGAATCTGGAAAGTCATCTAGTTGACCCTTATTATTTTTCAGGCAAGAAATCTGAGACCCAAGGGCAGCTGGGTGGCGCAGTGGATAGAGCACTGCTCCTCGAGTCAGGAGGATCTGAGTTCAAATGGGACCTCAAACATTTGAGTGTGTGACCTTGGGCAAGTCACTTAACTCCATTACCTTGCAAATACCAACACAAAAACAACAAAAGAGATCTGAGGCCCAGAGAGCATGAAAGCCTTGCCTGAGATCCCAGGGGGGAGAGTTGGGATTGGAAGCAAGGACGACTGACTCCAAAGGTGGCATCCTGTCCAGGGCATCCCTCCCTCCCACCAACAAGAAAAAATGGCCGGCAGCCTCTGGAGTCCCTTTTGCTGCATCCGAGTCCCCTTGCCCATCCCGGCCTCAAGGCCCAGAAGCCCGGGCCCTGAGCAGTTACCGCAGTCCCTCAGGGGAGGCGAAGCAAGGGTTAAGCTGCAGTACGAGCCGCGCGTGCGCGGAGCAGGCATCTCCTGGCCCGACTCCCAGCCCCAGCTCGAGCCCCTTCCCGGGGTCTCGGCCCCCCCCTCCCCCGGCAGGTCCCCCCTCCCGCCAGTACGGACCCTGCGCTGCGCTTGCGCGGTCGGGCTTCCCAGCCTCGGCTCTCTTCCGAGCCTGAATTAACCCTTCCGAGGAGGCAGCGCATGGGCGAGGTCCGGGAGCCCAGGCTCCACTCGCTTCTTTTAAACTTGGAGGCAGATTGTGCCAAGAGGCTAGAGCCGGATTTAGAGGAAGATGCCTCGGGCTCCCATCTCCTCTCTGTCTCTTAGTACCTCTGGGCCTCAGTTTCCCCATCTGTAAAGTAAAGCTGGCCGAGATGACATGCCCCGTGAGACCCTGGTTCTCATAAAATCTGATATGATGAAGGTGAGGGTTTCCTGTGAGAAGGACAGATAGTTGTGTGTGTGGTATGGTTTTTTGGTTTTTGTTTTTTTTGCCATGCAATGGGGTTAAGAGACTTGCCCAAGGTCACACAGCTAGGTAACTATGAAGTGTCTGAGGCTGGATTTGAACTCAGGTCCTCCTGACTCCAGGACGGGTGCTCCATCTACTGCGCTACCTAGCTGCCCCTAAATTAGGATTGCATTTTTTGCCCCTATTTTTTCTTTTCTTTCTTTTTTGCAAGACAATGAGGTTAGGTAACTTGCCCAAGACCACAGAGCTAGGTAATAAGTATCTGAGGCTGGATTTGAACTCAGGACTTGCTGACTCCAGGGCTGGTGCTCTATCCATCCTGTCGTCTAGTTGCCCTGGTAAGGTTTTAACTCAAGGGGGCCAAACCCAAGGAAGGGGTTTGGGCACTCCCAAGTCATATAAACAGTATTTATTAACCTCCTACGAGTTGTAGGCAAAGGGTTGAAGGTTTTTTGTTTTGTTTTGTTTTTGCTCCCAGGAAGCTTACACTCCAGAGGGGTGTTCCAGACCTCCCCCTTCCCTAAATTTTAAATGCCTTTGGACCCAGGAAGCTAGACTGCTTTGCGTTAAAAAATATCTTTATTGGAGTGAATGGAGGAGAAGGGATGGAGGGAGTAGACCCTTTGGCTTTTTTACTCCTAACAACGATACAGCAACCTGGGGATGAGGTAGGGAGAAAGCAGATCTTTGTTAGGTCTCATGGTGCCTCCACAGCCCCTGGTGAGGGGGTCTGGGGGATCTGGCCTCCTGGGTGCTGAGGGAGGGGGTCACTCACATCCCCAGCAGGATGCAGCTCGTGGTCGCCAGGCCAGCTGCCAGGCCGAGCAGGAGCAGGTTGGCTGGCGTGAGGGCCCCAGGGTGGGCCAGCAGTGTGGCCAAGCTCGGCCGCCAGGGTTCTGGACAGTCGGCCTTGGAGTCTCTTCCTTTCAACACCGCCCGGAACAAGGTCTGCAGCTGGACCTCAGACTGGCGCTTCCCTGCAGTCACTGGGGACACAGGAGCGCAGGGCAGGCGCCAGCCTGTTCTTTCCCTCAGGCTGCCATCCTCACCTTCCACCTCCGCATCCAACCCTCCCCAAAGGACCCAGCTCTGCAGCCCTTCCGCTCCAGCTAGGCCTCACCATTGAGGAAGAAGAACAGCCGGGCCAGGGGTTGCTGGTCTGAGGCCAGCAGGCAGGAGAAAGTGCCGCGGTGCGGGGGCCGAACCGGCCGGATGCGAGCAAACAGACCCTGGGCTTGAGGCACCACACGGAAGTAGGAGAGGTCCTGGGTTCGGATCTGCAGATGGCAAGGGAGAGGGGCCCATGAGAACACGAGACTGCAAGAGACAGAGGAGCGCCAAGAGTCTCCAGTGGGTGACACACCAGGTGGAGACAAGGAGAGACACTGAGGAAGCTTGCCAGGAGGGATGGTGGGAGGTGGGGAAGGAGGCAAGGGCGAGAACGGGAGGGACGGAAGGGAGGTGAGGACAGACGGCTGGAAGGGCAGGGATGAAGGGATGGGAGAAACGTTAGGGGGAAGGACGGAGGGAGGGACGGAAGCCGGGGATGGGGATGGCAAGGTTGGGGGATGGACGGAGGGAGGGACGGAAGCAAGGACGGGGCTGGGGGGCACCAGAAATGAAGAGGGATGAAGGCAGCGGGCTGGGAATGGAGGAACGTGGCGAGTGGGGGTTGGGGGGACTCAGGGTGGGGACACGCGGAGGGCAGGGGACCGCGGGCGGGGCCGGAGAGCTTGTCGGAACGCGGCTGGGGAAGGGCAGCGGGGGAAGGCCGGGGGTCGGGGGCGCCCCCTCCCGGGCCCGGGGGACACACTCACGTTCCCCGCGAACAGCCAGGAGTAGGTCCGCTCGGCGGGGATGGAGAAAGGCACGGAGCAGGAGAAGGCGGCCTGGCCCCCCACCGGCACCGGCAAGTCCCTGACTGGGGAGCGGGTCGGGCTCTGCCTGGGGCCCGGCCCCGGAGCCCGGCCCCGGAGCCCGCCCCCGGAGCCCGGCCCCGGAGCCCGCCCCCGGAGCCCGCCCCCGGAGTCCGCCCCCGGAGCCCGGCCCCGGAGCCCGGCCCCGGAGCCCGCCCCCGGAGTCCGCCCCGCGCCCCTCCCGTCTCCGGCCCCGCCCCGCGGGCTCCACCCCCGCAGCCCTCTAGGCCCGCCCTTCTCCCCCCCCCGGAGGCGGCCGTAGCCCCGCCCCTACTCGGGCACTCCAGCGGGAGGTCACAGTCATGGGCAGCGCACGAATTGCAGAAGAAGAGTCGGGCCAGCTCCTGGAACCCTGGGGGGGGAGCCGAGAGGATGCGGCGCGCCCCGGCCGCCAGCCCCGCCGGCCCGGGGCCCGCCCCCGCCTTCCGCCGTCTCCATTGGCCCGATGCAGACGCAGTCCCGACCCTTCCCCTCCCTATAGGCCGCTTCGGGCTAGGCCCCGCCCCCCACGGCGGAGACGTCACGGAAATGCAGCGAAGCTCGGCCTCAGCCTCGCTCCGGAGGAATAAAGAGCCGCAGCCCCGCCCCCGCCCTCTCCCATTGGTCGGTTCCATTCAGATGGGCGGGTCCCCGGCGCTTACCGCAGGGCGGCACGCAGGCCGGGGCTGCGAAGAGAATGCGGAGCCCGACTCGGCCTCCTCCCGCACGTCCTTATGGGTAGCGCGGCGGGGCGGGGCGGGAGGAGGGGTGGCGGGGGCTGGAGGCGGCTCCCTCCCGCCTCTCCTCCGGCGTTTCTCCGAGGGTGCGGGCGGAGCCGCACGGTTCAGCGTTCCGTTAAGAATGCCGCGAGGGGGCGGGGCCGGAGAGGCCAGCCATGGGGGCGGGGCCAGGCAACATTTGCATAGAGGGGCGGGGCTCGACAGGTCAGCTGTCCTGAGGGGCGGGGCCAGTCCGGAGAATATTTGCATAGAGGGGCGGGGCTCGACAGTTCGGCTGTCCTGAGGGGCGGGGCCAGGACAGAGACCATTTGCATAGAGGGGGCGGGGCTCGACAGTTCAGCTGTCGCGGAGGGGCGGGGCCAGGCGGGGCATGCCTTTCATGGAGGGGGCGGGGCCATGGAATGTCACACTCGTGGAGGGCGGGGCCAGGTGACCACGCGGAGGAGGGAGCCGAGCTTCAGGAGGGGTGGGATCTCCGGGAGGGGCCCGGGGAGGTGCCGGGGTCCTACCTTTGCTCAGCCCCTGGATGGCCTCTTCCAGGCTCTGGACAGCCTCGGGGAAGGCCACTTCGTAGGGCTCTGGGGGTGGGGAAGGTGGGAGATGGGGAACCAGGCCAGAAGCTGGGGGCCACGAGTCAGGGGATCCTCCCCTCCAGCCCCAATTCTCCCTCCCTGTAAAGACAACACTAGCTTCTCCAACAGTGTGGGACCTCTGATCCGGTTGGAATCTCAGATCCCGTCCTATCCGTGTGACCTTGGGCAAGTTGGGTCTCAGTTTCCTTATCTGTAGAAGGAGGAGGTTGATTTAGATGGCCCTGTCTGTTCCCTTGCAGCTCTAAACTCTGAAAATGTATAACATTTTGCATAGTAAGGAAGAGCCGAGTTCAAATTCTACTGAACCTTTCTGAGTCTTAGACAACTCTGCAAGGTGGAGAAAGCCTCACATTAGAGCACTTTTCTCATCCCTATGGGGGCAGGTAGGTTTTTTTTTTAATCTTCATTTAATTCTAGGAAACTGAGGGCTGGAGAGAACTGACCACCAATCACACAGCTGTTCTCCCATGATCATGGGAGACAGACACCATTATGACAGGATTAGGGGATGGAGCACTTGATTTCAAGCCTTAAAACCCTTCCTCAGACACTACCTGTGGGGTCATGGCTTAGCTAAATGGTCTCTCAGACCCTTGGTTTTCTCATCTTGAACATGGGAATAATAATAATATAATTGTGGAATAATAATAATAATAATAATTATTATTATTATTAATGGTTGGTTGAGATCACTGGGAGGAGAGTGCTTTGCATACCTTAAAAAGAGGTAACCTGAGCTGTTATTACCAGGAAGAGGGATTAGGTTTGTCCTTCTTGGTATGACTAGGAGGGGCCAGGAAGAGGGAAGAAGGTACAGAAAGATCTCAGCTCAAGGGCAGAAAATACAAGTGCACCCAAAGTAGAGTGGGTTGTCTGTCCTCTATATCCCCCCCCCCCCAGAAAAAGGTATATGAGCTACCAGTCACTGACCATCTCAAACAGTCTGGATATCTTTTACTGGTCTGTCTGAATCATCAAAAGAGATCAAAATAAATGATCTGTGGGTGGGATCTACTCTGAGATCTTAGATATCTCTCTAATGACCTGCTCATTTTTCTTAAGTCTTGTCTCCTCTTGTGAGCTCCCTTTTTTTTTTTCTTTTTAAATTTTTTTTTTATTTAAGGCAATGGGGTTAAGTGGCTTGCCCAAGGTCACACAGTTAGGCAATTAGTAAGTGTCTGAGGTCTGATTTGAATTCAGGTCCTCCTGACTCCAGGGTCAGTGCTCTATCCACTGTGCCACCTAGCTGCCCTGAGCTCCCTTTGTTTTAAAAAATTAATAAGTGCATATATTATGTGCCAGTCATTGATCTAGACTGAATATTCAGATAGAAATACATGTTCTTCCTCTCTGGGAGCTTCCATATTCCTGGAAAACAGTATGCATGTAGAAAATTACATATGAGGATTTATTGTGAAGTCAGCCAGCTATGAACACCCATTAAACACATTATTAAAAGCAGTCTCTGCCCTTAAGGAATGCACCTTCTAATGAGGAGATAACTAGTGCCAGGGTAGTGGGATTGTCAGAAGGAAAGCTTCTGGGAAGGCTGCATTGGAGCTGAGTCTTAATGTTTGTACTTCATTCCGGAAGAGGAGATGATGCCATGACAAGCATATGAATTGGATTTGAGTGGGAGTGGCTGTGCTAAGTCACCTGCCTCACTGTCTCCTCCAGAGCCATCTGGGTCCAGTGGCCAGATATGAATCAGGATGCCTGGAGATGACCCTGGATGTCAGGCAATCAGGGTTAAGTGACTTGCCCAGGGACACACAACTAGTTACTGTCAAGATTCGAATTCTTATCTTCCTGAGTCCAAGGCTAGTGCTCTATCCACTGCCAGTGCTCTATCCACTGCACCATCCAAGTGAGTCTTTTTTTTTTAGGTTTTTTTGCAAGGCAAACGGGGTTAAGTGGCTTGCCCAAGGCCACACAACTAGGTAATTATTAAGTGTCTGAGACTGGATTTGAACCCAGGTCCTCCTGACTCCAGGGCCGGTGCTTTATCCACTGCACCACCTAGCCGCCCCATCCGACTGAGTCTTAAAGGAAGTCAAGAGGCCCTGGGTGAGGGGAAGGCATTCAGCCTTAGGAGAAAGTGGGTGAAAAGGCCCCTGACTGATGGAATCCCTCATGTGAAGAACCACAGTATGGTCACCGTGTAGCCGGACTAGTGAGGTGAAAAGAGACTGGAAAAGGGAGGCAGGTTAGGTCTTTGAATGTCAAACAAGATTTTAATTTGATTTTGGAGGTAACAGGGAGCCACTGGAGTTTATTGAGTAAGGTGACATAGTCAGACCACTTTGGTAGCTGAGTGGGGAGAATAATAATAATGTTTGTCCTTCATTCTCTAAGACTACAACATCAGAGCAGATCATCAGACTGGAGAATTAAGAGATTATTGATAACTTTGTGAAGAGCAATTTCAGTTGAAGTCTGACCACAGTGTTGGCAAAGAGTTGGGACAGGAAGTGAAGGCATTCCATGGAGGTAGCTTTCTAAGGAGTTTAGCCAGATGGGCTAAAAGCCAGCTTGGCCCATTGGATCAAGGGAGGGATTTTTCTTCTTTTTAAGGGTAGCATCAGAGAAGAAGCCAGCAGAGAGGGAGAGAGAGAAGGTTAATGAGAGTGGGGATGATAGGGGGGTAATCTGGTGGAGAGGACAGGGTGGAATGGGATCAAGGGCATCTGCAAAGGGTTTGCCTTGGCAGGGATGAGGGTTACTTCATTATGTGAGACAAAGGTGAAGGAGGAGATAGTGTGGGAAGATAGCTGAGTGAAGTGAGATGAGGAGGAGGGAGTCCTCAATGAATGGCCTCAATTTTTCAGTGAAATATGAAGCGAGGTTCTCAGCCGAAAGGGTTGGGGGAGGGGGTGCCATGGGAGCCTTGAGTAGGAGATGAAAAGGTTTGGAAGAGCCTCTGTGGTGAGAGGAATGGGAATTCATAATATCTGCTCTGGGATTCTGGCTCACCCCATCTCCAAGGGAGGTTGTGATTTCCTCCCTGGTGGAGAGGGAAGGAGGGGCTATGTGACTGGACACTTATTCCTTCTGTTTCCTATCTCTATGTGATAGAATTATATTTATCTATCACCCCTCAAATATGGACAGACTAGGGGCACGAGGCTCTCTCAAAATAAAAACCACCCTCCCTAATCTCTCTAAAGAGGCTGGGTACAGACAGTGCTTCTCTCTCTCCCTGTCTCTCTGTCTCTCTGTCTCTCCCCCCATCTCTCTCTCTCCTTCTCCCTCCTTCCTTTGATGATTACAATAGAGTCAATCTCTAGAAGTAAGCTGCCACATTTATCCAAGGGCTGAGAAAACAGAATTCAGGGAAGTTAGACAGATTAGAGAAGAGGATGGAAGATAGAGGGTATACATGGCTCTTCAACTCGAAGGAAGAGAAAACCTCAGCTCTATTAAGGAGAGAATGAACTCTCCGCTCTTAACAGTCCCTTGGGGTGCAGGTGTTGGGAAATGAGGGCCTGTCTGTGGGAAGGTTGGCATTCCAATGTCTGCAGATTTGAGATCTCCTGCACTGAGCAGGGAAGGAGGCAGTAGAAAGGTGAGGACTGAAGACTGAAGAGAATGGGGATGATAAAAGTGGGGGTGTATGCTGCAGATATGCATGTGCATGTAAAGGAGCCTGCCATGTCAAGGAGAAGGGTCATTGCAATTTGTGAGATGAGTGAAGGAGGAGATAGTGGGGGAAGGCATCTGAGTGATGTGAGATGAGGAGGAGGGGAAAAGGAATTCTTAGTGAATGGCCTCATTTTTTTTCAGTTAAGTATGAAGCAATGTCCTCAGCTGATAGGAGAGGGGGGAGGGAGAGTCATGGAAATTTTGAGCAGAGGGGAGAAGGTCTGGAACAACCACTGCAGTGAGCAGGATAAAGAATTGATTAGGGGGATGGCTTTGTGGCAGTGGGGGCCCCACTGAGATTAGATAGCATACGTTGGAAGGGGACCCACTTGGCACAGTTCTGTGAGTCTCTCCAGCTCTGTTCAGCAGCACATAAAAAGGAATGAATGTAGCGGATGATGGGAGTAATCCAAGCTTGGGGTTTGGCAAGGCAAGATTGGTGATAGGGCAAGGGATCTGAGTACAGAGGACAGTGTAGAATACAATCAGAAGTAAAACTAGGGAAGGGAGGAGAGAGTGTAGCCAATACTATGAGACTGGAGGGATTGAGAGTCATGGTGAGGATGAAAAACAGGTTTGGGGGCTTGAAGAAGAGGGAAAGCTAGAATAATAAAAAGTTATGATCAAATAAGGAATTCTGCAATCCACATCCATGACAGGGAGCACTTGAGGGAGATGGCATTATCAAGGGTATATCCATCTATGTGGGTGGTGGAACCCTGGGTCTTGGGAACTGAGGAGACTGAAGAATTGAGAATGAGGTTAGTTGAGAGATCATTGCCATGTAGCTTGGAGTCACCTAATATGACCTGGGATTGATATTCTGTGAACAAGGAGCTAAGGACATTGAGGAAAGGAGATGCCCTTGGAGTAGACAGAACATCACCAGAATCCAGATTGGGTGATAAATATGGATTGAATAAACCTCAAAGGAGGAGAGTTACTGAGTGACATGGCAAAGAGAGTCTAAAAGTGTCAATGGAATGCAAGGAGTGTTGATCTCTCCTACCATGACTGGTGAATTAGGGGCGGGAGGATGAGTGAAGGTACAGTCACAATATTGAAAAGGGGGGCCAGGATTGCAGTGATATTGGGAGGGAGCCAGGTCTCAGAGAAAGGAAAAGAAGTAAATACAAAAGGAGAGAATTCTAGCAACTGGGGGAGGATTCAATTCAACTCAATTCAATACTTTATTAAGTGCCTACTAGTAACCTGGCACAGTGGGGATACAAACCCCTCAAATGGAATGATCTCCATCTTCAATGACCTCAGGTGGAAACAACATGTATCTCAGCAAGTAAATGCAAAACTTATATGATTAAGAAAGTGAATTTATTGGGGGGAGAGGGAAGCACCAACAAATAGCTGGAGTAGGAAGGTCTTTTGTAGGAGGAGGCATTAAATCTGAAGTTGGAAGAGATCCCAATGGGGTAGAAGGGAGGAGGAAAAGGAAGATGGAAGCCCGTATCAATTGACATGTTCTTTTGCATCATTTCTTGCTTCTTGTTCTGATTCTTAAAACCAGTTGAGAAGGTCCCCCTCCTCTTTTTCCAGTAAATACTTTGAAGATTAAGTGTCCCCTCTGGGCCCAGATGGCCCTTCATTATCTGGAATAATAGACAAGTTTAACTTTTAGTCCACCTTGAGTAAATCAAAAAATATTCCAGATCCATCCTACCCCTCTACCGCTTACTGAGCACAAAAAACTTCAAAGCACAGATTAGAAGCCAAAGGAATAGTCATGACCATCCTAGAATTCATCCAGTACCTTATCCCAAAGAAAAGCACATCTCCAACATAGGAAGGATTCATCTTCCCGAGTTCAAATTTGGTCTCAAACATTTACCAGCTATATGGCATTGGACAAATCACTTGTTTGCCTTAGTTTCCTCATTTGTAAAATGAGCTGGAGAAGGAAATGACAAATCATTCTAGTATCTTTGCCAAGAAAACCTCAAATGGGGTCACAGAAATTTGGACACGACTGAAAATGACCAAAAAATAACAACAGCATTCCCATTCCTGTCTTCAGCTGGCATTAAGAGTATGTCATCTCTCTTGGATAATAAATACTTTAATGCATTTCTTTTGGATCTAATACATAGCACAGTGCCTGGGAAATAGAAAGTGCTAAATAAATGTTGATATATATATATGTATATATGTATATATACATACACACACACACACACACACACACACACACACACATATATATATACTTCATAGGATCACAGCTTTAAAACTGGAAAGGGCCTTAAAGACTATCTAATCTAATCTTCCTTTTATAGATGGAAGCCGGAGAGAAGGTGATTTACCCATAATCAAGTCACTTAAAAAATATTGACTGTAATCAATGAGATGTGAGCCCAAATCCAGACAGCTCTTTTCACTGTATCACACCTTATGCATGGATTTCCTCTTTCTAGTGCATTCCCACTCATTTGGAGATGCATTTGCCCCTAAAGGAATCAAAATGGTTAGGAGGGATTGTTCAAGTCTCCTCCTAATTTTCAAATTCTTTGATTTCAGAGAGTCCTCATTCCCATCTTTTTATTGAATTATCATAACTTAGTCAATACAACTTTGGGTTTGGAAAAATGATAACCACAAAGGCTAGTCTGTGGGACTGGAATTGTGGAATAATCCCAGGGAAAAAATGGGGATCATTGCTGTGGAGATGGCCGACAATGTAAGCAGACTGCCCAACTCTTCTATGCCAGCAAAAAAGCTGAAACTTACACCAGATTGAATAATGATGAAGAAACCCAATGCAGAAATACAGTAGATTATTTCTTCTGTCCTAGAATTGCACAAAAGTCAGCCAGCAGCCCATAGACAATAAGAAAAGAGACCACCAACAAAGCCAGCACCAAGACATGAACACAAACTCACAGCCTCCTAACAAGACCTGAGGAGTGCCAGAGGCAAATGTAGCCTGTAGGACTGTTGGTGCAGATGCCAACCACTTGGGAGTCAAAAGACCCCTGAGAAAGCTTTGTTGTAAAGCAACACAGGGGTTTTTGGGTAGCAAAGCAGAATAGGTACGGCAGTGTTGGACCAGAACAGCCCAGAAGCTCTGAGTTCTGAGGCACCTGGTATTCTGCCTTCAGGATCAATTGGTTTGAACCTCAGAGATCCAAGTGGGGCTTAACCTCAGTAGGGAAAGTCAGCATAGGAACCCAGGGGACCCAGGACCAGACCAAGCATAGCTGGGTATGGTCTTAATACAAAACATAAATTTGGAAACTAAAGCTGGAGAGTAAATATGAGTAAATAAATAAAATTCAGCCAGGATAAAAGAAATTATTGAGATCTAGAGATGTCCCCCGAAAAGGAACTATTCCATGACATTGCAAGCAGACACTAAAAGAAAAAAATATTTTCTTTATTGGTTGTATGACTACCTAGAAATAAATGAAATGAGAAAAAAAGGAAATAAAAGCTCTGGAGGAAAGATTTGAAGAGAGAATAAAAAATTTATAAGGAACAATGGCAAAATTTACCTTAGTAATGGATGACCTGAAAACTAGAATAGACCAAGCAGAATTCAATGACTCCATAAGGCAATAAATAAAATATTAGCACAAAAAACTGAAAAAAGTGAAGAAAATGTTACCTGATATAAAGACAACTGACCTGGGAAATAGGGCCAGGAGAGTTAATTTAAGAATCATTGATGTCCCCAAGAATCAAAATTTTAAAAAAGCTTAGATCTCTATTTCAAGAATGCATAAATAAAAACTGCCCAGATCTATTAGAATCAGAGGTCAAAGTGAAGATAGGAAAAAATCCACAAATTGCCTTCTGAAAAAACCCCCAAAGAAGTCCTAGAAATGTCAAAGCTTCTGAACCAAAACCTAAGGCAGCAAGCATCTAGATAAAAATAATTCAATTACCACAGACCTACAAGATGTCACAATGACTAATATAAATGAGAGGAGATTTTGGAATTTAGTTTTCTGGAAAGCAAAAACAGAGGTTTACAATCAAGAACTTGGCAAGCAGAGTATAATCCTATATAGGGCAAAAAATGACTTTTATTTTTTAGTTTTTATAAGGCAATGGGGTTAAGTGACTTGCCCAAGGTCACACAGCTAGGTAATTATTATGTGTTTGAGGTTAGATTTTAATTCAGGTCCTCCTGATTTCAGGACCAGTGCTCTATCCACTGCATTACCTAGCTGCCTCTGAAAATTGACTTTTAATAGAATAAAAGATTTTCTAATATTATGGTGCTGAGCAGCAATTCTTTTTTTTTTTTGTTTTGGTTTTTTTTGCAAGGCAAATGGGGTTAAGGGGCTTGCCCAAGGCCACACAGCTAGGTAATTATTAAGTGTCTGAGACCGGACTTAAACCCAGGTACTCCTGACTCAGGGCTGGTGCTTTATCCACTATGCCACCTAGCCGCCCCTGAGCAGCAATTCTGAAATGCATATATGAGCGAAGAGAAACCTAGAAAGGCAAATTTGTCTGAGCAATTGTCGGAGCCTATAATGATGAAGCGATGCTGATATCCTATGTCTAGGAAAAGAACAAGTGCTTCTTCAAAGTTTTGTATATTTAAGGGCATTGCAGGCGTTCAGTGGGGAAGAGAGAGATCCTGAGGGTTTGTTGACTCTATTCTGAGGTTATGAGTGGGGAAAGAAGAGAGGGAGTAATAAACTGCTGTGGAGGAGACAGAAAAGGGAGCATAGATACGTCCCATCCAACCAAAAAGCAATTGGAAATGGTTGTTAGGAGGGAACATAATACTAGGGAGGGCAGAGTCACAAGCAAAGGATATTTCCTTATCCTGAAGAGAGGATTGAAAGGAAAAAACAATAATAAAAACCAGAAGGTAAGGAGTGTCTTCTGATCACCTCTTAGATAACTAGGGAATGGCGGTACAAATTAAGGTCGACGAATGGAATGAAACCTTATTGCACCAAAAGAAGTGACAGAAAATCCTGGGTAGCATTAACTGAGAAGTGAGCAGAATCAAAGTGAGCAGAATCAGGGAAGCCATTTATACAAGGATAGTGATGTTATAAAGAAACACAACTTTGAAAACTTCAGAACTCTCCTAGATGCAATGATGAACCAGCCATGGCTCCAGAAATATGATGGAACAGATTACCTTTTGACTAGAAGGTGATGGATGCAAGATGCAGAAATGCAGAAAGAGCCGTGCATTGTTGGATATTTGTTCTGGAAATTTGTTTTGTTTGACTAAGTTTATTTGTTATGAAGGTCTCTCTTTTTTCTTACTTGGAAGGAGGGATGCCATAAAAAGAGGGTGATTAAATTTGAAAAAAATGCACAGATGGGGAATTTCAGAGGGAAACATAGAGAAGCAGGAAAGTTTTTAAAGTAATGTGTGGAATTGATTAAATACTTTAAAAATCTAATAAAGGAGATTCATGTTTTATATAAAATCCTTTTTGTGATCTGCTATGAATCTGAATGTGGTCTTTTTTTTGGGGGGGGAGTAATTTTCAATGGAAAATGAAATAAAAAAAAGTGGGGTCTTGGGAGAATTTTGTCATCAGATGAAGGAGTGTTGCTGTGGAGTAAACACTGGAATTGGAGTCAGAAGACCTGGTTTTAAATCTCATTTTGTCACAAACTCATGGTTGTGACCTTGGGTAAGTCCTTTCCCCTCCTTGGGATTCCTCTGTAAAATGTGTGTGGATGTGTGTGTGCAGTGGGTATATGTATATAATAATAATGATATCTATTTATATAGTCATTATATTAGCTATAAAAGATTCTATGGGTGTGGATTCTTCCATGGACCTATGTCAAAACTGCTCCATGCCTCAGAAAGGCTCTTCAAGGGTTACTATAGTTGAAAGAATTCAGCCAACCCTCTGGTGATGAACTTCCCTGCCCTTTGCCAGGCCGCTCCTTGGACAGCAGACACAAGGTCTTTGTTGGGCCCCTACTAGGAACTTTTCCAACTTGGTAGGCCCTGCTGGCAGAACCTTCCAGAGCCAAGGATCCTGTTCAGGACTGGAGGAGGCATTAGGAAGGGAGACTTTTGCACATAGTAAAACTGCTACGTGGATGCAAAGAGCATTTTTCTCTACCCACATAACTTTGCATTTACTGAGGCAGCATTAGATAGAGTGCTATATCTGGAGTCAGGAAGACTTGAGTACCAATCCTGCCTTGGACTCTTTGTTAATTAATTATATGATGCTGAGGAGAAGTCTTTACATCTCTGAGGCTCAGTTTCTTTCATAAAAGGAGGGAGTTGTCTGGTCTCTGTATACTCTCTTAAGATCTATTCTAGCTCTAAATCTATGACTGTATGATCTTAGAAGAGAAATATAATTCTATAATAATAATGATAATAGTGAGCAAATATTTAGATAGCATTGGAAAGTGTGCAACACGATTTACAATTATTATTTTGTTTGATCCTTACAATGACCCTAGGAAATAGGGAGATTTTATCTATATCTATCTCCATTTCCATTGCCATCTCCATCTCCATCTCCATCTCTATCTAATCTATATATCTATCTATATCTATCTCTATATCTATCTCTATCTCTATCTAATCTATATCTATATATCTGTATCTGTATCTATATCTATATTATACCTAGGATATATATATATATATATATATATTATATATTATTATTATGCCCATTTTACAAATGGGGAAACAAGGTTGAGGGATATTTAATTTGCTTGGACATAAATGCTGGAAGTCAGATTTGAACTTGGCTCTTCCTGACTTTAGGTATGGGGCTCTTATACATTACGTTGCCTTCTCAATTTGAATACTGCCATTTCATTTCATTTTTATTTTTAATTACTTGTAAAAAATTCTGATATTGATTTTTGCAAATTTTGAACTTCAAATTTTCTTCCTCATACTTCCCTCTAGGTACCAGGGGCCATTTCAATAAGCATTATTCTCTGGGTTCTTTATTTAAAGATATAACAAAGGTCTAGGGGTTGCCTGCAAGAAGCATCTCCTTCTATGGAGAGACAGAGTAGAAAGACAGAGAAGTGTGAAGAATGAGCAACTGGGCCTATCAGAAAAAGTTTCCTAACCTGAGTCTTGGGGAAGAATGCTTTTATTTTTTTTATTTTTTATTTTTTGCAAGGCAATGGAGTTGAGTGACTTGCCCAAGGTCACACAACTAGGTAATTATTAAGTTCTGAGGCTGGATTTGAATTCAGGTCCTCCCGACTAACTGCTCCTAATGAATGCTTTTCTAGGAGTGACTAAGTGGCACAGTAGACAGAGCACCAGCCCTGAAATCAGGAGTATCTGAGTTCAAATCCGGCCTCAGACACTTAACAATTACCTAGCTGTGTGGCCTTGGGCAAGCCACTCTAAAAAAAAAAAAAAAGAATGCTTTTCTAAAAACTTACATAATTTTTATTTTTTGTTATCTTGGTATATCTTGGTATTTCCATATGCAAAGAAGATCAGAAAAAACAGGGTTCTATGTGAAATTAGGAATCATTTTGTAGATTTTTGGGTTTTTTTCTCCCAAAATACATGACATATTTAGAAAGTTTGCTCTTAAGTTGTCCTGCTGGTCTTTTCCCTCAGAACCTTCTTCTATTCCATTTTTACAGAGAATTCACACAAGGCAGGCACTCTCACAGAGGTCAAAAGAAGAGACACAGGGACATTCTCAAGATCTCTCTCAAGAACTTTGGCATTTATTGCATGACATGGGAGACACTGGCACAAGACTGCCCAGCAAGGCATGCTCTCATCAAAGAAGACACTGTGCTCTATGAGCAAAGTAGAATTGCAGTAGCTCCAGAGAAATGTGAGATGCAAAAATTTAGAGAATCCACTCCAAATGTTCACTATTTGTGCCTAACCTGTGGTAGAGCCTTCCTGGTTCATATTGATCTGATCAGCCACAGTTGGAGACACTGTACCTTGACCCCAACATGGTGATACCATTTTAATTCTCTTCGAGCAGAAAGGACAACCAACCAACCTTCTGTTATGTTCTATGCAATTTTTTTTAAGTAGCAAGTTAAAAATTCTAAGAATCAGAGATGAGGAGGGAGTGCATTCCAGGCCGAGGACAGCCTGAGCAAAGAGATCAAAGACAGAGATGGAGTTTCCCATGCAATAAACAGTATGTAGACCAATTGATCTGGAAAACCAGAATACGTGAAAAGGAGTAATAGGAGGCAAGACTAGAAAGTTAGACTGGAATCCAACTGTGCCATTTCTGGTACACAAACAGGGAAAGACAAGTGGGCAAGTGCTGGAATCTTGGAGACTTCCTTCAGGCCAAAGTCCAGAGGAAGGAGGACTACCTATTGGAAAGACTGGAGAAGGATTTCTTGATCAGATCAAGGTGGATTAGATGCCCTCTGAGATGATAGAACTCCATGTTATTAGGGATTAGGCAGGGATGAGTCTCCTACTCTCCTTATTCCAAGTCTTTCCCATCTTTTAAAAACTCTCAAGATCCTACTATTCTCTTAAGCTACTGTCCACTTCCTTTCTTCTTGCTCTCACCTGCCGTCTATCGACTCATCATTGAATCAGAATTGTTTTCTCCAAAGTTACTAGAGATCTTTTAATTGCCAAATCTGAAGGCCTTTTCTCAGTCATGCTTCTTGACTTCTGTTCCATGAGCGGGCCTGCTGCCCAGCCTCTCTTAAATTCTCTCTTCTCTATTTTTTTTTTTTAGGTTTTTACAAAGCAAATGGGGTGAAGTGGCTTGCCCAAGGCCACACAGCTAGGTCATTATTAAGTGTCTGAGACCGGATTTGAACCCAGGTACTCCTGACTCCAGGGCAGGTGCTTTATCCACTGTGCCATCTAGCTGTTTAATGACATTGCTGTCTCTTGGTTCTCATTCACCTGACAATGCTCCTTTTCATTCTTATCATTTTTATCATGACCCCTAACCATGGGTATTCCTCAAGGCTCAGCCCTGGACCCTCTCCTTTTCTCTCATTATCCTATATTATACTAGTTGGTTGATTCTTGTCCTTCATTATGGAAAAAGACCAAAACATCAACATGTTAGAGTCTTGTGCTCGCTTCGGCAGCACACGTACTAAAATGGGAATATGTTAGAGTCTTGCAATATGTCTGACTATGGCTAATTAGACCAATAAAAGTTTGGAATGCTCTACTACAGGTTGTACACAAAGAGTCCATGGGAATACCTGGGTTGGGGTCTCTAAACTTACACATCTCCTACTTCCTTTGGGCTATTTCCATTCTGCTTTGTTCATAGAAAGCCTCTCTGATGAGGGTAGGCCATGCTGGGTGGTCCTGTACCAGTATCTCCCAGGCTGCACAATCAATTCCAAAGTCTTTTTTAAAAATTCATTTTAATTAATTAATTTTTATAGGTTTTTGCAAGGCAACGGGGTTAAGTGACTTGCCCAAGGCCACACAGCTAGGTAATTATTAAGTGTCTGAGGCCAGATTTGAACTCAGGTACTCCTGACTCCAGGCCCGGTGCTCTATCCACTGTGCCACCTAGCCACCTCAGTTCCAAAGTTCTTAAGCAAGACCTTCAGAGTGCCCTTGTATCTCTTTCTGATCCCATTGTGAGTTTTATAGTCTCTAGATCCTTATTTTTTCTTTCTTGTTCCTCTCTCTCTCTCTCTCTCTAACCCCTCCCCCATTTCTCATTAGTTTTCATGGGTTAAATGATCATTTCGATGTAGATTACCTACTCTCATTTCTAAATATCTAGCCCCATCACTCCCTGCCCCCCAGTCCTATATCATTAGTTAAGGCAACTGCGTTCTGGAAAATCAAAATTATATTCCAGTGACATCCCAACCTGATTTTCAGTTGTGATTCCACTGAGTACTACTTGTGTGACCCTGGGCAAGTCATTTAACTCTGTGGCCTCAGCTTCCTCATCTGTCAAATGAACTGGAGAAGGAAATGGCAAATCACTCCAATATCTTTGCTAAGAAATTGGGCCTATGAAGAATCAGACTGAAATAGATGAATAGCAACAATTTATATCCGAAATAGAACACATTACCTTTCCCCCCGAAATGCAACCCTTTTCCAGTCTTCCTTATTATCTGTCCAGAGTACCCATTTGTCCCAGCTCTTAGGTTCTCAAACTCTTGATCATCTTTAACCCTTCTCTCACACAAAGCCATGTACCCAATCAATTGCCACACTTGTGGTCCCAAGTCTTCACAAAATCTGTTGCATCAGTCACCTTCTCAGCAGTCACCTTTACTACCATTCTGGCTTAGCCTCTCCTCATCTCTCTCCCAGACTTTTAAAATGACCTCTTAACAGGAGGTATCTTCAAGTCTCTCCCCTCTCCACTCAGTTCCTCAAACATATTCTCCTAAAGCACAGGTCTGACCATTTCACTCCCCTAATTAATAGATACCAGTGATGCCCTATGACCTTTAGGATCAAATATCAATTCCCCTGTCTGATTTTGTCGCTGCTGTTGTTTTGCTAGGCAGTGGTATTAAGTGACTTTCCCAAGGCCACATAGCTAGGTAATTATTAAGTGTCTGAGGCCGCATTTGAACTCAGGTCCTCCTGACTCCAGGGTTGGGGCCGTACATACACCACCACCTAGCTGCTCCCACCCCATCTGATTTTTAAAACCCTTTATGACCTGGTTCCAACACACTTTTGCAATGGTCTAATTGTACATCATTGTCCTTCACATACTCTTTTGATACATACTGGCTTTTTTGCTGCTTCTCACACACAACCCTTTATTTCCTGTCTTTGGATCTGATGCTGAAATGTCCTCCTTTCTCACCTTAGCCTCTATTTGGCCCTAGTTTTCTTCAGAGCTCAGCTCAAGTATTCCCTTCCTTTCAAGGATCCCTTGGATCCCTCCAGCACAGGTATCTCCCCCCACCAAACTAAATTGGATTCATTTTATATAATCTATGTACATGGATATATATATATATATATATATATATATACATATATATATATACACATATATACATTCATATGCACACACACATATATGTGTATATATTATATTATATTGCCCTTTGGTAGACTGAAAACTCTGTTCCACTTTTTAAAAATCTCTAATACAGTGCCTGTTCCAAAGCAGGCCATAAGTGAATCCTTGCTTGCTTGCTATGATATGAACTCAGGACCCCTTTCCATTCCTAGTTTCCTGGTGCAGTTTAAGGCAAACATCTGAGGGGATAAAAATTCCTTCTTTGGGGAATCAGTGCCTCCCAGTGCAATTCAAACATCCCCTTGTTTTGTCTGGTTTTATTTTGTTTTTATCTGTTGTATCTCACTGCCAATTACCATGGAGCTGGCAGCCCACTAAAACCCTCAGATTTTTTTCAGAGTGAGTGCTTTCTGGCCATGCCTTTCCCCATCCTGGAAATGTGAGATTGATTTTTTTTTTAAATTCAAATGTGAGATTTGATATTTAGCCCTATTGAATTTAAGCTTCTTCGATTCAGTCCAGTATTACGTAGCCTGCCAAGATCTATTTGGATCCCGCAACTGGCAGTTGATGCGTTAGCCTCTTGTCATCTGGCTCCTTCTCCCTACCCCACCTGGAATTGCTTTCTCTGAAGTCAATTCATTCTTTGTCTTCACAATCTTGGTATGAGACTATGAATTAGTCAACCATACCCACTTGATTAGAGAGTAAGTTGTGGGACTTATTTGTGTGATCATGGTCTGATTCACCCACTGTGTACAAAAGTAATAATAAAATTGCCTTAGCTAAGACAGAAAAATAAAAAAAAATTGAGATAGTTAATTTGTTGGCACTGGCAATCTCCTTAATGACAACATTTCATAGGCTCTTGACCTCTCTGCAGCATCTGGCAATGCTGACCATTAGGCATCTTTCTCTACTCCTTCAGAGGTATCACACTCTTTTTTGGTTCTCCTTCCATCTCTAATTGCACTGTTTCATCATCTTCCTAGCCCTGAAGGGTGAGTATCTTCAGTTATCTTTCCTACTCTTTCAGCTAGGTGTTCTAGTTTGTAAAAGACTACCAGAATTCAAATCTAAGACACTTTTTTTTGGTAAGGCAAATGGGGTTAAGTGGCTTGCCCAAGGCCACTCGGCTAGATAATTATTAAGTGTCTGAGGTCACATTTGAACTCAGTTTCTCCTAACTCCAGGGCCAGTGCTCTATCCACTGCACCACCTAGCCACCCTAAATCTAAGACTAGCTGTAAGTCAGTTAGCATTTGCCTGCCTCAGTTTTCTGAAACCTATAAAATGGGTAATAATCTCCCAAGATTGTGGTGAGGAACAAATTAGATGATATTTGGGCTTTTTTTTTTTTAGATTTTTGCAAAGCAATGGGGTTAAGTGGCTTGCCCAAGGTCACACAGCTAGGTAATTATTAAGTGTCTGCGGTCACATTTGAACTCAGGTCCTCCTGACTCCAGGGCTGGTGCTCTATCTACTGTACCACCTAGTCACCCTAGGTGATATTTGTAAAGTTCTTATCTCCATCCAGAGGAAGAAAAAAACCCCCAAAATTAAAACAAAAAAAACCCCCTCAGAATCCAATGAACACTATAAAAATGATTTCTTATGTATCTCTTTCCCTTAATCCTAATTCCTCATACCAAAAATGACTAAATTGTAAACATGTTTATCAAAAATATGTATGTACAATGTTAATCTGACTGCTCACCACTGAGGGGAGGGGGGCGGGAAGGGAGGATGGAAGGAAATTTTGTAACTTAAAAATATACATATGCATATGAAGGAATGTTAAAAAAATAAAATGGTTGAACTTTTGGGAAAAAATAGGTGTTTAAGAAATGTTTGTTTCTTTCTTATTTCCTTCACAGGTGGGGCGGAGGGGATTGTGTTTTCAGGAGTCCTGACCTTTGCCTTGTCAATGAATTCTGATGACCCTGGAAGAGAGAGTGAGGCTGGTGGCACAGCCCTGCCTCATGTAAACCCAGTTCACTTTCAAGTCAAGACAACACCCTTCTGATGTCATTGGTCCTCTTTTAGAATGAAGGACAAATTATAGCACTGTTTTCCCAGAGGGTTAATTTTGACACAGTGATCGCACTAGGGGAACAGGGATTTCAAAATTTTCATCTCCAGTCCTTGGACCTTCTATGAACTGCATTGGAGTTCTGTTCCTCCAGTCGGATTCTTGAACCCTGATGTCCTAGGGACCCTTTGGACTCATCATACCTCTAACTGAACTATTCTCTGGAATCCTGATCACTGGAAATTAAAAGTTTCAATTCTCACCTCTTGGTGAGGTCCTGGAGCCTAAGTGACCCTACCAGATTATGGCTGCCCCTGTCAAGAGTCCAACGTCAATGCTTTTCAACTCCCCCCCCATGTCCCCTCTTCCCGGTAAGATGATTGAGGTGTTAGCACACCTCTGAGATCTCACACAGCTACCTAGTACTCAGTGCTCTCACACCTTCTGGGGATCACACCTCTCCTCCAGACCCAGGGTTATCACACCTAAGGGTTATCACACTGGAGCCATAGAACACACAGGGCTATCACACCTGTACTTAACACAGTGTCCTCACACCTCTGCAGAGCTCCTGGGCTATTTGATTTCATGAGCAGTTATTTTTTTTTTCAATTTTCTTTTCTCAATTTGACTGTCACAAGCAAACATTTCAAAGTACCGAGAATAAAAAAGAGGGTGGTCCACGAATCTGGGAACTTCTGTGGACAGCTTTTTGAAAAGTACATATTATACACAAAAAGATATGTGTATAATTTAAGATATCCTAGCCGTCTGGCTCAGGGCAGACCACTTCATCACTCTAGACTGAAAAATTCTTGAAAATTCCAAGTTGTAGAGACAAGATGCTATCTGACTAGGGAGGGCATTTTTTTAGCTGGTGCTTCTTTATGCCAATGAAATTACAGGACTGGTCTCTCCTCCTGTGATATTTTATAAAATAGTAGCAATCTTGTGTCCTTTTTTCTGAATTTCAGGTTTCTTCTGTGTTTTAAAATGTTCTGTTGATCTCTCCCCCTCTCTCATAGTAGGTGCTGAATAAATATTTCCTTCCTTTCTCACTCTTTCCTACCTTCCTTCTCCCTTCTTTTGTTTTCCTCCTTCCTTCCTTCCTTCTCTCTTTCTTTCTCTCCTTTCTTTTCCCTCCCTCCTTCCCTCCCTTCCTCCCTCCCTCCCTCCCTCCCTTCCTTCCTTCCTTCCTTCCTTCCTTCCTTCCTTCCTTCCTTCCTTCCTTCCTTCCTTCCTTCCTTCCTTCCTTCCTTCCTTCCTTCCTTCCTTCTTTCCTTCCTTCCTTTCCTCTTTCTCTCTTTTCTCAACTCTGCCACTATCCCCAAATAAAACCCTTCCCTGCATTTATTAATTACTGCATTATTTAATGCTCAATGTGAGAGTCAGAGTGGACTAATGCTTAGGAGTTAGAAAGACCTGGACTCAAATCTTGCCTTTGAATTGGACTAACAGAAACCTAAGCATGGACAGATCACTAAATATCTCAGTGACCCAGGCAACTTAATCAAGCTACCAGTTGCAGATGGATGGCCAATCTGCATTCATGGAGGAAACTTTCACACTGGAAAGCAGCTCTCTACAGTGAGGAAAGCCCAGGTTCTAAGCTCCCCAAATGTGCAAGGGACACACATCTTCACAAATTGCTTTGAAGTTTAATTAGGTTCATAAAATTATGGACTGGAAGCTGGAAGAGATTTCAGACTTACTGGACAGAAGAAGAAACCAGAGACTTGTCTAAAGCCCCATGGCTAAGACTGGAACATCGTATCTTCTAACTACAAGTCAAATACTCTTTGTACTGCAAATGGAAACGTTTTAAAAAAGCCTTATTGGTGTCTTTTGTCCCCTGGGATGAATCATTCCTTGTTTCTTGGAAAAACAATGAACCAAAAGCATCTGATTCACAAAAATACTTAGCCCATTCTGTCTAATAGTCCCTCACCTTTCTGACTACTATGAAACATTTTGTAAGTGGCTACTATGTGAAGAATACTGGCTTTGGGTCTGGGGATAAAAGACAAGAAAGGACCTCTGGGGTTCACAGTCTGATCAGGGACAAGCTATAATCAATGATGCAGGTAGTGATAAATAATGACTGATATTCATGTAACTTTGAGGTTTACAAAGTGGTTACATATGTTATCTCAATTGATCTCCACAACAACTTTGTACTATTACTATCCATATTTTACAGTTGAGGAAACTGAGGGAGACAGATGTTAATTGACTTGTCCAGGGTCACACAACTAGCAAATGTCTTAAGTCAAATTTGAACTTGGGTCTTCCTGACTCTAGGTTCTCAATATTCTATCCACTGAGACATCTGGCTGCCTAGTACTGTGTATTATAGTCAAGTAATCATATAAAAATAATAGCCAGCATCTACATAGCACTTTATGATTTGCAAAGTACATTAAACATTCTTATTTTATCAATTCAAAAGCAAAAGTCCAGGGGGTGGCTAGGTGGTGCAGTGGATAGAGCACCGGCCCTGGAGTCAGGAATCCCTGAGTTCAAATCTGACCTCAGAAACTTAATAATTACTTAGCTGTGTAGCCTTGGGCAAGCCACTTAACCCCACTGCCTTGCAAAAACCTAAACAAAAGCCCCCCAAACCCACATGTCTTCATCAAAAGTAAAAGTCCAGTATGTGAAGTTCAAACAGGCAGGTTCATCTCTGATTAGATGAGAATATACATGGTTTGCTGGAGGAGGGGTTTATGAAAGGCAGGATTTCATCAGGTGAAGAAAGAGGAGGAAGGAGGGAGGACATTCTAGGCAGAGGAAACAGGGTGAGCAAAAGTATGGAGGTGAGAAAGTGCCAGATGTGTTGGTGGGGCTCAGATACATCTAGTTTAACTGGACCATTGAGTGCATGGGATTAGACTAGAATAGAGGGTAGGGTGTGCCAGGCTGTAGTGCACATGAATACTATTCAAGGAAGTCTAGTGTTTGCTTAGGAAGCAGCAGAGAGGCAAGAAGGCCCTCAAGTGGGGGAGTGACCTGGATAGTCTGTCCATAAACATTCAGCCAACATTTATGTCCCAGGCAATGTGCTGAACCCCAAAGATGAAAGAAAGGGAACAGTTCCTTTCCTCACAGTCTAATGGGAGAGGAAAAAATATACATCTATATGCATACATGATCTATCTATCTATCTATCCATTTGTCTGTCCATCTAGCTACTAAATTTTGGTCATCTATCTAATCTTTTTGACTGTCTGTTTTTCCATCTGTCATCTGTCTATCCATCTATTCTGTATACCATTGATAGTTCCCTCCCTCCCTTCCTCTCTCTATCAATCTGTCCATTTGTCTGTCCATCTGTCTACTATCTTTTTGTACATTTTTCTAATCTTTTTGTCTATTCATCTATCCTGTATGCCAATAGTTCCCTTCTTCCATCTCTCTCTCTCATCTGCCTATATAATGTCTGCCCATGTCTATCTATCTGATCTTTTGTTCATCTGCCTATCAAGCAATCCATCTGTCCTACCATCCATACCTCCCCTTCTCCCTAGTTATCTTCTATCTAATGTTTTTGTACATATTTTTGTCCATGTCTATCTACCCATCTATCCTATCTACTACCCACACCTGCCATCCTCCCTCTCTCCCTCTGTATGTCTGTCTATCTAATCTTTGTCCATCTCCCCATCTATCCAGTCTTTGTGCCCTTCTATCCATTTATCTATCCATCCATCCATCCATTTGTCTGTCTGGGGGGGGTAATTTACAGGTAATCTCAAGAGGGAAGGCCCTAAAATCAACAGAGACTGGTAAGGCTTCTTACAGACAGTGAGATTGAGGGAAACTAGGGAAGTCCAGGAAGTGTGGGGGAGAAGGGAGACTTGTCAATGAAAAAACAAGTTGAGTGATGACGTGTTCTGTGTGAATACTATAAACCACTTGAAAGCAGTGATTACCTCTCTTCTCTCTTTTTGCATCTCCAGTACTTAGGGAAGGAGGGAGCAAAAGGGATTATTAAGTATCTAACATGTGACAGGCGCTGTTTTATAAATATTTAGTTTGATCCTCACAACAACTCTGTGAGGCAGGTGCTATTATTCTTTTCATTTTATGGTGGAGGAAACTGAGGCAGACAGAGAGTAAGTAACATGCTCAGGGTCATACAATGACTTCCTGATTCCAGTTCCAACTCTTTATCCATTGCAGTAGGCACATTTCAGGGAATGTTGATTATCTGAGGAGCAGCAAGAAGACCAGGCTCCCTGGATTTCAGAGTCCACTGAGAGGAGTGAAGTACAAGAAAATGTATAAAGATTGGAAAGGGATTGGGGTATGAAGGGTTTAAATCCAAATAGATGATTTACTATTTGATCCTATAGGTAAGAGAGAGGAAGCGAAGTGGCGGTGGTGGTGGTAAGGGGGTGACATGGCCAGACCTGCATTTAAGGAGGATCACTGAATGGAGGAGGTGTAGCAGTGGGAAGAGACTTGAGGCAGGCAACCCCACCAGTGGCTACTGCAATCATCCAGGTGTGAAGCGATGAGGAGGGTGGCAGCATCAAAGAAAAGGAGGGGGCATATATGATAGATCAAACAAAGGTAGAATCAACAGCACTTGGCAACAGATTGGATCTAGGGGTGTGAGAAAGTAAAAAGTCAGAGGAAGACATCTAAGCTGAGAGTCTGGGGGCCTTGGGAGACTGATAGTGATGTCTTCATCTGTAAAACAGGAGGATTTGGAGGAAAGTTCGAGATCTGTTTAGGTTCTGTTTAGTTGGAGACAAACAATAATTTGAAATGTTCACTAGGGAGCTCCCAGTGCATGCCCTCAATTTTCTTTTCTGTAAAATAGGAGAAATGGGAGTGGGAGAGGGGGAAGCCATGGGAGGCTTGTGAAGAGAGGAAAAGATTTGGAGGTGCCACTGCAGAGAGAGGGAGAGTCAGTTGATTAAGGGGTTAGAGGATTGCCCAGAAGCAGTGAGGGCCCAATTGAGGTCGTGTAGTGGATCCAGTCCGATCCTGTACGAGTAACTATGATGTGCTTCACCTGTACTTAGCAGCACATGTGTAGGAGGCAAAGAAGGAATGGGAGGAGGGATCCGAGGCTGAGACTTAGCAGGGTGCAATCAGTGAAATAAGGGAGTGAGGGAGTGAAGAAAATAGGACAGTGTAGAGTTGGGTTGGATTGGTTCACCAACATGTCAAGAGAGGGAAAAAGGTAAAGAGTGGTCTGCGAGGGGGGTGGAGGAACCAAGAGATTGGAGGTCATGGTAAGGGTGAAGAGTTACGTAAAGGAAGACAGAGGATGAGGTAAAAAGCCAATTGCTTATGAGCTAGATAAGGGGGTTTTGGAATTCTTGAACATGGACATAGCACATTGGGGGATGATGACAAGATCAAAGGTTCTGACCATCCTTGTGTTTTACCAAGGTGGAAAGTAGGTTCTTGCTAAGGGTTGCAGTAGTAGGTTGAGGAACTGAGTTGTTAGGGTGTTTGAGTCAAGATATACAGTCAAGTTCCTAGGATGAGGACAATGGATAGAGTGCCGGGCCTGGAGTCAAGAAGACCTGAGTTCAAATTTGGCCTCAGACACTTAGTAGAAATGTGATCCTGGGTCAGTCACTTAACCCTGTTTGCCTCAGCTTTCTCATCTATAAAAAGGAGCTGGAGAGGGAAATATTAAATCACTATAGTATTTTAGCCAAGAAAACCCCCAAAACAATCACAAAAAGTAAGACATAACTGAAAAACAACTAAAAAACAAAAAAAAATGATGGCAGAAGTTGGGGAAGAAAGAGTAAGGTGAAATCATTCAAGGAAGGAAGAAGAATGACTGGGAGGTCTGTGGATAGATACATGGATTTTGACTGGGTGTCAATGAAAAACATGAACCTCAAAGGAGAAGTCATTGAGAGATGGAGGCAGCTTTAGACCCCCTTTTTTTTTCCAGGGGACCTGGCTTGACCAGGCAATGGGATGGGCTTAGCCATTCCCACCCTTTCACTGAGTGGGAATCAGTATATTCTCCCTTTCCTTTTCCTTTTCTTTTTTCCTTTTCCCTGTTCTTTTCCTTTCCCTTCCTTTCCTTTTCCTTTTCCCTTTCCTTTCCTTTTTCCTTTCTCCTTTCCTTTTTCCTTTTTCCTTTCCTTTCCTTTCCTTTCCTTTCCTTTCCTTTCCTTTCCTTTCCTTTCCTTTCCTTTCCTTTCCTTTCCTTTCCTTTCCTTTCCTTTCCTTTCCTTTCCTTTCCTTTCCTTTCCTTTCCTTTCCTTATCCTTATCCTTTCCTTCTTTCCTTTCTCCTCTCTCTCTCTCTCTCTCTCTCTCTCTCTCTCTCTCTCTCTCTCTCTCTCTCTCTCTCTCCTCCTTTCTCCCTTTCTCCCCTCTTCTTTTCATTTCCCTACTCTGGACATTTTCTCTGACTGTGTCCCAGACCTGGAATGCTCTCCCCTCCTCTGCATCAAGTACTTATCTCCCTAGTTTCCCGTAAGTTCCGACTAAAATGCCACCATCTACAAGAAGCTTTCCCTAACCACTCATAATTCCAGTGCATCTCCTCTTTTCATTATTTCCTATGTATACTGTATATAACTTGCTTTGTTCCGATGTTCACGTTGTCTCCCAGCGTGAACTCCCTGAGGGCAAGGACTCTCTTTTGCTTTTTCTTTGGATCTACAGAAGGTGCTTAGCAAAGGTTTGCTGGAGGATAGAGTGGCTCCTTTATCTGTAGCACTGACTGTGCCACTCCAGGGCATTTTGTGTCCCTGCTCTGTTGCACACCAACTTCTCTTTCAGTATCACCCAAGGCACCTTTGTGGCTGAGTGAGGTGACTTCAGGACATGAAGTCAGGGAGTCCTGTATCCAAAACCCAACCTCAACTCTTGCTGGCTGTGTGTCCTTAAACAAGTTACCTCCTTTCTCTAAGCCTCAACCTCTTCATCTGTAACATGAGGCTAATAAGAACTATAGGGTCAGCCTCATGCAGGTTGTTCGTCCACCCAAAATATTGTGCCTCTCCAAGCTCAAAGGGCCTGGAGGTGGAGGGACCTCAGTAGTTATCGATCTGGAAAAGATTCCCATCACAGCCCAGCTAACAATTGGGTGGTCAATCCCTGCTCCAAGCCCTCCTCCCAAGAGAGGCTAGTTGCTACCGCCCAAGGCTGTCCATTCCTCCCTGGCAAGAGCTCTCTTTCTTAGGACATGTCTTCTGACTTCAAGCCCAAATCTGCTTCCCCCACCCCAGTTATTCCTGGTTCTGCCCTTGGGGGCTAAGAAGGACCCACACTCTTCATCATGAAGGATCTCTTCAAATACTAGCATGAAATCATGTTACCCCTCAGCCTGGTCTTCTCCAGGCTTAAAAATTCCCTGTTCCTTCAAGAGATCCTCCTATGGAAGGAACTTGAGGGTTTCTTTATGATTGCCCTAGGAACCTTATCTGTGTTAATACATCTGTTGTTATTATTTGGATAATCAATCAATGGAGCAAATGTCAAAGGAAGTGTTATAAAGATCTCTGAGAATTTCAAAGCATCACATGAAAGCAAATTATAATTACTCCAAACCTCCTAGGACACTTCACACTGACATGCTGCTGACACTCACGACCTATGTGGCCCTGTACTGTCCTTGTGACCATTCTTTGCCTCAGTTTTTCATCTTTCAAGAGAGGGTGTTGGTTTCTGAGGTCCTTCCAGTTTTAAATCCATGATTCCATAAACTTTGTTATAAATTCAGAACAAAACGTTTAGCTAATAGTTGGGGGAGATGGGTGGGCATCCAGGGCCAAGGAGATGTCCCATAACTCCCAAGCCCCATTTATCCATCACCCACCTCTCATCCTTGGCATTGCTACCCACTTACAGCCCAGTGACTCAGTTATACATCACCTTGGGATCATAAATGTAGGCTCCTACTAGCCTTCTTTGGACACACACACACACACACACACACACATGCCTACTGTCATTGGAGAGCTTTTGCATATTTTTCTAATCTTCCAGCTATATGACTCCCCTACTCAAACATTTTTGATGGCTCCCTAGGGCCTCTGCCTGGTATTTCAAGGCTCCCTGCTTCTTTGCTGATCCTATTTCCTGCTACACCCTTTCTTGCATTCCACATGAGTCAACCTGGCCTGCTAACTCTGCCTCCTACACGCTGCCATTCCATCTCCTGCCTCTCCCCCTCCACCTGTATCTAACAATTTATCTACATATTTCACCCCACTCCCTCCCAATGGAATGTATGTTCCTGAAGGCAGGGCCTCTTTCTTTTTTTCTTTTTTTTTTCTTTTTTTGGTCCCAAGGGGTCCCAGTCGGCACTTAATAGATATTGGGAGAATTGAATTGGATTGGATATCCACTTGGGATATCAGGGTTCCTATCTGTCTACTTCTGAAGCCACGCCCACAGACCCCATCTCCATTGTTCAACTCTCACTCTAGCATTACCTCACACCAACCAACCTAGGCCAGTCCGGAAGAAACCACACCTCCAGTGTTATCATGGACAGGGCTTAGAGCAACTCGAGGCAAAGTCATCACAAGTCATCTTCATTTTGACGCTATCTCAGGACCTTTCTTCTTCCACCATTAATGCATTTCTTCTCACTCTCTCACTTCATTATTGTATCTCCTCTCACTCCATCGTTAAAAGAGGTCCCCTCATTCTATTGTTATCACAAATCCCTATCATTCCATCACATCCCTTCTCATACCATAATTAAAGCAGGCCCCCTCATTACATCATTATCACATCCTCTCTCATTTTTTATTTCCCTTTACTCCCAATTACACAAACTCCTTTTATTCCATTATAACATTCTATCCCCCGTCACTCCATTTTAAAAGTAGGTCCCATCACCTCAATAGCAGCACAAACTCCCTCACTCCTTCTTGATGACAAGTTTCTATGAGTAAAACAAGGCTCCTGATTAAAAATGACCATATGTCCTCTTCAGTCCCACACAAGCCCCACTGTTCTCTCTCTCATTTTCATCCCCCTCCCTCCATCATTAAAACAGATTCCCTTATGTTAACAATTCTCTGGCACGTCCTCTAGTCCAACTTTATCCAGGGTCCCCCTAGACTCCAACATTGTTGCATCTTTCAATGGAGACGGAGAGGCAGCAAAGTCATAGCAGACAGTTCCTGATTTGGAGCTAGGAAGAATTGGGTTCAAATTCTGTCCCAGACATTTGCTAGCTGTGTGACGCTGATTAGTTTAGGCTTCTTGGCCTCAGTTTCTTCAAGGGGAAAATGAGGTGATTGGACTAGATGTGACCTGAGATTCTTTCCAGCTCTAAGCCCATGATTTGCATTCACTTCTCATCCATGCTTGTTTGCTACTTCTCTGGCCTATTAGAAGACCATATTCTCTGTCTCACTGCCACCTGGGTACAGATCTTTTTATAGACCTTTGCCTCCACCATTAACTAGGCTCCTTCCTTCCAAGATCATCACAGCCAAACTCTTCTGCTTCACATCATCTACTTCATGTCTCATTCCCTCATTAGCGATGGGGTCCCTCATTTCATCATTGCCATTTCAAATTCCTTCACCCCCCCATTCCTCCATGTCATTATCATCATAGGTCCCTCTCATTCCATCATCATTGCCTCAGATTCCTATACTCCAATGTTAACATGGGGAGATGATCTCTCTTGACTCTCCCTCATTCTCACATTATAACAGGTTCTCCTCACTATCCATCTCTAATACCCCTACAGGTATATCTACATTTTTATTTCTCTCTCTCACATTTTATGTATTCCAAGGCTTGATGATCCTTCATTTCTACAACAGTCATATCCTTTTTTTTATTATCCTCATCATTCTCTCCCTCTTTACCCTAATATTATTACCAAAGGCCCCTTCCCCCCATGGTCCCTCTCACTACCTGTCCCAACCCATTCATATTTTCTCCTCCCTCCCAACATTCTCCAAGCACCCCTTATGCTAAGTGATTTCACCCTTACTCCAGTACTATCTCACATGATCCCCATCCTGAACCAAATAACCCTGAGGATACAATTTAACTCTGAAGCTAAGATTCCTGGATCCTTTACTCCATTATTAACAGAGTCCCTGCAATCTGAGTCTCCCTCCTTTGTGATGGTTTGCCACCTCCCTCTAACACGATCTTGGATCTGCTTTGTCCAGTGTTATCAATCCATCTTTTCTTATTCCATAGTTAAAACAACCTTGACCCCATGCTGTAATGATCATGGGTCCTACTTAACTCATGAATTCCCCTACCTCCCAATACTATGGCAGGCTTCCCTCAATGTGACATTAGTATGGTGACTTCCTCTGTCACTCCAGGATCACAACATCTCTGTAGGAGATGATCTCTATGATGGCAATGACTCTAAATCTTTACCCTAGTATTTTATTTTACTTAGTATTATCATATTCTTACCTCCTCTTACTCCATCACTGTCACCATTTTATTTAACATCAGCATATCTCCTTTCCTGCAAATATCACTGGAAGCCCATTCACTCTCATATAATCCAAACTTGCTTGGTTCATCATTATTCCATGCCTGAAGGTCTCATAGATCCTCTTTCACTCCTGAATTAAAGCAGGCCCCATCATCCCAAAGTTATTATCCCATTTTGCTTCAACATAAAAACAGGTCCCTTCACAACCTTCTTACAAATCTCACTCTCTTTTCTGTTCTACCATCATCACAGGTCCCAGCTGATCCCAGAATTATCACATTCTCATATCATGATCACATCTCCCTGCCTCATCATGACCATGCTTCTTCTGATTCCATTGCTGACACCTCTTCACCCAACATATCACATGTCCCCCCTATCTATCCCATCATTATATCCTCTACCATTCAGTCATTATCTAAGGTCTACCTCACTTTAACAATACATTAAGTCCCCTGAATAAATAACTAAAACAGGTCTCCTAAAGCCATAAGAAACAGGTACCCTAAATCTATCATTAAAACAGACCCCCTAAATCTATAATTAAAACCAATACACTAAATCCATAGTTAAAATAGATTTCTTCACTCTTTCATTATCCCATCTATCCTTCTTACTCCACTACTATCACAGGCTCTTTCTAAGTTCCCTCATTTCATCACTATTATATTCCTCCCAAATTCAATATGAAAAGAGTCATACCACCAAACTGATATCATATTAATGTCTTCATTATCACCCTCCCATTATGCTAGCCTTATTAAAGAACTTTTATCACCAACATTATCTTGTCCACTCTCACTTGATCATTAAAACAAAGCCCCTCCCATTCCCATATTAATGTACTCTCTTTACTGTGATATTATCAAAGCCTCATCATTTCAACATTATTTCAGTGCTGGCCTAGATGATTTTTGTGATTCCTTTAAAGTCCTCATCATCCCTTAATTGTTATATCTCCTTCATTTCAACACGAACACATTCATTATCACTTCCATATTATCTTGGCTTCCTGTCCTTCCCCCCCTCAACTTCTGCCCAGAGGCTCAAATCCCCTCTCAATTAATCATTTAAGCAGCCCCCTCAGACCATCACTTTTTTTTTTTAGGTTTTTGCAAAGCAAATGGGGCTAAGTGGCTTGCCCAAGGCCACACAGCTAATTATTAAGTGTATGAGACTGGATTTGAACCCAGGTACTCCTGACTCCAAGGCCGGTGCTTCATCCACTACGCCACCTAGTCGCCTCTTAGACCATCACTTTCATAGGCCCTCCTTGATTACAGCTCTTCCATCACTCATTGGAATAGTTTCTTTTTATTCCATCACTATTACCCTCTGCAGATTCAAAGGAGGTAAGGGTTGGAAGGACCGTGTCATCTGGTTGAACTACTTTGACCAGAATCCCTCTATTTATAATATCCATGAAAAGTCTTTGCTTGAATATTTCTAGGGAGGGGAACTTATCCCCTCTGGAAACTCCCAATTTCACTTTGGGGTAACTTTAATGATTAGCAAGTTTTTTTCTGACATCAAACTAGCCATTTTATAACTTCTACTTAGGTTCCAACATCTGCCTGGCAAGACCAATTAGAGCAAGACTAAGGCCTCTTCCCCATGATGGACTTGGAGGCAGTCATGATGTCCTCTCTTCTGAACCAGATTCAGTATCCCTTTAAACAACCGTCACAGGATATAACTTCAGGTTCTTTTCCATCTGGGTGGCATTCCAGGGCAATGTTGGTTACCATAAGTCAATTGAATGGGGATTAGAATATATGTGGGGTTGGATCTGGGCCAGTTGGGGGAGCTGGATATTACCATAGCCCCTCTATTCCTCACTTCAGTTTATCATCACGTTTCCTGAAATGTAATGTCCATGGCTGAGTTCAAGACTTAAGGTGAGATTGGAGCAAGGCAGAGGACAGGGGGACCATATTCAAGCAGTATATATTCCTGGATGCTACTATAAATCTAAATAAGTCATCCCTCCTCCAACTGATATTTGTGAAATTGAATGTTTGGAACCAAGGGAAGGATTTTACATTTATTCTTACTAAATATCAGCTCCAGTCACCCAACTTTTTAGAACCTCATCCTTTTTGACTTCTGTGCATTCTCAGACATTGTCAATCATTCTCTTCTCTTTTAAAACTCTTTTTCCCCCTAGGTTTTTCTAGGTTCTAGAAAAAGGACAATATGCTCTTCTCTCATATATCTGACCACTTCTTATCTCCTTGGCTGGATCATCATTGGATGGTCTGTAGCCATCTTTAACTTAACATTTTTAAAATTGAACTCATTATCTTCTTCCCCAAACCAAACTTCCCAATTACCATCAAGGGTAGCATTATCCTCCGAGTCCTTCAGGCTTGAAACCTTCAGGCAAGTCATCCTTGACTTCTTACTATCTCTCTCCCCCTCTCCCCCATATCCAGTCTTCTGCTAAGGTCTGTTGATATAGTCTTTGCAACATCTTTGCAACATGTTCTCCTTTCTTCTGACACTGTGACCAACCTTGTGCATACTCTCACCTGGACTATTGCAATAGCTTGCTATTGGCTCTGCTCTCTCAAGTTTCTCTCTCTCTAGTCCATCTTTCAAATGTCAGTTTTCCTAAAATTCAGGGCTAACCCTTCTCTTACCCCATCCTCCCATTCAATAAACTCCAGGGCTCTCCATCAACACAACATCATATATAAAATCCTGTTGGGTGTTCAGAGTCCTTCATAACTTGCTTCTTACCTTTCTTGGCTTCTTACACACTAGAGGACAGTTGGTGTCACAGTGGATAGAGCACTTAGATTAGAATCAGGAAGATCTGAATTCAAATATAGCCTCAGACACTCACTAGGTCTGTGACCCTGGACATAGTCATTTAAGCTGTTTGCTTCAGTTTTCTCAACTGTAAAATGAGGAAGATGATGTTTTGTCTTTCACTCTTGAAGATGACCATGCATCAGGGAGGTGATGCCATGATAAGGACATGAATTGGATGTGAGTGAGGGGGTGCTGTGCTAAGTCACCAGTCTCACTTTCTCCTCTAGTCATCTGGATCTGTGGCCAGATAGAGATCAGGACGACTGTGGAGATGATCCTGGATGTGAGGCAGTTAATTTAAGACTTGCCCAAGGTCATACAGCTAGTCAGTGTTAAGTTTGAGCCTGGATTTGAACATAGGTTCTCCTGACTATCCACTGCATCCCTACATAAATGTTCATTTCCTTCCCTTACACTTTGCCAGGTATTTGGTTTAGTGGTCAATGATCACCTTGCTGTTCCTTGAACAAGATATTCTGTCTGGTGAGTCCATCCATTTTCTCTGTCCCGCATGCCTTATCTATGCCTTTTTGTTTCTCTGGTTTTCTTTAGGTCCCAACTAACATCCTGCCTTCTAGAGGAAGCCTTTCCAAATCCTCCTTAATTCTAGTGCTTCTCCTCTGTTGGCTATTTCCAATTTATTCTGTCTAAATATTGTACATAGTTGTTTGTATGTTGTCTCCCCCATTAGATTGTGAGCTCCTTGAAAAAAAGGAATGACTTTTGTCATGATTAGCACAGTGCCTAGTAGACAGTAGGCACTTAATATATGCTTTTTGATTGACTGTACCTTGAAGATTTGTGTCAAATTTTGGCTATGCCTGCTCTCTTTTCTTTTAGTGGTTATTGATGAGATATTTCGTGATATAGAGGCTTGTGGCTCCAATTGGGACCATCTTCCAAACAAATATGGAACCAGTCATTGGATTCAGTCATCCAATAAATTCTAAATCGATGTGACTGGACAATGTCTGCTATTGCATCTTGTCCAGGATAGTGTGAGAGACTTTGGTCAAATGCTTTGCTAACTTCTAGGTAAACTAGGTTCCCTGATCTATTTGTCTAGTAATCCTGTCAAAAAAGGAAATCAGGTTAGTCTGGCATGAGCTGGTACCTTAGTTCCCTTTCCTTCCAGCATTTCTTCCACTGCTCATTGCAATATTATCACAGATCACTGCCACATGATAGCATCGATGAGCCAGATGGCCCCAGGATTCCTTTTTTAGCTCTGATTCTGGGGTGCTCTCCAGATTTAGTTCTCTATTCTCACACCCCCCTCCTTCGTATCTCCTTGTTATAAGCTCCACTCACTCTCATGTTAGTACAGGTCCCCTTACCCCTATATTTGACACACTTCTTTGAATCACTCTGTGACTGAAGGGAACTGAAGGTCCCCTGATTACCAAGCGATAATATTCCCTTTATTCCAGCCCTCTCACTTCCCTTTCCCCTCATTATCACATTCTTAAAACAGGTCCTCTCACTCATTCAGACTTCTCATGGGGCTCCCCCATTTCCACCTTATCACACCTTTTTCACTTTACCCATCATTAAAGTAGACCTACTCACAATGTTATCATTGCCCCTCTATGTTATCACATCCATCACTGTCCCAGGCCCCCATTTTTCCTCTAGCATTACCACAGGATCCCTCCCTCCAGCAGTACCATTAGCACAGATTCCTCCCTTCCCTCCACGACCCCCCCCCCATGATCATAGACCCTGATCCCTCTCTCCTCATTCCAGGTCCCTATCATTCCAACTTGATCACTGTCCCCCTTTCCTGTCCCACAGGGATCCCAAGATCACTATGGTTTGAGGCCACACTCACCTTTAGCTGCAGCCTTCTCCTCCAGGGTGGAGATGGTCTGAGTGAAGGCATCATGCAGTCGGGCTCTCTCAGCATAATCTGGGAGGTGGGGAAGGGGAGTGTGGCAAGGGGACAGGTACTGGACCCCAGACTCCAGACCATAGGCCAGGGAAAAGAGAACTCAGTTTGGAATGAGCCATATATTTTTTGGGGGCTCTCCCAACTTTCCCTGGAGAGTGGGAGTCAGGAAGCTTTAGAGCATGCATGGGCCTTGGGAGACCCCACCTTTGTCTAGGGAAGTAACACCTAGGACTAGGGGCAGGCCTCACTACAGATGATATGGTGCTTTCTCATGTTCGCCCAGGTATCTTTTAAGTTCTGATGAAGGGAGTGAGCTGCCTGGGGAGTTGGGGGGGAGGGTCTCAATCTGACCACTGCCACTGTTTACTGCCTATCTGTGTGGCTTTGACCAAGATTTTTAAACCTCCTTAGGTCTCTGTAAGATGAGGGTACTGGCTTTGGAGGTCCTACTGGCTCTACATCAATGAGCATACGACTGCTTCAAGTTCTGTTGTCCTTTAGAAAATGGAAGAATCGGACGAGGGGTTCCCTATGGTCATCGCTGTCTCTAAATATAATGGTATCGATGACTGGGGGGCTTAGAGCATTTCTCTTCTAGTGGGGGTGGGGAAAGGGTGTCCTTTGGGTGAGATCTTTGGAACAGTAGTCACTATGAGCTAAACTGGGCTGGGGAGCTCCTCACTTATCTGGGTGTGGCTGAGGCCCTTGAAGGTCTCCATCAGTTGGACCCTACACTGGGTGCCTTGGCTGCTCTTCAGGTCTGTGAAGAGCTGGCAGACCTGCTGCCGGTCAGACTCGGAGGTGAAACAGAGTAGGCAGCCCCAGGACACTGGGAGGCTCGTCACCAGCAACCTGAGGGCCAGGCCCAAGGCCAGGGGAGCCATTTGGCTGGCCTGTGGAGACCTCGCTAGAACCATGGTCCCAGCAGGGAGAGAGGGAAGGCAGAAGAAGATGACCTTTGTGAGGTCATCAGAGAACACAGGGGAGGGGACTCAGCCCCAGGATCTACATCACTGAGGGACTCAAGTGTCCATTCCCCTGCCACTCAAGGACCTAGACATCCTGAGCCCCCCACCCCCACCTCCACCCCAACCCCTCCCGCCCCCAAGGACGAGGTGTCCTTCAGCTTGAACACCTCTCAGGGGACTCAGGGGTCCTAAGAATCCCCCAGCAGGTTCCAGAGTTGGAGGCTGGAGTTGAAGGTTAGGGCTGGAGGCTGGGGTCATCGATAAGGTCAAGGTCAGAGGGTCATGGGTACAGAGGATCCTGGCTCTTGTTCAGTTGATGGGCCGGCCTCCTGGCTCCCAAGAACCTCACCTGTGACCCTGGACGTCTTCACAGGTTAAAGGGTCTCAGGGACCGAGAGGACAGCGGGGGGGCAGGGGAGCAGAGGCAGAGAGACACCAAGACAAGGAAACACACACACACAAACACACACACACACACACACACACACACACACACACACACACACACACACACAGAGCCAGACCCAGAAAGACAGAGATGGAAATACATTGCTATTGGAAGACATGGAAGGACAGAGAGGGACGCAGAGACATCGACGCTGTCTCCCCCAGTGCCCAGATCAGGGTGAGAGGCAGGGCCCCTGGCCCATCTGGGCTGGGCCCTGCCTCAGGGCAGTCCCCCAAGCAACCCTCCCCCCAAGTCTGTGCCACCCCACCCACCCACCCCTCCCCCACCCCTCTTCCCCTCCTCCTGCGGTGTAGGGCACAGCCCGGGGAAAGCTAGTGAGCCGTACAGTTATCTCCACAGGTGTCCTTCTCAACTGTACAACCTACTACCTCAGCCCGGGCAGCGCGTGAGGTGGACAGGGCCGGGCTGGGCGGGGGCTGGACCAGGCTGGCAGGGGGGCCCCGGCGGTGATGCCAGTCCCGACACAGACCCACAGACTCGAGCTTGTGTGTGGCCGGCGCCCCGCAAGGTCGGATCTACGGGTGGGTGCCAGGCTGCAGAACGGGCCCCCCCAGGAGCCGGCTGCCTGGGCCACAACCCCTGCCCCCTCAGGGACCCAGGTGTCCTGATTCCCCAGCCCCTGCCCCTCTCAGGGAAGCAGGCTTCCTGATCCCCCTGCCCCTGCCCCCCCCTCAGGGTCCCAGGGGTCCTGATTGCCCTGCCCCACCCTCAGAGACCCAGGGGTCCTGATGCCCCCAGCCCTTGCCCCATCCGAGGAAGGAGGGAGGTGATTCTTACCCCTCTGTGTGGTGAAGGGGATGAGGAGCTCTGAGCAGGGTTGCTGTCTGGGGGTGGGGGTGGGGGGTGTCCTTACCTGTCTGGGCCTTTGGCTATCTGGCCATGCTCTTGATGTTTTCGGGGTCCTGGGCATACTGGCTTATTTAATGCCTGAGAGCAGAGAAGAGGCAGGCGGTGAAGGCTGACCCAGGGCCTCTTTTTCTCTTCGCCTTCTCTCCTTGGGGGGATTCTTTGTGTCCTCTGTCTGCCTATGTCCTCTGCTTCTCCCTCCTTCCCTCCCTCCTCCCACCTTTCTCTCCTTCTGAAGCCTACACCTTCTCTTCTGCCCCCCCCTCCTCTCTTGGCCTCTACCTCCCTCAGTGTCCATCTCTGGTCTCATGGATGGATCTGCTTCATTCTCGGAGTCTGTCTTTTTGTTTCTCTCTTTGTCGAGTTCTCTGTCTGCTTCAATCCCAAGACGGCCCTGGGCCTGGGCCTGGGCCTGGGCCTGGGCTGAGGCTCCCCTGCCTAGCTTTTCCTTTCCAGAGCCAGCCTGGGGTCCGAGGCTACCACACAGCTGCCCTGGCTTTGGGACCACCCCCCCTGGCCCTGTGCCGGCCTTGGAATCCCGGCATGCTCCGGGCCCAGGCCAGAGGAGGGGGAGGGGGAGGGAGAAAAGCCAGGGGAGAACCAGACCGTAGAGTCCCTCGGCACCCTAGGGGAAACTGAGGCTCAGGGAAGGCATGCCCCCGGACCAAGGTCACCGATCAGGACAGCCCCCAGGGGTCAGACCTCTGGCCTTGGGCCCTCTTGGGCATCTCTCTGGTTCAGAAGCTGCCTCAAAAGGGATGGCTCCCACTGTGGGCTGGGGGGGGGCAGCAAGCCTGGGTCCCCTCCCCTCCCCCGGCCCCCAGGGAGCCCCTGGGGGTCAGAGAGCAGGCCCAAACAGTCTGGCGTCATGGCAACCCGGGCTGGCGGCTGCACCGCCCCCTTAACCCCTCGAGAGCCGGACCCCAGCTGGGCTCTGGGAGGCAGAGGCTGGACCGGGTCCCGGATGGGGGGCCGGGGGCTGGGGGCGGGGGGGGGGCAGCTGAGTGATCCGGAAGCCTGGGGTCCAGACACAGAGAGCTTGGGGCTGGGGGTGGGGGGTCAGGACTCCAGGCTCCTTGAGCGAGGGAGGGAGACTGGGGGAATCCGGAGGCCTGGGGCCCCGGAGATGCCCAGGACGCCTGGGTCCCGGAGGGCCGAGGGCTGGGGGGGGGGCGGCAGATTCCTGGGTCCTAGAGGGATGGGGGGGATTGGGGGATGTGCCCCCCCAGGTCTCCCCGAGGGCTCCTCTGGGTTCTTAAGGGGGCGGGGGCGGGGGGCCCGGATGCTGCAGGAGCCTCCCCCCGCCAGCCAGCCCCTGCCCCCGCCGCTGACCCCGGCCTGTCTGGCAGCCCAGACAGCCCCCCGGGCCGCCTCACTCACCCTTGACCCCTTAATGCGGGCAGCCCCCGACCCCGCCCCTCCCCCTCCGCCCCCTCCCGCCGCCCGGCCAGACGTTAACCCTCCGTGTGCCGGGAGCCCCGGGACTGCACCGCCTCCTGTCTGCCTCCTCCCAGGGCCTGGGCCCCCGCCCCCCTCGGTGACTCAGGCGGCCCGATGCGCCCACCCCCGTGGGGACCTAGGCGTCCTGGCTGTCCGCCCCCCTTGACAATCCGGGTCCTCCTCCCCCCAACTGCACCCCCCCCGGGGCCCTTTGCCCAAGGGGTCGGCCCGCATCCAGCCCCGGCCCCCACCCTTCGCCCTGTTGCCGCCGCCCCCACCCCAGTCTCCATCTTTCCAGGGCTGGGCCAGGCATGGTTGGGCCGCCTTCTCCCCCAGCCCGGATCCGGGGGGCGCCTCCCCACTCACCTTCCCCGGCACCTGCGGCCCTTCGGCCCCTCCCCGGGCCGCCCGGCCGGGGCTCCATCCCCTGCCCTGCCGCGGGGGAGGGGGCGCTTCGCCTCCTCCATCTCTGCCTTGGAATCCGGGGCTCCCCGCGCCTCCGAGCCGCTCTCTGGCTTAGGGCTCTCCTCCCTCTGGGGGGGCTGAGTCTGCCTCTGCCTCTGGGTCCCCGATCTCCCTCTCTCCGGATTTCTCAGCCTCTCGAATCTCTCCCTTCGCCTCCAGGTCTGTCCCCCTCCTTTCTCTCCATCCCCCTCCCTCCTCCTCCTCCTCCTCCTCCTCCTCCTCCTTCCCCTCCCTCCCTCCCTCCGTCTCTGTCTCCTCTGTCTTCGTTTCTCCCTGTCCCTCCATGTTCGTTCTCTCTCTCTCTCTCTCTCTCTCTCTCTCTCTCTCTCTCTCTCTCTCTCCCTCTCCCTCTCCCTCTCCCTCTCCGTGTGTGTGTGTGTGTGTGTGTGTGTGTGTGTGTGTGTGTGTGTGTGTGTGTGTGCGGCTCCGGGACCCGCACAGCGGAACCCCCCAGCCCTGCCCCCCGCCCGTCCCTCCCTCTCCCCCTTTCCTTCTCTCTCTCTCTCTCTCTCTCTCTCTCTCTCTCTCTCTCTCTCTCTCTCTCTCTCTGTCTCTTTCTCTCCTCTCTCTTTCTCTCTCCCTCCCTCTCTCTGTGTGTGTGTCTATCTGTCTGTCTGTCTGTCTATCTCTCCCTCCCTCCCGCCGGTGGGCCCCGGCCGGCCCAGGCCCCTGCCCGGCCCTGCCCGGCCTCCCCCCTAGTTCCTGGCCGCGGTCCAGGCGAAAAAATTCCATTCCGCCTCAGGGAGAGAAGAGAGAGGAGGGGGAGAGAGGGAGGAGGCCGGGGAGAGGGAGGGAGGAGGGAGAGGGGGAGGGGGAGGGGAGACCTGGAGGGGGGAGGGAAAGGGGGAGGGGAGGGCCATGGGGGCGTGACGCAGAGGAGGAGGAGAAGGAACAAAGGAGGAGCAGGAGAGCCGGGCTGGGGAAGCTTCCTCTCCACTCCTCTCGCTCTCTCCTTCCCTCTCTCCCCTCTCCCCTCCTGAGCGCCCTCCTCCCTCTCTCCTCTCGCCTTCGCCTCCCTCTCTCCCTCTCTCCCTCTCTCCCTCTCTCCCTGCTGCCCTCCTCTCCTCCCTCTCTCCCTCTCTCCCTCTCTCCCTGCTGCCCTCCTCTCCTCCTCTCCTCCTCTCCTCCTCTCCTCCTCTCCTCCCTCCCTCTCCTCCCGGCTCCCTCTCCCTCTCTTCCCCCTTCCTGGCCCCTCTCCTCTCCCGTTTTCCTGTTTCTCTCTTCCCCCACCCCCCTTCCCTGGCTGCTCTCCGATCCCCTCTCCCTTCCTCTCCTCTCTCTCTCCTGTCTCTCCCCCTTTCTTTCTCTTCTTCTCCCTCCCTCTTTGCCTCTCTCTTCCCTTTCCTCTCATAGACTCTCAGAGCTCAACAGGCCGCCAGATGCCACCCAGCCCCAAGCAGGAGCCCCCTGTGGCAGAGCGGACGCTGACCACCACGCTCCTCCAATCTCTTCTAGAAAGACTCCATTGCGAGACCCTTCCTCCCAGCTGCCCGGCCCCTTCACTGCCAGTGTTCCTTTGGACCCCCCCAATCTAGGCCTCTCCCTCCCCTTTGCAGGTGGCACTGGGTTCATCCCTGTTGGGCCAGGTAGAACAAGTTTAACCCCACTTCCCCGGAGAGCTCTTCAGAGAGCTGCCAGCCTAGAGTCCTCATAACTGACATTCCCGTGGCCTTGAGGCTGGAAAAGTCTTTCCATCCGCTATCTCCTCTGATCGCAGCCAACCTGGGGGTAGGCATGGCAACAGGTGCAGATGAAGAAACTGAGGCTCAGAGAGGCGGATGTTCTTGTTTTGATTATCTCCGGAGAGATTTTTATCAGTGTAGGCAGCAACTAAGGAGGAATCTTTTCTCTTCTAAATGTGAGCAACACCTCCTTTGCACCTTAGAAAGTTGCCTGGGGCCACGAGAAGTTCCGTGAGTTGCCCAGGGTCACACATCCAGCTGGAGGTGTGAGGTAGCCAGGCACCCCTCATCCTGAAGCTAGCTGTCTTATCCATTAGACCAGGCTGCCTTCAGCAGCAGCAGCAGCAGCAGCAGCAGCAGCAATACGGTCACCGCCATTCCATTAATAGTAAGAATCAGCTATATAAAAGGATATATACAGTACATTAATAGGGCATATAATAATAATGAGGACATATTAGTAAAGAACAAATTTGTATACCAACTAACAAAAAACCCATTTATTTAGGATCTACTAAATTCCTAGCCAGACACTATACTAAGGATACGTACAGCAAAATGAACCAGTTTTTGCCCTCAGAGAGCTTCTATTAGGGGACACAAGGGGAACATATATAAACATATAGAGACAATAGGTACAAAATGGTGGTTTGAGGAGGAAGGGTGCTAGCAGCCTGTGGAAAGTGGGGGTAGGGGTGCACCAGAAAAGGTTTTGCAGAGAAGGTGATGCTTGGGTTGAACTTGGAAAGGAATTCCAAGAGATAGAGGTGAGGACATAAATTCTAGACGTAGGGAGCCAATTAGAGAGAAAGTACAGGCAGAGACAGAACATTACTTTAAGATAGATGTGATCACAGCAGAAGATGGTGGGATTCTCAGCCCCCTTTTCTGGGATATTGCCTAGAGACTCCACCTAACCTAGGTTTACATGAGCCTTTAGGGTTCTCTCAACACATGGCTGCCTTAGACTGGGCTTACAGTCTCCAAAAACCCAATCATTTTCAGGGTAACTTGGGTCTCAATCTGTATTTGTACAGTTGATTCCTGAAATCATGGCAAACTACATTTCTATTTGGTTTCATCATATTTCAGCCTATGACTACGTAAGGGCCCCCTCCCCCCCCAATCATTGGATTTCTTTTTTTATCTTGACTCTGACATCCAAGGTGTTAGCTGTCTTTGCTTAACTTGGTGTCATCTGAAAAACTGATAGGCTGTTTAATACTTTCATGTAAATCAACTGATAATCCACATTGACCATTACAGGACCAAGGACAAATCCTTGTCTGTTGCTCCTCTTCCTTAGTCACCTCTTTTTTGGATCTGATCTGAATTATTGTGAATTATCATGCTGGTTGACATTTTGACATCTTGTCCACCAGAGTAAAATGAGAGACTTTAAACTGTGTCATTGGAATCTCTGATATTCTCTTGCTCTACCAGTCTGGAAACCTTGTCTAAAAAGGCAACAAAGTTAATCCAGCATTATTTATTCTTGAAAAGAGAGTGCTTCCTGCTGCTCACTGATTCCCTTTCCAGGTGCTTGCCAACTTATACCTTCCGGAATTTTGCCAGTCAAGCTTAGGGATTTATGGTCTGAAGAATATATCTTTTAAAAAAATCAGAATTTTGCTCTTCTCTCGTCCTGCCACATTCTTTCCTCTGCCCCTTCCTTCATTTCCCTTCTTTTGTCTGCCTCTATTCTCTACCATATTCCTTTTTTTCTCTTTTCTTCTCTCCTTTTTTCCATTTCCCCTCAATCCCCTTACCTCATTTTCTTGCTTTTCCCTCTCCCTCATTTCCATGCCTTTATCTTCAATCTTTCCTCTTCTGTCTAGTGCACCCAGCACTTCTCAGAAGTGTCCAACATAGAACCCTCCAGAGAACAGATGAACCAGATAAAAATGCAATTGGAAGATATTTAACAAGATGAATAAAAATACAGTAAAATAGGTAGCATTGCATTTTAAAACTAAATATGAGAGCCACAGGACTCACATCTGGATTAAAAATCCTCTTTCCATTTGAGCTTTCCCCTAATTCTTTCTGTATTCCCTTGCCTTCCCTGATCTCTTCTTTTGTCTTTCCTCTCTTTCCTTTCTTTTCTCTCTATTCTCATTTCTCCCCCTTTCCTTTTCAAGAACCTCCATACTCTGTTGCTTACCAACTCTTTTCTTTCCTTTCTCATGTTCTTCAGAGTCCATCCAGGATGAGGCACTTATCTCTTAGTCAGGGGTCTTCCAGGAAATTCAAGTGCATATATTATCTGCTCCTCCTCCCCATCCCTGGTGTCTTAGCTAGGTCAATGAGGTTAGTGCTCCTTTGCCACCCTACCCTCTCCAAGGGGTGGATCTGTAGATAATTAATTATGACAGAGGAATGCTTTTCCCTTCCTGGATCTAGGCAGAACTGCCTGTGGAGAAATAAGGTTTCTTGACTGATCCCTTGTCAGCCAGCTGAGCAGACAGTCCTCCTTGGCTGGTTCCCTAGGCCATCCTTTACAGCTGGGATGATTACGGGTCACAGGTGACAGATTTGGAAGGAAGAGGCCTTTTAGCAGACACCAGTCCAACTCACCCATTTTATAGAGAAGGAAACTGAAGGACATCCACTTCAGAATTCAGGGTGGTGGGTGGTACACTTGGTACCTCGTTGGGGCTTGTTTTCTGGGGAAGGTGGGTTACTAGGCAAGGGAAGAAAAGAGAGAACAAAAGGTATAGAGATTACAACTCCCAGAAGCTTTTGAGGTAGGGAGAAGACTGCTCCTACCTAACCCTGGGACACTACAGCTCCCATCAGTCCCATGGAGCAAAGAATTACAATTCCCAGAAGCCCTCTTATCCAGGGGACTATGGCACCCAGCATCTCTTAAGGGAAAGAACACTCCAACTCTCCCCAACACCATGGAGCAAGAATTGATAGCTTCCATAAGATAGTGAACAAAGATGTTATTCTCTCCTGGGATGTGACTGGATCTGTAAAGGATCTTCCTAGCATATGTTCTGCTTCAAGCTCCTGAACATAACTTCTATTGACCTACTCACTAGAGCACAGGGATAGGAACAATAAAGAATGGAAAAGGGGAGGGAGACCTTGGTCTAATATGATAGACACTAGCATCCTGAATGACCTAGGGTGGTGGAGCACCAGATTTGGAATGAGAGGAACGAAGATCCATCATGCTTCTATCCATAATTTGTTTGGAATGCAATTTTGTCTCTGAATCTTGGCTACTCTCAATTTTCTGGGGCAGGCAGGGAAGACAGCTGACATCCAGTGGCCTCTTTTTGCTTCAACTAAATTTCAGTTTTGGAACAGGACTTGGTAGCCATCTAGAGTCCAAGAATCTCCTCTAGGCTTTCTGATAAGTGGGTGTTCAGCCTTTCCTTGAACACTTCCTGAAAAGGGGAACCCATTGTCTACATAACTTGCTCTCTGACCCAGCCCATTCCACTTTTGGACAACTTTCATTGTTAGGGAGAAACTTTTTTAATTTAATAAACTGAATTTATGATCTCATTGATTTAAAAATTCCCTCCTATAATTTAATAACAACTTGTCTATGCCCTTCTTATGTGACTCTGGCCCACGTCTTTCCATAAATTTGCCAAAAAAAAGGTCCATCCACCATGCTGGAGGCTTCCCTTGATTTCTCTTGCTATCTAGAGGGTATGAATGGAATACTCTATTGGCCCACCTGCCATCTTTTCTGTCACATGGCTAGCGCATATTCATTTTCTATCCTATTTCCTTGGTGAAATCTTTTAATTCTCTTCTTGGAGAAGAGCATATATAATAATAATAATAATAATAATTATATGTGTATATACTCAGATAAACATATGAATGTATATTTAAATATATACACATGTAAATATATGTATTTAGATATTTAGATATATCAACACATAAGTGATGATGGATAAACTATCAGTTATTTGTCCAAATGCATGTTATAATCTGGGAAATAAGTATTCATTCTTTTGGTCTTTGGATGATCAGACCAAGCTCTTTTCATGGTTTATAGATTTTTTCCAGAAGGCTTTGTAGTGATATTAACTTATGTTAATTATTATTAACATAAAGTTACCTGCAGACAGGGGCATCTTTAAGCCTTCATCATCCACAGAGAATCTCTCAGCTTGAAGTCTGCATCTCCTTCATAGCAGCAAAGCAGTGGTGAGCAATCACATTCCTCTTCTAGCTTTTCATACACAGTCATTGAATAGGATTATTTATGACTTATCATTCAAAGGATATTGAATGATTTTGGTGTGAGGATGGGAAATCATTTTCCTCCCTCCCTCCCTCCCTCCCTCCCTCCTTCCTTCCTTCCTTTCTTCCTTCCTAGTTATGTCATTCCATAATTCTCAAACTTTTAACATCATCTAAGTTCTGTTGCTATTGTTCAGAATTGTAGTTTCTGTGATTTCATTGATATAGGGAACTCCTACTGAGCCAGGCCCTAGTAATTCTGCATTTCATAGTCTTAAAGCTTCTTCCCCTTTTTGTGGAAGTTAGACCCCTCGGGCTGGTGGAGACTATAGATCCCCTTCCGAGAATCATGTTTATTGCTCACCTTCATAACTGAAGGAAATCTTAATTTCACTTTAGAAAGGTTGAAAATGTCATTCCCCCCACCCCTTCCAAGTTCATGGACCACTCATGGACCTCCAGGCTAAGGGTAAACACTTTGGAGAGTTGGAGAGGATAACAGACAGACCCTGGAGTTAGGAAGACCTGGCTGCAAGGCCCACACCTGATGTTTATATTATAGACTCACTGACTGTGGCCCTGGTAAATTCACTTCACATTTCAGTGCCTTAGGTATCTGAAGAATATCGTTTAACAACAAGATTGTTTCCTGTTTCAGGAGAAGTTTGTGAAATCAATGAAAGCCTTATATAATTTATTCAAGGCAATCCAGTCTCCCTCCAAGGAGACACCAGGAAGCAAACTCCAGATCTAAGCAAAGGAGTCCTAAGTGGGTTGGATTGATTCCAGAACAGATGAAAAAATATGATAATCAACAGATTCTCCTGAGAGACAGGGATAATTCTGAGCCCAGGTCATTGTCCCTCTTCCTTATTTGCACAACAAATAGTTGCTGAGGCACCAGCCCTCTAGCCTGTTCACTTAAGTACATTAATGAGGGCCTTGGTTCAGATGGAGATTCTAATAGCACCCTCTCCTCAGCTCTGGACCTACACTCATAGACCAGGTGTAAAATTTCCCTGGTCCCTGAAACAACATAAGGCACCCCACATTTTCTCCAGGAAACCTTAACATACATAGGAAATCCAACTGGAGGTCCAGACAAAATTTGCATGTTTCCATTTTTATGCAGATTATATTGAAATTCCTCCAGGGGTCTCTGTGCCAGAAGTGATCTCCTTAGGGTCAAGCAAATTTCCTCTGGCTCTCTTAAATTTCTAATGGATTCCTGCCACTGCAAGGGTAATCCAAATAGAATTCCTAACTCCCCCAGAGTAGGCCAAGTCAGGTCAAGTTGACAAGAGAAAATAGGGTTAGGAAAACCACAGACACCTTTGAGGGTTCCAAAGAGCTATAAGAAAGGGATAATCGATAAGGATTTCATAGTAAGGTAAGCAAGAGAGGATGCAGTGGATAGAGGAGTCAGGAAGACTTGAATTCAAATCTTACCTCAGACAGATATGATCCTGGGCAAGTCACTACCTCTCTATCTGCCTCAATTTCTTCAGTAGTCAAATGGGGATAATAGCAACTACTTTCCAGGGTTATGAACGTCAAATGAGATAATATTTGTAGAATTATTAAAACGATTAGATTGTGAACTCCTATTGGGTAGGGCCTGACTTTCGCCTTTCATTGTATCTACGGTACTTAGCACAGTATATAGTATTAGGAAATATTTGTTTCCTTCCTAAAAGAAAAATTTAAAAAAATGATCCTTTATGAACCAGGCACCAATATTTTAGTGATTGGGCAGAATCCATACTTTCCTTGTTAAGCTGTGATTCTCCCACTGTGAATAGCTACACAATAGATATTAGTACATAAATGATCAAACAGATTTCCGCAAAAGAAACTAGTCTGATTTGTAAGGAAAGACATGAGAAAAGTGATTGTATGAATATATACTCTAAAACAGGGAAAAAACTCCCAAATCCTTCTAATTTCTTTAATGGATTCCCCTATTTTGGGCATCCTGGGTGAAGAATCTTTCTGCAAAAATGAAAGATCCATTGTTTCTCTCTCTCTCTCTCTCTCTCTCTCTCTCTCTCTCTCCCTCTGTCTATTCAATCTATCCCATCATCTATCCATTCATCTGTCCATCTGTCTAACCACCCATCCATCCATCCATGCATGCATCCATCCATCCATCCATCCATCCATCCATCCATCCAATATATATATATCTTGACTTTCTAGATATCTTATCTATCTATTCTCTATCCTGTTTTATCTGTCTATTCTAATTCTATCTCTATAATCTGTTTATCTATTCTTTCTATCTTGTCTGTCTAGATATCTATTCTCTCTCTCTCTCTCTCTCTCTCTCTCTCTCTCTCTCTCTCTCTCTCTCTCTTTCATCTATCACAGACTGTGAGACTCCTACCTTGCCTTATTATGTCCCTAGATACCTGCCAGGACTATTGCAATAGCCTTCTATTTACTGTACCTACCTGAACTCTCTCCCTAGTCAAAACCAGCAATTTTTTTCTCATACTTTGGTCCGACTACATCAGCCTCCTGCTCTATTGGCTTCCTATTATTTCCAGGAATTTCAATCTCTTTATTACCTGATCTCTTCATTTCTTCTCTGACTTCTCATACTTTATTCCTCTCTAGGAACTTAATGATCCAGCTATGATGGCCTTCTTTGCTGTCCTTTGCACATGGTGACATGCCTTTTCACTGCCTGTTCACCAAGTCTGGAATGCACTCCCTCTTCACCTCTGCCTCTTGGTTCTTTGGCTTCCTTCAAGGCTTACTTGGTTCATCTGCTTCAGGAGGCGCTTCTCCTCCCCATGCCATCTCAGCTGTTCTGCCTCTCCCCTAAGATTATCTGGAATATCAAAATATTTACACATTTATTTATATATTTTCTGCACCATTAAACCATTTTAAACCTTTCTTTGTATCCTCAGAGTTTGGCACAATGTTGGTATTTAATAACTTCCTTATTAAATTACTGGTTGGCTGTAGACACCCTTTGTCTCTGTTTTTTTTTCTGTGTATGTTGTTAGGTTGAACTCTTTAGAATGGCAATACATCTAATTTAGGAGTTCTAAAACTTGACGCAGCACTACCTATAATAGGAATCCCTACATGATTCAGCTGTTTCAGTCCCTGTTCAACTCTTCATGATCTAATTTGGGGTTTTTTGCAAAGATACTGGAGAGGTTTGCCATTTCCTTCTCCAGCTCGTTTTACAGATGAGGAAACTGAGGTAGAGTGAAGTGACTTGCTCAGGGTTACACAACTAGTAAGTATCTGAACTCATGATGAGATTTCCTGACTCCAGACCTGAGGTTCTATCCACAGTGCCACATAGCTGTTGACCTTGAGCAGACATCTTGTTTTATGTCTTGATTGTTCTTGATAATCACGGCTACTTTAAATAAAATGTAAAGTTTTTCTGGTTTTTCTGGTTTTTCTCTGCGAAGGAATCTGGGATGGTCTTTAAAAAATTACATTTTTTTACTGATAATTTCTGTTCTTATTTTACTATAGTTATCCCAAATACCTTTTTTACCTTCCACAGATCCTTCTCATATGATAAATAGTATTTTTAGAGAGAAAAAAAAACTGATAACTGATCAACACATTGAAAAAGTCTGGAAACATGTGCAATGCATACCACCTATGGATTTCCCACCTTTATGAAGAGGTGGGTAGGAAGTGACCCTCTTATCTCTTCATTTGAGTTCTGTTTGATCTTTTTTAAAATTAAAATTTAATTTATTTTTTGGTTAGTTATATTTTAAATTCGTGAACTGTCTTTCTCTTCCATATCTCACTAGAGAAGGCCATCATCTGCCACATATTTATAAGCATATGCAAAGCCATCCTATGCACATTCTATTTATTTCTTCTTTTTCTAGAGATGAATAGTATATTCCTTCATAGGTCTTTGTAGTTAATTTGATTATAATACTTAGAATAACTCAGTCCTTTGATCTTAATAATTTTGGTACATTTACTTTTGGTTTTTTTTTTTTGTGTACATGGCTCCCTCCTCCCATTTTTATCTTTTTTTTATTCATTTCTATAACATTTTCATGGCTCTGTTGACATCATTCTTCATCTGTTCAAGTATGTCTTCCCAGGCCTCTCTGTATTCTTAGAGTACAATAATCTTCCATTATATTCATGTAGTACAATTTGCTTTGCCATTCTCCAGCTGATGGATGTCAACTTTGTTTCCAATTGGTATTGTCACAAAAAAGAGTTGCTATCAGTGTTTTTTGGGACTTTCTTCTTGTTGGCTTCCTTGGGATATAAGCCAGTAAAGAAATCTCTAGGTCATCTTATAGATTTTGTGTTGAGGCTACCTAGATGAAAGCTTCTTTAGTTTGCTACCATTTCCAAGAACTCAATCAGCCTATTCTTCCTTCCCTTTTGGAGCCCTGTTCTCTTGTAACACAAACTTCCCACTGGAGGATCCCTCTTCCTCACTGCTTGCATCTTGCCCTCAGGAACACATTGCCATCTTCGGCCACCCAGTCTAACACTACATATGGTATCTCTCATGCCCTTGAAGCAGCTCCATTCTTTGTTCCTCACTCCCCTGTCCAGACACTCTTTCTGTCTTTCTTGTTCATCAATCTTTCTCCCTTTGAAGTTTATCTTTTCAAGATGGAGGCATGAAAAAAATCATTAAATTCCCACTATTGGCAAAAGTGACTGAATAAAAATGCAAACATCAAACATTGTGCTAAGTTCTGGAATCTGAAAGGAATAGCAAGATAGTCCTTGCACCCACAGATCAACTGAGGAAGTGGATGCTTTTTTAAAAAAATATTTATTTAAGGCAGTGGGGTTAAGTGACTTGCCCAAGGTCACACAGCCAGGCAATTATTAAGTGTCTGGGTTCAAATTTGAACTCAGGTCCTCCTGGTGTTCTATCCACTAGGAAGTGGATATTTTAGAAGAAATTTTAGCCTCAAATCAGATGGAAACACTCCTGGTTCTAAGGGGGCTGTAGCAAAGCAGATGGTAATGCCTCTTGTTGAATGTCAAAACTATGTCTGATATAGAACCCTTCACGACTGCCAAGGCTACTGGTGTGGTGAGAACATTTTGTCCTTGACTTCTGCAGCTGGGGTGCTGAAGGGGTGGGGCTTGCTGCACCTGCAGGAGCTATTACTAAGTCACATCTTTAGAAAAGATTTCTTTCTTGGACAACAACAGCAATAACCATTGGTCATTGCCAAGGTTGTCTGTAAGCAGGGATGGTGGTCTATGAGATCCTGGTATTTCCAGACTTTGGGACTGACTTCTTCCTTGGTGGCTGTTGGTAGGTGGTTGTTGTTGGTGGAGGTAGCAGATACCTTCACAAATGTTCATCTCTCTGATGGTTGTAGGGGTTTCCCTGGAAGCAGGGCTGGTGGTCCATGGGAGGGAGAGGTAATGATATTTCCAAGTATCTTCACCTCTTGGTCCTGGGCTGTCTCCATCGGAGTCAGAGGGCAAAGAGCCTGGGGTGGTATCAGTGGTTTGAGTCACCTGGCACACGCTGCTTCTTGTCTCTTAAAGATACAGAGATCCTCAAAGTTGTCTACTAGCTTCTGGGCCAGTTAAGGGACCTCTATAAGAAAGCTGAATGGGCTGCCATGTCATCCAATCCATCGTCACTCTTTCTTTTGGTGTTTATCCAAAACGACACTGCTCTCCACCTTTGAATTCCTTTGTTGCTGATAGTTTGTTAATCCGTAATCATCTAGAACAATAGATATAACTATTATCCATAATCTAAATTAACCCCCTTCCCCAACTGTCTTCTCTGATCCTACTTCTGTCTAGCTATATCCTATTGGAAGAAGTCATACAGCTATGCTTACAGGGTCTACCAGCAAATTGGAGTTTTCTAACTTCATCTGGGTCCTTCCGGCTCCTAAGCAATCCCCTTTTTTTCTTTTCTGATTATCTTTCTATCATATGCCCCCTAAAGGAGCTGTTCCAGATCTGTACCTTTGTCTTCTAACCATCTCAGCAGAGCTTCTTCATTTATATTCCTTTTTTTGGTTTTGTTTTGTTTTTTAGGTTTTTGCAAGGCAATGGGGTTAAGTGGCTTGCCCAAGGTCACACAGCTAGGTCATTATTAAGTGTCTGAGGTCTGATTTGAACTCAGGTCCTCCGCACTCCAAGGCCAGTGCTCTATCCACTGCGCCACCTAGCCACCCCAATTTATACTCTTGTAAAGACTCATGACTTAGATGGTGGAGTACCCTCTCCCACTAAAAGACTCCCGATCTGAGCTAACTTGGCTTAGGATCAATCTTGGCAGAGTTTGGTTGCAAAAATGATGGAGTTAGGCCATTCTTACAGTCTCTGGTGCATTATATTCCTTGGAGTCCCAGGAAAAATATTTCAGATAAAAAGGATTCATGAGTGTCTCCTAGAAAGATAGTTAATGTTCAAAGTAGATTGGAGATAGGATGGCTATTTCTTTCCTTTACCACAAAAGAAATCAGACTCACATGGTATTGCCAAATAATTATAATATGAAACAGTAATTCATGACTCCGACTGCTGTTGTTTGTCCTTTGTTTTTGAAGAGGAGAAATGCCATCATGGGGGATGTCTTGACTTGATGTCTTGAATTGGATCCAAGTGAGGCAGAACTGTATAAAGTCCTCAGTTTCACTCTCTCTCCCAGAGACATCAAAAAGTCCAGTGGCAAGACAAAAGTTAGAGTACCTGGGGGGTGACCAGTTTGCAGTGAATGACTGTGGCATCTTTGATTCCTGACTAAGCTCTAAGCACTCCACAGTTGGAGTGGAACAAATGGTTAAATTCTTGGGGACCAGGGGCTGGCCTCCTAACAGGAGACGGTCCCTAAACCATCTCAGATAAGAAAACTTAACCACATGCAGGCTTTCCAGAAGATATGGTTCTTAGACATCACAGAACTGAAGTGAAGCTGAAATTCCTGTTTTCCTATAAAAAATACCAACCTCATAGTATAATGGGAAGAACTAGACTGCCAAGTCCCAAGAATCCTGCCCACTCGGATTCAAGAAGTGGCTGCCAAGGTTAGAAACACCCATCTCAGGATCACGCTTCACTCACCCAGGGGGAAAACCCATATAGCACAAACGACAATCAGATTTACTTAGACACCATGGACTTTTGTTTCACAGCTGCTTCTAGGAAGGGAAAGAGGGAGAGGAAGAGGAAGAAGAAAAGGGATTGCCTTTTTTTTTTTTTTAATATAAGTCCCAGGACATGTCTAGTCCACAAGTATCGTCTTCTTTGGAAATTCATTTTCTCTTCCCTCTCTTTAATCTCCAGTCTCTCCTTATCTGGCTCCTTTCCTGCTGCCTACAAACAGTTCTCTTTATCCTTTTAGAAAAACAAACCTAAACTTTCCCTTGACCCTGCTTTCTCCTTAAGCTATTATCCCATATCTCTTCTCCCTTTTGCAAACCCAAACTCCTAGAAAAAATTATCTACACTCATTTTTCACTCCCTTGTTATTTGACTTCTGACCTCTACCATTCAATTGAAACTGTTCCCTCTAAGGTTACCAGTGATTTCTGAAATGCTAATGCTTATGATCTTTTTTTTTTTTTTTTTTTTTGGTGGGTGGGTTGCTCTGTTATTCTTGACCTGCCTTTGGCTTTGAAGGCATCGATCACCCAAGCTTCCTGGGTTCTTTCTTCTTCCCTTGAAGACTCTCTCCTGTTTTCCCTCTTACTTGCCTCACCTTAACCTTTTCCTTTGCAACAACTTTCCTGGCTCACTTCTCAGCCAAGATATTGTTCTAGCCTCTTCATGGGTCTCCCTTGAATCTCTCCCTACTCTGGTATGTCCTCCACACTACCAATAAAATGATCATCTCGAAATCCCAGGCTGACCATGTCACTCCCCTGCTTGTTCGGGTTTGCTGGTGCTCTATCATCTCTTGGACCCAAAGCAAACTTTTCTGTTTGGCTTTCAGAATTTGTTACAGCCTATATTTCCAGTATTATTATATCTTATTCCACTTCGAGAGCTTTTTTAGGTCAAAGTGTCCTTACTGTTGTTCTTCCCCATAACCTCCCACCTTCCACCCCTGTGTCTTTGCCTAGGCTGTCCCCCCTGCCAGTGATGCCCTCTTAGAATCCTAAATTTCCTTCAGATCTCAAGTTAAGCTCTTTCTCCTACATGAAACCTACAGATATACAATCTTCCCTCCCAAATTTCCTTGAATTTCTGTTTTTATATAACTTTTCTCGGAATGCTCTGTGGGCAAGAACTGTTTCATTTCTGTCTTATTCTTTAGTTCTCCCAAGTTTCTCCTGGACCTCTTCTTTGATTCTGTCTTTACAATGATGTCAGGATCCTGGTCATAGCCCTGGAACATTGTGTATCTGCCATTCAGTCCTAGGGAGCCTTGAGGATCTCTCTGGGCAGGATTGCTAGTCAGGGTTGACAACTTGGTCCCTCGTCAGGAAGTTGTAGAGGAGTTTCATCTTTGAGTCCTGGTCCAACTATTGCCTTCTTGAGATCTAGCATTCTATCAGATTGGGGATAGAAAGGTAGGGAGCTCTCTGTCACAGGTGGTATTAGAAAGGATGAGGAAGGATCATTTGTCAAGAATATTGTAGGGAGATTTCCTGTATTGCTATTGGCTTGACTAAACGATGAGTTTGTTGGAAATCTGCATTTCTGAATGTTCCTGGATTCAGATAGGGACATAATTGCCAATGGGCTGATTTCTGATTTTGAGGACTTGCTGTGGTAGGGAAAGACCTGAATCAATGATCTGACCCTTGGGACATCTCAGAACAGTTACCACAGAAGCCACTGTTTACCTTGTCCTGTCTCTGGGCACCCTACATCTAAGCTCACTTCTTCCTTCCCTGGAAAGAGTGAATTTATCTCTTGTGGGCTAAAGAAATGACCCTGCCTTGGGAATTTTTAGAGCTGGGAAGGACCTCCGAATGGACCTCCTCTAATGCAAACTTGATAAAAATCATGAGTTCTGCCTACACTATCCCTAATAATAAGTTCCTGTCTGAAACCTACTGGTGATGGAGAAGATCTGAAGCAGTTCATTCCTCTTTACAGCAATTCGAATTATTAAGGCATTTTCCCCAAACATAAAATTATAAAATAAGAAATATTAAAAATAAAATGAAAAGCAACAAAGCAACAAAAAACAATAAAAAGCAAGTATTTTCCCTTTACATTGCTCCTGAAACTTATGAACAGTTCTATAATGTTTCCATGCCCCTTGACATCCAGTCAAACAGGGCTAATTGCTCTGCCCCATGTTATTCCTATAATCATTTGAAGATGGCCATCATTTCTCCCCAACAATTTCTTTCTTATATGGGTTAACTATAGACACCCTCTAGCAGAGTCAGGGTTATCACCTTCATGGTTGCTCTCCTTTCTACCTTCCAATATCCTCATTAAGTATGGTTTCCAGAAACCAATTCAATTCTTTTGATATGGTGCCCCCAGAGTAGAGTACTATGGGACTCCCTCTGCCAAGAGGATACTATTATGAAACTCTGAACTTGTGGTCTGCTAAGACTTTCTTCATATTTTTTCACATAAGCTGTTGTTGTCAAGGTGACAAATGTTTATTAAGTGCCTATTGTATACCAGATCCTTTGTTAAGCTGTAGTGAAGCAAAGAAAGGTCACTTCTGCCAGAGACAAAAATACCCCCCCCCCAAAGCCAAAACCTAACCACCCTAAAAATCAAAACTCAGGTTCTACTTTTATGGAGTTCAAAGTTTAAGGGAGTAGAGACACTATATAAACAATAAGGTAAAAACAAGTTATAGACAGGATAAACTGGAGATAATCAACAGTGGGAAGGCACTAGCAGCAAGAGGGCCTGGGAAAGTCCTTTTACAGGAGAATTTTGTCTGAAACTTAGAGGAAGCAAGGAGGCAGAGGCCACAAGTAATGAAAAAACCCAGTCTCTTCTCCTTCTAAGGTCCTTCACTTGGTTGTTCTATCAGCTCCCATAGACTCAATCACCTTCTCTATGTTGATGATTTAAAAAAAATAAGATGGGGTGTCTAGGTCTAAGGGGTATCTAGGTCAAATTTGACCTCAGACACTTAATAATTGCCTAGATGAGTGGCCTTGGGCAAGCCACTTAGCCCCATTGTCTTGCAAAAACCCCTAAAAATAAGATAATAGGATTAAATGACTTGTCCAAGGTCACACAACTAAGTAAATATTGTGTTTGAGGCTGGTTTTGAACTCAGGTCCTCCTGACTCCAGAGCTGGTGCTCTATCCCCATATCCATCTAGCTGCCCTCGTGTTGATGATTCTTAAATCTCCCTTTCCTGTCCAGCTTTCTCTGCTCCCCTCCAATCTTCCATCTTCAGCTGCCTTTTCGACATCTCAGACAGGATGTTCAGTAGACATCTTCAACTCAGTATGTCTGAAGCATAACTCATTCTCTTTCCCCCTAAAACTTCCCTTTGTCTCCCATTTTCCCTATTACTATTGAAGGGAAGGAACACCATCCTCCAAGTTCCCTAGGGTTCATGACCTAGGAGGCATCCTAGACTCTTAGGACTGTCTTTCATCTCCCATTCAATCTGTTTGCTCAGGCCTGTCAACTTTCAACATCTCTTGAATAATCTCCTTTCTCTGACACTTGCTACTAATCTAGTACAGACTCTCATTGCCTTATGTCTGGACTATTGCAATGGCTGTGGAGACCTGCATCCAGTCTCTTTCCATTCTAATCCATCTTTCACTCAGCTACTAAAGTCATTTTCCTAATATCTGCTGATATCATTGATCATCTCTAGAATGCTCTTCTTCTTCTTCTGCTCCAACTGCTGACCTCCTTGACTCCCTTTATTTATTTTTTATATTATTATTTTTTCCCCAAGGCAATGGAATTAAGTGACTTGCTCAAGTCCACACAATTATTAAGTGTCTGAGGCCAGATTTGAACTGAGGTCCTTCTGACTCCAGGGCCAGTGCTCTATCCACTGTACTACCTAGGTTCCTTTAAATCTCAACTAAAATCCCACCTTCTCTAGGAAGCCTTCCCCAACACCTCTTAAGTCTGATGCCTTGTTCAATTATTTTCTATTTATCCATTTATAGTTTGCTTTGTATATCGATGTATTTGCATGTTGTTTCCCCCATTAGATTGTGAACTCCTTGAGACTAAGGATTGTTTTGGGCTCTTTTTGTATCTACAGAACTTAGCAGAACTGACACACAGCTTTTATAATAATTAATAATAATAATAATAATGCAGTTTTATTGATTCTGATTATCTATCGATGTTATGTGTGAGGAGCAACAAAGATGTTCCTTAAAGAGGAGTAATGTGTAAGACACTGAAAAAGTAAGAAGGGACCAGCTCATGACGTTCTTCAAAAGGCCAACAGTGGATTGAAATTTGGAAGTGATAGGGTCACTGGAGTCGAGTGATTTTATATTGGAACATGGAAGTGATAAGAGTCACTGGAGTCGAGTCATTTTATATTGGAACATGGAAGTGATAAGAGTCACTGAAGTCGAGTGATTTTATATTGGAACATGGAAGTGATAGAAAGTTTTGAAGTTGACAGAAAGTTGGTGGTGGAATCCATGGTTGGTCCTGTGATTTTTGAGAATATCCTTTTGACATTTGAGTGGAGGAGCCACCTATAATGAGAGAGACTTGAGGCAGATGGACTCGCTAATAGACTATTGCAGTAGTCCAGGTGTGAGATGAAGGTCTGCAATAAGGAGCTGGCAGTATCAGAGGACAGAAATGGCCATATACCAAAGATGTTATTAAGACATAGACCTTGGCAATTGACTGGTCTTTCTCATTTTGTACTTGGAAAGTTAGTTTTTTGAGAAAAAGGGAATTGAGGAAGTAAGCAGGTTTGATTTTATTTGTTTGGACAATATATGGCTCAGTAATAGGCAATGGGAGTATGGAACACTAGAAACACCAGGGACCCTGGAATCTGAAGATTAAAATCATCTTGGGGACATGAGTGAGGCACCAGAAGGGTGAAGAAGTGATGGTGCTGAGGCAGGAACTGGAGGAGCCCTTGATGTGTGGTAGGGTTCATGATGGGTGAGGCACAAATGTATTGGAATTTCTACTGTATGAACCTAATAGAGCACAGCCAGGTGATTATTATGCCCTCACCCTTTGTGAGGGACAGTGCCATTGCTTCCTCTGTCTCCTGTCACCACATATCCCTGGCAGTGCCATCTTGGAAATGGTCTTCTATGATCTGACCCTAACTAATTTTCTAGTCCTAGCTCACTCGTCTTGTCCTCATCCATTTTGCTTCCAGAAAAACTTGGTCATCTCTTGCCTTCCCCTTACTTTGAATCATTTATGAGAGAGAGCACAGATTTTAGTTATAGCCCTGGCTCAACCAACTGTACTAGGTAACTGGAACAATTCAGTGAATCTCTGTGGGTCTTAAATTCTTCATCTATAAAATGAGGGGGCTAGGTCAAAGGAAATCCTTCCTCCACCTCCTCAGTTCCACTCTTTTTGTTCTATGTCATAAGATTCCTCTTGGTCCTGGAATTCTCTGGTTTCCTTTCAGCTCTGATCTATCATCTAAGGAACTTTCAGTTCTGAATTTGTTGTTCCCTCACATCCAACTTTTGGTGACTACCTCCCCCGCCCCCCAAATCTGGAAAACTCCCCTTGGGTTTTTTTGGTTAAAGAGACTGAAATGATTTGTAATTTCCTTCTCCAGATCATTCTAGGCATGTAGAAACTGAGGCAAAGTGGTTAAGTGATTTACTCACGATTAGACTGTTAGGAAAGTGTCTGAGGCCAGGTTTGAACTCAGGAAGATGAGTGCCAGGCCAGGCACTGTGATGCCACCTAGGGGCTCTGCTGTGACTATCATATATTCTTTGCAGTTCCCTTGAGCTTCTGCTCTAGGTTCCCAGGTCCTGGCCACATCTGAACACTATCTTCTAAATATGAGCCTGTGTCTTCCACCCTCCCCCTCCCCCACCATGGCAATGCTTTCCACTGGGGCTAAGGGGAAATGATTTGAATAATCGACCAGAGGTGTCGGAGCTGGGCAAGCCAGCAGGCAGGACTCCAAGCTCCCAGCTCCAGCCTCCCTCCTGCAGCTGCTCGTGTGTGGACAAGAACTGGCTGTCCGCAAGGAGGCCGCCCCAAGACCCGGACAGGCCTTGTGCACGTGCAAATGTGCACATCCATGTTCATTTTGGAACTTTTTTTTTTCCCCAGCAACATGCAAAGGTAGTTTTCACCATTTAGCCTTTTGCTAGCTTTGGATTCCACATTTAGCCTCCCTCCCCCCTCCTCAGGGCTATGAGTAATCTGATCCAGGTTGGACAGCACACCCACTTCTTACCTGGTCCCCACAGCTCCTCCACTCTTTCCCTTTTTGGGGCTTCTGGGTTTTATCTAAGGGTCTGTTTAATTCCCACCATAATTCTTAGCTTGTTTGGCTTGTGGTTACTACCCCCTCTCTGAACCTCAGGAGTCTTCCTTCTCTCTCCACCCTCCCTTTTCTTGTCCCTTCTTATCTTTCTAATTTTTCATTTCTCTTTCTCATTCTCTGCCTCTGTCTGTCTGTGTCTGTCTCTCTCTCTCTCTGTCTCTCTCTCCCCCTTTGTTCCTGTCTCTATTTTTGTATCTGTCTCTCTGTCTCCTGTCTTGCTTCTTTCCATCTGTCTTCTCTGTCTCTTTTTTCTCCTGTTTTGATTTTTATCTCCCTCTGTCTCTGTTGCTATGTTTCTCTCTGCTTCTATCCCTCTCTGTTTTTGTTTCTATCTCTGTTGCTATCTCTGTTTCTCTTTCTCTCTTTGTCTCTGTCTCTCAATGTCTCTATCTCTATCTCTGGCTCTGTCTCTAGCTCTGTTGCTGTGTATGTCTTTGTCTCTGTTTCTACCTCTCTGTCTCTATTTATTTCTTCCTCTCTCTCTGTATCTCTATTTCTCTATCTCTCTCTTCTGTCTGTCTCTTTCTCTTTGTCTCTGTTTCTGTTCCTGTCTCTTTCTTTCTCTGTCTGTCTCTGTCTCTGTCTTTGTCTCTGTCTCTTTGTTTCTGTTACTGTTACTGTTTCTGTTTATGTGTCTGTCTCTATCTCTTTCTGTCTTTGTTTCTGTCTCTGCCTCTGTTTCTCTCTCTGTCACTGTTTCCCTCTCTCTGTCTTTGTTTCTGTGGCTCTCTGACTCTGTCTGTCTGTCTCTCCCCTTCCCTTTTCCTCACAGTGACCCTGCCAGGACCCCTCCCTCTCTCCCTCTCTCCCTCCCTCGCTCCCAGATCACATCACACCGCATTTATTGAAGGAAAAGCCGAGCCTAGAGCGCAGGCAGGGGGCTGCTCCAGGGTGGGGTCTGGCTGCTGGGCTCCCCCTTCCTTCTCTTGCGCCCTCTGCCTCTGGCTGGCATCACAAAGAGCAGCCACCCAAGGGCCCGTGCCACGCCAGGAAGAGCCCTGGTCCCGGGCTCTAGGGTGCCAGGTCCTTTGGTGGAGCTCGGGTAGGCTGGGGTGCAAGGCGCCGGGCTCCTCTGGGTGATCAGTCGCCTTTCTGGAAGGGGTTGGGGTGGGATGAGAGAGGCACTTTCCAGCGGTGCCCTTCTCGGGCCAGCCCCATGCCCAGTTCTCCTAAGGCAGCATCTGCGGGGGCAGCATCTACAGGGGCAGCGTCTACAGGGGCAGCCTCAGCATCTACAAGGGCAGCCTCTGCAGGGGCAGCGTCTACAGGGGCAGCCTCAGCATCTACAAGGGCAGCCTCTGCAGGGGCAGCCTCTACAGGGGCATCTGCGGCTGCTTCCCCCAAGCCCACAGACATTCCGCTTTTTAAAGCACCCCCTTGGAATCCGATCACTCCACGGAGATGAAATGGCATGCCAGTGTCGCATTCTTTCCTGGAGCTTTTGATCCAGGAAACTGCAGGGGGGAAAACCCAGGTGGCTGCAGCCCAGGCTTACATAAGGCCCCTCCCGGCTCTGGCAGTCTGAGTTGAAGGGCCTCCCAGCTCGGACTTGCGCTCTTCCAAAGGCCCCTCTAGCTAGTCCGCGCTCCCAAGTTCCCAGACCCCTTCCAACTCTGATCTTGCCTGATCCCCTCATTTCTCTTCTCTTTCTCTCGGGGTCCACCGTGGGCCCCGCCCTCTTCTCTGTCGCAGAGGACTCCTCCATCGCGCCTCTACCTTCTCCCGAGCCAATGGCCCCCTCTAGCGATCACCACGTCTCTCTGCTTCTTTGAGGGCTCAGTTTCTCCCAGGAGCACGGCTAGCTCTAGCCAGGGGCATCTCAGATGGCACCAAAGCTACCCCTGTCGCTGTCCATAGCAAGAACCTTGGACCCAGAGAACTTGGGGGACTTTTCTTCAGGCTTCAGAGGCAGTAAGGCTCCGAGGATGCAGGATCTGAACACAAGACTCACTGTTCTTTCCGTTGTTCCACACCTCATTCTCATTCAAACACTTAATTATTTTTTTGGGGGGGGAGGAGTCTTTATTGTGAAGACAATGATGTTGAAAAAGAAAAGAATCAATGAAATATTTCTAAAATTTAAATGTAGTTGGAATTCCTGGGAAATGAGGTGCTACTTGCTGTCGTGATGGCACTGCTCTAGTCTTCATCCTCAGGAGGAATACCCAATTCTTCTTCTGACCATTTAGAAGCATCTGGATATGGAAAATGACCCAATGCAGCATCTGAGTCACACCCCAAATGCCAGAAAATCCAAAACCATATTGTAGCACTTAACAACTCAACTTTGAACACTTGAAATTTTGGCAGTTGGGGATACTGCATGCCAGACTCTCCCGATGCCCCAACCAACAGTCTGCTCGCTCCCACCCTCCAGGAAGCCGCAGGCTCCCTCACAAAGAAAAGGCCCCAGCCGCCTTAGCACCAACAGGACTGGCAGAGTCCACAGAGCCAGGGCCCACACTCCATTCAACCACTTATTAACCCAACTCTGCTTTCCCTTAGTATTAAATTCTTTGAGAATAAGTGCATGCATTATGTCTTTTCTCATTATCCTTTCAAAAAACACGATAACCCTGTTTTCTTTATATCTGGGTGCTGATCTGCGCCATTCTGCTGAAACTGCCAGTCAACCTTATAACCATCACTCCAATGGCCATTCTCTTAGTCTTCATTCTTGACCCTTCTATGGTTTCTGACAATTCCCACTTGCCCTTCTACTGTATCTGCTCTCTCCCTTACCTTACCTTCTCCCTCTCCCCTCTTCCTCAAACATCTCTTTATTTTTTTTGCTAGTTCCATTTCCTTTTATGATCAATCAACATGTCTTAAGCACCTACTATGTGCTAAGCATTGTCTTAAACTCTTCTCGGGTATTTGTCAAGGCTATTCTCACACATTTTTTTTGTATGCTTGTTTTGTAAGGCAATAGAGTTGCCTTATAAAAGTTAAGTGACTTGCCCAAGGTCACACAATTGAGAAAGTATTAAGTGTTAGGATGTTCTCTTGTCCATCTTCTCTCTCTCTCCGTTGGCAGCCAGTCAGCATAGTGGATAACCTGCTGGACCTGGAGGATGGAATACCCAAGTTCAAATCTCACCTTGTGCATTTACCAGCTGTGCCAATCTGGGCAAGTCCCTTTACTTCTCTCTGACTCAATTTCCTTATCTATAAAATGGGGAAATAGCAGCAAGTTGCTGTGAGGAATAAATGAGATAACATTTATAAAACATGTTGCAAATCTTAAAATGAATAAAGGAATGCCCTCAAGGACCTTATATTACAATAAGTCAAGGCAACAGATATAAAGGTGTGGGTACCAGGAAAAGAGGAAGGAATTGAGGGTTTGAAGGTGAGGCAGCAGGCAAATGGCAAGCTAGAGTAAATTATGATGAGATGGGAAGGTGAAATGTACTTTGGTATCCAGCGTCAACCACTAACTAAAGTGGGCTGTTTTTTGTTGGTAAGGCAATGGGCTTAAGTGACTTAAGGGAACCAAAAAAAAAAAAAAAAAAAAAGAAAGAAATGCAGGGGAACCAAAATACCTCAATATCTAATTGGGCAGTTTTAATGATACAGATGCTTCAAGTTACACAGTCAGTGGAAAAATGCTGCTCCCAACCCCCTGGTAGGCCAATACCACATCAGTTCTCCCAGAAGTAAGCCTTGTAGCATCTTTCACATGGGTGATAACATCTGAGGCATGAGTAAACTCCTGCCCCCCCCACCATATTTTCCTTTAGCCATTGATGTTATCAATCATCTTTCCTATAAGTGCTCCTTCCATCTTTCTTCTCTCAGCCATGAAAACTGAAGGTTATTAAAGGGTCATATCTAGGCCCTCTTGTTTCTGTCTTTTTTTTCCATTTAAATATTTTTATTTATTTGTTTTTCCAACTATATACAATGGTAGTTTTCTTCAATAATTGTTTGGCAAGGTTTTGAGTTTTACATTTTTCTTCCTCCCTCCTTCCTTTCCCTGCCTCCACCCCTGAGAGAAAGCAATCTAAAATAGATTCTACATTGTAACAATGCTAAACATAGATCCATATTAATAATGTTCTGAAAGAAGAATCAAATCCAAACACGAGAAAAAACATTAGAGAGAAAAATCAATATAATACATAAGAAAACTTTTAAAAATTGAAGATTTGGTCTTTATGTAAACTCCATGGTTTCTTCTCTGGGTGTTATTTTCCATCACAAGTCTTTTAGAATTGGCTTTGATTACTGTACTACTGAAATGAACAAGTCCATCATAGCTGATCGTCACCCATTGTTGTTGTCAGTGCATGCAATGTTTTTCTGGTTCTGCTCATTTTACTATTTTTTTTAATTTTAATTTTTTTATTTAAGACAATGGAATTAAGTGACTTGCCCAAGGTCAAATCGCTAGGCGATTAAGTGCCTGTGGTAGGATTTGAACTCAGGTCCTCCCGACTCCAGGGCCATTACTCTAGCCACTGTGCCACCCAGGTGCCTCTCATTTCACTCTTATTTCTGTCTTTCTTCACTCAAAGAGTTCTTAATTCTTAGACTGGAAGCAACCTCAGAGGACATTTAACCAAGCATATGCCTGATCAGTTCTTGCTCAAATTGGATGAGCAGTCATCCCTCCTGTGCTTTCAGACTTGTAATAATGGGCAACTCCTTACCTATCAAATGAAGCACATATAACCTATAGCTTAACCTGTAAAGCATTTTCTTTTCCTTTTTCAAAAAGGGGGTGCTTGGGGCAGTTAGTGGCTCAGTAGAGAGAGTGCTGGCCTTGAAGTCAAGAAGGAGGACCTGAGTTCAAATCCAACCTCAGACACTTAATATTTACTTAGTTTTGTGACCTTGCGCAAGTCACTTAACTCCATTGCCTTGAATAAGAAAGGAAAACACTTTTTAAAAAGGAAAGATCAGATTGGTAATTTTATTGGCAGAGCTAAATTCAGAAAAGAAAACTCCTTCTACCAAAGCAGGTTGGCAACTTCTTTGTAACTTAGAGTCTTAGAGAGTTGTCTAAAGCACCGAGAGATCAAAAGACTTGTCCTAGGTCATTTAGTTCATATACGTCAGAATTAAGGCTTGAACTCAGGCCTTCCTGACTTAGAAGCCTAGCTTTCCATTTACCACACCATGCTGGCAGCTGACTTTCTTCCTAATATGAAACCCAAACAGCCTTTTGATTGTATTGTTCTTAGGTTTACTCTAGCTGACCACACTCTGGGACAGATGCCATGTTCAGGACTAGACTTTCCCTCAAGGCTAGTCTGTGGCTTCCTTAAGGGTGGTCAGGGTCTGCCACTGGGTTTCTGGCAGCGCGTCAACCTAAATCAACTTTCAGCATCAAGACCCACTTCCTGCCTTCAGACTGGACTCCCGGAGTCTCTTGCCCTGATGCTTATATCTTCTCCACAGGTTACCACAACACCATCTTCCATATGGGGAACAACCTTAAAACTGCCTCATCATGTTATATTTTATTCCTCTCAGGGCTCTCCAATGCCCTGGCAGACCTCTCTTCAATCACTAAAATAAAGGATTGGGGATGATTTCAGAGCAGTACATGTGATAGGAAGAAAGGGAGACGATGACCTCAATTCTTTTACAATGTGAGTCAAGACTCTCTACTGGTAGGGTGGAAGATATTCTTGCCTGAGCTTCTTCCTTAATAATTAACATCCCCCCACTCCCTCGTACTCTTCTCATTCCATTGATGCTGAAGCCCAGCTGCTACAGAACAAATTCCTTGCCTCTCCCCCAGCTGCTCCTTCTCTTACTCCATTCAACTCTAGCCTATTCCATGTTCCATTGTAGTATTCCATCGTAGATTTGCCCAATTCCTGCATCTTCTAGAATTAAGGAGTTTCCCATCGGCAACTTCTTCCTTCCTTCCTTCCTTCCTTCCTTCCTTCCTTCCTTCCTTCCTTCCTTCCTTCCTTCCTTCCTTCCTTCCTTCCTTCTTTCCTTCCTTCCTTCCTTTTTCTTTCTTTCTTTCTTTCTTTCTTTCTTTCTTTCTTTCTTTCTCTCTCTCTCTCTCTCTCTCTCTCTTTCTTTCTTTCTTTCTTTCTCCTTTCATTTTTTTCTCAATCATTGAAGCCTATGATATTATTTCCCTTGACACCTTTCTATCATGGGTTGCACTTTCCCTCATATCTTCCAATTCCCCAGCATACAGTGCCATCTCCAGTCATCCTGACCGTATTTGGCCACTGAACCAGATGACTCCAGAGAAGAAAGTGAGACTGGTGACTTAGCACAACACTTCCAATTCAAATCCAGTTCACCTGCTTGTCATGGCCTTTCTTGATAACATGGTCTCCTTTAGGAACAAAGGACAATCATCATTATCAAGATGGTGGGAGAGTTGGAATACACATTGTTCCCCATGGTGATTTTAAGACTCTTCCTCAACAACCATTATTCAGCAACCTCTCCTACTTTGAGGTTCACAACCCACATGGATCACTTAATCCAGTTTACACTCATAGGTATCAATTCCCTGGAAATTTTTCTCCTTTGTCATAGGATTCAATGTCTGACTCCCTGTTTTCTCTCCTTCCTATCTCCTACTGTCATGGCTGACTTTCCATGACCACATTTGAGTTTTCTTTGGCAAAGATACTGAAGTAGTTTGCTATTTCCTTCTTCAATTTTTGTTAGGGGGTTCAAAGCATACATAGTACTACTTATCTTCCTTTAGCTCAGCTGCACACAGATGGGATCATACCCCTGACCTTGGCATCGCCTACAAAGTTGCCATTACCTACAATTCAGATCTATACTTAGACAGATACTAGCTTTGTGACCCTGGGAAAGTCACTTAATTGATATTTACCTTAGTTGTCTTAAGTGAAAAATGGGATTAATAATAGCACTTATCTCACAGGGTGGTTATGAAGATGAAATGAGATAGTATTTGTAAAAAGCTCTTAGCACAATGTTTGAAAAGCATTATAGATATATATTATACACACACACACACACACACACATATGGCATATATAAACATATAATGTAAATGCTTTTCCTTTCCTTCCCTACAAGTGTTCTACTTCCATGTTCATGAACTTGGATTCCTTTTTTTTGAGTACAATCATTTCTTTTTTTGTTGTTGTTTTTTTTGCAAGGCAATGAGGTTAAGTGACTTGCCCAAGGTCACACAACTAAGTAAGAATTAATTGTCTAAGATCAGATTTTTGTTTGTTTGGGTTTTTTTGGCTTTTTAAAAGATTTTTCAAGGCAATGGGGTTAAGTGGCTTGCCCAAGGCCACATGGCTAGATAATTATTAAGTGTCTGAGACTGGATTTGAACCCAGGTACTTCTGACTTCGGGGCCGTGCTTTATCCACTGCACCCCCTAGCTGCCCCTAAGATCAGATTTTCAACACAGATCCTCCTGACTCCAGGGACTGTGCTCTATCCAGGACACCACCTAGTTGCCCCATAATCATTTCTAATTCTACCCAAATTCCCTCTGCTTTCTACCCCCCCCCCCCAACCCTGTCCTTTATCTTCACAATGACTTCTAATACCTCCATCCTTCATTTCTTTCCCAGGCCTTCATCCCTGCTCTGGCTACACTCTCCTCTTTCCCCTTCTTGATCCTTTGGCAAACCATTTTAACTTTTCATCATATTCTCAAATTCCTTCCCTCTCTTGTCCTTGTCACTGATTATGCCTTGCCAACCTTGAGCCTTGAATCTCTTCCCATCTTCTGTTGTCATCACTTCTATTCACAAGGGGTTGAAAAGATCTGGAGGAAAATAATGAAACTGTGCAGAATGGGTCTATTACAAATTTATGTTAACTAATCTCAGCTGGGTTCAACTGATAATTCATTTATGGAATTGGGCAGGCATGACTGGTTCTTTGAGGGCCTACTGGGAAAGACCATAATAGTTGTAGAAGCTAGGCTGCAATCACACATTTAATAAGGCATAGGTGGAGTAACAATGAATAGGCACAGAAAGTATAAACACCAAAAACAAGAGGAGGTGGGGGATGGGATAGTAAAGGAAGCTAGGCAGGTGATGGGAAAGAAGGGTGGGGAACACATAGATTAGAGTTGGAAGCACTTGTCAACATGGTCCCCATGGAGATGAAAAAAAAGGCTTTAGAGGCAGGAGATTGAGGCTTCATTTTTATTGTGTGTGTGTTTTTTTTAAACAGATTAACGACTATCACTGCCTGTCTTGGAGTTGGTTCATTATTATATCCAAATCATCTCAATGTTGTCAGTAAAACTTTAAAGTTTATATGTTCATGTCACCTCAAAGTTATCAGCACAATTTAGTGTTCAGCTGGTCCTACGTGGGATGTCGGGAACTTGCTTGAGATTTACATATCATAGAACCAAAGCTCTAACACTGGAGTCTAGTTGGCTTCCCCTGATGTAGCATATATTATTAATACAGGATATAATTTGCAAATTATACTCCTTTGACTTTTGGAATAGTTTTTATGTGACTTCTCGGTTCCTCTGTGTCATCTTATTTCCTACTATTGCCACATTTTCATAATTGTTTAGAAATTTACTGCACTGACTGTAAGGGAAGGGTGTTGGTCAGGGGACCAGAACAAGTCATATGGGTTTTCAATGAAGCAAGGCAATCCTTTTATTCTCTCTCATTGAACCCCTATCCTACTCACCACAAATTCTATTCCAAGTCCTTGCATTTCTCTTCAAGCCTCCCACCCCTGACAACTGAAGACTGCCCATTTTGTGCAACTCTGCCTCAATGAAATCCAATTCACCTCCTGATGTCATTGGATCTCTTTGAAACAAAAGATAAACAACCCATCCCATCATTCACTCAGACTTGCAGCCTCAGCATCTTCCTTGACTCCAACTTGCCTTAATTGCACATAATTAATCTGATGTGACATCTTGCTTGATATTTCTTTCTTTATAACATCTCTTATATATAGCCTCCTAAACAAACCTTCATGGTTATCTCTCTTGGACCAAAACAACAGCATTCTAGCTGGTCTCCAGGCTTCAAGTCTCTTCCTACTTCAAACTAAATTCCATTCAACTGCCAGAGGGATTTTCCTAAAGTACATGTACTGTTCCTCCAATCTGAAATTCCAGTGGTTCTCTATTACTTCTAGGACCAAATGTAAAGTGTTCTTTTGTCGTTTGAAGAAAACATTTGGAAAAAAACCACAATAAATATGAAACCTCAAACTCTTGCCCCTATGCCCCTTGTCCCTTTGCAATCTATATTCTCCCTCCTTTTTCAGATTTCTCACACTTCACTTCCTTTGACTTATTTATGATTTAGTCACACTGGACTATTTTCTCAGTTGTTCAGTTATTTCAGTCATGTCGGACTCGACTCTTCATGACCCCATTTGGGGCTTTCTTGGTAGAGACACTGGAGTGGTTTGTCATTTCCTTCTCCAGCTGTTTTTGTCCTTCATTTTTGAAGAGGACCCTGATATCAGGGAAATGGTGTCATGACAAGCATATGAAATGGATTCAAGTGAGGAGGGGACTGTGCTAAGTCGCTGGTCTCACTTTCTCCTCCAGAGCCATCTGGATCCAGTGGTGAGATAGGAATCAGGACAACTGGAGATGGCCCTGAATGGGAGACAATCAGGGTTTAGTGACTTGATCAAGGTCACAAAGTAAGCTTCAAGTGTCTGAGACTGGATTTGAACTCAGGTCCTCTCGACTCCAGTGCTGGTGCTCTATCCACTACACTACCTAACTTTTTTTTTTTTAACAGATGATGAAAAAGAGGCAAACAGGGTTAAATGGCTTGTTCAGGATCACACGAGCTAAGATTTGAACTTAGAAAGATGAGTTTTCCTGACTCTGGGGCTGTTGCTCTTTCCACTGCTTTATCATATCTTTCTAAAGCTACCTTCCTTCTACTCCTTATCTTTCTTGTAGGTACCTTTTTATTGACATGTTGTCTCCCTCATTAGAGTGCAAACTCCTTGAGGGTAGGGAATATTTGGAGATATCTGCTTTTCCTTCTTCCCTTGGGACCTAGCACAATACCTAGAACCTGGCTTATAGGAGAGACTGTGAAAGAAAAAAAAATCTTGTTCATCAATTAACTCAATATCCTTTGGAGCCAAACAGAAGAGTTCATTCTCATCTGCTCCCATTTGCATATAAGGAGATCATTCCCAGAAATCAGCCATTTCTAATCCTAACTTCTCTCTAACCCTCTATGGTCTGCTGGTTGGTCATTATCTTTCTGTTGTTTTCAGCTTAGAATATCCATATCATCTTCCAATAACCATCCATGTCTCTTCCTCTCTGACCTTTTTCACATTTAAAAAGTTCAAGAGATATGGTTTCTGTCTCTTGAAAGAGATAGAATTATTTAGTAATTGTTTAATTATTTAATAATTTTAGGAACAATATCAGCATATTTATTAATAAAAAGATAGTCATTTGGTCAATCTCCCTTAAGAACAAAGACTCCTCATGGTGGTGTTCCTGAGGGTGGTAATCAACTCTGGTTGGTTAACAATTAATGAGAAAATGATTATTCCAATAAGGGGTTTGGCTATATTCCAGTAAGGGTCTTGGGTTAAGAGACTTAGATCACTTAAGTCTTGGTCAAAGAGATCATTTCCATATCATCTGACTGATAAAAGGGACAATCCACATGTTCCCAGACCTGGTGGAGCAAATACAATGAACAGGAAGGCACTCATTTAGTTCACCTTAGTATTAGATCTCAGCCATCCTAGCTGGGGGAGATTCTCTACTGTGGTTGATTTCTGGGAAAGGAAGTAGAAAAGGGGGGACATCTTGGTCCTAATTCAATAACTAGTTATTAATATGAGTGAGAAATCTCCTCTGGGTTTATATAATTCTGTCCATTGAATCACCAGCCTCAGTTAGAGTTTTGACAGACCTAGTGGCCATCTAATATGATTTTACAGATGAGAAGATAGAAGCCTAGAAATGCAATCAATTTAATCAAGGTCATACATATGGAGTAAGGATTTGAACTGGGATCCTCTGGACCTGAACCTAGTGATCTTTCCATTATGCCCCTAAGCTTGTTTGACTCTAAACCTCCAGCTTTCTTTGTTAAGATATTTGTGTGGGAGTGTGTGTTTAATTATACACACATGGCTTGAGGGTGATATGGAGAGATGGTTTAGATCTGGCCCACCTTTGTGGAGGTGTATGGGAACACCACCAGTAACCTAACTGGGGAAAGGGGAAAGCAAGGTCCAGATCTGTCCTAGCTGGATGACCTCTCCTTCAATCTTCAAGAGGGATATTGGGTCAGAATTTTATCGATCTTCCTTCCTTCAAATATTTCTACTCTTGGAGGCATCTATATGGGTTTGGAATGAAAGCTACCTCCTTGCTCTTAAGAGGGGAGCATAGCCTTTAGCTTGCATTCTCTAGCTTAGCCCCTTTTCATCATTTATTGGGAACTCCAAATTCCCTAAATTCATGCTGACTACACAAAAATCATTATGAGTAGCTATAAACCTCTTGACCAAAGACAATAGCGAATAGAAATTGGGGAAATTATACAGACTAGAATATATAAAAGAATAGACAATAACAAGAGAAATTTTCAGCTCTTCATGATAAAACATGTCAGTTCAACCAAGGAAAGAAGGTATGGGGGAGGCTAGGTGGCACAGTGGATAGAGCACTGGCCTTGGAGTCAGGAGTACCTGGGTTCAAATCCGACCTCAGACATTTAATAATTATCTAGACGTGTGGCCTTGGGCAAGCCACTTAATCCCATTGCCTTGAAAAAAATCTAAAAAAAAATAGTGAGTACCTATATTTCACATATTTCTTTCAATTAGCAATAATCGTGCCTCGGATAAACATTGGCTATGATACTGCCACTGTGCAAAGCTATTTCACATATTTCTTGCAAGAGTTGAGAAAGGAAAGAAGGTATGATTTCACTAAGAATCCTCTCTGCACAGTCTCTCAGGTTACAAGAGCTAGAAATCAAGGGACAGGGGCAACTCGGTGGCATAATGGTTAGAGCACTGGGCCCTTAAGTCAGGAGGATCTGAGTTCAAATTCTCCTGGGTTACTTGATTATTGCTAACTGTGTGACTTTTTTTTTTTTTAGTTTTTTGCCAGGCAAACGGGGTTAGGTGGCTTGCCCAAGGCCACAAAGCTAGGAAATTATTAAGTGTCTGAGGCCGGATTTGAACTCAGGTACTCCTGACTCCGGGGCCGTAACTGTGTGACTTTGAGCAAGTCACTTAACCCCATTGACTCACCAAAAAAAAAAAAAGTCAAAGGACATGGCAAGGGTCATCTTTCTCATAAGTCTTGGAGTTCCTGTTAGTCATTTAAAAGCTCACACCTTCTCCTCATGCTTTGAAGTCCTGTCTTAAAAGTGCACCCTCAACAAACATGCCCTTTCTTCCCTTTTGCACTATTGTGGCTTGGTGTTTCTCTCTCTGTCTCCCAGGCAACTGGCCCTCAGAAAAGCTACTCTTGGCTTGGGCAGAAGCTGGGTCATGTTTCTTTTCTCCCTCTCATCCTTGGCCAATCAGGAATGAAGTTCCTTCCCTTCTTTCTTTATAAGCTCTCTCATAGGTGGTTGGAACTGGGAAGGCTCTTGGAGATCTAGTCCAATCCAGTATTTTGCAGATGAAGAAAATGAAATTGGAAGAAGAGACAGACTTTACTCAGTGAACCAGGCAGGACTCAGACGAGGGAACAGAAGGATTTCAGGACTTGGAGTCAGGAGGGTCCTGCATTCCAACCTCAGCTCTGGCACCTGCTAGTTCTGTGACTATGAGCAACTTTGCATCTCAGTTTTCTCATTTGTAAAATGCAGATAATAATACCAATAGTATTTAGTCCTTACAGTAGACTTACAATCCATACCTGTACTATGAAGGGCAAATGAAAAAATGCACATTCATTGTTTTACTAACCTTAACATACTATGGGAATGTCAGGTGTGACATTATGGACTCAGACCCACAGAAGCCTTGATTTCAAATCCTGACTCTCCTGCTTATTGCCTCTGGAACCTTCGGTAAGTCACTAAAGAGACTCTGAACCTCAACATTCCCAACTGTAAAATGAGGTGGTGGGGCTAGGTCTTTGAGGGTTAGGGGTTAGGGTTTTCAGCTCCACATTCTATCTTTTTATGTGCCTAGTTTTACAGATGAAGAAACAGAGATCCAGAAAGATCTTAACTAGAAGAACAGAACTTAACTAAACTTACAGAGAGAGTTAGGGACAGAGTCTGAAGGCAAGCGCTGTCCATCATTCTCCCCATTGTACCACAATACTTCCCTATCTCCATCCCTTAGCTGTGGTCCAATCTCTTATCACACACGCCCAGACCAAAGGTCAAAAAAAAAATCAGATCACACACACATACACACATATGATAACTTTCCTCCCTTCCTCCAATGTCTTTCCTTTGAAAAACAAAAAGAAGAATTTTTTTTTGCAAGGCAATGGGGTAAAGTGACTTGCCCAAGGTCACACCACCAGTAAGTATGAACTGTATGAGGTTGGATGAAGAATAACTAAAAGCAATAATACCTCAAGTTTCCATCAGATTTTAAGGCTTTCACATCACTTTCCTCATAACAAATCCATGAAACGGAATGATGTCACTCCCATTTTCCAGAAGCTAGCAGAGTCAATCTATGGCATAACCATAAATGATAACTTACTGCCTCAGAGTCAGGTCCATTTTCCTTGCTTGGTGTTCAGGGATCCAGCTCTTCCACAAAGCCTCCATTCCAGCTACATTGGTCTCTTTACTGTTGAATTTGTAGTGAGAGCCAAGAGTCCATCTAATTTAACCTCAACTGTACAGGAATCTATACTATGCTCAGCAAAGGATCATCCAGGCTTTCCTTGGAGAACTCCAGTGATAGTGGACTCACTACCTTATGAGGTAGCCAGTGTCACTTTGGGAGTTTTTCCTTACCCAGAGTCAGAAGCCCACAGTTTAGTGTTATTCAGTTCATGTCTTTCTGACTTTTGGACAGGGAGAGATAGAAAGAGAATCATGGTCTATTGCAATGTTTTGCTGAAATCTAAGGGCAAAGAAATACAGTGATTTTGGTTTTTGAGCAAAGAAAAAATATTTTTGAAACCTGGTTCAATCTGGTTTTTACCCAAGGTGATTTGCATGACAACCAGAGGCAATATGAGAATTAAAAAGGCACTCTGCCTTCTGGTCCTACCCAACTCCTTTGCTAAGTGGGATCTCATGCCAGGGTACAAGTTAAAGGGAATTTCACAGAATAACTCAGATAAAGGTTTCCATAATATAGCCTCAACATACAAAAGACAAGCTTAAGTATTTAAGGGTAATAGAAGCTCAGGGCAACTAGGTGGTACAGTGGGTTTGGAATCAGGAAAAGTCATTTTTATGAGTTTAAGTCTAGTCTCAGATACATACTAGCTCTGTAACCCTGGGCAGGTCACTCAGTCCTGTTTGTCTCAGTTTCTTTATTTGTCAAATGAGCTGAAGAAGGAAAGGCAAACCACTCCAGTTTCTCAGAAAACTACAAATGGGATCAGGAATGCTGAGACATAAGTGGAGCAAAAATAAATCTCAACTAGCTAACTGGGTTTAGCTTGAAAAAATGATAGCTAGGGCTGAGAAATGGAAAGGTTGTAACTAGGAAGCCCTGGGCTCATATTCCTTCCCTATCACATGGTTGTGTGATTTTGGGCAAGTCACTTTTGAGCCTCAGTTTCCTTATCTGTAAACGGAAACTTTAGAGTGACCTAGGAGTCCCAATTCTAAATCTTGTTCCTTTAATTCCTATCACAAGAAGTCATATTGCAACTGATGACCAGCAGGTGGCAGTGACACAAAAGAGATTACAATTTTACCAGAGGCCCGCAGGGGGCTCTGGAAGATTGGAATTTGAAGTATTTCATGGTCTCTTCCCCATTGCTAGTATGTCTTATATACAATTTCTCATGTCCTCTGCCCCTGTCCACCTGTCACTATCATTTCATTGTTGAGCTACTGGAACAACATGATTCTTGGTCTGCCTGCCTCAAGGTCTCTCCCTGCTCCAATCTAGTCTATAAAGTGATTTTCCTTAATTCTAATTTCTAAACTCCTAAAGTGCAATCTGACCATGTCAGTGCTTACTCAATAAACCTCAATGACTCCCTACTATCTCCAAGTTCAAAAATAAAACCCTCTGCTTGGCATTTAAAATTCTTTCACCTTCCTATTTTTCTTGACTTTATTGCTTTTCACATACTCTATGGTTCTACACCATCTTCCTACACCCAGAATTTGGCTAACTGTCCCTTCCCCTTGGAATCCTCTCCCTCCTCATCCCTACCTCCTGGCTTCCCTAGTTTCTTTCAAGTCTCAGCTAAAATCCCATCCAGCAAGAAGACTTTCTCAGTCCCCCCCCATGTTAATTCTTTCTCTGAGATTATCTAAATTTCCCCTAAATTTCCCCCTAAATTTCCCCTGCCATAGGTCATTATATCTAATTGTTTTCACCTTGTCTCCTTCATTAGCCCATGAGCTCCTTAAGGGCAGGGGACTATTCTTGACTTTCCTTGCTTTTTTTTCAGACTTTAGCACAGGAGTACTGAAAAATGTTTGTTGACTAATGTTGGTTCTTGTCCTTTGTCTTTGAAGAAGACCAAAATAATGTCATTTGATGTTTGAGACAAATGATAGTGTGTCTGACTATGGCTGATCAGACCAATATGAGCTGAAATGTTCTATCACAGGTTGGGCCCAAATGGTCCATGAAAACATCTGGGGTGGGTACTCTAAACTTATATCTGTCTATGAGTGTTGTCCTTTGATACATGCATAAATTGAATTTAAATTAGGTAAAGTTGCATGAAGTGATCCACCTCACTCCCTCTTCCAAAGTCATCATGATCCAGTGTCGAAAGACAGAATCAAGTCAGCTGGTGATGGCTCTTGATGCAGTGAATGACCTTGGTGACTTCTGGGTCTAACCAAACTCATAGCACTTCACAGCATCTGCTTCAGTTTCCTTCATGGTCATTGAAATGAAATGTTCTCATCTGCCCATTTCACCAGAGGAAGACATCACATGCTTGGAGTAGATTCTCCCCACAACTCACTGATGAGTTCGAGACTCCTTTGGTTACCCTCAACCTAGTTTAGCCAACCTGACAAAATAGTTTACTGTGGTGTGGCCACTGGGCATGCTACTGCTTCTTGGAGCCACAGGTGACACAGGTGGACATCAAAGGTGGAAAGCAGCCCTCATACCAAAGGTCTTCCTTGAATATACCCTACAACTCTACCGATTGATGTAACCCTCAGTAGATGGTACTCTTAGGAATAAAAGGGGAATCTTTCTTGTTCATTATTTTGCTACACTATTTGATGGTGATGATAACTTGATTTGAACTAATGTGTTCTCAATTTGACCTGGTAATATCAAAACAATGGGACCCATGAATTCTGGTATCAAGTCAATGCTGACCAATGAAGTGACCAAACTTGAGGGCTTCTGGGAACCCTTTTGAGATGATATGTTACAGAAATATATGATGTCCAGAGTGTGGTCCTGATTTACTAGTCTAGTTATACTTTCTAGTTATACTTTAAGGTATTCTTCCATATTAATCTACTCTGCTTCTCTACCTTTGGATTGGTATTGACTTCCTCTTGTATCTGCACTGGACCTCTAGAATTCAGGACCCTAATCCCTGGGAAAGCTACTCCACTTGGGACTTTTGCTCTCAGACTCAGTCAAACATCTTGATTTGTGACTGAATGGGTACAAACTTATATGGACCTCTATATCCTACATCCCAAACCATAGGTTTCAAACTAGCTATCTTGTCATCTGCCTGCTACTGCTGCATTCCTTCTTTTACTCCCCAACCTATTCCATCAAATAATCAAGTAATCAGATCGACAGAACTACTGCTTCTGAAAAGGCTTCTCCAAGGGATTAACTATTTCATGAAAGGCAACATGACATAGTAGAGTCAGGAAGACTTGGGGTCAAGTCCCATCTGTAACATAGAAGAGACACTGTCACTTCTTTATGCTCCATGCAAATATTTGAAGCCAGAAGTTGGGTGGAAGGGGTAATCTGAATATGGGAAGTAAATTTCTTACCAGTAACAAATCCAGTAAAAGTAAATGGCATCATTCACTAGAGTCTAACAAAGCTAATTTCCTTTTCTACCCCTCTCCCTGATGAGTTATCTTCCTCTAGTAAGATGCAAACTCACACCACTCTGAGGTCAAAGAAAGAGGAAAAGGACCTAAATGTAAACAAATATTTATAGTAACTCTTTTCGTAGTAGCCCCAACCTAGAAACTAAGGGGATACCTTTCTTCCTACTGGGAAATAAATGAATTATTGCATTGCGATATGGGAGTTTGGTGTATGTGCTGATAATGTCATGCAGCTAAGATGATGTCACCAATCAATAAATATTTAAGTGACTACCATGTGTTAGACATACTGGGGATACAAAAGGAGTCAAAAGACAGTCCCAGATTATAGTCTAATGGAGGAGACAACAGACAAACAAATGTATGTACAAAGCAAGACAGAGGATAAAATGTTGTTTATTCTTCAATTTGAAAGAGGAACAATGACATTGCAGGGTGATTGATGTTTTAACTTGTGGGTTAATAGACTTTAAATAAATTGTTCAGAGTCCTTAGCCTCACTCTTTCTTCCAGAGTCATCAAAGTCCAGTGGCAAGACAAAGGTCAGAATCATTGTGATGTCTTGGGATGCAATGGATAACCTTGGCATCTGATGTCTGACTAACCCTCCCCCACCATAGGTTTGAGACCCACAACCTTGTTTAGTCCATCTGGTCAAGGCAGTTTACTAGAGCATGGTCACTGGGCATATTATACTTCTTGGTGAGAGTTGGGTGGAAGGTTGGACACTAAAGGTGGGCAAGCAACCCTAACAGAGGCATTAGTCTTTCTTGAACATCCATTTTCCCCACAGGAGAAATAGAAAACAACAGAGGTAAGGCACCAGAATTAAAAGGAATTGGGAAAGGAGGTGGGATTTTAATTGTGACTTAAAAGAAGCAGGGAGATGGGTAGTAGGAACACAAAAGGGAGAACATTCCAGGAGACAGCCAGAGAAAATACATGAGCTGAAAGATGGTGGGTCTTATTCATGGAATAATCAGGAGCCAGTGTCAGTGGACCAAAGAAGATATATTGATGAATAAGGTGCAAGGAGACTAGAAAGGTAAAAGAGTGTTAGGTTATGAAGGCCTTTGGATGCCAAATGCATATTTTAGATTTATTATTGGAAATAACAGGGAGCCACTGAAGTCTATTGAATACAGAGGTCTGTGGGACCTACACTTTAAGAAAATCACTTTAGTGGCTGAATGAAGGACAGATTGGAATAAGGACAGACTTGAGACAGGCAGACCTCCTAGCTGCTATTGTGGTGGTTCAGGAGTAAGGTGGTGATGATCTGTATCAAGGTGGGGGTGGTATCAGAGGGGAGAAAGAGGCCTGTGTGAGAGATGGTGCACAGATGACATCAGCAGACCTTGGAAATAACTTGGATATGGGGGAGATGAGAGATAGGGAGCCTGGGGGACTGGGAGAATAATATCGCCCTCCATAATAATAAGGTTGGAAGAGAAGATGGTTTTGGGAAAATAAGATCTTGAATTTGGTTTTAGACATATTGAATTTAAGATATATACTGGACAAGGATAATTTAAGATGTCTACTGGACATCCAGTTCAAGCTGCCTCAAAAGCATTCGGAGAGGTGAAATTGGAGGCAGCAGAGAGTTCGGGACAGGAAAAGCCAGAATTGAGAATCATCAACAAAGAGATAAGTAAATTCTCTGAGGAGATCACTAAATAAAGCAGGATAGAGATAGAAAAGAAGAGGATCCGGAATAGAACCTTCAGAGACTCCTCTGAGTAGAGGGGGTGATCTGGCTGAGGAACCAGCAAAGGAGTCAGAGAAGGAGCAGTTAGAGGAATAGGAGAGAACCAGGAGAGAGTGGTGCCCCCCACACCTAGGAAGAATGAAGAAGAAGAGCATGGTGAACAGCTTTAAAGACTGCAGGGAGAGGGGCGGCTAGGTGGCGTAGTGGCTAAAGCACTGGCCTTAGAGTCAGGAGTACCTGGGTTCAAATCTGGTCTCAGGCACTTAATAATGACCTAGCTGTGTGGCCTTGGGCAAGCCACTTAACCCCATTTGCCTTGCAAAAAAACAAACAACAAAAGACTGCAGAGAGGCCAAGGAAAAGCATGACTGAGAAAAGGTCATTGGATTTGGCCAACTAAACCTTCCTTAGCAATTTTGGAAAGAGCAATTTCACTTGGAATAAGGTCAGAAATTAGATTGTAAATGGTTAAGGAGAAAAGGTGGAAGTACCTATTTCAGATGACCTTTTTGAGGAGTTTAGCTACAAACAGCGTAAGAGACATAGGATGATATTTAGCTGGGATAGAAGGATCAAGTTTTGTTTTGTTTTTTTCCAGCATAGAGGAGATACAGGCATGTGTGTGTGTGTAGGCAGTAGGGGAGGAGACAGGAAAAAGGGAGAAACTGAAAATAAATGAGAGAGTGGGATTGCCAGAGGAGGCAGTGCATTGGAGGAGAAGGCGTGGCATGGGACCACTGGAACAAGTAGAGGGGTTAGTAAATTGTAAGGTGGCCTCCTCATGTGAGATGAAGGATGAAGGAGGAGAAAAGGGCAGAAGGCACCCAACTGATAGATGAGGAGGAGAGCTGAAAAGGCAAAACTCATGGCCAATGGCCTCAATTATTTTTGTAAACTATGAAAGTGTTGGGGAGGGAGAGCCAAGGAAGGCTTGAGGAGGGATAAAAAAGGTTTGAAAGAGTTAGGGAGGCGATTGAGATGGATAAGGGAGGTAGAGGATTGCCTAACAACAGTGAGAACCCAGGTGAGGCTATGCAACATTGATTTATAGGGCACCCAGTCAGAATGATTATTTCAGTTTCTGTATGGAAGAGGCTAGGGAGCTAGTCATGGGAGTAATGTGAAAACTGGGGGATACATGAACGTTTTGACTTGGCCTCTAACTAGATGTACTGTCAGTGTTTCTAAAAGGGTTTGAGTCAGTATCAGTCAAGGCTCTGTTGCATTTGTGTCTCAGGGAGCAAACAGACCCCACCAATGGTTTTCTTTGAGAGAACCATGGTGCAGGAGGGCCTTAGGGCCTCCTCCTTTCTCTCACTGAGGGATGGGGGAATCTTTTCTTCACCATCAGCCTGCAGTCTCATTGGATTTATTTCTTTTGTTTTAGAGATCTGTGATTAGCAACTCCATTTCCATTTAACCAGGTAATGTCTAATATCTTTTATGAAGAATGATTTGCTTCAGAGATAAATCCAAATTCAAAAAAGTCTAAAATCCTGGGTCTTTGATTTGAATTGTTATTCCAATGAGCCTTCCTCATAATGAACTTCCTCATATTGAGGTTGATATTTTAAATTTAGATTAGGAAATCCCTTTGTCTCTTCCCCAGTGCTTAAAGAATATGTTTGTGTGTGTGTGTGTGTGTGTGTGTGTGTGTGTGTGTGTGTGTGTGTATGTGTGTATGTGCTTGTATGTCCTGGCTTCTATGATCAGCCCTCCTGGGTCTTGCCTCGAACCTAGGGGCAGCATCCCACTCTTTCCCTAACTGATTCCAAGTTCCCCTCCTTCTCTTGGGTGGCTTCACAGAGTTATCTAGAAAATTCAGGCATACTTCCCAAAATATCTAGAAAGGGAAGAATGAGGCATTCATTATCTCCATCCAGTTACCACCCACATCACGGAGAAAAAAGACTGATAATCCTTGCTATATAATAATTGTTTGAAATTAGGTTCTTTTCCCTTTATGAATGGGAAGCTCTGTGAGTATATCCTAGCTGAACTTTGAATCATTTCCAGGGTGAAGCACAACTGCAGCCAGTCAGACCTTGACAGAATCACAGAATTACAGAACTGGGAGGGAGCTCCAAAGTGGTCTAGTGTAACCATAGCTCAGAAGGAATCCTCACCAGAATGTGCAGGATGAGTGCCTGACAGATCTTTGCTTGAAGACCCCCAAAGAGGGGGATTCTGCCTTCTTGAGGGATCCATTCCACTTTTGGACAGCTCTAATTCTTAGGATATTTTTCCTGACATCAGTCTTCAATTTTCCTTTTGGCAGATTCCAAATATCACTCCCCGTTCTTCCCTCTGAGGCCAAAACAAAACTAATCCAATTCTTCCTTCCCAAGACAGTCCTGGAATTATTGGAAGGCAATTATTATTTCACTCCTATATCTTTTTTATTTTTTTACAAACTCAACACTCCCAATTACTTTACCTGATGCTCCTATGTCATGGACTTAAGATCCTTTGCTGTTCTCTGGACATTGGTCCATCAATTTCCATCTTAAAGAATTAAACACCATTCTTCAAAAGATCAGGCCCAATGAGGGCAGAGTACAGAACCTTAGAAGTTCCCTGTCCCTGGAAACTTTGCCCCTTACAATGCAGCTGAGAACACATTTACTTTTTGTGGCTTCCAAAATCCTGTATTGTAGTTCACTGAAATCCTCTAATTTTTTTTTGAGAATGATTGGCACTTATTCTTGTCTCCTCCTATGTGTTATATTTGAGGAGTTGTTTTTTTGGCTACATTTGGGTAAGAATTTATATTTTTGCTTGTTGAATTTCATCTGTCTAGATTCTGTTCAATCCTTTAGCCTTTTAAGATCCTTCTGGATTTTGTTTTGGTCATCCATTGTGGTAGCTGTCCCTCCAGGTCCATGTGATCTGCAAATTTGATGCTCTATGTCTTTATTGAAATTATTGATGCTTGGGTTACTCCACTAAAGACATTCTACTACACTTACTTGAAATCATTAAAAAAAACTGACCTTTGAGTTTGACTATTCACTCAATCGTTGGTCCATTTTATTGTATTGTCTATCCAATCTCTATCTTCTCTATGTTAGTAAGAGAAACTTTAAAAGAAACTTTGCTGAAATTTAATTCAACTTCGGTCACCTAGGTGCAACAGTGAATAGAGTGTTGGACTTGGAGTTGGAAAGATCTGAGTTCCAATCTAACCTCAGACACTTACCAGCTGTGTGACCCTGGGCAAGCCCTTATCCTCATTTGCTTCAGTTTCCTCATCTGTAAAATAATACGGCGAAGGAAGTGGCAAACCACTGTTATATCTTTGGCAAAAAAATCTCCACAAAGAGTCTCACAATATTGAAACAACAGCTTTTTTGTGACCCTTAAAAGATGGCCCAACTGCACAGGATTATGACAAGGATTTCAATTTTTATCCTAGAGATAATAGGGAACGTCTGAGGGTTCTGGAGAAGGAGAGTGATCTGAAGGGAAATGGTTAGATTTATGAATGATGGACAGAGTATTGCACTTGAATCTTGCTTCAGGAGTCTGCCTTACTTACTAGATGTGCAACTAAGGGGCAAGCTGATTAACGTTTTTCCTCAATGTTCTTTCCTCTATAGTAATATCTAACCAAAAGGGTTGTTATAGGGATTTTAAATTACCTAACATATGGAAAATACTTTGCATGCATCTATGAAAATGCTAACTGGTGTTATTGGGCTTCAGGAAGATTAGTTGGGTGGTTGTGTATTTGGAAAACCATTTAGGAGGCACTTGCAATACTCCAGGTCATAGGATGTGTAAGATCTGAAGGAGAATGGCTGCTTTGAGAGTGAAGAGAAGCAGAGAGAACATTGAGAAGAAACGTTAGGCAACTTGCCCATAGTTGCACAGCGAGTAAGTGAAACAGGATCCTGAAGCAAGATTCAAATGCATTACTCTACCCATCATCCATCTTCTACCCATCATCTCTCCTCTCTCTCTCTCTCTCTCTCTCTCTCTCTCTCTCTCTCTCTCTCTCTCTCTCTCTCTCTCTCCTTTTTTTCTATTTGAGAGAAACCAGGTGACATGATTTTGAAAATCAAACCTGAATGGTTAATTAGTCCCTGTGAATTACAAAGGAGCATGTACACACACCTTTGACTAGTATTTAGGGTGATTTGTCTTAGAGCACTATTCAAAAAGTCCCTTTTTTATAAAGGCAAAAGGTCATTCAAAAGTAATGGCATATTCTTGCTTCACATTATACATCAAAATAATTCCTAGAAATATTTTGTTGTTACTGTATTGCACTCCTGACATTTCTAATTTCCTTAGTTTTAGAAGATTTTCTAAAGACTGTCTACAAATGAAAATTCTACTAGTGCCTAATATAAAAGATGAATAAATCTACATGAATGAAATGCCTACTGTGAAACTTTAATTGAGCTGATCAAAGAATAATAGAAATAAAACTTATGCACATTTTACTAAGCTCAAATGTAGTATTTCCATTGACACTGCAAAAATATAATCTCATTAATACTGTCACAAAATATTAACTCTAAGGCTCTGAGGTGATCCGAGAGATGTGTAGAAATGCTACATGTGGGAGCTTTGACTTTATTTCTGGAAGTCAGAGAATGACTAATGGAGGAGACGGGCAACTGAATACCCACTGGGATCACCTGCTCGTTTTGAACAGCTGTCAAAACCCACCTCTCTATAATCCTCTCATGGTACCTGTTCTTTATTCTGTTTCTGGAAGCCAAATTGGACAAGGTAATCTCCACCCTTACGACTTTAGATATCTTTCTAACAAGATGCTCCCTAAAGTGCTATTTATAGCCCTTACTTCTCTGTAGTTTTATATCACCCGATGTATTCATAATAATGTTTTGCCCTTCATTTTCAAAGAAGACTATGACACTAGGGAGATGATGTCATGACAAACATGTATATTGGTTTTGAGTGAGGGGCTCTTGTGCTAAGTCCCCAGCCTCACTTTCTCCTCTAGAGTCATCTGAGCCCAGTGGCCAGATATGAATCAGGATGACTGGAGGTGGTCCTGGATGTGAGGTAAGTGACTTGCCCAGAATTAAACATCTGATGTCAGGTTCTCCTGACTTCAGGGCCAGAGCTCTACCCATTGGGCAATCTTGCTGCCCTATCTCTTTTATGTTTAAACAAACATCACCCCTTTATGTAGCTTAGATTAAATTTTATCTTAAAAGTGAAAACCTGCATTCTCTCTCACCTTCTCTTCTATTAAAAAAGCAAACCCCTTTTTACAAATATGTAAAAATTAATTCTGTAATTATCCATTTAAAATATGTTCCAATCTGTACTCTGAGTCTATCACCTTTTTATTAGGAGATGGATAGCCTGTTTCATTATGAGCATTGTCAGTGTTATGTTGTTACTAAGAATTTTCAAGTCTTTCCATAGTTTATTGTATCCTGTTTTTTCTTCCTATATCAGATTTCTCATTATCTTGGGGAGAGGAAGGAAAGGGAGGGAAAGAGAAAAATTTGGAACTCAAAATCTTACAAAAATAAATGTTGATGTGCCCCAAAGGTAAATCTGGGCATATTCTTTTATCCAGTAATATCACTATTAGGTCTATATCCCAAAGAGATTATAAAAAAGGAGAAAAGACCCACATGTACAAATATATTTAGAAGAGTTCTTTATGTGGTGGCAAAGAATTGGAAATTGAGGCATGCCCGTCAATTGGGGAATGGCTGAACAAGTAGTGGTATATGAATGTGATGGAACACTATTGTTCTATAAAAAAATCATGAGTGGTTGGACTTTAGAAAAGCATGGAAAGACATATGAACTGAGTGAAGTGGGTGGAATCAGGAGAACATTATATACAATTACATTCTGATTACAGAACTGTATAAATATTATTTTCCAAAACTCCATTTTTGAGTGTCTGGTTAGATTGGGTCCCATATATAGGTAGTGCAAGTTTAGAAAAATCTAATAAATGTGTATTTTAACCTAATTCTGTTTGTTCTTTCCAAAACCAAATTCTGGAGGCTAACATATTGTTTGTCCCTTATTAGGACAATGGCTTGAGGTTAAGACATATTAGTTTAATTCTTTATTAGGTCCAAACTCATGGAGATTAGCAGAATGTAATGGAATATTATTGTGACATAAAAGCTGATAAAATGGACAATTTCTTTTTTAAATAGAATTTTATTTTTTCCAATTAAAGAGAATTTTAAGCAAATAGTTAAAGTTTTTTTGAGTTTCAAATCATTTCTCTCCCCCTCTTACCATCCCCTTCTTAATATGGTAAATAATTTAATGAGCTTTAGTTATGGTGTAAAAGAAAGAACAGACCAAAAGAAAAGAACCATGAAAAAATAAATTGAAAATAGTATGCTTGATCTGCATTCAGATTTCAAGATTCTTTCTCTGGATGTGGATAGCATTTTCAATCATGAGTATTTTGGAAATGTCTTGGATCATTTTATTGCTGAGAAGAGCAGTTGTTCATAGTTGATCATTGTATGATGTTACTAATATTGTGTGCAATATTCTCCTGGTTCTGCTCACTTCAGTTTGCATCAATTCATGTAAGCCTTTTCTGCTTTTTTCTAAATCCACCTGCTCTGCTCATTATGAAATGGAAAGTTTCAAAACAAACTGGGAAGACTTCTCTGAACTGATGCAGAGCAAAGTGAGTAGAGCTAAAACAGTTAAAATGATGATAGTAACATTATAAGAAAAAAACAACTTTAACAGACTTCAAAATGCTGAACAATTCAATTATATATAATGAGTTCAAAAGATTAGTAATGAAACATGACATTCACCTCCTGTCAGAAAGGTGATAAAGTCAAAATACAAAAAAGTCATATATTTTTCAGACATGACAAATGTGCATGAGTGATTGAGGGCTTTATTTTTCACTGAAACAAATTGCTCAGTTGATGGAAAGGATAAGAGAACAAAGGAAAAATATTTAAAAAATGATTGGGGAGTGCTGTAAGGAAAGGTGTGATGGTTCCCCTTGAAAGACCTTGGAGTAGACCACAAAAGGTAGTGATAGAAAGTCCCTAGAGGTCAGAGCCTAGGTCAGATATCTTGGAGGCTTTGGTTGTATGAAGAATACAGAGGAAGGAGAGAGAGAGCCCAGATGACTATATGGGTCATGAACCATGGAATAAGAGTCTAGAGTAAACAGAGAGAGAAGATGGGTAATGAAAGACGACCTTTAGAAAAGAGTTCAAAGCCTGAAATGAAAAAAAAAACATTGAATAGGACTAGCTAGAGGAGAAGAGAGGGTGGAATAGAACTATAAAATTAGATAAAAGCAGAAGAGAGGACCTAATAAACAAAGCCCTAAATGGAAAAAAAAAGATAGAAATGAGAAAAGGAGATCAAAAGAAATCATACTATATTTACAGCAGAAGGGGGGGAAATGATAACTAGGAAAAAAATTTAGAGATGCTTGTTTAGAGACACAATTTTAGAAATTTTATAATTTTAAATGTGATTGACTTAAGCAATACCATGATAAAAAGACTTCAAATTGGATAAGAAAACAAAACTATACAAGTGTTGCTTTTAAGGAAGACATTAAAAAACCAAAGACACCCTGTATGGGACAAGGGTGGTGTTTGAGGAGTGGTTTAACATTTGGCTCCAGGTATTCTCCAATGTGTATGCCACAGGGGCAGTCCCCAAGGAGTGACTAGGACAGTACTCTTTGCACATGGGTGGCGTTCTATGTACTATATGCTAAGCCTTTCCTGTCCCAAAAGGTGTGACCTTTGAGTCCAATATAGCTTAGAATGAGAATGCCCTAAGAAAGGTCTCAAAAGATTACAACTTTCTCTGGATCCTGCTTCATATTTGATGTTTCTGCCTGGTTAAAATCAAACTTAATTCTAGGGTCAGATAGTTTGTGAGTTTTTCACTTAGAACGAGCTCTCTTTCTGTGTGGTCACCCTATTTCCCAATCATTAGTCAGAGTTTTAAAGATCTTCAAAGAAGAGGTGTTCCTGAGGAAAATCTAATCACCTCTGATTGGTTAAATATATGGGAAATGTACTGTCTTAGGCTATGTGACTCAGATCACTCAAATTTTGGTTAAAGAGACATCAATCTCCATATTACCTATCTTGATAATAGAGAGAACTAGCATTTTCCCAGGACCTGTCTGAGCAAAAACAATGAACAGCCACATACCCATTAGCCTATACTTAGAATATCTTTTACTATATGATTAGATCTTGACCTGGGCACATCTCTGAGAAGTTTCCCACACTGGTTGGTTTCTGTATGAGGAAGTAGAAGGGAAAGGGGAAAGGGGAAAACCTTGATCCTAATACAATAATTATTAAAGAGAGGAATTTTTATTTCTCATACTATTGTTATTGAGTTATGATCTGAGATGGGTATATTGATTATCTCTACCTTTTTACCTTTCCATTATCTCTGTGCCCTTATTACATGGTCAGTTTTTATAAAAGTTCCATATGGTGCAGAGAAAAGAACTGAAGAGAGCAAATGATGTAAACTATCATGAAAGATGTAGCATTATTAACATCAATGAACACTATGGGCAATAGCAGTGACAGCCAGAGATGGAGGAACTTTGGCAGGAAACTAACTAGGTATTCAGAAACTATAGCTTTTTCCATTCTCTGGCTTGTAGCTCAGCATATAAATCCAAAATCTATCCAAGAGTGGTTACTCAGAGTAGCTGAGGGAACTATGATGCATTGACCTCACCCTTTTGTCCCTTTTGCTGTTTTACTGCCTTATATTACTGGTATCCAGGAAAAGTACTAAGGTATTTTGTGGGGAATAAAGTTATTCTGCCTTCAATAAAAGAGACTGAGGCAGAGTTCTGAGCCAGGGGCACTTTATTAAAGGATCCATGGTCCCTTCTAATGAAGTGGGTCTCAGATCTTCCTCATGATCTGAAATGCCCTTTCCTTACAGGGTCCTACTTTTATAGGGTTGGTACCTAGATACAGAATAATTTCATTGGTTGACATGTTGCATAGGCTAGAATAGGTCAAATAGTATGTCAGTTGGGTCATGAGTTGAGTAAGAAAAAATATCTTAGCTGGCTTGGTGGTCATAAGATGACAAACTCCTTCTTAGATTATGCAGGAGGAGACAGTACTGGCTATATTTACTGACTTGATGAGGCAGCTAAGTAGCTCAGTGGATAGAGCACTAACCCTGAAGTCAAGAGGACCTGACTTCAAATCTGATTTCAGACACTTGACACTTATAGCTGTGTGGCTTTGGGCAAGTCACTTAACCCTGATTGCCACCTATCCAGGGCCGTCTCCAGTTATCTGGACTCTGAACCCAGATGGCTCTGGAGGAGAAAGTGAGGCTGGTAACTTAGCACAGCCCCCCCCCCCCCCCCAATCCAATTCATGTGTTCATCATGGCATCACCTCCCTTGATGTCATGGTCTTCTTTGAGAATGAAGGACAAACAACAACTGATTAGAATGGTCATAAGATGGATGAGCTCTTTTGTAGGTGAGGCAGGAGGAGAAGGTACTGGCTTAGATATACTGACTAGATGGTCAGGAGGTGATTTTAAGATGGTTAAATGATGTTGACTTGAATGGTCTGGAGATGCAAAAATAAATTGGTACTTTCCATGTAGCTGTATCACTTCTGCCACACTGGGTTTTGACACCAAGACAAGGAACAAAAAACAGTGGAGGACCTCTAGGCAACCCCCTAAGATTATGAAAGTGATCATACCATCTACAGCTCATATCTCAGTGTCCTAATACACAGAATTTATAATCACTACCTCTATGGCATCATGTCAGATTGATTGATACTGATTAAATTTGAGTAGGGGTCTTCACCCCCCTTCTATTCACAGAAAGACCCCCAAATCTTTCTTTGGATCATTGTAGTCTAGTACATGGAGGGCCTTCCTCCTTGTACAGTGCGAAACCAGGAGGGGTAAGTTGCTGCACTGATGTACAAAAATGAAAATAATAAAGAGGAAAATAAGACAAAAATGGCTGAGGTGTCTTACTAACCAAGAATCACAAGGGAAGGTAACTCCTACTAAAACATGCCCTACGAGATATGAGAATCGTGTGGTCATAGCATGTTTGTTCAAACATAGCAATGCAAACATTGTCCATCCTACATACAAGTACACAATTCTAGCAGTTGTGATAGTCACCCTATCATGGAAATGAGAGACGACATTCCTACAGATGACACAAACAGGTCTAGACTGACTTGCATTGGGAGCGAAGGGGAATAGGTTGAGTTCCATGAACAAAGTGATGGAGCAAAAAATTGAAGAAGGAACCTGAAAAGAAGGGTTTGAGGTTCCAGTCACTGCAACCTCACCTTAGCCACCATTTGTAGAGAGACTGATGATGATGATGATGATGATGATGATGATGAAGGCATACTAGTTTATGGGTAGCATCTCGTACAGTTGTCCAATTTCTGAAATATTCTCTGATGCAGTCCAGTGGTCTTCTTGCTATCTCTCCCCTTAATAATACTGGGATGACTGAGGCTTTAAAGTAGCTTTTAGTAGATTCCCTTCTCCAGTTCAGGTCACTTGCAGAGATCCCCTTCTCTGTTAAACATCTTTGACAAAACAGATCTTACTACAACTCTATTTTGTTATGACAACAACCAGCACAGATAGTGAGAGTCAGCTCAAAACCTTAATAGCACTAAGAGGAACATCACTAGACAAGAGCATTTACAATGTTTTGGTTGGCAAATTCAAATAATAACTGAAAATTAAAAAATTCTGAGCCCAAATTTTATATTTGGCAAAATTCATTTCCTCATCTTATTACAAATATTTATTAAAGCCAACTGAAAAATGGTCACTTTGACTATTTTCTTTTAGTTACTCATTACTTCCTTTGGAGGATGAGATTTTGCTAGGGAACTATTAATAGAGCACTCATCCTCCCTTCCCCTTTTTCTGTATGATCATGATGACTCTTATTACACAACTGAATTTATTCAAAAATTGCAAAATAATTGCAATTGTCTGACAAAGTTCTGGGATGGAATTCTAAATATATTGAGCAATTGATTTCAGGTCAGTGCAGATCAAATAAGTTGTTTGTAATAAAACAAGTTTGCCTCTGAAGACATACTCAATATCCAGGTAGTCATAGTAAATCCATTTTGATAACATTAGATATTTTATCATTTTTTCTTTTTTTAACCCAAACTGAAGATATTTCTATTTTAGGTTTAAAATTCTTCTTTTTTTGGTTCACATTTTATTGGAGATCATAGACAAAATGTTTCCAGACCCAAGAGGATTTAATTCTCCTCTCTTCCTTCTCTTCATCCTGGTTGATCTGAAGGTATTGTAATTCCTAACTGTCTTTGTTACTGGCCACCATCCTGAGACAATCTCATAGATTATTCTTCTTGTTAGATACCTTTTAGAAAAGAGCATCTTTGATGCCACAGTTTTCTTACTCTTGTTTCTCTCAATGGTTACGACTCCGCCACCAAGACTGTCAATCTTTCTGTTCACTTTTTCTTGTTCTTGTAAAAATGGCTCAAAATTAGTTGCATCCACAATCCCATCTTCTGCAGGATGGTGACAATCCAGGGTGGACTTGATTCTTTTTTTTTTTTTTTTTTTGGTTATCTTTCATAGGAGACTTCTTCATGGGAGCCAAGTGATTAAGGAGGTTGAAAGGATAGGTTTAAAAGTCTTCATTTTTCATTTTTGCAGGGCAATGGGATTAAGTGACTTGTCCAAGGTCACACAGCTAGATATTTTTTTTTCCTTTAATTGTCTGAGGTCAGATTTGAATTCAGGTCCTCCTAACTCCAGGGCCGGTGCTCTATCCCCTGTGCCACCTAGCTGTCCCCATTTTTGTCATATCCTGAATTTACTCTGTTTCAGTGCAGACTCCAACCCTCTTGAACTTTGCCTTATTTTCAACATCTCTAATTTCTCCATGCAACAAAAGGTTTCTTTCCTCTATTTACTTAATTCTTATACTAATCCCTTTTTTTGGTTTCTTTGTTTAATGTTTACAAATGCACATTTCACACAAACTCTTTTAAGAGTTTTAGGTAATTTAGGATTGGTTATGATCAAATAGTTTTTATAGGTGATAGGCAAATGGATCCCCCAAAACAACTCATTCATCAAAACCAGTTTCCTATAGCAGAGTGTCACAGATTATAGTAAACAGGATAACTTCAGAGAAGTCATATATCTCCTCAAAATTCACTTCTTTTATATTGAGAACACATTTATTCAACTATTTTAAGAAGGAATTCACTTGGCAATGAGCAAGGGTTCAACTAAGGTACAGGTATGCCACAGGAATTATGTTCCTGGAAAACTTTGTGATTGAGATTGTATTTTTTTCTGAAGGGCTCCAGGCATAACTTTTTCTCTATTTTCTTTCAAATTACTCAACATTAAGTCCATTTATTTTGTTTTTTAAATAATTTGTAAGTTCTGCTTTTCCCTCAAATTTTCAACATTTTATAACTTTATAAGTCATACACTCATTTTAATTTGATCTTTTCTTATCTGAACACTCTTGATTATTTATGATTATGACCATTTTAGGGCTTTTTGTGATTTTCAGACTGGCCACCTTTACTTTTGAAACTGTAGCACAGTGAGTTGTGCAAAACTGACTTCCTGTAGCTGTAATAAACACTATCTTAGGCAGCTACTGAGGATTTTTCTCTCCTATGGATGATATGTGGCCTTCATTCTTGAAGAAGACCATGACATCAGGGAGGTGATGCCATGACAAGCACATGAATTGGATTTGAGGGAGGGGGACTGTGCTAAGTCACCAGTCTCATTTTCTCTTTCAGAGCCATCTGAGTCCAGCGACCAGACATGGATCAAGATGACTGGAAATGACCCTAGATGAAGGCAATCAGGGTTCAGTGACTTGCCCAAGGTCACCCAGCTAGGCAGTGTCAAGAGCCTGAGGCCAGATTCCCCTCCTCCTGACTCCAAGGCAGTGCTCTCTCCACTGCATCATCTAGTTGCGTCTTTTCCCTCCTATTAAAGGGTTTTAGGGCTCCACCAAGAGTCCCAACTCTCTGCAACTGGAATCACGGTGCCCCTGATCCTCCAATCATAGGCTTGGCTGCGAGCAGCATTGCCCTTCCCCCCTTGCCCCTTCTTATGTAAAATAAACTATTTCCTGTATTTTTCAGGGTTTGGAAAATAGTTTCTATTCTGAAGAGTCATATGATTTAGTCTTTTTTTTTTTTTTAAGGTTTTTGCAAGGCAAAAGGGGTTGACTTGCCCAAGGCCACACAGCTAGGTAATTATTAAGTGTCTGAGGCCAGATTTGAACCCAGGTACTCCTGACTCCAAGGCCGGTGCTTCATCCACTACACCACCTAGCTGCCCCTTACAATTCTTAAATTTCTAGGTTTAACCTCTAGGCTCCAAGGCTGGTTACCTAGGGTCTAATGATTCTTTATAAATGAATATTCCACAAATACCTACTTTCTTTCAAAACTTCCTGAAATTTATCTCTGATTATCAGTGACTAATAATCCTTGGCAAGTATATGTTTTCTTTCCTTATCTCTGTAAAACCAAATTAAGCCTTTTTTTCAGTTAAAAGAGGTGTCATAGTATTTCTAGGGTAGTCATATGCTTGACAGCTTATTGCTAAGACAGCAAATCCCTCCCATAAGGTTTTGGATTCTAGTTCAAATTGTTGCTCTCTTGAGATGGTGTCAGAATACTTTAATGGGAAATCACTCCCCCAAACCCAGGCCATCCAGGGCCAGTTACAGAGTCCTCTACATGGATTCCTTGCCTAATATGAGTCACCAGAAATTCCCCTCTTAGCCAATTTGAAAAATTTCTATACTGATAACAAAAATGATTTAATTTTTAGAAAGAATTTAAAAACAACAAAAAAACTATTTTAATCCTGACAATAAAAAGTTTCAAGCAGGATGAAAATAAGGTTGAATCTACCTTGTCTTAACAAAATGAAAGTAAGCAAAATGGAGGAAAACTAGCTTATGGTTAATTAGTTAAAATCATGGCCATATAATTTTTAAAAAAAAGAATTTGAATGTTTCAGAGTTTATAATTCAGAAGGATTAATCACAAATTGAAATGTCCCTTTTAGTCCAACCAGAGACCCTTCTTAAAGAAAATGAAGTTAGGGTAAATCAAGGCAAACTAATGAATCTTGAGGATACTTATCTCAGGGTCAGAGAATTTGGGTGCAGGTAGCAAGGAGATTCCATCCTCCCATCATTGCTGTCCATGGGGGAGTCTTTGGCAAAAATTCAACCTGGAGTACACTTCCTTTTGGGGTACCCTGTAAGAACTAGTCAAAAGAGGTTGAGATCTACACATTACTGTCCCATTTGGGGTGCCAATAATGTGGCAATTAAAATTGTCCTGTCCACAGCAAAAGAAACTGATGCAGAGCTCTGAGTCAGTGGTACTTTATTGGTCTTCTCTAATGAGGTGGACCTCAGATCTTCCTCATAATCTGAGATGCCCTCTCCTTCCCGAGTCCTACTTTTTTAGGGGTTGGCATCTAGATACAGAATAATTTCATTATTTGACATATGATCCATAGGCTAGAATAAACTAGAATTAGCAAAATGATATGTCAGCAGGGTCATTGATTGAGCAAGATAGAAATGTCTTCCTTGGCTAGGTGGTTATAAGATAGTCATAATATGGTCACTTGAATGGTCTGGAGTTACAAAGATAAACTGGTAATTTTCTATTTAGCAGAGTCACCTATGTCACATTGGGCTTTGTCACCAAAAACAAGGCAAAACAAGGGAGGAAGACCTCTATCTAACTTCCTGTGATTGTGTAAGTGATGTTATCATCTACAGCTCATAGCTCTGAGTCCTAAAATATACTAAACTAGATACTAAAATAGATAGGTGTCTTTCCATTATTTCCAACCCATTGAAGTGAGAGATGGTGTCTTGTCTTAAAATACTCTGTTAGTGGGATATTCAAAGCTCTCCTACACAAGGGGGCCAACATTATACTGAATAAAGAGACTGGAAACTCTGGATTGATTATATAAATAAATAATCAAAGTAGGATACTCACATCTAGGCAGTCTAGAGTGGCAGATGGACAACATATTGGATTTCCCACAGAAGACCTCTGACAACTCCCATGGTAATTTTAGAAATCAGACAAAAGTAGGAGGAGTTATAACTCCTATAAATAGGAATTAGTGTGGATTGACTGATAGTTTGGGGTTTACTTTGCTCATCACTGGGCTCAGGTATCAGTTATCAGTGGTATTTGGACTGGAGCCTCAGGCAGGTGACATCTTGCATTGATCACTATGGTGTTTCAATCAATGTATTTTCTTTTGACTTGACATCAATCTTTTTTTTTTTATTTTTTGCAAGGCAATGGGGTCAAGTGGCTTGCCCAAGGCCACACAGACAGGTAATTATCAAGTGTCTGAGACCAGATTTGAACCCAGGTACTCCTGACTCCAGGGCCGGTGCTTTATCCACTGCGCCACCTAGCCGCCCCTCCACTGCACCACCTAGCCAGCCCCTTAACATCAATCTTGATTCATATTATTCATGGCTTTCATTGATAGGGATTCAACTTATTATTACTATGACTTTCACATATAGAAACATTATGAAACTCATATTATTCATGATTTTTTTTACTGCTAGAGACTTTTGCTAGGAAATCCACATTATTCATGGTTTTTATTGCTTAAAGGATTTATTATGACTTTTATCATTAGGGACCCCACAGATGGAGATTAGAGAGCTGTGTCATCCACAATGACTTCTGGAAACATATATTTATAAATAAATCCAAAAAGGTTGGACAATTAGTATAAAGAAATCAAGGAGGCAAATGTTTCCTCTGAGTTAGTTCTGTTATCTGGTATCATAGGGAAGAAATATCATGAAAAGAATTTGGGAAAAGATAAAAGGGATTAGGAAAAATGACAATGTTGCATATTGCCCATATAGAAGAATGGAAAAAATTCTTTTGGGGAAAAAAGATGACCAACATGATTTAATGATAGGGAGTTTAAAATAGTTATCTGCTCTTTGCCTCAATCTAGCCAGTAGTAAAATTTTTAGTTAATCTTAATAATGACTTTAACTTCCAACAGGAAGTTAAAAAGTGAAATCTTATTCTTGTCTTGATTTTTACTAATGAAAAGGAAATGGTAACTGAAACAAATGAATGAGCCTTTGGAGGATAGGACTTTGCTATCTTGGAATTTATGAAAGGAAAATTGAGTAGTTTTGACAAAAGTCCTAGATCTTAAAAGGCTGGTTTTCAAAGACTTCAGATGAAAGCCAAATAGAATTTCATGAATTATAAATTCTCCTGGCTAAGGTGATCCAAGAATGATGGAGTCACATGTCCAGCCCCCAAAGTAAAAGATCCTTAGACTAAGAAAGATATCATAAACTCTCTTAATTGTTAATAGGGAGTGAAAACCAAAGGGAAATGAGGAGGCAGACAATGATACAGAATCTATATGCTTTCAATGACATCATGTAATCAGACCCAAACCAATCACATCCCAGGAGACTGAAAGAATTGGCATTATTGAACAATAATGAAGAAGATGTCAGGGGACTGGAGAAGAACAAATTCTGGATTTTCAAAAGACAAAAGAGGGTGACACTCCAAGCTCTGAGATCCCTCCTTACCCTGAATGTTTTGTAAGTTCCCTCCAAGTTTTCACCATCTAAAATATAGGTCTTGGTGAGAGGTCCATGGCAGGCAGCATAAAGACAGAGTGACACCAGATGGAGGGACTCTCTTCTGAGAATGACTTGAGGTTGTTTTGGCCATAAGCTGTATCTCTGGGCTATCTTTTAGTGGTCTATGGTCTGTGGTCAGTCCTTTCTGCTCAAGTCATTTAATTCTCTCTTTCTGTCTCTAGGCAGAGTTTCCACTTTTCCTTTCCAGAGTTTCCACTTTTCCTTTCTTCTAAAAGATATAGACCTGGAGCTTGATGAGATTTGTTCTCGACATTATTTGATTTTTGCAAGGCAATGAGGTTAAGTGACTTGCCCAAGGTCACACAGCTAAATAAGTAGTAAGTGTCTGAGGCCAGATTTGAACTCAGGTACTCCTGACTCCAAGGCTACTGCACTATCCATTGTGCAACCTAACTACCCCTTGTCCTTGACTTATAGTGGATAGTTTAAATATTGCTTGGGTTATTTGAAAAAAAAAATCAGACTCTATAAGGAGATATGGGTACAAGTAGCCTGGGGATGAAGACTAGAAGGCTTTGAATATTTCTGTTCAGAGTTCTAAACTAAAAACTCACTTTTTTTGTGTCATTCTCCAGAGCTGTGAGGAAGTCTGCATTTGCTCCTCACAGCTTCCCCTTAATCTTGGTTGTTGATTGGCTATGGGGAGTTATGGACTCTGGAGAGTGATGAAGCATTTCCAGCCAGATCAAAACTCTCTCTTGGATCAGAGATGCTACCTCTACTGATATTCCAGATCTTGGGAGGTAAGTAGGGCAAAGGTATGGTCAAGGTAATCCTCCAAGAATCTTGGGCATGTGGGTCACTAAAGAGAACAACAGGTCTTGGACCCAGAAGGCCTTGTACTTTTGCCTCCTCCTCTGGTCATGAAGACAGTAAACTCTCTGAGCCTCAATTTCCTCATTGGCAAATAAGAAAATCAAAGTAGAAAATGTTTCAAATCCTTACATGCTTTAAAGATTGATGATTTGAGTTAGCTTCTTTTTAGAGCAATTTCTGTCCTATGCTCACTTCTGACTCTCACATGCTTCTTTCCATGTTCTAAGGTCTGAAATTCTGGGTTCTGATCTCTTCCTACTTTAAAAACTGTGGCTCTCCTATTTGAGCTTGCATGATTAGTATTGTCCAAGTCTCTTTCTGTCCACAGGGTCCCCGTGCCAGTTCCCAGGGTATGAGCTGGAGGCCCTGGCGTCAGTGTCAATAAAAGAGGGACTGTGCATATGGATGCCCTTTTCTTCCTCTTACCCTTTACAACCCACACCCCTTGACTTGGATCCACAACTCAAGACTCTTGGCTCCTGGTTCAAGAGTGGAGGCAAAATTTCCACGGGAAAAAGCTGTGGCAACAAATGATCCCAAACAGCAGTGGGAGGAGGAGACTAGAAGGTGATTCCATCTTGTTGGAGACCTTATGAAGAACAACTGATCCTTCAGTATCATGGATATTCAGAAAAGGGACAGTGGGCGACACTTCTTCTAGATAGAGAGAGGAGATAAAAGGTCGTTGATAGACCTAAATCATGGTTAATTTGAATGTGAAAGGTAAAGGACCTTAGTAACAGGGGAAAAAAATCTAGGTCATGTGATAGAGGGAACTTCCAAAAAAATCAGTGGAATGCAAGATCCCCCATGCTTCATGTTTCAAGGGGAAAGTAGACCAGAGGAACAAATATTACTCCAATCAGTGCCAGTGTCCAGGGGAGAGTATAAAGAGCATAAATGGGTAACTCTGTTTGGAGAAACAGGGCATGAGTTTGAGGTAAGTGAGGCAGGAATTGGTAATAATTGGCTATTCAGAAATAGAGAGACAGATATTATCAGAGATGGAGGCAAGGATATTGGAAGAGGAATAGATATCTAGGTTTTAGAGAACAGAATGAAAGTAATCATGGAGGAGACCATATTGTCAGTTTTGCTTTGCTAAAAAAGGGTTTCCCAGGTCTCAATGAGTGGCTCAAGTCCTTGAGTGGTGTAGGAGGGTCAGAGTTCCAGGCTCAGAATGGACATCTCATTGCCATGGGAATCTGGAGATATAAAATGGATGGTCTTAAGCTTATTAGTTAAGGTTGTGGCCCCCTTTCTGAGGTCTGGTTCATTTTCTTTCCCCCAGCTTTGATCCAGAAGCCAGAAAAATCTACATTCCAGAGACCTTGGAGCCTGGACAGCCACTGGAAGTGATTTGCTTAGTCCTCCCCCCCCCCCATCAGTGTGTGTGGGATACCCTCTATTTTCTCTTGGATAGTGGCTATCCACTCTATCCACTCTTCTCTGATATTCAGCAAAGAAACACTCTATTTCTCTGAGGTGCTCCTCATTCCAAGTTCCCAGTGCCATGGTTCTAATCTTACCTGTTGAGTGACCTTTTCTGGGGCTGGAATAAGCACAGAGAGAATGGTCCAACTCAGGATAACAGGTGAATGTTGTCAGGCAGCATAGCTCCATTGGAGATACTAGGGATGTGATATCCATGTGTGGAAGGAATAGGGGGTCAGGAAATTTGAAGATAGAAGATCTGTGTTTTGGGATTGATCAAGACCTGAGAGCAGAGCCAAGAATTCAGGTGCCTTGCATTCTTCCCTTAATTTATGTTTCCTTTCCCATCTTTCGGGTGAGCAGAAAAGCTCTTGGCCTCTGGTACTTATGTTGATCCGAGGGGCCCTCATGGGAACTGGCTTCCTCATCACCTATGGTCTCACCTATCTCTATTATAGCAGGTATGTCTGCCATCTAATCCCTATTTGACTCTGGGATCTAGGACTCCATTACCCTCAGCCTCAGACTTCTCCCTTTCAAGTCTGAAATGGGAACCACCTACCATTGCTCCCTTGTTTCTGCCTGCCTAGTGAGTTCCCTTTCTAAGGGTGGAACTATGTTTTCATCACAGAAGAAGGAATTGATTATGGACAAAGTGAGGAGAACCAAGGTACCTGAACTGACCATAGACGCTCAGCTCCTCTCCCCACCTTGTCTACCCACCATGTCAGAGAATGGAGAATGGAAGACCTGGTGGGGATGGGGGAGTTGGGTAACATGCCTGTCATCCACTGACTGTGTTACCTTAGCTGAATCACTTCTCTTCTTTGACCTTCAGTTTCCCCAGCAGAAAAGATAAGCAGAATTTCAGGGAAGGATGATGGGCAGCAGCTATAGCTGCAGAGAGAAAAGGAGGGGGAGGAAGGGAAACAGGGGTATCAGCTATGGCAATCACCTGCTGGGGTCTTGGGGTACCACATCTGGAAGTCTGGTGCCTGTGGTGCCTCAGCTATGTCTGTCCCAGTCTCAGCAGCTGTTCATAGGGAGATGCTCTGCTCCCTTGGTAGGTTCATTGATTTAGATCTGAATGAGACTTTGAAAGTCATTTAGTTCAACCACTTACCTCATAATTCAAGAAACTGAGGCCTAGAGAGGACCAGTGATTGACCTATGGTCACTTTATCTATATGGACAAAGATGAGCCTGGAAAAGGCTTTTGAAAAAAAGAATGAATAGTCTGTGGCTTCTTTTTTGCCCTCAGTGCACATCCATGACTGAATACCTGCACAGTCATTGGACCAAAGATAATGTTCAGTCACACTATGTGGGTGGCTAGAACCTGATCCTGCCCTGCCATGTCCATTTAGTGGTTGAGTTGTTCCCCATTCCTTCCCTGCTTTGTATTTCAGAAACTTCGCTATCTGCAATGCTCGAAACAGGTCTCTGCCTCTTACCACAAGCAAGCCACTACTGAAAGCAGGGTCTAAATGACGTCTCTCCCTCATAACCTTTTCCCAGAGCACTTTGTGGGTTTATTTATTTGCTCCATCATGTTGCATTATGCTACATTTATTTACAGAGGTTCTGTGTGTCCCATCTCCCCTAGCCCCAGCAGGGACTTTTCTGTTTGTTTCAAAAATTTTTTTTGTTTTTGTTTTTGATTTTTAAAACACATATAAAATAAGAAAAAGAAATATTGTCATATACCCAGCAAAACAGAAGAGAAGATTCATAATATAAAGCAAAAATTCCATTTCAAGAAAGTCTGCATAATAAATGCCAAACATTGTGTTCCAAAATGTCCACTTTTTCTTTGCATTTTTGTAGATTTGCTTCTATTCTCTGCTCTACAATGTTTACTGTGCTTTCCCCCTCCCCACCTTCTTCCCTGAAAACTACAATTGTCTTGATCTATACATACATGCACATAAACACACACACACATGCATATGTTCATACTCAGTTGGTTCTAGTCCTTTGCAGCTGAAGAAGACCAAGATGTCATCACTATGTTTGAGACAAATTTCAGTGTGTCCAACTGATTGATCAGATCAATATGAGCTTGGACAAATTGGATAAATAGTCCATGTGAATACCTGGGGTGGGCACTCTAAACTTATGTATGTCACGTTTCATTTGAGCTGCTTCAAATCTGCCTTCTTCATGGAGTACAGCCCCCTCATTGACGAGAGTACACCATGCTGGTTGGTCCTGTGCCAGTGTCTCCCATGCCGCACAATCAATTGTAACATTCTTAAGAGAGACCTTTAGGGTGTCCTGGTAGCGCTTCTTCTGACCTCCTTGTGAGCACTTGCCCTGTGTGAGTTCTCCAGAAAACAGTCTTTGTGGCAAGTGTACATCTGGCCTTCTAAAAATGTGTCCAGCCCATAGTAGATGCCCCCTCTGTAGTAATGTTGGAATGTTAGGCAATTTAGCTCAAGAAAGGACTTCGGTATCTGGCATCTTCTCCTGCCAGGTGCTCTTCAGAACCTTCCTAAGAAAATTTGAATGGAAGCAATTCAGTTTCTTGAAATGGTGCTGATAGATTATGCAGGTTTCACAGGCATACAGCAATGAGGCTCTGTGGACCTTCAATTTGGTAGTCAGTCTAATACCTCTTCTCTCCCATTTTTTTTCAGTCTCCCAAAAATGGAACTAGCTCTAGTAATGCATATGCCAACCTCATTGTCTATGTGTACCTCCCTGGAAAGGACACTGCCAAGGTAAGTAAACTGGTCCACAGGAACTCAAAACTTCTCCATTTACTGTAACAGATGGTTCCATATATGGATAGTGTGGTACAGTCTAATAGAACACCTGTGCTTTCTTGGTGTTAATTGTTAGACCACAATTAACACAAGTCACAGAGAATCAATCCATTCCTTGTTGCATCTAAGTTTCAGGGGCTGCAATGAATGCCCAGTCATATGCAAACAGAAGATCCTGCACCAATACTCCCTCCACTTTGGTTTTGGCTTGTAGCCTTTTAAAGTTGAAGAATTTGCCATCAGTGCAGTAGCTGACCCAGAGGTCATGTTCATCTACTAAGAAGTTGTTTGATAATGGAGCTGAAAACATCATGCTAAAAACATGGGAGCAAGGACACATCCTTATTTCACTCCATTGGTGACTGGGAAAACTCTAGAGCATCTTCCATTATCCAGAATCAGGGCAAGCATGGCATCATGGAACTGACGTACACTACTGATGAACTCTGGCAACCAAATTTTGATATAATTTTCCATAAACCCTGATGACTGAAAGTACCAAAGGTCTTGGTCAGAGCCACAAATGTATACAAACCTCTGTTCTGTTCCTGTATTTTCCTGGAGTTGTCAGGCATCAAACACCATATAACTGTTCCTTGACCCTTTCTGAAGCCTCATTGGCTCTCAGGGAGGTGACCATCTTCCAGGTGAAGAATCAATTGAAAAGCACTCTGGCAAGAATCTTACCATCCACGACTAAAACAGAAATACCCCTGTGATTGTCACAGGATAATCTATTCCCTTTACCTTTATAATGATAGATGATGGAGGCATCCTTGAATTCATCCTATATAACCTGGAAAATTTCAGTCAGTTTTTGGATGAGCAATGGACCTGTAGATCTCAGCTGGAAGAGAATCAGCACCAGGTGCGTTGCCACTTTGAAAGGAGCTAATGACATTCAAAACCTCTTCTTCAGTTGGAACTTCTGCTAGGGACAGATTGATTTCAACTTGAGATAAACAGTCAATGGCTTCTTCATTGACTGATGATGGTCTGTTAAGAACACCATGGAAGTGTTCAGACCATCTCTCTAGGATCATATCTCTATCAGTAATTAATGTGAATCCATCAGCACTGAATAGTTGGGATGCACCAAAGGTCTTTGACCCTTATATAGCCTTCAGGGCATCCTAAAAACATTTTGGTTTCTTACTGTCTGCATAAAACTGAATTTCACCTTCTTTCTTAATGAGCCAAGAAATCTGCATCTCTCTATAAACTTCACTTGTACTTTACTTTTGATGGAATTAAATGCTGCCTTCTTAGAAATGGATGAATTATGCTGACAAACCCTGTAGAGGTCTCAGTTTTCATTTAGTAGCTTCTGTATTTCCTCACCATTTTTATCAAACCAGTCTTGATGTTTGCAAGTGTTCTCACCCAGATGAGCAAATGCAACACTGTACACCAGATCTCTGAAAGCTGCCCACTCTTGTTCTGTTCCACTGTTGCCAATTATGTGTTAGCTCAGTATTCCCTACCAACTGTTCCCACTCTAACTTTCACTCTAATTGCTTTAATTCTTCTAGTATTCATTTTGCCTTGGGGCTGCTGCTTCAGTTGAATGTGAATATTTAGCTCAGAGAGGATGAGGCTATGATCAGTTCAGCACTCTGCACCACACATTGCCTTTGTCACTCGCACATCTTGTCTATCTCTTCTCCTTATAAGCACGTAGTCTCATAGATGCCAATGTTTGCTACAAGGGTGCATCCAAGAAGTTGTATTGCTTTCAGATCAATGGAAGACAGTGTTTGTAATGAGGTCTTGAGATACACAAGTCTTCAACAGAAAGTGACCATTGCTGTTACTATTTTCAACTCCATTCCTTCAAAGACTCCCTGCCACGTCTGGTCATCTGAGCCTACTCTAGCATTCAAAGTCACCCAGTATTATGAGCTTGTCCTCTTTTGGTACATTGATGATAAGGGTCTCCAGGTCTTAACTTTATCAGTGTTCATTATGGTGGGAGTATAGGCACTGATGAGGGTGACATGGAGTTTTCTTGCAAGTGACAATCTCATTGTCCTGAGTCTGTCATTCACTCCATTTGGTAGGCATTCAAGAATATTGACTAGAATTGTTTTTTTTTTTGGCAAGGCAATGGGGTTAAGTGGCTGAAAGGCCACATAGCTAGGTAATTATTAAGTGTCTAAGGCCAGATTTAAACTCAGATACTCCTGAGTCCAGGGCCAGTGCTCTATCCACTTTGCCACCTAGCCATCCCTAGAATAGTTTTGATTGCAAAACCTACCCTACCTTTATGGTGCTCTCCTTCTCTTCAGCCACTCTAGAAAAATGTGCATCCTGCTCCAATTTCAGTCAGTTGGCCCTTATTTGCCAGCCTTGTTTCACTCAGGGCTGCTATTTGGATATGATATCTGTTAAACTCCCTTTCAACAAGAGTTGTTAGACTTTCAAGTCTATTAGCTCTTATGGTGTCTGTGAGTATGCCCACATTCCATGCACCAATAGTGAGTGAAATCTTTGAAGAAGTTGTTTTTGTAAATTTTTTGTGTCTCTACCACACTGTGGGATCCACGCCTGCCATTGTAATTAGTCCAGGGTTGGGTAAGCAGACCATTTTTTAGGGCACCTTTTCTAGCCCTTTCCTAACATCAGGAGGAAGCCATTCGATTCCTTGAAAGGGCTGCTCAGTCACCCAGGGGACTGCCGAATCTCACTGCTGCTTTCACTGGGAAAGGACACTATGGCCTGGGCCTCCTTTGTACAAGGTTGTGACTTTAGCTCCCAGTGTATTTACTGCTGCTGTTTAGTTACTTGCCTGTCAGCAGAGGACTTTGTGGAATGGAAAAAGTGTGATGTCTTGATTTAAGTCAGTTTTTTTCTGAACTAGTTTATGGAGTTCATACTAGATTTATAGGCCCTATCAGGTGTGAGCCTATTAGAAGACACTTCTTATCTCCCTTAGTTGAAATGTCTTGGAATTGTTTAAAGAAATGTTTGGTCCTTGGTCACACCTATTCTGGTTGATTCACTCAAGAAGAGTTGTTACCTGACAATGACCATTCCTTTGAAATGGAGATAGCGTATCTGTGGATTTCTACCTTTGCATTTTGTACTCTGTGAAAGATGAGAGGGACCTTAGAGTATAGAATTTATATCTGGGAGGTCCCTGAGAATCCCTAGTGTCAGAGTGAGGAGGGACCTTAGGACATACAATCTGAATGTTGGGATATCCCTTAGAATAGAATTATGCCAGATGTGGGAGAATCCTTAGAACATACAATTGGAGAATTGAGAGGGCAATTAATAGCCCTTTAGTACATCACTTCAGTTTCAAATACTTACACCTACGTTGGAGGGACCCAGACATTGAAACTGTGTGACTTATTAGGAATGCCTTCCCAAATCTTTCCCCACCATATATCCAGTGAGAGCAGAAACAATTCCTTTCCAAGGTGGTGAACTCAACTTTTTGATGATTGTTTTTCCAGACATCATTCAGTCAGCCAGTCAACAAACAATACATTTGTTTAAAATCACATCCTGAATCCTAGGAAATGTGACTGGTGCCAGAGTAAAGAGACAAACAAGAAAGAGATTCTTTTCTCAATGATCTTCCATCGAATCAGGTATGACAAAATGAACACATATAGGTGTAAATCACCTTCTAGGTTAATTCCTCAAATTCACAATATCACTAATTAACTTTGATATCCAGGATGGGCACCTACTAGTGCTCTCAGTGATCTGGGAGGAAGCCTTTGACTGGACATCTTCCTGACAGTTCAGAAACTCCCACTGGTGTGTTCTTTCTATTCAATCTGTAGACTTAGTTCTTTAGCAAAGTGATTATTCAGATGACATGGAATATAATAGCTAAAATTCCTCCTCAAACCTTGGGCATAATATGTATAGCATATATCAGATTACTTGCTGTCTGGGGGGGGAGAAAATTTGGAACTCAAAAGAAAAAATGAATTTCAATATTATAGACATATATAAAAACAGCTGATTTTATATATATTATATAATTTCTATATATCTTATTTATATTAAAGCTATATATATTTATATATGTTATATATAGCAGTGATATATATTTTATAGATATTATATATTTATATATAAAACAGCTGATTTTAAAAATAGGAAAAGCAAGAACTCTTTAAATTTCTTTGAATGATACAAATATGATGATGATAACTGAACCAGGGAAATAGACAGCCATATAAATAGACAGCCAATAAAAAATTATCCCTAATGAACACTGATCCAAAACATTAAAACAAAATATTAGCAAATATATTAACAATGTATTAAAAGATTTTACGCTATGACCAGGCTGCTTTGACACTAAGAATGTAGAGTTGCTTCAGCCTACAGAATATAATGCAATACCAAGCCACATTAATAATATAAATAATGAAAGTCATACATTTATATTAACAAAATGCTGGAAAAGTTTTTGATAAAATCCATCAAATTTTTGGAATAGTTAGGTAGTTCAAAGAATAGAGTGTTGGACCTGGAGTCAGGAAGACTCCTCTGCTTCAGTTCAAATCAAGTCTCAGACACTAGCCATCTTTGAGACGCTAGATAAGACACTTTACTCTGTTTGCTGCTCTTTATTCTTCTGTCAAATGAGCTGGAGAGGTAAATAGCAACCCTTTCCAGTATCTTTGCCAAGAAAACTCCAAATGGGTTTCTTTCTACTAAATATTATCTCATTAGATTCAACCTAATATTCAAGCTCATGAAAGCCATTTTGGTTGCTGGCTCTTATTGCTCAGGGATAAGTAAGTTATCTGTCTTGGTTTTGTGTCACCTAAAGATTTGAGGAACTTGTCTTCTATGACTTTTCCCAAGTCATAGTAATATTTGTTTTTCATTTTCGAAGAGGACCATGGCATCAGGGGAGGTGATGCCATCACTAGAATGTAAATTGGATTTGAGTGAAAGGGTGCTGTGCTGTCACCAGCCTCACTTTTTCCTCCAGTCATCGCAGTCCAGTGGCCAGATATGAATCAGGATTACTGGAGATAGCCCTGGGTGCAAGGTGATCAGGGTGAAGTGACTTGTCCAAGGTCACATAGCTAGTAAGAGCCAAGAGTCTGAGGCCAGATTTGAACTCCCATGCTCCTGATTCCAAGGCCAGTGCTCTATCCACTGTGCAACCTAACCGGCCCAAGTCACTGATTGCATAGGGCCCAGCACGCATCCCTTGTGCTCTCCAACAGAATGCTTCTTTCTAGGTGAACGTTAAATCTTTAATCAGCGTGATGTTGATGTAGTCATCAAGCCAGCTCTGTGTCTGCATGATGATAATATTTTTTATTCAACAGCTATCTTTCCTACAACAGTAGGTTGCAGTCCTTTATCAATAACGTCACCAAAACTGAGGGAAAAGCATCTCGGTTCCCCTGAGAAAGACCTTTGAGAGGAGAGCCTGACTCTTTGGCATCACTATTTTCTTTACTCCAGGTTAAACTAGTCATTAAAAAGAATCTGATCAAAATTATCTCAGGAATTCAAATCTTGCCTAGAGTCTGGTCTATTCTTTAACCTTGAACATGAGGGCGTTTATTCTTGTTCAGGCCTGCAGCATTTTTCCTATTCTCCAGGGTCTGACAGGGGCTCAGTAACCACACATTTACCCATTCTACCAGAATGAAAAGATGTGTTTCATCTGGGCCAAGAGTCTTGCCTTAATCTAGGTGTGGGTAGCTAGGTGTGACTGTACCATCATCTTAATTTTTCTTAATACTCAGTTTTCAGTTAGCTAGCTTAATACTATCATTTCCTCTTGTCTTTTTATGTTCTTTCAAGGCAATGAGGTTAAGCGACTTACCCAAGGTCGCATAGCTAGGTGAATATTAAGTGTCTGAGACTGGATTTGAACTTGGGTCCTTCTGACTCCAGGGCAGATGTTCTATCCACTGTGTCACCTAGCTGCCCTACTTCTGACATCTCTAGAGAAGAATCCTATCAATTCTAGAGGTCTGCCTGGCAGAAAAACCAGAAGGCAAATTAGTCAGGAACAGTTCTGCCTTCTTCTCCCTGCAGTCAGCAGACCCCCTATCTCTTTCTGGGTCCTCTTTTCTTTACCCTACCCAAATGAAAAAAGAAAACCTGTTATATTTGTTGTTCTTAGATTTTCTAAATAATTTCAAGTGGTTTGGAGATTTGGTATTTCAGATCCTATTGTTTCATTAAAATTTTTTTTTAGGGAAATCAAAGTTAAGTTTTTCCTAGAATCCTGTATCTAGTAATTGCTTCCATCTTCTCTAATATGGGTAGAAAACCTGCCACTCCAAAGACAGGAAGCCTCCACACTGTCCAAAGGCACTGATCTCCATGCGAAGCAGCAAGTTGTAAACACTGAAGAGGAACTTCAGGAGGACTCCCCAATGAGAAAGAAAGAGCTAAGAGAAACTTAATCATAACAAGTGTTTTCTAATTGCTCATTTTGACAGCAAATATACTGAAATTGGAATGATACAGAGAAGGTTGGAAAAATACAGAGAAGAATATGACAGACAGATTCATGAAATGTTCTACATTTTTAGGATTCAACAATTCTGTGGAGCAATTTGGAACAATGTCAAAAGAACTATAAAGCCCTGTCTACCCTGTGACCCAGCATTGCCAGAGATGAAAAACAGGAAGTAAAAGAATCTACATGTATAAGGATGTTTATAGCAGCTGTTTTCTGGCGGTAAGGATCTGGGAATTGAGAGGATGCTCATCACTAGGGAATGGTTGACTAAATAGTCTTATGTGTTGAGATGAAATGCTATAAGAAATGATGAAAAAATACCATCAGGAAAGCACTTACATGAGCAAATGCAATGGGAAATGGACTATATGCATAGTTAGAGCAATGTTGGAGGATGATCAGCTGTGACCAAGAGACCTCTGAAGTATTTATGATAAAGAATACTGTTCCCCCATGGCAGGGCTGATGGGTATTGAAGAAGACTTTTTTGCTTTATTTTTCTTGTGATTTCTCTTTTTTGTTGGGGGGGGGAGGTTATGTTTACTCTTACAACATGACCATTGTGGTATTGCTTTTCATGGCTACATATGTCTAACCTATATTAAATAATTTGCCTTCTCAATGAGGGGCAGTGGGGTAGGAGGAAGAGAAAGACTTCAGAGCTCAATGTTTTAAAAGTGAATGTTGAAATTTGTTTTTGCATGTAACCAGGGAAAATAAAAAAAGTGTTCTTTAAGCTTGAGTGCACTTTGCTCAGAACTCTCTGAACTTGTAGAATTGAGTAACTCAGACCCAGACTCTGACAGTTGAACTTTCAGCTTTTTCCAGTTAGGATGATCCTTTCTACTTACCACTTCATAGCATGAATGCTTACAAAATATCTGCATCTATCATCCTCATAATCACCATCATGATGATGATCATCTCTCTCTCTCTCTCTCATCTTTCTCTCTCCACACACACACACAAACACACACACACAGACATTGTAGCTCCATCATTCAACTGACATTGCTCTCTCTCCGCAATTATCAGTCATCTTTTACTTGCTCAGTTTTCTCAATCCTCATACTTCTAAATCTCTTTGACCCTTTGGATCACCTTTTTTTTCTTAAATGCTCTCTTTTATCTGAGTTTTCATTGCACTTTTCTCTCCTGGTTCTCTTTCTACCTCTATAACTGCTACTTCTCAGGAAGCTTTGCTAGATCTTCATCTCTTTCATAATCATTTATCATTTATTCTTTCCTGTACCATCTTCCCATTGCCCTTTATTCTATGTAACTTAACCATCTCTTCTGCTCTCATGGGTTCAAATATATTCACCCCAGAGTCCTTCCTAAGTCAGACATTTCCTATCTTAAGGTTCCCCTTGGCTCTGCCACTCCAGGATCTGAGGTCTCTCCTTACTCTGAAACTCCCTCCCAGATTTCACTATCTAAAGTCCAGTCCTAGAGAAGTTCATGGCCATAAAGTATGAGAGAGAGAGAGAGAGAGAGAGAGAGAGAGAGAGAGAGAGAGAGAGAGAGAGAGAGAGAGAATAATCTAGGCAAAGGAGTCAGCAACCTCTTCTGCTAATGAGTTGAGTTAACCTTGAAGATATCTATCCTTGGACTCTTCTTCAGCCTTTGTGGTCTCTAGTTACTCATTATTTCTGCCTTGGTCTTTCACTTCTCTGTCTCTATGCCTCTGGAGAGGGGCAACTTGGGAGTCTTCTTCCTATTTTGTTTCACAAGTCTTCCAATACATACATACACATAGCTTGATCAGACTTGCCCTTGACCTTATATTGAGGAGTGTAAGCCCCACCAGTGTCACTTGGAGGATTCAGACTCTAAGGAGATCTGGGGAACAGGTGCCTGGGGATAGAGGCTTGAAGTCTTTGAATGCTTCCCTTGAGAGTTCCAAGCCCCAAACAGTTTTTTCGTCATTCTTCATATCTATGAGGAAGTCTTCACTTCCTCCTTACAGTTTCCCCTCTGCTCTTAATCTTGGATCTTGATTGGTCATGTGGAGTCACAGACCTTGGGGTATGGTGCAGCATTTCTTTGCAAAGCACAGCTCTGTACTGCATTGGAGATGTTGCTGCTGCTCTTGATATTGCAATATTTGGAAGGTGAGCAGGGTAGGGCTAGTTTTGGGATGGTCAAGGTTACCCTACAGCAGTCCTGGGCATTTGGGACAGTGACAAGACCTTAGGTCTTGGAGCCAGTAGAGCTCATCTGTACTTGTGCCTCTGCTTCTGATTATGAGCCCTTTGGCCAAGTCAGCAAAATCTCTCTGGGCCACAGCTTCCTCATCAGTAAGGAATGGGAATTTTAGGAGATGATTTTTAAAGTCTATTACCTGCTTTGAAGGTTGATTTTTTGGGACTCTTTTCCCTTTTGTGTAATCTTGTTTTAAGTGTTTTTGTATTCTGACATGCTTCTTTCCATGTTCTCAGTTCTGCCATTCTCTGTTATGAGCTCTCTTCCTTCTGTAAGAACTATGGGTCTATTATTTGAAGTTTTATGATCAATGTTGCCTGAGTCTCTCTCTGTCCACAGGGTCCCTGCCCCAGGAATCAAAATATAACCTGGTGGCACCAACATCAGAGACAGCACAAGTGGGACAATGCATCCAGGTCCTCTGTTCTGTCTCTTATCCTCCACTTCGTGATTTCCCGATTTTTGGATACTGGTTCAGGGAAGGAGCCATCAGTACCAGGGACAAAGCTGTGGCAACAAATGACCCAGAATGGCCAGTGGAGGAGGAGACAAGGGGGCGATTCCATCTTATTGGGGATCCAATGAAGAAGAACTGCTCCTTGAACATCAAGAACATTCAGAAAAGGGACAGTGGGCGATATTTCTTTTGGATACAGGGAAAAGGGTCTGTGAGATATGATTACAAAAGTAATATGGTTACTGTGAGTGTGAAAGGTAAGGACTTATTTAAAGAGAAGGAATTTAAATCATGGGATAGAAAGGGAATTCCAAGGTATCATTGGAAAAGTAGATCCTTCATGTCTCAAGGGGTGTATAGGTCACAAGACCAAGCATTATTTTAGTCAACACTAATGGCTAGGGGAGAGTTTAGAGGGCAGAAGTTTGAAAGAGGGATTCACTCTGGGATTTTCTCTTTGAAGAAACAAGGCATAAATCTGGGCTATGTGAGGTTGGAATTGGCAATGATTTGGCTATTCTGTGAGTCAGAGAGGGCCATTGATCTTGGAAAATGGATGGATATTTCAATGAGAGAAGAGAATATGAAAACCATTGTGGTAGAGACCATACTATGGAATTCTCTGTGCTGACACAGGGTCCTCTAGCTATCAGTGAATAGTTCAGTCCCTAAGGTGATGTCTGAAGGGCAAAGCCACCATCTTGGCATGGATGTCCCATTGCCAGGGGAATATAGATATTTCAGTTTGGTCATGAGGTTATTATTTAAGGTTGTGAGTCCTTTCTCTGAGGTCTGGTTCACTTTCTTTCCCCAGCTCTGACCCAGATGCCAGACATCTACATTCCAGAGACCTTGGAACCTGAATACCCAGTCAAAGTGATTTGCACAGTCCCCTCAGCCTTTATATGTTGGACACCCCCCTATTTTCTCTTGGACAGGGGCTATCCTTTCTTCCCAGGAATCTAGTAGAGAATCTATCTATTTTTCTGAGTTGACCATCACCCCAAGATCCCAGGACCATGGTTCTAATCTTACCTGTCAAATGACCCTTCCTGAGGCCAAAGTAAGCACAGAGAGAACTGTCCAGCTTAGGATAACAGGTGAGTGTTGGCAGGCAAGATACCTCCATTGGAGATATTAGGGATGTTATATCCATGTGTGGAAGGAATAGGGGTCAGGAAATCTGAAGACAGAAGATCTGTGTCTTGGTATCGATCAAGACCTGAGAGGAGAGCCAAGAATTCAGGGGTTGGTGCCTTGCATCCCTCCTTTAATTTATGTTTCCTTTCCCATCTTTCAGGGGAGCAGAAAAGCTCTTGGCCTCTGGTACTTACATTGATTCGAGGGGCCTTCATGGGAACTGGCTTCCTCATCACCTATGGTCTCACCTATCTCTATTATAGCAGGTATGTCTGCCATCTAATCCCTATTTGACTCTGGGATCTAGGACTCCATTACCCTCAGCCTCAGGCTTCTCCCTTTCAAGGCTGAAATGGGAACCACCTACCATTGCTCCTTGTTTCTGCCTGCCTAGTGAGTTCCCTTTCTAAGGGTGGAACTATGTTTTCATCACAGGAGAAAGCATTGATTATGGACAAAGTGAGTACAGCCAAGGTACCTGAACTGACCATGGACCATCAGCAACTCTCCCTACCTTGTCTTCAAACCTATGTGAAGGATTGAATCAGGACAGAATATGGAGAATGGAAGACCTCCGGGGGGAGGGGAAGTTGGGTAACATGCTTGTTATCCACTGACTGTGTTACCTTAGTTAAATCATTTCTCTTCTTTGACCTTCAGTTTCCTCAGTAGAAAAGACAACCAGAATTTCAGAGAAGGATGACAGACAGCAGCTATGGCCACAGAGGGAAGTGGTGGGGGGGTAACAGGGGAATCAGTCATGGCAATCCTCTACTGGGTTCCTGGGATACCACATCTGGAAATCTGGTGCCTGTGGTGCCTCAGCTATGTCTGTCCCAGTATCAGCAGCTGTTCATAGGGAAATGCTCTGCTCCCTTGGTAGGTTCATTGATTTAGATCTGAATGAGACTTTGAAAGTCATTTAATTCAAATTCTCACTTTACAATTCAAGAAGCTGAGGCCTAGAGAGGGACAGTGATTGACCTATGGTCACTTTATCTATATGGACAAAGTTGAACCTGGAAAAGATTTAAAAAAAAGAATGAATAGCCTGTGGCTTCTTTCTGCCCTCAGTGCACGTCCATGACTGAGTATTTGCACAGTCATTGGACCAAAGATAATGTGCAGTCACACTATGTGGGTGGTTAGAACCTGATCCTGCCCTGTCATGTCCATTTAGCAGTGGAGTTGTTCCCCATTCCTTTCCTACTCTGTACTCCAGAAACCTTCTGTATCTTCAAGGCTTGAACCAGGTCCCTGCCTCTTACCACAAGCAAGCCACTACTGAAAGCAGGGTCTAAATGACGTCTCTCCCTCATAACCTTGTCCCAGAGTACTTTGTGGGTTTGTTTCTTTGCTCCATCTTGTTGCTTTATGCTACATTTATTTACAGAGGTTCTGTATGTCCCATCTCCCCTAGTCCCAGTAGAATGTCTACTCCTTGGGGGGCAGTGACTAGATCATTTCTGTCTTTTTAAAGCAATTTTTTGTTTTTGTTTTTAATTTTTAAAACTTAAATATAAATAAGAAAAACAAATATTGTCATATACTCAGCAAAACAGAAGATTCATAATACAAAGCAAAAAATTCCATTTCAAGAAAGCCTACATAGTAAATGCCAAACATATTCCAAATTTTCCAGTTTTTAAATCTATGTCACATGTCCTTTGAGCTGCTTCAATTCTGCCTTCCTCATGGAGTACCAACTGCTCATTGATGAGAACACACTGTGCTGCGTGGTCCGGTGCCAGTGTCTCCCATGATGCACAAATCAATTGTAACATTCTTAAGAGAGACCTTTAGGGTGTCCTGGTAGTGCTTCTTCTGACCTCCTTGTGAGCACTTGCCCTGTGTGAGTTCTCCAGAAAACAGTCTTTGTGGCAAGTGTACATCTGGCCTTCTAACAACGTGTCCAGACCATTGTAGTTGCCCCCTCGGTAGGAATGTTGGAAAGTTAGGCAATTTAGCTCAAGAAAGGACTTCGGTGTCTGGCATCTTCTCCTGCTAGGTGCTCTTCAGAACCTTCCTAAGAAAATTTAAATGGAAGCAATTCAGTTTCCTGAGATGGAGCTAATAGACTCTGCAGGTTTCACAGGCATACAGCAGTGAGGTCAGCACACTGGCTCTGTGGATCTTCAGTTTGGTAGTCAGGCTGATACCTCTTCTCTCCCATACTTTCTTTTGGTGCCTCCCAAATACTGAGCTAGCTCTAGTAATGTGAATGTCAACTTCATTGTCTATGTGGAGCTCACTGGAAAGGATGCTCCCCAGGTAAGTGAACTGGTCCACAGAACTCCAAACTTCTCCATTTACTGTAACGGATGGTTCCACATATGGATAGTGTGGCCCAGGCTAATAGAGCACCTGTGTTTTCTTGGTGTTAATTGTTCAACCAAAATGAGCACAAGCCACAGAGAATTGATCCATATTTTGTTGCATCTCAGCTTCAGGGGCTGCAATGAATGTGCAATAATCAGCAAACAGAAGATCCTGCACCAATACTCCCTCCACTTTGGTCTTGGCTTGTAGCCTTTTAAAGTTGAAGAACTTGCCATCAGTGCAGTAGCTGACCCAGAGGTCATGTTCATCCACTATGAAGTTATTTGATAATGTGGCTGAAAACATCATGCTAAAAACATGGGAGCAAGGACACATCTTTGTTTCACTCCATTGATGACTGGAAAATCTCTAGAGCATCTTCCATTATCCAGAATCAGGGCAAGCATGGCGTCAGTACTGATGAACTCTGGCAACCAAATTTTGATATAATTTTCCCTAAACCCTCATGACTGATAGTACCAAAGGTCTTGGTCAGATCCACAGATGTATATAGACCTCTGTTCTGTTCCTGCATTTTTCCTGGAGTTTTCAGGCAGCAAACACCACATAACTGTTCCTCGACCCTTTCTGAAGCCTCATTGTTTCTCAGGGAAGTGACTACCTTCCAGGTGAGGAATCAATTGAAAAACACTTTGGCAAGAATCTTACCAGCCATGACTAAAACAGAAATACCCCTGTGATTGTCACAGGACAATCTATTCCCTTTATTTTTATAGTGATAGATGATGGAGGCATCCTTGAATTCTTTTTTTTTTTTTTTTAGTTTTTTGCAAGGCAGTGGGGTTAAGTGGCTTGCCCAAGGCCACACAGCTAGGTAATTATTAAGTGTCTGAGGCCGGATTTGAACTCAGGTAATCCTGACTCCAGGGCCAGTGCTCTGTCCACTGCACCACCTAGCCACCCTGCATCCTTGAATTCTTGAGGGATAACCTCTTCATCCTATATAACCTGGAAAATTTCAGTCAGTTTTTGGATTACAATGGACCTGTAGATCTCAGCTTGAATAGAATCAGCACCAGGTACTTTGCCACTTGAAAGGAGTTAATGACATTCAGAAACCTTCTTCAATTGGAACTTCTGCTAGGGACAGATTGACTTCAACTTGAGATAAACAGTCAATGGCTTCTTCATTGACTGATGATGGTCTGTTAAGAATACCATGGAAGTGTTCAACCCATCTTTCTAAGATCATGTTCCTATCAGTAATCAATCAAGCATCATAAAAATATTTTGTCTTGTTATTAGCTGCATAAAATTGAATTTCACCTGCTTTCTTAGTGAGTCAAGAGACCTCCATCTCTCTAAAATTCACTTGTACTTTAAGTTTTTATTAGGTTTTATTTTGCAACAGAAATGGGGTTAAGTGACTTGCCCAAGGTCACACAGTAGGTAATTATATTTTAGGGTTTTTTGGCAAGGTAATGGGGTTAAGTGGCTTGCCTAAAGCCACACAGCTAGGTAGTTATTAAGTGTCTGAGGCTGGATTTGAACTCAGGTACTCCTGACTCCAGGGCCGGTGCTCTATCCACTGTGCCACCTAGCTGTCCCTGTACTTCACTTTTGATGGAATTAAATACTGCCTTCTTAGAAATGGATGGATTATGCTGACAAACCCTGTAGAGGTCTCATTTTTCATTTAGCAGCTTCTGTATTTTCCCACCATTTTTATGCAACCAGTCTTGATGTTTGCAAGTTTTATTACCCAGATGAGCAAATGCAGCACTGTACACCAGATCTCTGAAAGCTCCCCACTCTTGCTCTGCACCACTGTTGCCAATTATGTGTTGGCTCAGTTTTCCCTACAAGGTAGTCACCAACTGTTCCCACTCAAAGAGACAGTCAAATTGCTTTAATTCTTCTAGTAGTCATTTTGCCTTGGGGCTGTTGCTTCAGTTGAATGTGAATATTTAGCTCAGAGAGGATGAGGCTATGATCAGTCCAGCACTTTGCACCACACATTGCCTTTGTCACTCTCACATCTTGTCTGTCTCTTCTCCTCATAAGACATAGTCTCATAGATGCCAATGTTTGCTACAAGGGTGCATCCAAGAAGTTTAATTGCATTCAGGTCAATGGAAGACAGTGTTTGTGATAAGGTCTTGAGATACACAAGTCTTCAACAGAAAATGACCATTGCTGCTGTTATTTTCAACTGCATTCCTCCCAAGGACTCCCTGCCGTGTCTGGTCATCTGATCCTACTCTAGCATTAAAGTTACCCAGAATTATGAGCTTGTCCTCTTTTGGTACATTGATGATAAGGGTCTCTAGGTCTTAACTTCATCATTGTTCATCATGGTGGGAGTATAGGCACTGATGAGGGTGACATGGAGTTTTCTTGCAAGTGACAATCTCATTGTCCTGAGTCTGTCATTCACTCCATTTGGTAGGCATTCAAGAATATTGACTAGAATTGTTTTTTTTTTTTTTTTTTTGGCAAGGCAATGGGGTTAAGTGGCTGGCCAAAGGCCACATAGCTAGGTAATTATTAAGTGCCTAAGGCCAGATTTGAACTCAGATACTCCTGAGTCCAGGGCCAGTGCTCTATCCACTTTGCCACCTAGCCATCCCTAGAATAGTTTTGATTGCAAAACCTACCCTACCTTTATGGTGCTCTCCTTCTCTTCAGCCACTCTAGAAAAATGTGCATCCTGCTCCAATTTCAGTCAGTTGGCCCTTATTTGCCAGCCTTGTTTCACTCAGGGCTGCTATTTGGATATGATATCTGTTAAACTCCCTTTCAACAAGAGTTGTTAGACTTTCAAGTCTATTAGCTCTTATGGTGTCTGTGAGTATGCCCACATTCCATGCACCAATAGTGAGTGGAATCTTCTTTGAAGAAGTTGTTTTTGTAAATTTTTTGTGTCTCTACCACACTGTGGGATCCATGCCTACCATGGTAGTCCAGCCAAGGTTGCGTAAGCAGACAGTTTTTAGGTTACCTTTTCTAGCCCCTTCCTCACATCAGGAGGTGAGCAGTTCAATCCTAAAAAGGACTGCTCAGTCACCCAGGGGGCTGCTGAATCTCCCTGCTGCTTTTACTGGGAAAGGACACTATGGCCTGGGCCTCCTTTGTACAAGGTTGTGACTTTAGCTCCCAGTGTATTTACCCCTGCTGTTTGGTCACTTGTCTGTTGCCACAGGACATTGTGGAATGGTAAAAGTGTGATGTCTTGATTTAAGTCAGCTTTTTTTTTATTTGGAGTTTTTTTTTTACCCAAGACCAAATGAAGTCCTATAATTTCTCAGTCAATATTGTTATTTCAAAGTCCAAGTTAAGCACTCATAATATTGCAGTTTCCTCCTCCAAAGGGATATGACATGGACAACAAAGGAAATGGAGAAAAAAATGGTCAAATGGGTTGGAGAACGCAGAGCTGTGACAAAAACCTAGAGAGGCAAGGATATTTAGGAGGAGAGGTTGGTTGACAGTGTCCAAAGCTATAGAGATATCAAAGAAGAGGAGGATAGAGACTAGGACCTTCTCTTGGGTAACAAGTTGGTAACTCTGGAGAGAGAAATTTCAATTGAGCAATCAGGGCAGAAGGCAGATGGATGGCAGTGAGGCAGAGACGTAGAAAAGAGGAAATGTAGTTGGTTCTGTGTGTGATAAAAATATACTAAACAAAATCTTCAGGGACTGGTCTGAGCCAAAGAAAGTTATTTGCTGTTCTCAAAAGAAGGGCATACTCCAAGTCTCATAAAGGTAGTGAAGATCAAGGAGTTGCCCCAAATGCACAGTCAAGCAAGATATATGGCCTCACTTGATCCCCTCCTCCTCCCTATCCTCTCTCTCTGTCAACTCATTGGTTAGTCTTCAGAGTTACAGTCTACTCCTGAAAATCTACCCCAGCAGCAAATGAAAGAATGAAAGGTTTTCATAAAATATTGCCTCACCATCCAGATGATGAGAATAACCTTCAGGATTAAAACTATCTTATTGAAGTAATGTAACTTGTCCTGGAACACAAGGTCTAGGAACAGTCTACTATCCTATCAGTTAGTAAAAATATCTCTATTGAGAAAACAGGTGGCATTCAAGTCTCATTTGGAACACAAGGTCTTCTATGAATAATGGTTTGCTTTCTTAATGTTTCTTAACCCTGAGAGGACTTCACTAGGAATATTAACCCTGAAGGTTTTATTGGGAATATTCCACTCAGTTCCTTTTCCTTTCTCCTATTCAATTTTCTCAGCTTCACTGTGGCAAACTGGGAGTAGCCAGTCTCTCATATCACTGAGAATTATTTCCTTGTCTCCCCTTTTGCAGGACCGAATCAAGACATATCTCAATTGGTGCCCTCTAGCCTTCAGGCAATTCATTTATATAATGAATAAAAGATTGAGGATTTAAGGGTAGAATGTACCTCAGAAGTAAATTCATCTAAACCCCTAGTTTCACAGATAATCAAATTAAAGTATTAGAAAGAGGAACTATTTAGCTGAAGCCATTTCAAGACTGCGACAGTGTAATTCAATTGCATGTCTTTTGATTCCACAAGGAATGTTCTTTCCAAGGTTCTCTATTAGGGTTCTCTGTTAGGGAGTAAAAGTATCAAAGATTTCACCAGGACTAATCCATTTCATTTTACAGAGAGCAAAACTGAGACCCAGAGAGGGAAAGTGACTCCCCCAAGGCAACAAAGTTCCTTTATGTAGACTTTAGAGTTGGAAGGAATCTTAGAGAACTTATTTTTCAGAGGAACAATTTGAAGTTTAGTGAGGAAAGGGGACACTCCCAGAGTCACACAGCAAGTCACTAACCTAGTAGAACTTCACTCATTTTATTTTATTTTTTAATTTACATTTTTATTTATTTACACATTACTAAAACAGTCTTATTGTAATAGTAAACACTCCTCTGACAAAAGTAAAAAACCTCCAAATGAAAGAAAGAGAAGAAAATATGCTTCATTCTATGTTCAAATATCATCAGCTCTGTCTCTGGGTAGATCACATTCTTTATCACAAGTCCATCAGAGAAGTTACTTCCATATTTTTTTCCCACAGTTGCTATTGTTGATGGTTATCCATGGTTATCCTCCATCCATTTCTCCCCACTCCTTTTTTTTCAATTTCTCTCTCCTTTCACTCCATTCCTCTTCAAAATTATGCTATGGGGCAGCTGAGTGGTGTAGACAGAGCCAGGAGACCCCAAGCCCCCATCCCACCCCAGAGATCCATCAACCACCTAGCTTTTTGGTCCCAAGTAGGTCATCCAACTCCACCACATTGTGAAAATCAAAAAAAGGATTTGGTATCTGACTTCACTCTCCATGATCTACCTTCTCTTCTATCCCCTACACTCTCCATCCCTTACTCTTGTCCTCTTTCTCCCATTCCCTTTCCCCCTCCTTTTTCCACTTGGGTAAAATATTTCTATACCCTATTAAAAGTGTATGTTGTGTTCTCTCCAAGCCATTTCTGATGAGAATGAAGGCTTACTCATTTCCCCCTTCCATTCTTTTTCTTGATGCTTTTATATGAACTATCTTATCCTATTATACCACTCCTTTCTGTTTCTCCCAATAAATTCCCTTTTCACCCACTGACTCCATCTTTATAATATATTATACCTTCAAATTCACATTCCTCTTGTGCCTTGCCTATATGTGTTCCTTCTAACTGCTCTAATAAATGAGAAGGCTCATATAAGTATTATCTTCTTCCTATGCAGGAAGATATGCAGGTCATCATCATTAAGTCCCTCATAATTTACCCTTCCTGTCCACACTCTCTATGCTTCACCTGAGTCCTGTACTTGGAAATCAAACTTTCTGTTCAGCTCTGGTCATTTCATGGGAGTTCTGGAATTCAGTTATAATATTCTTGGGGATATTTTTTGAATCTCTTTCAGGATGAGCTCAGTGGATTTTCTCAATTTCTGTTTTGCCTCTGCTTCCAGATTATCAGAGCAATTTTCCTGTAGAAATTCTTTAAAACTGTAGTCAGAACTCTTTTCCTGATCAAGACTTTCAGGTAGCCTAATAATTTTTAAATTGTCACTCTTTTCTCCAGGACAGTTGCTTTTCTAATTAGATCTTTCTTTTGAGTGTATGTTTTGATCCTTCATGGAGCCAAAGAAATTGTCTATGGTTAGGTTCCTTTTTTCTGTTTACTCACTTCCCCAGTCTGTGCCTTGGTTTTGAGATGCTTCCAGAGCTTTTCAGTGTTATTGGGACACCCCCACAAGTACATAAGTTCCTCCAAGGTTTTAGGAGGTGCTCTGGTCTGTGGGTGACCACAAGCACACCCCTCTGCCCTGGATCTGTGAGGAGGATCCCTGCTCCTCTATGTCACTGGTGGGGTCCAGACTATGACCAGTGTCCGTATATAGATGTAGCTGCAGACCCAGGGACAATGGAGCAACCTCGAGATTCTCCTCCCAGCCCCATACCTTCCATGGGTTGAGCACTCTGGGAACAGCTGCCAGGTGGCTTCTGCTGGGTGACTTGCCCAGCCTGCTTCCATTTCCTGGGATCTGGACTGTCTCAAGGGCAATGTTGACCTGGGCTTCATGCTTGCTCTTCCAGAGGTTTCTTGCTGATCTTCCAAGTTGTGCTTGGTATTTCCTGGGTTGGCAGGTCAGGAAACCACTTCTGCTGTCCCTAGGTACCCCCAGTAACCCAGGAACCCCATGGTCTGTTTCAGGAAGGCTAGAATTCCTTTGTTCTGGTGTTGTGATCAAGGCTGTTCTGCTTCCCCTTCTAATCCTGTGGAACAGAGACTTCCTAGAGTCTTCTGAGTTACCATGGACTTGAGAATTGCCTCACTGGGTTTTTCCTGTGGGCTCTGTCTCTCCAAAATTTAATTAAGAGTCATAATTTAAAGTTTTTTGAATATTTTGGAAGATAGTTTCTGAGAAATTCTGTCCTCACATCACCATCTTGACTCCACCCCCCCCAACACCACTCATTTCATATAGATGAAAACTGAGCCCCATTACAAGGAAACAACTTAGAGCTTCGAATTTTCCCAAAAATGGGAAGAGACTTACCCAAGGTCACAAAATTGCATCAGATATCTTATAACTTGGTGGAGAGAACTATTTATGGAGTCATGAAGAGGGTTCAGAGTCAACTTTTGATATTTACTGGGATTTACTCAGGACAAATCACAGAATGCCTCTTAGCCTCGTTGTCCTAATATATTAAATAGAACGATAATATCCCTAACGCCTGCTTCACAGTATTATTTTGGGAGTCCAAATGAAGTAAGATATGCAAATCACTTGGAAGAATTTGAAGGACTTACATATTACATTAGCAAGGGAAACTGAACCCTCATGGGCCCTCCTCCAAGCTCACTCATGGGGGAATAGGCAAAAGTGAGACTCAAAATCATCTTTTCTTAGTACCAACTTATGGCTTCCTCCTCTTTGTAACTCATGTTGTGCTCCCCACCCCCACCCCAATCCCAACTTGAAAAGAACACAATTTGGGTGATTGGTCACATGCGTGAGTAAATAACACCAAGCATTCATAAGAGAAAGGCTCCTGACCAAAAACCAAATCAGCCTCTTCCTCAAACCTTGATTGGTTCCCCATGGTAAGGTCAAGATCCTCGGCATCCTGTGCTCAAGCTGGATTCTTTTCCTTTTACCCCTCTAGGAACAATGCAAGAGTCCAGTGTTGCCTCTGCCCAATCACCCAAGCATCCTCAGAGGAGATTCACTATGCATCTCTTAACTTCAGAAGAATCAACCCTAGAAACAACCTGGAGAGCCAGAATCCAGAAAACCAAGATGTTTAAGGCCAGTACTCAAAGACTGTTTCAATGAGGTGGCATCTGCACTTCATGGGGTGGGGGAGTCAAATAAAGTAAATACTATATAATTCTATTCCAGGAAGGAAATTGTTGTCTGAAGATCTATTCCTCAGATCCTTCCCTGCCCTTGCTCTTGGATATCCGAGACTCAGGAGGCAAAGGAATGGGTTGCAGAGGAGGCATTTTCCAAGAATTCATGTCCTATTCTAAGTAGGACACTTGTTTAGAGGACAAAACCCTTGTTATCTGAGTCAGATAATCATAGAGCATAAAATCTCAGTGTTATGGAGGTTGGAGGTCCCTAATATCACAGTTGCTCGGTCACTGCCATCCCAATTCCCAGTCATACTAAGTTGCATCCCCAAAGCCCAACTACTCCATCTCCTCATATCCCTGATGGATTAGACATGTTGTTTTCTTTTTCTTCCTTCCTCCCTCACTTCCTCCCTCTCTCCCTTCCTTCCTTCCTTCCTTCCTTCCTTCCTTCCTTCCTTCCTTCCTTCCTTCCTTCCTTCCTTCCTTCCTTCCTTCCTGTTTCCTTCATTTTGTCTTTATTTACTCAAGGAATAGTGACTTTTTAATTATTTTTTCAGTCCCAATTCTCTCCCTTTAATTCAATAAATGTATTAAGTGGATTAAGTGGCTTATGTGGAAGGAACTGTCCTAGGTGTTGCGGATATCATCAAAAGAAGAAAGGCACACTCAATGATCTTATTAATTAAAGGGGAAGACAGTGTAGAAAAGGATGTAGGAAAGAAGGAGAAGGAAGATGGGAATGGAATGCAAGAGAGCATCTTGGTCTGTGGAGTTGAAACCAGGTAGATTAACAGATGCAAAGTGGAGTGATCTGAATCCAATTTTCTGCCTTCAACAAAGGATGGTATTTGGAGGAGTTTGTTACTCTGCCTGAAGTCCTCCAATCAGAGGGGAGAGAAGACTGAGGGAGGTGGTGGCCATCAGAGACTGAGTCAGCAACATGGTGGAAAGTTTAGAAGTAATGAACTTATCTTGGGAAGGATATCTGTTCTGTGGCATTGAAACCAGGTGGGGCAACGGATGTAAAGTGGTCTACCTCCCCTAATAAGAAGGCAAGAAAAATAAAAGTGATTATAAATAAGTTATAGTCATGCAAAACAAGTTTCCTCATTGGTCATGTTCCAAGAAAAGGAACAAAAAGAAAGAAATTTTACAAAATCATTACAATATTGTTAATACCATGTAAATAGTTCTCCTAGTTCTGCTCACTTCCATTTGAACAGTTCATATAAGCCTTTCCAGGCTTATCTCCATTAGTCTGAACAGTGATTGTATTCCGTCACCTTTGTATACCACGATTTTTTCAGTCATTTCCTGGTTGATGGGCATTCCCTCACATTACAATTCTTTGCGCCTGTAAAGAGAACTTCCATAAATATTTTTCCATATATGACTCTTTTCCTTTTTTCTTTAAACCTCTTGGAGGTACAGCCCTGGTTTTTCTAACTACTTATAGTTTTCCACTGTTATAGATCATAATTCCCACAGAAATGCTTTCTCCATAATCATATATTGGCATCCATTAGACTCTCAGATTTATAAGGTTAATTAGATAAAGGAATTACTAAAGCAGTAGAGTTAAAACATGTTGTACTCAACACTCTTTTCTTCAAAATATCTGTTATGCATTCAATAGTTATTCAGAGTCTGAAGGAGAAGAAACCCAAGCTTAGAGGTCAGAAAGATAAGAGTTCCTAGAGATGGTTTTTCTGGAATCCTTCAGATGGTCCTTTTAGTCATGGTATATCTTTCCTACAGGGATCTTCATAGAACTTTGAATCTTTATCCAGTCTCTCTTCAGTTCCAAGGTACTATCTCTTCTTTGGATGCTACTGAGATGGCAATATGAAGAGAGGAAGTGCAAAATCCTCCAGATCTTTTCTGGCAGTAAGGACCTGGGAATTGAGGGGATGCTCATCCCTAGGGAATGGCTGACCAAATGGTCTTACGTGATTGAGATGAAATGCTATTCTGTTATAAGAAATGATGAACAAAATACCATCAGGAAAGCACTTGCATGAGCAAATGCAATGGGAAATGGACTATATGCATAGTTAGAACAATGTTGGAGGATGATCAACTGTGACCCAAAGAGAACTCTGAAGTATTTATGATAAAGAATGCTGTTCCCCCAAGGCACAGCTGATGGGTATTGAAGCAGACTTTTTTTTTACTTTATTTTTCTTGAGATTTCCCTTTTTTTTGTTGGGGGGAGGAGGTTATGTTTACTCTTACAACATGACCATTGTGGTATGGTTTTTCATGGCTACATATGTCTAACCTATATTAAATAACTTGCTTTCTCAATGAGGGGCAGTGGGGTAGGAGGAAGGGAGGGACTTCAGAACTCAAGGTTTTAAAAATGAATATTGAAATTTGTTTTTGCATGTAACCAGGGAAAATAAAAAAGAGTTCTTTAAGCTTGAGTGCACTTTGCTCAGAACTCTCTGAACTTGTAGGATTTTGTACATCAGACCCAGACTCCTTCCTACATACCATTTCATAACAGGAATGCTTACAGATTTTTCCAATCTATCATTGTCATCACCATCATCATCATCTCTGTCTCTCTCCACATACACACACACACACACACACACACACACACACACACACACATACACACACACACACACACACACACATACAATCTATCTCCATCATTCAACTGATATTTTTCACTCTCCACAATTATCAGTCATCTTTTACTTGCTCAATTTTCTCAGTCCTCTTACTTCTAAATGTCTTGGCTACCTTTGACCCTTTGGATCACCCTTTTTTCTTAAATGCTCTCTTTTATCTGAGTTTTCATTGCACTTTTCTCTCCTGGTTCTCTTTCTACCTGTATAACTGCTACTTCTTAGGAAGCTTTGCTAGATCTTCATCTCTTTCATAATCACTTATCATTTATTCTCTCTTGCACCCTCTTCCCATTGCCCTTTATTCTATGTAACTTAATCATCTCTTCTGCTCTCATGGGTTCAAATATATTCACCCCAGAGTCCTTCCTAAGTCAGACATTTCCTATCTTAAGGTTCCCCTTGGCTCTGCCACTCCAGGATCTGAGGTCTCTCCTTACTCTGAAACTCCCTCCCAGATTTCACTATCTAAAGTCCAGTCCTAGAGAAGTTCATGGCCATAAAGTATGAGAGAGAGAGAGAGAGAGAGAGAGAGAGAGGAGAGAGAGAGAGAGAGAGAGAGAGAGAGAGAGAGAGAGAGAGAGAGAGAGAGAGAGAGAATCTAGGCAAAGGAGTCAGCAACCTCTTCTGCTAATGAGTTGAGTTAACCTTGAAGATATCTATCCTTGGACTTTTCTTCAGCCTTTGTGGTCTCTAATTACTCATTATTTCTGCCTTGGTCTTTCACTTCTCTGTCTCTATGCCTCTGGAGAGGGGCAACTTGGGAGTCTTCTTCCTATTTTGTTTCACAAGTCTTCCAATACATACATACACATAGCTTGATCAGACTTGCCCTTGACCTTATATTGAGGAGTGTAAGCCCCACCAGTGTCACTTGGAGGATTCAGACTCTAAGGAGATCTGGGGAACAGGTACCTGGGGATAGAGGCTTGAAGTCTTTGAATGCTTCCCTTGAGAGTTCCAAGCCCCAAACAGTTTTTTCGTCATTCTTCATATCTATGAGGAAGTCTTCACTTCCTCCTTACAATTTCCTCTCTGCTCTTAATCTTGGATCTTGATTGGTCATGTGGAGTCACAGACCTTGGGGTATGGTGCAGCATTTCTTTGCAAAGCACAGCTCTGTACTGCATTGGAGATGTTGCTGCTGCTCTTGATATTGCAATATTTGGAAGGTGAGCAGGGTAGGGCTAGTTTTGGGATGGTCAAGGTTACCCTACAGCAGTCCTGGGCATTTGGGACAGTGACAAGACCTTAGGTCTTGGAGCCAGTAGGGCTCATCTGTACTTGTGCCTCTGCTTCTGATTATGAGCCCTTTGGCCAAGTCAGCAAAATCTCTCTGGGCCACAGCTTCCTCATCAGTAAGGAATGGGAATTTTAGGAGATGATTTTTAAAGTCTATTACCTGCTTTGAAGGTTGATTTTTTGGGACTCTTTTCCCTTTTGTGTAATCTTGTTTTAAGTGTTTTTGTATTCTGACATGCTTCTTTCCATGTTCTCAGTTCTGCCATTCTCTGTTATGAGCTCTCTTCCTTCTGTAAGAACTATGGGTCTATTATTTGAAGTTTTATGATCAATGTTGCCTGAGTCTCTCTCTGTCCACAGGGTCCCTGCCCCAGGAATCAAAATATAACCTGGTGGCACCAACATCAGAGACAGCACAAGTGGGACAATGCATCCAGGTCCTCTGTTCTGTCTCTTATCCTCCACTTCGTGATTTCCCGATTTTTGGATACTGGTTCAGGGAAGGAGCCATCAGTACCAGGGACAAAGCTGTGGCAACAAATGACCCAGAATGGCCAGTGGAGGAGGAGACAAGGGGGCGATTCCATCTTATTGGGGATCCAATGAAGAAGAACTGCTCCTTGAACATCAAGAACATTCAGAAAAGGGACAGTGGGCGATATTTCTTTCGGATACAGGGAAAAGGGTCTGTGAGATATGATTACAAAAGTAATATGGTTACTGTGAGTGTGAAAGGTAAGGACTTATTTAAAGGGAAGGAATTTAAATCATGGGATAGAAAGGGAATTCCAAGGTATCATTGGAAAAGTAGATCCTTCATGTCTCAAGAGGTGTATAGGTCACAAGACCAAGCATTATTCTAGTCAACACTAATGGCTAGGGGAGAGATTAGAGGGCAGAAGTTTGAAAGAGGGATTCACTCTGGGATTTTCTCTTTGAAGAAACAAGGCATAAATCTGGGCTATGTGAGGTTGGAATTGGCAATGATTTGGCTATTCTGTGAGTCAGAGAGGGCCATTGATCATGGAAAATGGATGGATGAGAGAGGAGAGCATGAAAACCCTGATGGTAGAGACCATAATGTGGACTTCTCTTTGCTGTCAGAGGGTCCTCTAGCCATCAGTGAGTAGCTCATTCCCTGAGGTGATGGCTGAAGGGCAAATCTACAATCTTGGATGGGATGACCAATTGTCAGTGCAGTGTAAATATTTCATGTAGTTTTGGTCTTGAGGTTATTATTTAATGTTGTGAGTCCTCTGAGGTCTGGTTCACTTTCTTTCTCCAGGTCTGACCCAGATGCCAGACATCTACATTCCAGAGACCTTGGAACCTGAACACCCAGTCAAAGCAATTTGCATAGTTCCCTCAGTCTTTATGTGTGGGACACCCCCTATTTTGTCTTGGACAGGGACTATCCTTTTTTCCCAGGAATCCAGTAGGGAATCTATCTATTTTTCTGAGTTGACCATCACCCCAAGATCCCAGGACCATGGTTCTAATCTTACCTGTCGAATGACCCTTCCTGGGGCCAAAGTAAGCACAGAGAGAACTGTCCAGCTCAGTGTTACCTGTGAGTACTATGGGCTAAGAAACTTGGATCTGAAAAATTGGGTACTTCCTGCTAGTCGATGGAGGAGGGAAAATTTCAGACTGGCAAACAGAATACCAGCCATCTCTGGAAGGTGTAGGTCCTTAACAGGAGATGGCAGCATCTGGCAGAGCTGCAAACAAATAGGACTGAGGCTGGCTTTGCACTCAAGTTCTTCTGACTCCAGAATTTGCACTGTGCCATCTAACTGCCAAAATCACATGTTGCTTAAAGAGCCTATATTTTTAATCTTTTTCTTCTACAGATAGAAATGATATATTCACATTCTCCAAAGGAATACTCTTGGGAGCTGGGATCATGGCCCTTCTTGCCCTATGTATAATTCTGGCACTGTAAGTGAAGAGGACTGGCATTGAAACTGGAACTGTCGGGGTGGCTAGGTGGTGCAGTGGATAGAGCACCGGTCCTGGAGTCAGGAGTACCTGAGTTCAAATCCAGCCTCAGACACTTAATAATTACCTAGCTGTGTAGCCTTGGGCAAGCCACTTAACCCCATAGCCTTCCAAAAACTAAAAAAACCAACAACCTGGAACTGGGTGTGGGTGGAGAGGACTACTTGCAGTGGTAGGTGTGGTTAATGGTAGGGATTAGGGCTCATGTCACAATGTTGGGCTAATTTCTCCAGTGTGAACTTTCTGAGGAAGAAGAAGGTGGTGGATTCAGACCCCCAGAACAGCAAAGAAGTGGATATCAATCAGGACTCTGAAGGGGTCCCTTTGGTGAGTGAGCTGACCATGGTTCTGAAACTCCTTTCTCACTTTCCAAAATTCAGAAGAGTTAGAAAAGACTCCAAATTGATTTCTATCACCTATAAGCCACAAGAAGGAACTGGTCTTTACCCTGGTCATGTCACATTTGGAGTGTCATATTCAGTGTGTGTGTGTGTGTCATTCATGATGTTACTCCTTTTATCCTAATTTTTAAAGTTAGGGGGTTGGATCAGTTTCATTCAAGTATGATTTTTAAATAGTCTTCTATGTGCAAGGTTTGAGGCACAATGGAGTACTACAGAAAGTTGTTTGTGGGGTCAAGGATCCTTGATTTCAAGTATTACTTGTGACTTCTACTGGCTGTGTGATCAGTATTGTGTTGTTGCTGTTTAGTCATTTCAATTGTGTCCAACTCTTTGTGACCCTATTTGTGGTTTTCTTTGCAAAGAATGAGGCATGGTTCATAATTTCCTTCTCTGGCCCATTATACAGATGAAGAAACTGAGGTCAGCCAGGTTAAGTGACTTGCCCAGGGTCACACAGCTGGTAAGTATCTGTATCGAAATTGGAATTCAGGTCTTTCTGACTTCAGGCCCAGCATTCTATCCACTGCACCACCCAACTGCTCTATAATGAAGAATAGTATGTTCGACATTAAGAAAATATCAAGGGCGGGCAGCTAGGTGGCATGGTGGATAGAGCAGCAGCCTTGGAGTTGGGAAGAACTGAGATACTTGATAATTACTTGACTGTGTGACCTTGGGCAAGTCACTTAACCCCATTGCCTTATAAAAATATCAGGTTGGGTCAAATATCGTGCATTTTGATTGATATAAAATAATTAATCAGTAGTCTTATCCTTCCTAATATTTATATTCTTGTGTTAGGATTGCCTGTGATGGGAGAACATGTACTGAAATATGAAATATATGATCTCATATATTGTCTATATGATAGCAATTTGGCAGGGTGAAAGAGTTATCTAGTGGGACAGAAATTAAGATTGATTTTTTTTAGTACATAGCCTATGGATTTGAGTTTCTTGATATTTTTCAGCCATTTCAGGGATGTCTGACTCTTTGTGCCCACACTTGGAATTTTCTTGGCTATAAAACTGAAGTGGTTCTCATTTTTCTTCTCCAGCTCATTTTACTAATAAGGAAACTGAAATAAATAGGGTTAAATGACTTGCCCAGGGTCACATAGCTAGTCAGTGGCAGAAGGTAGATTTGAACTCAGCAAAATGAGTCTTCCTGATTCTCAGGTGCTCTGTACACTGTGCCACCTAGTTGCCTGTGAAGTGCCCTAGGAGTCCAAGAAGCAGAGGTGAGAAACTAGAGTGAATGCATTTCAGATATGCGTCCTGTCTGCAAAGGTATAGAAATTGGAGATGAAACGTGAAAAGGTAGTGCCTTTTGCTTAGAACAATGACTACCTGAATGAGGAATGCTTTAATTAGCCTTGAAATTCAATTTGTAACTGTATTATGAAGGACTTTTAAATTTAAATTAGAAATAGAGGAGTTTGGGGGCAGCTAGGTGGTACAGTGGCCTGGAGTCAGTAGAACCTGAGTTCAAATGCAGCCTCCAACACTTAATAATTACCTAGATGTATGACCTCGGACAAATCATTCAAATTCATTGCCTTGCAAAAACCAAGAAAAATATAGAGGGGTTTGTACCCACATTTGAAATATTGCCAGCCAGCCAGTCAGCCAGTCAGTCAGCCAGTCAATCAAACAGTCAATAAATACTTTTAAACACAGATTAAGTGCCAAGAACTATGCTAAACTCTGAAGGCCAAAGACAATCCCTTCCTTTGAGAATTTATATGCAAGAAAAGGAGACTGAAAATGGGAAGGAAGGTACCCAATGTGAGGCGTGAAGAAGACCTCCAGCTAACTGGGAAACTGAAATGACTGCTCTCCGCCCCCCCCCCCCCCCCCCTTAAGTGAGGCATCTTGTAGGAGTTCTTCAATGTCCATTCTCTACTCTCCAATCAAAGGAAGGGTGTGAGTTTGAGAGTTGATGTAATCTAGGAAAATGAATTTGTGAAGACCATGATGAAGTTCAGGAGACCATTCAGGTGGGAAATGAAAAGATGATTGCTCTGAGTCCCCTACTGAAAAGGAGGATATGTGAGAAGTTCTCCAAGATCACCTTCCATCCTCTCCAATCATAGGGAGAAAGGGACTGAAGAGGCAGGGGGTTGAGAAAGTCAGTGAATAAGTATAGCCCTTATAATGGGTCAATCATTATGCTAAACAGTGAGGCTAGAAGGACAAATGCAAGAGTCCTGTTCTCTACCCTCAAAGAAATTTATGGTCTGGGGAGGCAAAATGCATGCATGTAATTATTTATTGAATACACAAATGATGAGTACAAGGAAGTTATAGAAGGATGGGTACAGGCAGTTGAGGCACAAGGAAGGGTTTTATGGAGAGGAGGGTACTTTATTTGGAACTTGAAGAAACCATATTCTGGTTGATGATACCCTTGGCAGTGGTAGAGAAAGTCAAGGGAAGTAGTGTAATTCAGTTACATGGCCTTAGATTCCACATTTAGTATTCTTTCCAAGGCATCACCATGCTTGCCCATTGGGGAGGAAAAGGACCAAAGACCTCACCTAGACTGATCCATTTCAGTTTTACAGAGACTGAAATGGAGGGAAAGTAACTTTATCAAGGTCACACAATCACTTTTCAAAGACTTTAGAGTTGGAAGGAATCTTAAGAAATACATTTTATGGAAGAAAAAGCTGAAACTAGGGGCAATTAGGTATCATAGTAGATAGAGCACTGGCCCTGGAATCAGGAGGACCTGTGTTCAGATCTGGTCTCAGACACAATAAAGACCTAGCTGTGTGACCTTGAGCAAGTCATTTAACCCCATTGCCTTGCAAAAAAAACAAAAACAAAACAGAAAACAATGAAACTCAGAGAGGGAAAAGAACTCTCCCAGTAACAAAGCATTAGTACTACCCTAGCACAACCCCATTTAACTTATATAGATGAAAATTGAACTCCATCAGAAGGAAGGAAGTTACTCAAGGAGTTTATAGTTTTCCAAGGAAGGAGAGAAGACTTACCCAAGGTCACATGGTAGCATCAAATGTCCTAGAACTTGGCAGAGTTGACTGGTTGGGTCCTTCCTTCTCAAAGAAGACTATGACATTAGGGAAGTGATGCAGTGACATGTATGTGAATTGGATTTGATGGAGGTGGTGCTGTGCAAAGTCACTGATCTCCTTTCCTCCTTTGGAGCCCATTTGGGTCCAGTAGCTAGATAGCTGGATCAGGATGACTGGAGATGGCTCTGGATGTGAGACAGTCAGGGTTAAGTTAAGTGACTTGCTCAAGGTCACACAGCTAGTAATTATCAAGTGTCTGAGACCAGATATAAACTACAGTCTTCCTGACTCCAGGGCTTATGTTCTATCCACTGTACACCTTAATGCCTTGTCATCCATTAGTAGGGGAAACTGAAGCTCCTGTGGGGGTTTCCTCACCACACCACCTATGGATAATAGGAAAAGTTTAGACTCAAATTGAATCTTCTGGTTACCAGATTATAGCTTCCTTCTCTTATTCCTCACTCTGTGCCCCACCCTCACCCCACAATCACCTTGAATAGATCCCAATTTGACTGGTAGGTCACATGCAAAAGCAAATAGCAGGGGCGGCTAGGTGGTGTAGTGGATAAAGCACTGGCCCTGGAGTCAGGAGTACCTGGGTTCAAATCTGGTCTCAGACACTTAATAATTACCTAGCTGTGTGGCCTTGGGCAACACTTAACCCCATTTGCCTTGCAAAAAAAAACCCCTAAAAAAAGACCAAATAAAAAAAGCAAATAGCACCAATCATTCCTAAGAGAAAGGCTCCTGACCAAAAACCAAAATAGTATTCTTCTCAAATCATGATTAATTCCCCATGGTCAGGCCAAGATCCTCAATATCATGGGTTTATGCTGGATATTTTTCATCCCTCCAGGATCACCACAGAGGTCCCAGGCTGCCCCTGAATAACCCAGACCCCCAAGAACCCTCAGAGGAGATTTACTATGCATCTATTAACTTCAGAAGTCCTTAAAACTACCCAGAAACCCAGAATGTGGAGAACCAGAATGCCCAAGACTAGTACTCAGAGACTGTTTTAGTGAGGTGGTATCTGGGACGCATGCAATCGGAGATAAAACAAACAAGACACCATCTAATTTTCTTCCTGGAAGGTGCTCACTCTGTCTGAAGACCCACTCCTCAGGTCCTTTCTTGCCCTACCATATGACACTGAGATGACAAAAATTCCTTTTCCTTTTATATATTTTCACTTCAGGAGGTAAAGTTGTGGGCTGCAAAGGAGGTATTTTTCAAGAAGTCAAGTCCTGTTCTAAGGAGGTCATTTATTTAGTGGGCAAGTCCCTTATTATATGAGTCAGAGGATCATAGAGCATAGAATTTTAGTGTTGTGGAGGTGGGGGGTCCTTAGTATAACACATGCTTTGTTACTGACATCCTAATTCCCATTCCTACTAAGTTGTGTCCCCAAAGTCTGGCTACTCCATCCTTTTATATCCCTGATGGATTATGTTGGAACCAGACCGGAGTTTCATTCTTCCCCAGCAGAAACCCATTGATTATCCTTTCCTAACAAATCCTAACCTCCATAGAAACTCCAAACAATTCCCAATTGCACTTTGGTGACCCTCAAACAAGACACATCCTGCTGGAGACACTAAATGGCTGTCAGTTTCTATAGAAACCATACCACCCTGCCTCCTATATTCCATACCCTAGTAAAAAGATTTGCTCTCCCCACTACCCACTACAGGAGTCTACTTGGCCTCAGTTCACTGTTCCTTCAATAAAGAACTTTACATTCCATTTCCTTTTGTTGCTATCCTCCTTAAACCTTGCGTTTTCTGACCTTACCTTTTAACCCGGGAGAGGGGTAGCAAGGAATCTTGAAGGCTCACTTTGAGGGAAGCAGTAGAACACTTGGACTAACTCCCTAATCTTGCCAGATGGAACCCTTGCAACCCTCTCCTGGACCTACCAAGCCCCTGGTATTTAAGGATTACTGCTACACACTCAACCATTTCTAAAGAGAGGAATAATTTGAGTGGTAAGACGCCTTCCTCCTTAACATAGCACCCAGGGTGCTCCTATCCAAAATCCTAGCTAGGTGGGGAATTGCCTCAAAGCAAAGAAACAACTGGAGTGCCTCCTTTCTCTGCTTAAACTGAAACTAAATGACTCAGTAGGTGGAAACACCCCCCAGTTTGGGTCTTGGTTATAGCCACTGGGTTAGTCTTGGATCTTCATAGGGACCTTACATTCCAAAATTACTCTAGACACTCCACTGGTATGTGTCTACAAAAAAATCTGAAACAAATAGATTCCCAACTCAAATGGAAAAGGTTGACTTTCTTTCCACGGTGAAAGGTGGTCTCAAAATAAATTGTATAATGAGGAGGTGTGGCCACCTGAGGGAACTTCTGATTATGTCACTCTCATTAACCTAAACAACCTGCGTCAGAGGCAAATAGAGTGAGATTCCATTTGTTCAGTTGTTTTTAAAACTAAGGTGGTGCCCCACCCCATGCAAATCCATCTCTTCTTCCCAAATTGTTCTTCTCCATCAACCAGAACCTCCCAAAACAAGTACATCAGACCCCTCAGCTCCTTCCACCATTCCTCCAGATGATCCCTGGAAGATGCCCTCTTTTGTTCCCTATTCCACACCCCCCCTCCTTATGCTCCTTCTCCTCTACCTGATTTCCACCTCAGGTGGCATGTGGCCACATCTTCCTCCTATCTCAGATTATCTCAAATATCTCAGATAATTTACTTTCTTTAACCACCACAACTTCTCTCTCCTTTCACCTCCTCTTCAGACTCACCTTCGCCCCCATCTTGTCCTCCCTCTTTGTGAAGGGGCAGTTCCTGAGGGTGAACCTATCAGGGCCCATGTCCCTTTCTCCTTTTCTAACTTCAATCAGATTGAAAAACACCTTGGTTCCTATTCTACTCATCCTTTTCAATTTTACTGTACCCTATGACATAACCTGGAGAGATCTTTTGTTATTTTTTTCTACTTGTATGACTGCTGTTGAGAAGGAAAGGGTCTGGGAAGTAACACAGGGTCTTGCAGATATGTTAAATAGATAGAATCCCATGGGAACAATGGCTGTCCTTGAGGAAGACCCAAAATGGGACTGCCAGTGTTCTCAAGATTTACATGCAAGGGATCACAAGATTGCTTGCCTGATGACTGACCTGCAAACCACAACTTAGAAAGCTGTCCACTTTGATAAAATTAAGGAGGTTTTTCAGGGCCCCAGTGAAAACCCCCCATAGCCTTCCTTAACAGACTTAAAGAGGCTACTCCCCAAAATACTAATGTTAATCCTGAATCTCCTGAAGGGATTTTTTCCCTAAATATCTACTTCATATTTCCAGCTCCTGATATCTGAGGAAAACTGAGGAAGATGGAGGCTGGCCCCCCCAGACACCTATAGGAAGTCTGATCAATGTGGCCTTTTCGGTCTTTAATAATTGAGATGAAGAGAAAGCTACGTCCCAAGACCAAATCTCTTCAGATGTTAGCTTCTGCCATTAATGGGTCCCAAAAGCCCTGAAGGGCATTTAACATTCCAGAGGCGATTGTTTTAAATGTAGCAGGTTGGGACATTGGACAGTCCAATGTCCAAATTCCAGCCCCCTCCCCAAGTCTTGCCCAAAGTGTAGCAAAAAAGAAAGTGGAAGTTGGACAGCACCTATCTCCTCTAAAGGGAGGACCTCAGTTGACTCCTAATGACCCTCCTGCTCTCTTGGGTTTGGCCATGGATGACTGAGGGATTCAGGATCTGTCTCAACCCTTGAACTCATCACGCAAGCAGAACCTCAAGTAATTCTACAAGTGGCAGGTAAGACATCTTTTCTCCTGGACACATGGGGTCACCTTCTCTGTCCTGTCAGAATATAAAGGGCTCACAAAAAACTCATTTATTTCAATTATGGGGATTGAGGGACTCACCTCTAATTCTCTAATTATTCTTCCTCTACCCTGTTCTGTTGGGGCTTCTACTTTTACTCACTCCTTTCTGGTAGTGCCCAGCTGTCTTTCATCTATACTGGGCAGGGATATCCCCTCTCATCTAAAGGTTCAGATCTTAATTCCATCCCTTCAGTAACCATACAAGGATCCTATGGGTATTTTCCTCCTCTCACTTTTTGACTTTCCCATCCATAATACTTTCACTCTCCTGCATCTCCCTATAAACCCAGTACACCCCATGGTTCCTAAGATGAGTTTTCCCTCATTCCCACTTCTACCACACTGTACTCAGACTTAGATTTTAAGGATGCCTTCCTTACTGTGTCAATACATTCAGATTCCCAAGATCTCATTGTCTTTATTTGTACTGACCCTGACACCCAACTAACTTGGACAGTCCTCCCTTAGAGTTTTAGTGACAGTCCCCCTCTTTGGTCAAGTATTGGCCCGAGATCTTCTGGGACCTAACGATTCCCCCTCTCCTCTTCTCCCATATGTGAATGATTTACTTTTGTGCAGTCTAGACTTTGAATCCTCTCAAAAATATTCTACTGATCTCCTTAATTTTCTGACTGAGAAGGGGAATTGGGTATCTCAAGATCTATGCCCATTCCCCTGACCAAAGAGGAACTCTTGTTCTTCCTTGACTTGGCTGGATACTTTCAGAATTGACTCCCCAACTTTGGGGTCCTAGCCAAACCCCTCTAGAGGCATCAATAAGGACTTTTCTCTGAAATGACTAACTCCTGGAATTCCCATCTCCTCCCCTTTTACAAACTCAGGGAAACCCTCATTACAGCCCTGGTCCTTTCCCTTCCTGACCCTTTCTCCTTTCCCCTTTATACAAGGTATAGTGATGGGTCTTAGTCAAAAGTCTGGACTGGTCCTGAAGGTGGTTGCATACCTTTCCAAGCAACTTGACCCAATGATCTGGGACTGCCCAACCTCTTTGTATGCCCTGACAGCTGCTGTCCTTTTGGCCAAAGAAGCCCAGAAGTTAACAGACTCTCAGCCCATGGCTATGTATTCCTTCCACTCCATAGTAGACCTTATTAATAACCTAGCTGAATTCTTTCTTCACCCCTCCTAACTACACCATGCCTACCTGGCCCTCCCAAACAGCCCTCACTATTTCTGACTAGAAATCCAGTTCTTAACCCTGCCACCCTTCTCCCACTACCCCCCCCCCCCCATTCCTCCCCTTCACACTCCTGTCTTGAAGTCCTCTCCAATCTTCTTATGTCCTTCCTTCATATTTCTGACATCCCCTTCCCAGGCCCTGATGATGACTGATTCATTGTTGGGAGTTCCTCAGTGGCAAATGGGAAGTGGATATCAGAATATGATGTTGTATCATCCCCTTTTCTCATTGGGTCTAGCCTTTTCCCTCCACAAACTTCCTCTCAGAAAGCAGATCTCATTGCCTTAATTCAAGCCCTCACCCTAGCAAAAGGGAAATGTATTAGCATCTACACAGATTCCTGATACACTTTTCATATTTTACAATCTTATGCCTCTATCTGGACAGAAAGGGGTTTCCTTACTTCTAAAGGCTCTCCTATAACTAATATTGACCTAGTCCTTAAATTCTTTTCTGCTATGCCCTCCTCCTCTCCTTTGGCAGTGAGCCACTGTAAGGGCCATCAGGGTACGTCCACCTCCATGGCAACTGGGAATGAGAAGGCTGGTCAAAAAGTCTGCATGCCAATACATCACCTGATTTAAAAACAAAAGAAGTAGAAATTCTTTAAACTTTAGGGAAATATAAAGCAGAGAATGAAAATTAGAGTATTATTTTTAATGAACATTGATACAAAAATTTTTAAAAAATTAGCAAATAAACTAACAATGTATATGAAAGATTTTATACAATGATTGGATTGCATTAACAGTAAGAATGCAGACTTGGTTGAATCTATGGAATATAATGAAATAATAAACCACATTAATAATATAAGTAATGAAGTCACATATTTATATCAATAAAATGCTGAAAATACTTTTGATAAATTCCAACAAATATTTAGGACAGTTTATTAAGCTCCTTTTCTTCAGTTCAAATCTAGCCTTAGACTCTGATTAGCTGTGTGACTCTGGGTAAGTCACTTTATCTTGTTTGCTGCAGTTTCCTCATCTGTAAAGTGAACTAGAGAAAGTAATGCCAAACCATTCTCATCTTTGCCAAGAAACCCCCAAATGAGGTCACGAAGAGGAGAACACAACTGAAAATACACACATTTATATATAGGAAAAAACACTTGAAAGCATAAAATTACTTTTAAAAAAATAATAAATAATTTGTACTCCAAAACAGTACTAAACACATAATGCAGAAAGTTAGAAGTTTTTCCAACAAAGTCATAGGAAAGCATATATGCTCATTATCTCTAGAAATGTCAGTCATACCAAAATAAGAAACAGTGATGAAAGCAGTAGGCATAAGGAATAAAAAAGCAAAATGATTACTTTTTCAGATAAGGTGCATTTCTTGGAAAACTCTAAAGGGTCAACTAAAATTAGTTGAAACAATTAAAATATACATAATTTGATGATATAAAACAAATTCCTTTAAGTAATCATTAACCCTGTGTATTGCTAACAAAACCTAGCATGAAGAACTGGAATGAAAAAATTCCATTCCAAGTATCTACAGAATTACAGAATATGTGTGTGGCTATTTAGCAACACCCAAGCATCATACAAATTTGACTATAGTGCTCTTTAGAAATATATCCAAATAACTGGAGAAATAATACTTGGTCAAGGGTTGACTGAGTTAATGCAATAAAGGCAACAACACTATCAAAAGTAATTTACTTTTCCAGCGCTGTACCAATCAAACTACCATAGGATTATTTTATAAAGCTAGAAAATTTCTAATCAAATTGAAATGGAGGAACAGATGATCAGGAATCTCAAGAGAAATAATAATAAAATGAAAAGCTATAAAGGACACTGTGAAGTACTACACTTTTAAATGAACCGACAAAGCCATAATCTGAAAAAGAATTAAAAGATGACTAAAAAAAGAGAGTTGACCACCAGAAAACATTACATGCACACTGTACTGAAACAACTGAACACAAGTAAACTAGAAGTTGATGAGCTCAAAGAACCCACAAGGGTAAGTATTTATTACTCAAGAAAATCTTCAAGAAAGCTGGAAAAGCCATTACCTCAATCCACATCATTGTTTTTATAGAAAGAAATTAGGAAAACTGGGGGGGGGAATTCTTTTAAATCTATGGATAGGGAAAAGTTTCTGAGGATTTCTCAGCAGCTGGAGAAGCAGGGTAAATTAGGAATAGAGAGAATCAGGGAAGATAAAAACATCAGTTTTGTTTTTATAAAATTGAAAGGTGTTTGGACAAACAAACCTAATATAACTCTGCTCAGAAGGGAATGAATTGATTGAGAAAAATAATTGCAGAAAGTTTCTTTTATATATATATATAAATGATTAAAGAATATGTAGAGGAAGTTCTTACAAGAAGACATGCCAAACATATACCACCATATGAAAAAGAAGTCATTACTGAATAGAGAAATACAAATTAGGGCAACTGAGATTTTGCCTCATAGTTATCACATTTACAATGATAGAAAAATATAACACAAATGTTGGAGAATTTGAGGAAAATGAAACACATTAATGTCTCCCAATAATTAATTAAATTAGCCAGTGGAAGAATGAACTGGTCCAACCATTCTGGAACACAATGTGGAATTATTTTCCAAAAGTCACTAAATGTTGCATGTTGTTTATTTATAGCAATTTTTTATAATAGCTAAGTATTAGAAACTAATATGATTCTCATTTGGGAAAATGAATATATTTTCTTCCCTTCCACATCTTGATCCCTCGGTGAAACAATTCACCTCTACCCAGTCTCTTTTCTGTATTCACTTGCTATTTTTGTCCTTTCAATGTCTCACCTTTCTTAATCCCACATTTGAAATACTTTCAACATTAACTGTGTTTATTCCTATTCACTTAATTTTACCTGAAAGTGAAGAAAACTATGATACTGTGTTATCAATCATTGAAGAATGAATCTAAACTCATTTTTAGACTACTATGGTTCACAGAGGTTTTTTTTTTTGTTAAGGTAGAATTGTCTCAGAGTGCCCAGCAATCATCTGTCACTTGAAGGATAATGTAACACTTTGAATACAGTTTCTTTCCAGAGAGTAGGATGGAATCATAAGCCAGACCTCTTAGACGATCAAAGAGGAAATATACTGTATTTCCCCACGTCTAACTTGCACCTTAATTTTGGGACCCAAAATTTGAAAAAAAAAGTATTCCATAAAGTTATCGAACTAAAATTTTATTATCATGAAATTCAAAGACCTTCTGCTCATAGCTTTCAGGCATCTTTTGGGCAAGTCTGATGCATGGATACGTGCTTAGTTCATTCCATTTCATGAACCTGAAGCTCCAATTGTGTCTTCCTTTGAAATCAGGAACTTCTTTTTCATCAGCGATTCTTTTTGCCTCATGCTGAACCATGTTTGTGGATACAAGAATTTCAATTGCCTTTTGCTCTTCAATCCATCTCTTCAACTCCCTCTCTAACTCAGGCTATTTGGCTAACTTGCCTCTCATGGCCTTCTTCTGCTGTGGGGTTTTCAATAGGGTTTTTATTCCCGTAGCCAATCTCTGAACGTTTTTTCTGCTGGAGGAGGTCTAAACTAACATTCAACAGCATGATTTCCATTCACTTTTGCAAACTGAATCACTTTGAACTTGAATTTAACACTGGAGCCATTTCTGGGGAGGAAATTTTGGATGCTGGCTCTTATCACCTGCTGTCTAAGCTGCCTGTCTTGACTTTGTTTTACCTTCAGATTTGATGAACTTGTCTTCTATGATTGTATCAAGTCAGTGAGAAAAAGTACAATAGCACAGGGCCCAGCACAGATCCCTGGTATCACCCCACTATAGTATGTTTCTTTTGAGATTGATGCTAAAGTATAAATTAGTGAACTGTGGATGTGGCCATCAAGCCAGATCTGAGTCTGTATGATGATAGTATTGTTTATCTATCTTTTAAAAATTAAGTTTTCTAAAAAATAATTTTAATGATATCATTTCTTTTTACATTGCCTGAATAGCTCCTCTGTATTCCATCTCCCCCTTCATCCCAAAGAGCCATCCCTTATAACAAATAATTTTAAAATAATAATAAATTAGGAAAAATAAAGGAAAAATCAGTAAAAATCACACCTGAGTAGCTCCTACTCCTTCCAATTAGAGAGGGGAAAGTGTCTTCTCACATCTCTTTTGTAGGACCAAGTTTGTTCTTTATAGTTTTTCCAACATTCATTTATGTCTTTCAACATTTATTTGGTTCTTTCTATCACCATTACTGTCACCATGTAAAATTTTTTCATGTCTGTCTACTTTTAATAAATTTTTGTTTATCTTTTCAAGTTTCTTTGTGTTTATATTTTTTATAATCCATTAATATTCAATTTGCATTCATATACTACAATTTCTCTGGTCATTGTCCAATTGATGAAATCTTTGAATTCAGTCTTTTGTTACTGCAAAATAGTGCTGCTATAAATATTTTAATAATGACTAATTTGAAGATTATGCATGGAAGTGGCATCTCTGGGTTAAAGAGCATAGATGGATACTATATATATTTTATTTGGATAATTCCAAACTTTCTTGGAATAGTTATACTGATTCATCATTCCATCCATTAGTATCCCTGTCTTTTCAAATCTCGTCAACAATGACATAAGTAAGTATGAAATAAAAACCATAGAATTTTTTTTTTTAGGTTTTGCAAGGCAATGGGGTTAAGTGGCTTTCCCAATGCCACACAACTAGGTAATTATTAAGTGTCTGAGACCGGATTTGAACCCAGGTACTCTTGACTCCAGGGCTGGTGCTCTATCCACTGCGCTGCCTAACCTCCCCCACAGAATTTTTTAGAATGAGTACTCTTTTACATTACTGTTAAAAAGTCTGCAATTCTCTTTTTGGGAACTGTTTATATTCTTTGATGACTTTTCTGTTAGGGAATACTTTCATCATTGCCAGGAACATTCCTCTTGATCCATCTCTATAAAAACTACCTGCCTATGTTCAGGGGTATCCTAGAGCCAGTACCTACTTAAATTTTTCAGAATAAGTATTTACACTTCCAAACTATAATTTTTTTATTAAAGATTTTGTTTGAGTTTTACAATTTTTCTCCCAATCTTACTTCCCCCCCCCCAACAGAAAGCAATCTGTCAGTCTTTGTTTTGTTTCCATGTTGTACATTGATCCAAATTGAGTGTGATGAGAGAGAAATCACATCCTTACTTCCAAACTATAAATAAAGGTTTGATTTATTCTTCTATTGATTTTCTGGATATTAGAAAAAGATGGAGAAAATATTAATAAGGAAGATTAAACTTAAAAGTATGCCCTGCTATACATCCCAGTTAATTGTTAAACATCTTAGTCAGTTGTTAAAACATTTAGCAGCACAGCCCTACCTATCCTTAGTCAATTTAAACAAAACTGAAAATTAAGACACCATCCTAGCTTAGATCTAGGTGTTCAATAAATATTTGTTTTTTATTTTTATTGTTTTAGTTTTTTTCAGTTACAAATATATTGTTCAGTGAGAAGTGAGTTAATAGAGAGGAGCATTCACTTCCAAGGTGATTGACATTAATTAGTGCTAATTCACAGAACAGGGATAGGATACCTTACAGCATCCTTTGACCAGGTGAGTCATGCTCCCTGGAAAAACAACCAGAAGACCATTGAGGCAGAAACAGTTCTGACTTTCTCCCTATGTTGTCAGTAATTATCCCATCCCACCCACACCAAGCAGACCCTCTGTCTCTTTCTAGGTCTTCCTCTTTTCACTCTATTCTACCAAAAAATACTGTTCTCTTGGTGGTTCTTAGAGTTCCTGAATGACTTCAAATGGTTTGGAGATTTCACATTGCAGACCCTTTTGCTTCTATCTTTTTTTTTAGTTAATCAGGGTTAAATGTCTTTCCCAAGGTCACACAGCTAATAATTGCTTCCATTTTCTCTCTATATGGGGAGAAACCTGCCACTCCATCGACCTCTTACCTCTTAGGTTGTTGATCTCAGTGTGCAACAGATAGTTTCACACACTGAAAGGAAACTTTAGGAGGACTCCACAGTGGGATACAAAGAACCAAGAAATACTCCTTTATTTTAAGTGTCCTCTAAGCTTAAGTGCACTTTCCTCAGAACTCTCTGGACCTGTAGAATTGTGTGTCCTATCTCCAGGCTCTTATAGGTGAGCTTTCAGCTGATTGATTCTACAATTAGGCTGTCATGCCAATTCCCAGCAAGAAGTCACACTGATTTCCTAAATTTCTCTCTCTCTCTCTCTCTCTCTCTCTCTCTCTCTCTCTCTCTCTCTCTCATGTTTCTTATCATTCCACTGAACTTGTTCTCTCCACAATTACCAATGGTCTTTTATTGCCAAATTTAATGCTAATTCTTCTGGATATTTGACCCTGTGGATCAACGTTCCTCCTAGGTACTCTCTTCCGTCTGAGTTTTCATGGCACTACTCTCTCCATTCTCTTTCTACCTGTATCACTGCTCTAACCACTCATCATGAATTCTTTTCAAGGTTCTTTCCTGGACCAGCTTCTCCTTGTTCTCTATTCTATATGACATGGTTATCTCAGCAACTCTCATGTGTTCAATGATCATCACTATATTTCTTTCCTAACTCAGTCATTTCTTGCTTTAAGGTTCCTCTCTGCTCTGACACTTCAAGTCCTGAGGTCTCTCCTTACTCTGAAATTTTCTTTTCTAAGTTACCCCCAGATTTCACCATCTAAAGTCTAGGTCCTGATAAGGTCCATGGCAGTTAGGTCCACGAGAGAGAGCAGCTCCAGACAAAGGAATCAGTAAACCTCTTCATCTTGGACTTCATCCTGGGTTATTCTTGAGCTTTTGTGGTTTCTGATTATGCATTACTTTCTTCTTGGATCTTTCACTTCTCCCTCTCACTGTCTCTGGGTAGGGACAACTTAGTGCTCTCCCTACTATGTTTCTCAACCCTTCTCATACACATAGGACATCTTGATCAGACTCACCATTGATCTTATACTGGAGAGTATAAACCCTTACTGGCTCCATCAGAGGATTCAGACTCTAAGGAGTTCTGGGGAGTAGGTGCCTGGTGATCAAGACTGGAAGACTTGGGATGTTTCTGTTCTAAACCTTAAATCTATTTTTTAAAAAAAATTTCCAACTTTAAGAGGAAGTCTGTGTTTCCTCTTTCTACCTTCCCTAGATTTTTGCAAGGCAATGGGGTTAAGTGGCTTGCCCAAGGCCACACAGCTGGGTAATTATTAAGTGTCTGAGGTCAGATTTGATCTCAGGTCCTCCTAACTCCAGGGCCGGTTCTCTATCCACTGTGCCACCTAGCTGCCCCTTCCCTTTACTCTTAATCTTGGTTGTTGATTGTCTGTTGGATTCTAGGAGTGGTATAGTATTCATAGCTACATCATATTTCTTTACTCTTATCAGAGAGGCTGCTATTGCGCCTGATTTTCCAAACTTTACAGCATGTGTAGGGTAAGGGCTGATGTTGGGATGGTCAAGAAAGCTATCCTATAGTCTTGGGCATGTAGAGTAGAGGAAAGATCAAAGACCTTGGAGTCAGAAGGTTTTACCTGTACTTGTGCCTCTGTCTCAGATTGTGTGCCCTTTGGTCAAGTCAGCAAAATATCTCTGGGTCTCAGTTTCCTCATCAGTAAATGCAAAAATTGAAACAGATGATCTTTAAAGGTCTTACCTGCTTTGAAGTTTGATGTTTTGAGTTCTCTTCCCTTTTGAGTAATTTGTGTTCTAAGCTTGCTTCTGACTCTGCCATGTTTCTTTCCATGTTCTGAGTTCTGATTTTCTCTGTTCTGAGATTTCTTCCTGTTTTAAGAACTGTGGCTCTAGTATTTGAAGTTTTATGGTAAGTGTTGCCTTAGTTTGTCCACAGGGTCCCTGTCTTAGTTATCATAGTATAAGGTGGAGGCCCCCAAATCAGTAACAGTTCAAGAGGGACAGTGCATCTTGGGCCCCATGTTCTTTTTCCAACCTTCATATCATGTGATTGATAGCTTCCATTGATTACTGGTTCAGGAAAGGATTCAAACTGACATGGATAAAGCTGTGGCAACAAATGACCCCAAAGGGAAAGTGGAGGAGGAGGCCAGAGGGTGATTCCATTTTGTTGGGGACGCTATGAAGAAAAACTGCTCCCTGAGTATCATGGCTGTCCAGAAAAGGGATAGTGAGAAATGCTTCTTCAGGGCCCATAGTTGGAAGAGTTTGAGATTCAATTACCTAAGTTACGGGGTTAGTGACTGTGAAAGGTAAGGCCCTTAGGAAGAGGGAAGATCTAGATCACAGAAGAGGGTGCTTACAGAGATTTCCTGGGACAGGAAGGCTCACATTCACCACACCTCAAGGTGAGGGTAGAATGCTACTTCAGTCAATGTCAGTGGCCAGGGTGAAATAGGTAAATGAGGCAGAGATTGGCAATGACTCTGGCTATTCTGTGAGTCAGAGATAGAGTCAGGGCTATTGGAAAAAGATGAATCTCTAATTTATAGAGGACGTCATGGAGGAGATCGTACTGTGGGCTTCTTTACTGACACAGGGCTTCCTAGAATTAGTGAGTAGCTCAGGCACTGGAGTGATATAGAAAGGATAGAGCTGCAATCGGGGAAGGAACATAGTAGAGGTTTTTAGTTAAGGTTGTAGGTTCCTTCCCTAAGGTCTAGTTTACTTTCTTTCTCCCAGCTCTGACTTCCTCCCTACTTATAGCCTCGTCTTCCTCCATTATAGCAGATAATGTCTGTCTTCTATTCTTCTTTGGTCCTAGGGATTTAGATCCCCACTACTCTTAGTCTCTGGCTTCTTTTCTTTTTTTTTGTTTTTTAGATTTTTTGCAAGGCAAATGGGGTTAAGTGGCTTGCCCAAGGCCACACAGTTAGGTAATTATTAAGTGTCTGAGGCCAGATTTGAACTCAGGTACTCCTGACTCCAGGACCGGTGCTTTATCCACTGTACCACCTAGCCACCCCTCTGGCTTCTTTTCAAAGATGAAATGGGAACCACCCACCATAGCTTCCTAGTTCCTGCCTTCCTGCCTACTGAGTTTCTCCTCTGAGGATGGAATGGGATTCCCTTTAAAGGCACAGAATTCATTAAGGAAGAAATGAGTTTGATCAAGGCACCTGTATTGACTATGGACCCTCAGGCCCTCTCACCATTTGTCTTCAGGTCTCTGTCAAGGACTGAATTGTGATAGAGAATGGAATATGTCACACCTGAGGGGCAGAACACCTGAGTTCTAGTTCATGCCCTGCCATGCACTGGTTATGTTACCCTGAGTGAATCATGTCCCTTCTCTGACCTTCAATTTACTCATCATTAAAGAAAACAAGAATTTTAGTGAAGGGTGACAGACAGGACCTACAGCTGCAATGGGGAGAGGGAGAGGAAGGAACAAGGGCAACAGTCACAGCAACCACCTGCTGTGTTCTTTTTCTGTCTCAATTGGGAGTCTGACACCTGTGAGACCTCAGCTATGTCTTGTACTAACTGTAGCAGCTGATACAGGGAGAAACTTCTCTACCATTGGTATGGTCATAGATTTAGATTTGGATGAGACTTTTATAAGTCATTTAGTTCCACCTTTCACATTACAGTTGAAGAAACTGAAGACTAGAGAGGGACAGTGATTGGTCTATGGTTACTTTCCTTAGATGGGCAAAGTTGAGCCTGAAAAAGGTTTAAGAAGGAAGAGGATATAGATTTTGGCTTAATTCTGCCCTCAGGGACATTCATGACTGAGAGTAACTGGACAGTCATTGGGCAAAAATAAAATGTAGTCTCACTGAATGGCTAGGACCTGATCTTGACCTGCCATGTCCATCTATTGGTGGAGTTGTTCCCCATTTCCTCTTCAGCGTTGTCCTTCAGAAACTATATATGCATCCAAGACTCCAACCACATTCTTGATGCCCACCACAAGCAAGCCACTCTGGGAACAGGGTCCCTGCAATATAATATAAGTTGGAAGCTCTGGCATCAGTGACAGTATAAGAGGGACAGTGCATCTGGGTCCTCTGTTCTTTCTCCTCTCCTTCATAGCTCATAACCCCTGGCTCTTGGAGACTGGTTCAAGGAAAAAAATCAACATTGAAAGACACAAAGTAGTAATGACAAATGACTCAAAACAGCATGTGGCAGAGGAGCCCAAGAGGTGATTCTATCTTGTTAGGGACCCTATGATGAACAATTGCTCTCTGAGCATCATGGACATTCAGGAAAGAGTGTGAAATTCAGTTATATTCAGTTACTGTGAGTGTGAAAGGTAAAGAAACCATTAGTGAGAAGACCTTGGTGATGGGGATAGGATCTAGGTCATGGGATAAGGGTAGCTTCTAATCACCAGGATGGGAAGTCCTTCATGCTCCATGTTTTAAGGGGAGGGCGGGTCACAGGAACAAGTGTTATTCTAGTCAGCACCAGTAGTCAGGGGAGATTATAGAGGGTATAAGACCAAGAATAGGAACTCACTGTGGGCTCCTCACTGGAGAAAGAGAACATGAGTGAGGGCTAAGTGAGGCATGAACTGGCATTGATTTTGCTAGAGATAAAGGGATATTGGAAGATGAATGGACATATATATATATATATATATATATATATATATATATATATATATATATACACACACACACACATTACAAAGCTTACATGAAAGTCATCATGGTGGAGACCATATTGTGGGTTCCTTTTTGCTGACACAGATCCTCATAGGTAATAGTGAGAAGTTCAGCCCCTAGAGTGATATAGGAAGGACGGATCTGCAATTTTTAAAGAGGTATCCCACTGGCAAGGGAATATAGAGATATATCAGGGATGGTCTTGAGGTTATTAGTTAAGGTTGTGGGTCCCTCCTTGGAGGTCTTGTTGTCTTTCTTTCCTCCAACTCTAACACAGAAGTCAGACATCCATAAATTCTAGAGATCTTGGTCACTTGGTGAAAGTTATTTATTTAGTCCCCTCAGTCTTTGTATATGGCACACCCCTTCTTTTTTCTTGAACATCACTGAAATTCAGCAGAGAAACCCTCTGTTTTTTGAGGTAATCCTCATTCCAAGTCTCCAGGACCATAGCTCTACTCTTACCTGTTGGATGACCCTTCCTGGGATAAGAGGAAGAACAGAAAGAACTGTCCACCTCAGTGTTACCTGTTGAGTACTGGGAGCCAGGGACGCATGAGCTTGACAACAAATTTACTCCATGCTAACTGATGGTGGAGGGAAAAATCTCAGACAAGCGAACAGAATACCAGATACCTATGGAAGACTTAGATTCTTAATAGGACAAGACAGTTCCTGGCATTTTAGAGGGAAAAGCTGCAGCCAAGGATGTTTGAGGCTGGATTTGAACTCAGGTCCTTCTGATTCAAGAGCTGACACTCCATCTGCCATGCTTCCTGGTTACCCAAATTACATGTCCCTTGATAGAAATGGTATACTTATGTTCTCCGGAGGGATACTCATGGGAGCTGAGATCATTACTCTTTTTGCCCCAATGTCTTATTCTGGCACTGTGAGTGATGGGGACTGACATTTAGGATACGAGTGGGAGAGAAGAGGACTACTCCAGTGATGGAAGTGGTTAGTAGTAGGGCTAAGGGTCATGTCAAAATGCTGGAGTAATTTCTTCAATGTGAAGTTTCTGAGGAAGAAGCAGGTGAAGGACTCAGACCCCCAGGACAGCAAGGAAGTGGATGATATCAATCAGGACCCTGAAGAGGTCCCTTTGGTAAATGATCTGACCATGGTCCTGAAACTCCATTCTCACCTTCCAAAACTTAGGGTAGGTAGAAAAGTTTCAAAAATGGTTTCTGCCACTTATAACCAGAAAGAGGATTTGGTCTTTGCCCTCTTCAGGCCACATTGGGAGTTTCATATTCAGTGTGTGTATCAGACATGATGTTTCCTCTCAACCTCAGTTTCCTAATTTTTAAAGTGAGGGAGTTGGACTCAGTTCAATTCAAGTATGGTTTTAAATAGTCTTCTATGTGCAAAATATGAACACAATAGTACACTTTGGAAAGGTAGCTGTGGGGTCAAGGATCCTTGATTTCAAGAGTTGCTTGCACTTTCTACCGGCTGTGTGGCCTATGTGTTCTGTTGTTGTTCTGTCATTCCAGTAGTGTTTTTGTGACCCCATTTGAGGTTTTCTTGGCAAAGGAACTAGGAGTAGTTCATAATTTCCTTCTTCTGCTCCTTTTACAGATGAGGAAACTGAGGCAAATAAAGTTGCACTGTATCATACAACTGGCAATTGCCTGAAATCAGGTTTTCCTGATTCCAGGCCCAGTATTCTATCCACTCTGCCAGCTAGATGCTCTACACTAAAGAACAGTGTATTATCCATGAATGAAATAGCAGGTTGGATCTAAATGAAACATAGAGCCAAGTATTAAGTTTGGTGCTTGAGGTAAAATAACTATGAAATAGTTCTTACCTTCTAGCACTTTTGTTATTTTGTGGGTGGTAGGATGGTGTGGGAGATGACAACATGAACTAAAAATATGAAATATAGTATTACATACACTGTACAAATGATAGTAATTTGGCAGGGTGAGAGCTAATTAATGGGAAAGAGATTAAGAGATCAAGAATGATTTCTTGTGGTACATAGCCTCTGAACTGTTGTTGCTCAGTCATTTTTTGGTACTTTGTACAGTCATATGTCTGACTCTTTGTGACCCCATTTGGGGTTTTCTTTTCTTTTTTTTTTTTTAGTTTTTGCAAGGCAATGGGGTTGAGTGGCTTGCCCAAGGTCACACAGCTAGGTAATTATTAAGTGTCTGAGGCTGGATTTGAACTCAGGTACTCCTGACTCCAGGGCCAGTGCTCTATCCACTGTGCCACCTAGACGCCCTGGGGTTTTCTTGACAAAGAAACTACAGAGATTCTCAATTCTTTCTTCCAGTTCATTTTTTGATTGAGGAACCTGAAACAAACAGGGTAAAGTAACTTGCCCTAGGTCATATAGATAGTCAGTGGCTGATGCAGGACTAGCTCAGCAGAGTTGGGTTGGATATGCAATGTGTCCCAGGAGTCTTAATGCCATTTATAACTTTGAGACACTGTATATATACCCCCTCATCTAACTAGAGATGGTAATCCAGCCCCTGGTAGCTGACAAAATCACAAAGTGATGGGTTATAGAGAAAAACAAAAAAAAGAGAAGAGGGACCTTGGCAGAATCTTGGAGGGACAACCACAGTTAAGGGATATGACATGGAGAAAATGATGGTCAGACTGAGTGGAGAATTCAGAGAATGTAGTGACAAAAAACAGAGAAGAGAGTATCTAGGAGGAGAGGGTGATTAAGAGCATCAGAAAATATAGAGATGTCAAGGAAGATGAGGGTAGAGTAAAGGGCTTTCTATTATGTAAGATGCTGTTAAATTTGGATAGAGAAATCTCAGTTGAGTAATAAAGTCAGAAGGCAGATTGATGGGCATGAAGAAGAGAGTGGGAGAAGAGGATGTGGAGCTAATTCCACAGGAAACTAGAAGGAGTTGGACCCTCATATTCCTGAGAGTCTTTTTGTCATAATTCTCCCCATTTGCAAGACTCTGAATCAAGACATGCCTCTTTCCTTCAGAGAATTCATTTATATGAGAGATCATAATATTGAGGATTCAGAAATAAATTCATCTAACTTCCAAGTTTCAGACATAATGAAATAAAGTCCTAGAAAGTAGTAAGTAACTCAGGTCACTTCATCATTGAGGCAGTGTAATTCAGTCACGTGTCCTTTGATTTCACATCTAGTATTCTTTCTAAGACATCAGTGTGTCCCCCTATGGATAGAAAAGGACCAAAGTCACCCATTTTAGCTTTACAGAGAGTGAAACTGAGACCCAGAAAGGGAAAATGATTCCCCCCAATGTCACAGTCTCTTTGCATGGACTTCAGAGTTGAAATGAATTTTAGGGAATTCATTTTAGAGGCCAAATCTGATGCTCAGAGAGGAAAAGAGAATTCTCCAAGGTCACACTTACCATTTTTCATTGACTTTAGAATTGGAAGGAACCTAGAGAACTAGAGAACCTAGAGAGGGAATATATTAGGCCTTGTGAGGGAAAGGGACTCTGCCAATGCCACACAGCAAGTCTCTAGCAAAGCCTTAGAGCTTAATTAGTACAACCCCACTCATTTTTCATAGGCGAACACTGAGCCTTATTAGAAGGAAGAAACATAATCAAAGAGCTTAGAGTTTTCCACCAAAAGAAAAGAGATTTATCCAACATCACATAGTAGCATGAGACATATTATAGTTTGGGAGAGTGGACTTATTGTGGAGAGGGTTAAACTTCTGATACTGGGGTTACCCTGAGCAAGTAATTTCCTGTCTCAACCTCATTGTCCTAATATGTTAAATGAAATTATAAGATCCCTAATACTTGCTTCACGGGGTTATTTTCAGTATCCAATGATCTGCAAATAACTTGATAGAATTTAAGGGACTATACACTCCCACTATTATATCAGCAGAAGGAAATGGAAGCCCCAGTGGGGGCCTCCTCAACTTCACTAATGGAAAAATAGAGAAAAGCTAGACTCAAAACTGCATTTTCTGACTTCCAGCTTATGATTTCCCCCTCCTTGTATCTTATTCTCTGTCCCACCCTCACCCCACTCCTACCTTGAAAAGATCCCAATTTGACTGGTAGGACACATGCATAAGCAAATAGCAACTACCATTCCTAAGAGAAAGGCTCCTGACCAAAAGTCAAAACAACCTCCTCCTCACACCATGACTGGTTCCCCATGATCAGGTCAAGATCCTCAGCATCCTGGGCTCATACTGAATTCTTTTCCATTTATCCCTCTAGAATCAACACAGAAGTCCTGGGTTGCCTCTGCCTAGTCACCCAAGCACCCTCAGAGGAAATTCACTATGCATCCCTTAACTTCAGAAACAATCTGGAGATCCAGAATCCAGAGAACCGAAGACCAGTGCTCAAAGATTGTTTCAATGAGTCGGCATTGGAGGCTCATGGGGCGGGAGGTCAAATAAAGAAGATGCCATCTGATTCTCTTTCTAGGAGGAATTCACTGTCTAGAGACTCACTCCTCCAATTCTGTCCTATCTTGCCCTGTGACATTGAGATTACATGACAAGTTACGTTTCTGTTTAGACATACTAGTCTCAGGAGGCAAAATAATGGACTGAGGAGGAGGCATTTTCCAAGAAGACACATCATGTTCAAACTAGGGCATTTATCCAGAAGATAAAACTCTTGTTGTCTGAGTCAGTGGATCAAAGAGCATAGAAATGTAGTCTTGCTGAGTGGGAGGAAAGTCTTTTGTATAACAAGCTCTGCCACTACCATCCCAATTTCCACTTACACTAAATTGTATCTCCAGAACTTGCTACTCCATTCCCTTATATCCTTGATGGATTGGAGGTATTCTTTTCTTTTCCTTCTTTCCTTCATTCCTTTCTCCCTTCCTTTCCTCCTTCTTTCTTTCTTTCTTTCTTTCTTTCTTTCTTTCTTTCTTTCTTTCTTTCTTTCTTTCTTTCTTTCTTTCTTGCTTTCTTTCTTTCTTTCTCTCTCTTTTTCTTTCTTTCTTTTTCTTCCTTCCTTCCTTCCTTCCTTCCTTCCTTCCTTCCTTCCTTCCTTCCTTCCCCCTTCCTCTCCTGCTCTCCTCTCCTGCTCACCTCTCCTTCTCACTTTCTCTCTCTTTCTTTCTTTCTCTTTCTTTTTTCTTCCTTCCTTCTTTCCTTCCTTCCTTCCTTCCTTCCTTCCTTCCTTCCTTCCTTCCTTCCTTCCTTCCTCCCTTCCTCTCCTGCTCTCCTCTCCTGCTCTCCTCTCTCTCTCTCTCTCTCTCTCTCTCTCTCTCTCTCTCTCTCTCTCTCTCTCTCTCTCTCCCCCATATGGTTTATATTTCCATGTATAAAGAGTAGACAATTTTTCCTTATTGAATTTCCTTAATGATTGATTTTACCTTATATTTATTTCTCTTAGATCCTGTAAGTCAAAATTTCTATTGAGTTCAGGGCTTTTTGCAATCACTGAATGTCCACTTTTTTCATTCAGAATTATGCTTAACTTTGCGGGATATGATATTTTTTTTTTATCGCAACCTCAGTTCTTTTGCTCTTCTATACATAGTGTTCCAAAACCTGTGGTCTTTTACTGAAACTACTGTTAGGTGTCATGTCATTCTAACTGTAGCTCCATCATAATTGAATTTTTTTCTTGATGCTTTTAACATTTTCTCTTTCACCTGAAGGTTTTGAAATTTGGCTATGATGTTCTTGTCAATTTTACTCCTAGGATCCCTTTCAGGTGGTAATCAGTGATTTTTTTCCATTTCTACGTTCCCCTCTTGTTCTAAAACTTCAAGACAATTATCTTTAATTATTTCTTATTGTACTATATCAAGATTCTTTTTTTTATCATAGTTTTCAGGTAGCCCCACTATTCTAGTGTTTTCTCTTCTTGATCAGTCCTCCAGATCAATTGTTTTTCTTATGAGGTGTTTCACATTCTCTTCTATTTTTTCAGTATTTTTATTTTGTTTTATTATTTCTTGTTCTCTTGTAACTTCACTGATTTCAACTTGCCCAATTCTAGTTTTCAAGAAATCATTTTCTCCTTTAAGATTCTAGGTCTCCTTTTTCCAATTGGTTGAACTTCTTTTTATAATCTTATAATATTTTTATAATCTTATGATCTTTTTATAATTTCATAATCTTGGAATATTTTTGGCTTGCTTATTTGGTTTTAAAAGTATTTTTTGAGTACTTCTTTGAATTCTTTTTGAGCAGGTAGTCAATTGATGTTACTTTGGGGTAGGAAAGGCTATTATTTGCTTCAGAATCTTCCTCTAAAGATGAACCACGGTCTTCTTTATTCTCAGAATAACTGCCTATGATTGGGCTATTTCTCTTTTGCCTGGTTATTTTTAAAAAAAAGATTAAAAATTTTTTTAATAGCTTTGTGGTTACATTCATTTCTAGTCTTGGGGCCTCAGGAGATTTGTCCTGGGTCCAGCCCCTGCACTCCTTTTCCTGTCTAAGCCACAACTGAGGCCCCTCCATACACTGTATTGGAAAGAATCTTACTCCTTGGGAACCCTCCAGTGGCTATAACCTTCAGTTCTTCCTCTGGCCTGAAACTAAGACCAAGAACTCAGTTCTCCTGTAAGTGTTCACAGTCAGAAGGGTCCCCATGCCACTGCTTCCATATTCACTGGGTGTGCTCTACAGCACATTTGGGTCTGGTGTCCCATTAACAGGGGTTCTTTCTCTTCCCTTGCTCAGATACAGCTGTCTGGGAGGTTAAAATTTCTGTGGGTGAGACAGAGGTTACCTCCCAATCCAACTGCCCCTTGTTGGGGCTTGCATCCTGTTGTTTTAGGGAGGTAGGCAAGAAGTATTAACATTTCTCTCTGGCAAAACCTTGATCCCAGGATCTGTCTTTTGATTTTTGCTGGTTGATCCAGGAGGACCAACTCTTGTTTATTTTGCCACTGTTCAAATCTGGAGAATTTGGAATTTTCTGACTTACTCCCTCATCTTCCCAGAATCCTCTCCCATAGTTTTTATTATTTTTTCCAATCCAAATTCTCTCCCTGCAATCCAAAAACATTTATTAAGTACCTCCTATGGATTAGGGTCTGCCGAAATGCTGGGGATAAGATCAACAAAAAAGAAAAAAACAGTCCCTCTTCTCAAGGATCTCACAATATAAAGGGGAGACAATGCACAGAAAAAAGGCAGGGAAGGAAGATGGGGAACGGAATATAAGAGAGAATCTTGTTCTGGGGAGTTGAAACCAGGTAGGGCAGCAGATGTGAAGTGGGATGAGCTGAGTCAAATTTCTACCCTCTGCAAAGGAATGTATTTGGAGGAATTTGGTCCTCTGCTTTCCAGCCCTCCAATCAGAGGAGAGAGGAGGCTGAGAGAGGTGGTATCAGTCAAAGTCTGAGTCAACAGAATGATAGCAAGTTTAGAAGAAATGAGCTTAATTTGGGAAGTGCATCTCATTCTGTAGATTTGAAACCAACCAGATGAAAAGTGGACTCTCTCCCTACACAATAAGAAGACAAGAAAAACAAAGTCTAATATAAATTAGTATAATTGTGCAAAACGAATTTCCCCATTAGCCATAAAGGTGAGCAAGAAAGAGACAAATAGAAAAATAAATCTGCTTCAATCTGCACTCTGAGTCCATCATTCTCTTTCTGGAGGTGGATAACATATTTTCTCATGAGTCCTTTGGGTCATTGTGTTGCCCAGAGTTCGAGAGTCTTTTATAGTTGATTATTATTACAATATTGATGATACTGTGTAGATAGTTCCCCTGATTCTGCTCAATTTACTTTGCAACAAATCATGTTTTTCCAGGCTTCTCTAAAGCCATCCTCTTCATTAGTTTTTAGAGTAATTGTATTCCATCACATTCATATACTACAACTTGTTCAGTCACTTCCCAATGGATGAATACCACCTTAGTTTGCAATTCTTTGCCTCCACAAAAGAGTTTCATAAATATTTTTTCTAGGGGTGGCTAGGTGGCATAGTGGATAAAGCACCAGCCTTGGAGTCAGGAGTACCTGGGTTCAAATCCAGTCTCAGACACTTAATAATTACGTAGCTGTATGGCCTTGGGCAAGCCACTTAACCCTATTTGCCTTGCAAAAAATATTTTTCTATATATCAGTCATTTTTCTTTTTACTTTGAATTTCTTGGGTATAGCTCTGGGGAGTTGCTTTCTATGATTATAGATCACAAATCCCCACAGGAATACTTCCTTCTATAATCCTATATTGGCATCAATTAGGCAGTCAAATTTAATAAGTTTAATTAGAAAAGGGCATTCACTAAAGTTGTAGAGCTAAAAAAAATTGTGCAGTGAACACTCTTCTCCTCAAAATGTATGCTACATACTCAAATAGGTATTTAGAATGTCCAGGCAAGAAGAAACTCAAGCTTAGAGATAGCTTGATGATATTTGTCCTTTGTTCTCAAAGAAGGCTGGGGGTGGTTAATGATATGACATACAAGTTAGTTAAATTTGAGTGAGGGAATGCCCTACAAAGTCATCACTCTTACTTTCTCCTCTAGAGCCATCTTGGTCTAATGACCAGCTATAGATCAGGATGACTGGAGATGACCCTGGGTGCAAGGCAATTTGGATTCAGTGACTTGCCCAAGATCATATGACTATTAAGAGTCAAGTGTCTGAGGCCAGATTTCAATTCAAGTCTTTCTGACTCTAGGGCTGCTGCTCTAATCACTGTACCACCTAGCTGCCAGGAGTAAGTCATCATTTCAATTTCATATACTTATAGCTTCTTTTTCTGAAATCCTTAAGATGGTCCCTTGAATTATGGTGTATTATGGTTTATCTCTCCTGAAGGGATCTTTTCAGAGCTTTGAATCTTCTTCATTCAGTTTCTCTTAGCTTCCAAGAAACTACTTGTTCTTTGGATGCTGATAAGATGGCAAAGGGAAGAGAAGTCAAAAATTCTGGAGACCTTTGGAATTAACAAGAAAGGGCAGAGCTGAAGAAGCAAAGGTATTCTCCTTACCTTAAGCAATTCCTTCTTAAACACTCTTTCCTTTCCTGATTTCAGATGTTTAAATTTCTCAGCTTCTGAACTAATTCGCTGTTTTTTAAAAAATTTATTTATTTTGCAAGGCAATGGGGTTAAGTGACTTGCCCAAGGTCACACATAATTCGCTGTTTTTATACAAGACTCAAGAATCATTCCAAATCTCTTATCCTATCAGAAAAGACTACCTGACACCCTTAGTTGAAATGTCTTTAACTGGTTCAAAAAGTGTCCGCTCCTTGCTCAGGCCTAATTCTGATTGATTCAGATAAGAAAAATTATTTCCTGACAATGGTCATTACTTTTAAATTAAGGGTTGGCTAATCAGTGGATCTTTACATTTTGAACACAGAGCCTAAAAGATGGAAGAGACTTTAGATTACAGAATTCCTATCTGGAAGGCCCATGAGATCTAAAGTGGAGTGAGGAGAGACCTTAGAACATAGAATATGAAAGTTGGTACAGCCCTTAGAACAGAGTTGTCATATCTGGGAGGTGCCTTAGAACATACATTTGGAGAGCATAGAGCTCACTTAGAGACTTAAGGGCAGCTAGATGATGCAGTGGTAGAGTGTCAGCCCTGAAGTCAGGAGGACATGAGTTCAAATCCAGCCTCAGACACTTTCTAGTTGTGTGACCTTGGGCAAATGACTTAACTTTGATTGCTTGGCATCCAGAGTCATCTCTGGTTGTCCTGATTCATATCTGGCCACTGGACCCAGATGATTCTGGAGGAAAAAGTGAAGCTTATGACTTCTTAGTACAGAATCTCTTCACTTAAATCCAATCCATGTGTCTATCCTCGCATGACTTCCCCTGATGTCATGGTCTTCTTTGAAAATGAAGGACAAGCATCATCATGATGATGTACTCATCATTTCAATTTCACATACTTATCCATAAGTTGGAAGGGACCTCAGAGGCCATTCTATATAAACTACTTACCTGAATGGGAATCCCTTCCAAAATACTCACCCAAAATGTTAAAACATATTTTGGGCTGAATAAATCTATTGGGAGCAGAAACAGCTCCCTTCCAAGGCAGCAAATTCCACTTTTAGATGTTCATTTTTCCTGACAGAAATCAATCAGCCAGTCAACAAGCAATAAGAATGTGTTTAGTAAGCACATGCTGCATCCTTCTAAATGTGATTGATGCCAGGGTGCCTTCTCTCAAGAATCCTCCATTAAGTCAGGTGTGATTTCATGTTGTACATGTAAGAACAACACCCTCTGTGTTCACTCCCCTTATTCACAATGACACTAATCAGCTTGGATACCAAGGATGTGTAGTGATCTAAGAGGAACCCTGTGACTGGTCATTCCCATGACACTGTGGATCAGAAGTTCCCACACTATGCTCTTTTCAATCTCTAGACTCAGTTCTTTAGCTAAGGGGGTTTATTCAAATTATTCAAATGACAGAAATAATGCTCTCAATACTCTTGAGATTAACTAGAGAATATAATTAAATCAATAAATATTAAATAATATGATTAAATAAGGAACACTAATAATATAAATAAAGACAAACATGTTTCTATCAACAAAATGTTGAAATGACTTTTGATAAAATCCAACAAATATTTTGGGAAGCTAGGTGACTCAGTGGATAGAGTGCTGGTCCTGGAGCCAGGAAAACGTATCTTCAATTCAAATCAAGCTTCAGATATTGACTAGTGTGACCCTAGAGAAATCACTTCACCCTGTTTTCTGCAGTTTCCTTATCTGTAAGTTAAGCTGGAGAAGGAATTGGCAAACTATTCACAAAAACCACAAGTGAGGTCATGAAGAGTCATACACTGCTGAAAATGACTTATGCACACATTTATATAGAAAGAAAACACTTGAAAGAATAAAAGTGTTTTTTCTTAATATAGTAAGTAATATGAACTCCAATGTGTATTAAACATATAATGTAGAAAGTTAGAAGCTTTTCCAACAAGGTCATGGACAAAGTAAACATGCTCATTGTTTTCACCATAATATATTATAGTTCTAGAAAAGTTAGCTAAAACAATAAAGGAAATGAAGATTAACTGAAAAAATAGATATAAAATTTACATGATACAAAACAAATCCTTATAAATAATCAATACTGAATATTGTCTGCAAAATCTCGTTGAAGAGCAGGAAAGAATAATTCCGTTCAAAATATCTGCAGAATTTTAAAATATATGTGTGTGTGTATCTATTTAGCAACACCTAGGCATCATTTACCTTAAACTATAGAATGTCCTTTAGAAATAGATATGTTGGGGGTGCCTAGTGGATAAAGATAGGTGGCCTAGTGGATAAAACACCGGCCTTGGAGTCAGGAGTACTGGGGTTCAAATCCAGTCTCAGACACTTAATAATTACCTAGCTATGTGGCCTTGGGCAAGCCACTTAACCCCATTTGCCTTGCAAAAACCTAAAAAAAAAGAAATAGGTCAAAATAATCAGAGAACTATAAATTGGTCGAGGGTTGATTGGATTAATGTAATAAAAGTAACAACACTATCAAAAGTAATTTGCTTTTTCAACCTTGTACCAATCAAACTACCATAGGATTATTTTGTAAAATTAGAAAATTAATAAGGAAATTGAAATGGAGGAATAAATGATCAAGAATCTCAAAAGTAGTAATGGAACAAATTAGAAAGAAAGGTAACTTGAAGTAGTACATTTTAACTGAAACAACAAAGTCATAATCTAAGGAATTTGAAAATGACTAAAAAAAAAGTTGACCACTGGAAAATATTGCAAACATACAGCACTGAGGGGTGGCTAGACCGCACAGTGGATAGAGCACTGGCCTTGAAGTCAAGAGTACCTGGGTTCAAATTCAACCTCAGACACTTAATAATTACCTAGCCATGTGGCCTTGGGCAAGCCATTTAACCCCATTGCCTTGAAAAATCTGAAAAAAAAACCCCAAATAAACAAAAAACCAAACAAACAAACATACAGCACTGAAACAAATGAATGGAATACCCTAGCATTTGATGAACTGAAAGAACATAGCAACTGGGATAAGTATTTACTATTCAACAAAAATACACATGGAAAATTGAAAATTCATCTGGGAAAAATTTAGATTTAATTCAGCACCTCAGACCATATCACCAAGATCAGAAATATGATTTAGATAAAGAAACTAGGGAAACAAGGAAAAATTTTTTGAGATTAATGGATAGGGAAAGTTACTGAGAATCTCTCAGGAACTGGGGAAATAGAGTAAACTAGACTATAGATGTTCAGGGAAAATAAAAACAACATTTTTGTTTTTATAAAATTGAAAAATGGTTAAACAAACAAAACCAATGCAGCTAACCTCAGAAGTGAAAGAATTGATTGAGAAAACTAGAGGTCTCATTTCTAAGATTTATTAGAAATAGATATAAATTTATAAGACTAACAGTCATTCCCCAATTGCTAAATGATTAAAGTAATGTGCAAGTTCTTAAAGGAAGACATGCAAGTTGTACATAGTCATATGAAAAAAATAATTACTAATAATTATAGAAATATAATTTAAAACATCTCTGAGATTCCACCCCATAGCCATCAGATTGATATTGATAGAAAAATATAATGCAAATGTTGCAGAGTTTGGGGGAAATGGCATACATTAATGTTGCAGTTAATTAATTAAATTTATTGTCGTAAGTATGAATTGGTCCAGTCATTCTGAAAGACAATTTGGAATTGTTTCTTGGGGAAACATTTAATGCTATTTGACCCAAGGATATTTCAACTAGAATGATATATCAAGGAGGTGAATAAAAATATTTAGAACAATTTTTTTTGTCACAGCAAAGTATTGGAAATCAGTGGGAAGTAGAAAAGGAAACTGGTGGAAACATTTGGGAAAATCTTGAACTGCTAGGTGATATGGTGGAACAGTGGTCTTGGATTCAGGAGGCCAGGAGTTTGAATCTGGCTTCAGACACTTACCACTTACTAGCTGTGTGACCTTGGGCAAATCACTTAGCCTTGATTGCCCCACATCCAGGGTCATCTCCAGTTGCCCTGATTCATACCTGGTCACTGGACCCAGATAACTTTGGAGGAGAAAGTGAGGCTGGTGACTTAGCCCAGTATCCCCCTCATTCCATGACATAGCATCACCTCTCTGATGTTATGGTCTTCTTCAAAAAATGAAGGACAGACATTATTACATCTTGAGACTTGGATGACCGATTGAATTCTATTCTGTCTGTTTTCGGTATTAACTTGCAGGTATATATATATATATATATATATATATATATATATATATGTATGTATATATTAGTTTTTGCAAGGCAAATGGGGTTAAGTGGTTTGCCCAAGGACACACAGCTAGGTAATTATTAAATGTCTAAGGCTGGATTTGAACTCAGATACTCCTGACTCCAGGGTCTGTGCTCTATCCACTGCTCAAACTAGCCATCCCTGGGTATTTACTTGAAGTTTTATCTATTTAGTAATTAACTTTTTAATCCTGGCCTTGAAATACTTCCATCATTAACTATTCACTTGATATTGTGTGAAAGTTTAGTAAACTATGAAATTATATTGTCAGTCATTGAAAAATGAATCAAAACTTATTATTAGATTATCATTGTTTATAGAGATTTTTCCTTAGAGTTGTCCAAAGGTATCAGGCAACTCTGTGTGGCTTGAAGGGGAGTGTGGAATAGGTGCTTCTTTGACAGAAAATGGTTTCTGCCCGGAGTATGATGGAATGGCAAACCAGAGCCCCAGAGGACCAGAGTTAACCATATCTCCTGCCAGAGAACTGATGGCCATTATAGGAATTTGCTTTATGTGATTATGCATATTTAGTACCAGTGTATTCTCTTTTGTTGTGCTATTGGAGAGAAAACAGAAGAAGGAAGGAAGCAAGCAAAAAGTTTGTAATTAGGAAAAAAACCAACCCAGTGCTGAAAATTAATTTATTGAGATCTAGCAAAGGTATATGATCTGTTAATCTTTTAATTTTTAAAAATGATATGATCATGTTGTTATCATTTTGTCCATATCTACAAAGCTTTTTTTATAGGTTTTTTTTTTGCTAGGCAATGGGGTTAAGTGGCTTGCCCAAGGCCACACAGCTAGGTAATTATTAAGTGTCTGAGACCGGATTTGAACCCAGGTACTCCCAACTCCAGAGCCAGTGCTTTATCCACTGTGCCACCTAGCCACCCCTCTACAAAGCTTTCTTTATAGTTTAATTGATTTAGCATTAAAGCCATAATTTAATTTTTGTAATATTATAATTTTGAGTATATTAGTGTAGTCCATCCAAGACCACTGGATATGTTCAGGTTTGTACATTTTTCATTATTAGTTGGGGAGTATTCTGAAGTAGAATCTATTCAACTATTGAGCATGCTTTGGTAGCTTGATTCTCTAATGTTTCTTGTATTTTGCAGCTATTTTGAACAGGATTTCCATTTTTATTATTTCACCTTGAATTTTGTTATTAGTATATTTAAATGCTATTGTTTTTGTTATTTTATTTAGTAGCTTGCAACAATTCCCCCAATTTTTAATATGTTATATTTCTCAGTTACAAGTAAAAATAATTGTTAACCTCTGTTTTTTCAAATTCGAGTTTCTCCTATCTCCTTTCACCCTCCCATCATTGAAAAAGCTAACAATTTGATAACTATTATGTGTTCAGTCATACAAAACATATTTCCATAATAGTCATATTGAGAAAGAAAATCCAACAAAAATTAAATAAAGAAGTTTGCTTCAATCTGTATTCAGATTTCATCATTTCTTTCTCTGAAAGTGGGTAAAATTTTTCATTATTTTTACTCAAAGATTGTTTTGGATCTTTGTATTGCTGAGAATGTTGATTCTTGATTGATCATTGCACAACATTGCTATTACTGTGTAAAATATTCTACTGGTCTTGCTCACTTCACTTTGTATTTGTTCATATAAGTCTTTCCAGGTTTTTATGAAAGCATTCTGCTTATCATTTCTTGTAGTACAATATTACTCCATTACAAGAATTTAATATTATTCAACCATTCCCCAATTGATGGGCATACCCTAAACTTCCATCTCTTTGCCATCACATAAAGAACTACTATAAATATTTTTGTACATATGGGTCTTTTCCTTTTTTCTTTGCTCTCTTTGGGATATAGACCTATTAGTGGTTTTGCTTAATCAGAAGGTAGCACAGAATTATAGCCCTTTGAAGCTACGGAGTCATTTCAATAAACATTTATCAAGTGCTTATTATTATTAATTCATCAATTTATTTTTTAAATCCCTGGAATTTTCTGTCACGCCATCAGCAATAAGATAGTTTGGTCTCCTTTTTTGCTTGTATTTACACTGTTAATTTGTTTCTCTTTTCATATTGTTATTGTAAGCATTTTGAGAATTATATAAAATAATAGGGAGATTGGGATTCTTTACTCCTGTCGATGATATATGTTGATAGTATATAATAATTTGTTTATATTTTATATTAAAAGAGATTCCTCAGAGGCAGCTAGGTGGTGCAGTGGATAGAGCACTAGCCCTGGAGTCAGGAGTACCTGAGTTCAAATCCAGCCTCACACACTCAATAATTACCTAACTGTGTGACCTTGGGCAAGTCACTTAACCCCATTGCCTTAAATTAAAAAAAAGAGATTCCTTTATGCTTATTCTTTAAAGGTTATCCTTTTAAATAGCAACATGAAAGCTTTCCATTGTCAAATGAATCTTCATCTATCAGGATAATCATGTATTTTGGAAGTTTTTATATTTAATATAACTCATTATGTTTATTATCTTTTTAATGTTGAACCATCCATGCATCACTGGCATAATAAATCCAATATGATCATATAAATGATTTCTTAGATAGTTTGTTAAAATTTTGATCAATATCAGTTATATTAATCAAAATGTCTTTTCCTTTGTTTTAACCTTCTTACTTAGTTCAGGTATTAGGACTCAATTTATCTTTTCAAAGGAACTTGATAATAAATTAAATTTCTTCCCATTTTAAGAATAATTTGCATTAAAATGATACTAATTATAAAAAAATTTAACAGGATTCTAATATATTTAAATGTAAATATAAATTATCCTGTTCTTTTATACAGATATTAATGATGATGATGATGATGATGATGATGATGATGATGATGATGATGATGATAATGATTGGTTTTGTTTTTCTGGAGGTGATGTCTGAATACTTTTGGGTAGACCTTTATTTTCTATATTCAGAAGTTTATGGTGGTTTTCTTGTATTACTTCTTGCTTTATTTGTATATTTCAGGTTTTCTTTCATTTGTCATGTCCTTCTGGGAGTTCTTTGAGCCTTTTGTTATTTTTATATATCCTGTAAGATCATTTTATTTAGCCTGTATAGAAATCACATTCTACTTTGGGAAGGTGAAAATCTCATGCTAGATTCAAAAATCCCTCCATTGGAAATGGCAGCTAATTGACCCGTATGGCATCAGTTTTCAGAAAAGATTATGGTTTTTGGAGATGTATAACTGTGAAGAAAAATTCCTTGCACCAATCTTCAGATCTGATCAGATTTCTGGTCGGATAACCTAGATATTTAGTTAAGAGTCTTTAAGTAGTGGGTAGAGGTGATCCACTTTCCCAGCTAAGATTAAACACAAAACTAAGATTAAAGAATGTAATAAAGTTTTCTCACAAGACAGAAATTATCCTAGTCACATAATTGATTAGAAAGGATGCTGAAGTAACTCCACAACTGAGTCTTAAGATGGAGTCAGTGTGGTTTACTCAATTCCCATAATTCCTTCAATTCCCTCATGAAGCAGATGCAGAAAGAGAAAGAACCTGGTGGAGTTGAATGAGAGTATCTGGCATCCAGCCCAAATTTGCCTCTTTGGATATAACCACTTTATTTTTTATTGTGCCCTCTGGGAACTGAAAATAACATGTCTAGAACATTTTACATTTAATTTCAGTTTCAATACTTGAAGATAGCTACCATTCCCTTTCTAATTCCACTCTCTAAGTGACTTTTTCTTCAGACAGAATTTTCCCTTTTCCTTCAAATTTTCTTCATATTGCATGAATTCAAACCATTCACCATAATGGTTGTCCTTTGCTTACTCTCTAGTTTAAAAATATGGTTCTGATGGTTGGCCACAATCCTGAAAAGAGTATAATCTAAAGGGAAAATCCTCTCCATAATCCTGGAAGTTCAGAGGAATCCAAGATGGCATCACTATTATTGGCTACCGTGTCTCCTTGCATGTGGATTTTATAGTCAGCTCAATCCCCTTGATCTTTTTCTAATATAGATCAGATAATCCCTGATATAGGATTGTCTGCTCATTCCTTTCACATGCCTTTCCTGTAAAATTTACTTCTTGTAACCAAAAGTAATGCTTTACATTTCTTCCTGCTAAATATTATCTCCCTAGATGCAACCCAATATTCAAGTACATAAAGAGTATTTTGGATGGTGGCACTTATCATTCACTGCGTAAGATCCCTGTCTTGGCTTTATGTCACCTACAGATTTGATAAACTTGATTTCTGTGAATTTATGTAAATCATTGAGAGAAAGGTCAGGAGCACAGGGCTCAGCATAGATCCCTGGTGACCTCCACTATCAGACACTTCTTTCTAGGCTGATACTAAACCGTTAATCAGTGTGTTGTGGTTGTGGCATCAAGCTGGCTCTGAATCTCTGTGATGATATATTATTGTTTCTTCAATATCTGCCTAGTAGTGGTTTATAATTTCCATCTCTCGATCATTTTACAGATGAGGAAATTGAGGTAAACAAGGTTAAGTGACTTGCCCAGAGGCACACATCTCATAAGTGTATACATCCAAATTGGAATTCAGGTCTTCTTGATTCCCAGCCCAGCATTCTATCCACTAAGCCAACTAGCTGATCTACAGTGAACAACCTTGTATTCCCCAGCAGATTGGTTCAAAAAAGAAACAGTGCCAAGTTCTATGATTGGTGCTTATGATAAAATAACTATAAAATAGTCCTTATCTTATTTTCTTATTTTTTTTAGTTTTTTTGGGTAAGGCAATGGGGTTAAGTGGCTTGCCCAAGGCCACACAGCTAGGTAATTATTAAGTGTCTGAGGCCGGGTTTGAACTCAGGTCCTCTTGACTCCAGGGCCGGTGCTCTATCCACTGTGCCAACTAGCTGCCCCAATAGTCCTTATTTTCAAAGAACTTCTATTCTTCTGTGGGAATAGGACAACAAGAACTAAAAATATGAAATGTGCTATCTCATATGCTGATCTTATTATAGTAATTAGTAATCTGGGGGAGAGAGAGAGAGAGAGAGAGAGAGAGAGAGAGAGAGAGAGAGAGAGAGAGAGAGAGAAACTACTGGGGTAGAGATCAAGAATGATTTCTTTGTGGTACCTGTCTTCTGGATTTGAGTTATTTGTTTAGTTATTTTTGAGTAGTATTTGATACTTCATGACCCATTTGTTTTTTTGAGGGGGGAGGGCAAAGAGACTGTAGTGGTTCTCAGTTTTCTTCTCCCATTCATTTGCCTGATGAGGAAACTAAGCTGAACAGGGTTAAGTGATTTGTCCAGGGTCACACAACGAGTCAGTGGCTGAGGCAAGATTTGCACTCAAAGAGATAATTCTTCTTGATGGGCAGTGCTCTATCCCCTATGCGACCTGGCTGCTCCCACTATGGTCCCTCACTGCTCATGAATTGAACTAGGGCTTCCAAAAGGCAGAGGTGAGTAACCAAAGTGAGGGCATTTCACACATGTGTCTTGTCTATGCAAAGGTACAGAGGTTGGAGATGAAATGTGGTGAACAGGGAATAACATGTAGGTAATTTTGGTCAGAATAGCAAATGCCTTCATGAGGAACATTTTAATTATCCTTGCAACAAAGTTAGATTGTGAAAGGTTTTTCAATTTCAAATGAGAAATAGAGGAGTTAGTACCAAGACCAGAGATATTGTCAGTTTGTCTATCAGTTAATAAATACTTATAGAATACCTACTAGGTGCCAACTCTGGAGATACAAAGTAAGGCCAAAGTCAATCCTTACCTTTGAGGGTTTACATTCAACTGTGGTGTTGGGGGGGTAGGGATGGAGGTTCCCAGTATGGGGCAGGTGGGAGGTCTACAGCTATATGGAAAGTAGTGATATGCCTGATCTTTTCCCTTTAAATAGAGGCTCTTGAAGGAGATCTCCAGTGTTTACCTTCCAGTATCCAATCAGAGAAAAGTCTGGGCCCCATGGGACTTGTTGAGAAGACTTGAGTGAGAGTGAATGAGTCTTGCAGGAGGATGAGTTTCTGGAGACCATCAGGAAATCATTCAGCTGGGAAATGAAATGATGATTGAACTAGGTGTCCTTCTTAAATGGAGGATTTGTGTGGAATTCTCCATGGTCCCCCTCCATCTTCTCCAATCTTAGTGAGAAAGGGACTATAGAGGCAGGAGGTTTGAGCAATCAATGAATAAGTAAGTTCTTAAGTTCCCATAATTTTTCATACATTATGCTAAGCAATGAGGACATAAGGACAAAAATAAGAGCATTGTCCTCTGCCCTCAAAGAATTTACCATCTATGGGGAGACAAGCTGTATAGATATAAGGATTTATTGAACACATACATAGTGAGAACAGGGTGGTAATGGAGGCACTGGCAGGTAAGGCACCAAGAAGAGTTGTGGAGAAGAGTAAACCAGATTTGGATCTTGAAGAAACTGGAGATTCCAGACAGATGGTGGTGCCTTTGGCAGTGATGGAAGTCAAAAGGGGGATTTGGAGTCTGTAGTAAATGAGTTTTATTGTGTATGAATCAAATTTAAGATGGGTACAAAATATCCAGTTGGAAATGTCTTATTAGACAATTGGTGATGTAGGAGTAGCTGAGCAGACTGTTGAACTGAATAAGCAAGATGTCCCAGAAAACATTTAAAGGTATCAGAAACTTCATACTGCACCACAACTTTTGGGACACCCTCTAGAGATCTGGGAGTCATTTGACTAGAGATAGTAACTCAATTGATAGGAACTGATGAAATCATGAAATGAGAAATGATGGACAACAAAAAAGAGAAGGACATGGGGCACCAGGTGGCACAGTGGATAGAACACCGGCCCTGGAGTCAGGAGTACCTGAGTTCAAATCCGGCCTCAGACAATAATTGCCTAGCTGTGTGGCCTTGGGCAAGCCACTTAACTCCATTTGCCTTGCAAAATCCTAAAAAAAAAAAAAAAAGAGAAGGGCCAGGGTAGAATCTTGGGAGATACTCACAGTTATGGAGTATAACATAGATAACAAATCAGGTGAACAGATGGAGAAAGAACAGTCATACAAATTGGTGAACTCAGAGGGAGCAGTGACCAAAACCCAGAAAGGAGAGAGTCTCTAGGAGGACAGAGTAGTTAATTTCATTAAAAAAAACTGTAAAAATATCAAGAAAGATGAGAACAGAGTATAGGGCATTTTGTTGTGTAACAAGTTGTGTAACTTTGGACAGAGAAATTTCAGTTCAGTAAAAAGATCAGATGGCAAATTTATGGGTTTGAAGAAGAGAGGGGAAGAAGAGGAAATGGGGGCTAGTTCCTTTTTCTTTCTTGGTTTCAATTTTCTCAGCTGCAACACGGGGAACCAGGAGTAGCTGGTCCCTCATATCCCTGAGAGTCTGCCAGGCTCTGAATCTGGACATTTGTTATTTGCTTCCCCTTTGACTTCAGACAATTCATTTATATAAGAGGGTTCATAAGACTGAGGATTCAAGAGTTGAAGGAACCCCAGAAATGAATTCATTTAAGCCCCTAGTTAATAAAACTAAAGTCCTACAAGGAGGAAATATTTAGCTGAAGTCACTTCATGACTGAGACAATGTAATTCAGTTATGTCTTTTGATTCTACATCCACTGTTCTTTTCAAGGCATTATCATGCTTCCCATTAGGAAGGAATAGAACCATAGACATCACCTGGACTCATCCATTTCCATTTTGGAGAGAGTGAAAGTGACTCCCCCAAGATCACACAGTCACTTTTCATAGACTTCAGGATTGAAAGGAATCTTAGGGAACTCATTTAACAGAGGGAAAAGCTCTCCCAATCACACTTCAAATCAGTAACAAAGCCTTAGAGCTTACCTAGTATAATCCCACTCGTTTTACATAGGTGAAACAGAGCCCCATCGGAAGGAATGAATTTACCCAAAGAGCTTAATAGTGACTGACCCAAGAAGTCACTGATCTAAGGTCACACAATAGTATCAGATTGGTTGTAGAGTCATGAAGAGTGTTCAGAGCCAACTTTTGACACTTCCTAGGAGTTACTCTGGGCAAATGACTCTCTTAGTCTTGTTGTCTTAATATGTAAAATGGAATAATAATTTCCCTAACACCTGCTTCACAGGGTTATTTTGGAAAATCTACAAATCACTTGGTACAATTTAAAGACATATATATATATATATATATATATATATATATATATATATATATATATATGTCAACTAGTGCATCTGCAGAGAGAAATGGAAGCCGAAGTGGGGGCCTCCTCAAACTTCACCCATTGAGTAATAGGCAAAGGTTAGACTCAAAATCATATTTTCTGACTGCCAGTTTATGTGTATCCCATTCTGTGCCCACTCTCACCCCAGCTCCACCTTGAAAAGATTTTGATTGGTAGGTCTCATGTATAAGAAAATCGCTTCAACCATTCCTAAGAGGAAATCTCCTGACCAGAAGTCAAAATAGCCTGCTTCTCAAACTATGATTAGTTCCCCATGGTCAGACAAAGATCCTCAGCATATGGGCACTCACATTGGATTCTTTTCCTTTCACTCCTCTAGGATCAACATAGGATTCCTTGGTTGCTTCTGACCACTCAAGCACCCTCAGAGGAGATTCATTATGCATTCATTAACTTCAGAAGAATTGGTCCTTGAAACAACTTGGAGAGCCAGAACTCAGAGAACCAAGATATTTGAGATCAGTACTCAGAGACTGTTTCAATGAGGTGACATTCGAGGCTCATGGGTTGGAAGTCAAATAAAGAAGATACCAACTCATTCTATTCTAGGAAGGAGCTCATGCTGTCTGGAGACCGTCTCCTCAGGTCCTTCTCTACCTTGCCCTCTACAACAAAGCCCTCTTTCCTCTTTGACATTCCAGCCTCAAGAGGCAACGGATTGGCTAGAGAGGAGGTATTTTCCAGGATATCATATCCTGTTATCACTAGGGTACTTGTCCAGAGGACAAAAGCCAACCAAACCAAACCAAATAGAATCTGAATAGATATGATGTTCACTTTTTTTTGCAAGGCAATGGGGTTAAGTGACTTGCCCAAGGTCACACAGCTAGGCAATTGTTAAATGTCTGAAGTCAAATTTAAAATCAGGTCCTCCTGATTTCAGGGCTAGATGCTCTTTCCATTGTGCCACCTAGCTGCCCACTATGTTTGTTTTTTTAAAAAAAAATCTCATATTTTTCTTTCCTATCCCTTGGTTTTCTTTCTTTTCCCTTGGGCCTAATTCCTCAAATACAAAATGACAAATATGTGGATGTGTTCAACATGGATACACATGTACAACTTTTATTGAACTGTTCACTGCTGAGGGGATTGGGGATGAAAAGGGACATTGGTAGAAACATTTATAAGTTATGGATGGTTGAATGTTGAATGTTGAGAGGCTTTCATGACATGTAGTTGGAAAAAATAATAAAATATAAGCTTATCATGAGAAGGGTATCTCCTTCGGTGGCATTGAAATTAGGGCTGGACAACAAATGCAAAGTGTAGTGACAACCTCCCAATAGGAAGGCAAGAAAAAAACCTATTATAATTAAGTATAGTCATGCAAAACAGATTTCCTAATTAACCATGTTCCAAGAAATCAAGAAAAAGAAATAAGTAGTAAAAAATCTGCTTCCTTTTGAACTCTAGAGTCCATCAGCTCTCTTCACAGAGGTGGATAGTTTATTTCATGATGAGTCCTTAGAAACACTGTATTTATCACACAGTTCCTAAGTCTTTCAGAGTTGATTATCATCACAATATTGCTGATGCTGTGTAGATAGTTCTGGTTCTGTTCACTTCATTTTGAAACAATTCATATAGGTCTTTCAAGGCTTCTCTAAAACCATCATCTTTTCACATTCATATACCACAGCTTGTTTGATCATTTCCCAGTTGATGGGTATTCCCTCAGTTTCCAATTCTTTGCCCCTCCAAAAAGGGCTTCCATCAATATTTTTCCATATATGAGGCCTTTCGGTCTTTCTTTGTACTTGAGTTTATAGCTCTAGATAGTTTTTTTCTACTGTTATGGTTCATAAGTCTCCACAGGAATGCTTCCTGCCATAATCAGGTTGGTATCAATTAGGCAGTCAGACTTAATAAGCTTAATTAGAAAAGAGCACTTTCTAAAGCAGTAGAGTTTGACAGTCTTCTCAAATTGTGTATTTTACATTCCTGTAGGTATATACAGTGTCTAAGGGAGAAGAAATTCAAGCTTAGGGGTCAAAGAGGTAATTTACAGCTGCTAGAAAGATTTTTCTTTGGAATCCTTAAGATGGTTCATTAATAATGATATGTCTTTCCTACAGGGATCTTTTCAGAGGTTTGAATCTTCATCCAGACTCTCTTAGCCTCTAAGGAACTCCCTGTTCTTTGGATGCTGATAAGATGGCAATGAGAAGAGAGGAACCCCAAATTCCTTACACTTACTGAAGCTGACGAGGTCTTCCTCCAGGCAAGGAGTAGCAGGAATGAAGGAGGAAAGGTGCTCCTTTCCCCATCACAATTTCTTCTAAGGGATTTAGGTAAAACACTTTTTTCCTTTCTGATGTCAGGCTTTTAAATCTCTCAGCTTCTGACCTATTTTGCTGCCTTTATACAAGACTCAGAGGCCTTGTCAAGTGTCATCCAAACAGAAGAGACTTCCTGTCTCCCTTAGTTGAAATGTCTTTAAATAATTCAAAGAGATGTCCAGACCTTGGTTACACCTAATTCTGGTTGATTCAGTCAATTAGAGTTATTTCCTGACCATGACCATTTTATGTGGGGATTAGGTAGTAAGTGGATCTCCACCTTTACCTTTAGAACATAGAGCCTAAAAGATGGGAAGAAACTTAGATTATAGAATTCTCATCCAGAAGACCCGAGAACTAAAGTGTCAGAGTGAGGAAGGGCCTTAAGATATAAAATATGAAAGTTGGGACACCCCATAGTACAGATTGTCAGATTTGGGAGACTCCTTAACACATCAATGGAGAGCAGGTACTTAGAGATCCTTTAGTACATCACATCAAGTTCACATATATATGTTAGAAGGAATCTCCTAGGCCACCCCATCCAAAATGCTTAACTAAATAGAAATCTCTTCCAAAATATGTCCTCCAAATTTTAATACAGATTTTGGCTCAATATATCCAATGAGAGCAGAAACAACTTCTTTCCAAAGCTGTTTTTCATGACATCTATCAATCAGCCAATCTCTAAACCACAAGTATTTGTTTAATAGCCACATACTGCATCCTACTAAGGTCCCAGCTCCACCCAAACATCCAACTCTAATTACCCGCCACTCCCATACTGCTCTTTGGAATGCCTGGGCCATAGGTAACAATCTCATTTAAACTTCTTCCTTTCCCATTTTTCCATTTCAGAATCATTAAAACCCAGCCCTATTCTTAGGGAATAGCTTTTCTGGTCAACCTTTCTAGAACTTTCTAGAACCTTCCCCTTCTACTTCATAGCTCACTGACCATAGTGGAGGAATACTTCGAACACTTCTTGCTCCCATAGATGCTTCTAGCCACATCTTTCCACAGCCTCTCCTTTGAGATTTGCCACTTATATTTACCACCCACTAAAGATTCTGGCAGCCATTGTCTTTTGATCTTCAGGACGCTCATATTCCCTCAATGAGTTCCACTTTTGCTCATAGACTTTCTCTCCTCAGTTCCTGTTCTTATGCTAGGGATCTTCAGCATATAGAAGATACTCCCTCAAACTCTCTAACCTTGCCGTTCATTAGCTTATTTCTTTTGTCCACTTCAACTTTATACAGAAGTGGTTAGATTACTCACAAGTTCTTCTGCTGTCATTCCATCTCTCCCTGGTCCTTGCATCTTGCTTCTCACCATGACCTCCCATCCTCCGGCTCACAAGTCATCATCACTTTGATTCTGAATATCCTCTCACACCTTCCCCAACTAGACTTTATGGTTAAACAAATATAACTCTGCACCACCTAGTCTCTTGAGTCCCCTTTCTCCTTTATTCTATTGCTTATATTGCTGCCAACTTAGTCTTGGATTACTGCCTCCATTAGTTGCCTACCCTCTTATTCAGGCTCTATTGAATTGAACTGGAGAAAAACATAAACGAAATGCGCTGATGGAATCCACTACAATTTATGTTACAGAATCTCAACCAGGCCCTCACTGTGCTGAAGCAATCATTTCACACCTACCCACTGGATTCACTATCCTAGTCACCATAGTATATTTCCAAATTTTTACCCCTTCTTAAATGGTTCCCCCCTCTCCATACTCTCAAATGTCAATCTTACATCATATTTTAAAAAAATGGAAATCATTCTCACATCCCTTCTCTTCATCTCACACCATGCAAATTTTTTTAAATCTCCTACTTTATTCTTATTGTCACAGAAAAAGGTAACTTTCCCACCTTGCTCAGCATAATGTCTTTTTATGGAGAAAGGATCCCATTCTATTTCATATTCTGAGTAGATTTTCTTCTCTATCATCCTGCCTCTCAGTAATTTTCTTTTTCTTTTTTCAAAATTATATAAAAATTGTATTTGTTTTTTCAACTTCATACAATGGTAGTTTTTACCAGTCATATTTTGGGAAAGTTTTATGTTTCACAATTTTTCTCCCACCCTCCCTTCCCTTCCCTTCCCCTCTCCTTCCAACAGAAAACAATCCTATATAGAGTTTATATTTATGATCATGCTAAACACAGATCAAAATTTAATGTGTTGTGAGAGAAGAAAGATTTAAAAGGAAGAAAGAAAACATTAGAGATTACAAAATTACCTAATACATAAGTCAACTTTTAAAAATAACAAGCTTTGCTCTTCATTTAAACTCCACAGTTCCTTGTCCAGATTCAGCTGGTATTTTCCATCACAAGTCCCTTAAAATTGTCTTTGATTATTGTACTGCCGGAGTGAACCAGTTGTTCATGGTTGATAATTACCCCATGTTGTTGTTAGTGTGTATAATGTTCTTCTGGTTCTGCTTGTTTCACTCAGCATCAGTTCATGCAAATCTTTCCAGGCTTTTCTGAAACACTATCCCTTATCGTTTCTTTTAGAACAATAGTACTCCATCACATTCATCTACCACAATTTGTTCAGCCATTCCCTAATTGATGGGCATCCCCTCAATTTACAATTCTTTGCAATTTCGAAAAGAGCTGCTGTAAATATTTTTGTACAGGTGGGATTTTTATCCTTTTTCTTGATGTCTTCAGGATATAGACTCAAGAGCGGTGTTGCTGGATCAAAGGATATACAGTTTTTTTGCCCTTTGGGCATAATGTCAAATTACTCTCCAGAAAAGTTGGATCAGTTCATAACTCCACAGCAATGCATTAATGTCCCAGATTTATCACATTCCCTCCAACATTGATCATTATCTTTTCTAGGAAAATGAGATATAAATTTATGACCATATTGACCAATCGAGACTCTCAGTAATGTTCAATTCTCCTTGTTACTGATTGTTTCCCTACTACTTACACATATGCCCAAATTTCCTCTGCCTTCAAAAATTCTCTCCCTTCCCCTCCTCTTTCTCCTTTTATACTATTTCTTTTTTTTAAGGTTTTTTTGCAAGGCAAATGGGGTTAAGTGGCTTGCCCAAGGCCACACAGCTAGGTAATTATTAAGTGTCTGAGACCGGATTTGAACCCAGGTACTCCTGACTCCAAGGCTGGTGCTTTATCCACTACGCCACCTAGCTGCCCCCCTTTATACTATTTCAACTGGAAATCTATCAACTCCCATGGATTAAATCATCTTTATATTCAATATCCACAGATTTATTTGTTCATGTGGGTCTAAAAATGTCTACTCTTAAATAAAAATAACTGAGGCAGGGCTCTGAGGTATTTGCCATTTATTAAAGGCACCTGGTTCCCTTTAATGAGCAGGAACTCAGACCTTCCTCGTGATCTGAGATGTTCTCTTTGCTCAGGACTTTTTCAAGTGTTTGGTAAAATGAAACAGTACTGAAGCACATTGAATAAACAATTGCGTTGGTTCACAAATTTATATCTCATTTTCCTCTAGAAGGACCTACACTTTTGCATAGGATTTATGAACTTAATGGTCAGAGGACAGGCAAGGTCATGTCTGTTTCCTCATACTGGGCAGTAGAGGGATGGAGGGACGCTGAGGAACAAAAATAAGCTGGGGGACCTTCCATAATCATTGAGTCACCTCTGCTGCACTAGTTCATCTCTGCCATACCTGGGGTCAGTCACTACGACTATATATTAAAAAGGATGAAGTTGTCTAGTTAGCTTCTTGATAAGCAGGTGAACTTAGCCATTACTAAATGTACCTTTTTTTTTTTTAGATTTTTGCAAGGCAAATGGAGTTAAGTGGCTTGCCCAAGGCCACACAGCTAGGTCATTATTAAGTGTCTGAGACCGGATTTGAACCCAGGTGCTCCTGACTCCAAGGCCGGTGCTTTAACCACTGTACCACCTAGCCGCCCACTAAATGTATCTTAATGGACAACTATTACCAGCACAATCACTACCCCTATAGAATTATAATAAACTTAATAATATTGCTTATAATAAAATAGGGCTTAATAAAATATGGATTAAATGAATTATTTGACTAGGGGAATAAATCAGTCATTTTCCACATTCAGCCTAATCTCTTCCCTAATTTCCAGTTTCGAAACTGTCTATATTGTTCACCAAGAATTGAATATTTCTAAAATGTCTCAAACTCAGCATGTTTAAAGCTAAGCTCATTATTTTTCCTCACAATTCACCCCTCTTCTTAACGAAGGTTAAGAATGTTATCTTGGGCATCACTAACCTCCCAGTTAACTGGGATTGTAACCTAGTTGGCTCTCCTTGACTCCTCATTCCCTCTCATCAGTCATATCCATTTGGTTGCTAAGTCTTATTTTAAACTACCCTTGGGACATCTCTTACACAATCTCATTATCCTCTGTTACTGCCGCCATTCCACTGCAGGCTCTTATCATCTTGTCCTATTGTAATAATCTTATTGTTTCCTTGCCTTGTTTCTCCTTTTCCCATTCCATCCTTCGCTCAGATTCCAAAGAGATTTTGCTAAAGTCACAGGTCTGACTGTGTCACCCCCTTCCCTCAGGCGATAAAGGCAGAACATATAGCTTTTGAGAGTATTTTTTGTTGAATTTTCGGTGTGAACATTTATACCTCAGGAATCAGCAAACATGACTCAATATATTGTTTTGTTGATTGCCTACATTTAAGAGAGTAATGAAGAAATTGTTAATGATGCAAATTAAAATAAATTGTACTTATAAGAGAGTTTTATTACAGCTTTTAAATATTTATCAGTATACCCTTGCCTCCTCTACCCTGATCAATGATCTCCAGTGGTTCCCTATTACCTCTAAGAATAAATAGAATTTCCTTTGCTTGGTGTTTAAAGCTCCTCACAGTCTCCTGCACATACTTGAAAGCTCTTTATCTTATTTCTTTACCATTGTATTGAATATCCCTCATACCTGAAATTTTCCCTCCTTGTACCCTTTAGAATACCTAGATGCCTTCAGTATTCAGTTTTAAAGTTACTTGGTCCCTTGAGTTACTGGAAGATTGCTCTTGATTCATCTTCTTGGCAGGCATCTTGAAAGTGTCTATTTATTTACTTTATAGTCTCCCCTAGAATCTGAGCTTCTTCAGGGCAGGGGCAGCTTTTTTCCCTTTGCATTTCTAGCCCTTAGCACAGTGTGAAATATATTGTAAACATTTAATAAATACTGTTAGATGATTGATTGATCCCCATAAATTTATGTTCTTTGGTCTCAAGTGGGGCCTGATAAGGCATCCTTTTTTCCTTTTAGTTTGATTCTCTTCTATAAAGGTGACAAACACATGGTCCACAGGCAGCATATGGGCGACAACACTCCTGAATCAAACCAAACCTAAGATGTAGCTCCTATCTGATTTTTGAATGTTAACACATTAATATATTAATAAAAAAAATACATATATAAAGTGTAGTTTTCTAAATCAAAATATAGTCCACAGGGCTCCTTATATATTGGGATAGTGGCTTCCATTTCTGTTTGAGTTTGATTACTCTGATCTAGAACAGAGCAGTTATTTCACATATACTAATACAACAGAGCATCAGCAATTGAATAAGTAAATACATAAATAGATAAATGTGTTAAAAATAAATTTAAAAACCAAAGAATCAGAACCAGTATTCTTCATTTAGTTTCCAACTCTTGTCATTTCTACCTTCTTAATATCTCTCATATATGTCCCCTCCCCTTTGTCTGATACTACTATTATTTTGGTGATCTCTCTTATTACATCATTCGTGGATTATTGAAATGATATGATAGTCTTCTTGACTCAAGGGTCAGCATTCCAGTCCATTCTGTAGCCATCTTTCAGAGTGCTTTTTCTTAGCTTTGAAAGCCAACGTGGAGAAGGATTCCATGTTAACAGCAGTTGAACATGAATCAGTTGGTCCAGAGAGATAGCTGAGTAACACTCTGAAGGGACAGGAGATAGTCTTCATTGCCCTAGGCCAATGGAAAGGGAGTTGGGTTTAGATTCCCAAATCTGGAGTGGCAGAGACAGTTGCCATGGCAACCAGTGCAGTAATGCAACAGATACTGGAGAAGCTGATGGGAACCCCAGAGATAGTTCTCTCTTTGTTTTTTCTTTTGCAGCTAAAAGCGAAGAAGGAGAGGCAGCCATGAGAGATATGAGAAGAGATGAAAAATTTGATAGGGCTTCTGTGGTGGTGAGTGAACTGATTAGAGAAGAGTCGAAAGGTTTGCCTTGATTTACTGAGGGCCCAGTTGAGATTGCAATACATTCATACATTCATACATACATACATACATACATATGTGTTTCTATATGTCTGTGTTATATGTGTATATTTTTATATTTGCGTGTATATATATATTTTTTTTTTTATAGTGGTCACAGGCAGCATGGTCTCCTGATTTCCTCTCACTTTGTTCGGGTAACAATGGAATAGTATTGAAAGCAGTGGATGGTCAGAGTAATCCTAAGCTAGAACTTGACAGGACAAGAACAATGGTTGGGTAATAATAATAATAATAAATAAAAATAATTACAATAAAAGCTAGAATATAAATAGTACTTTAAGGTTTGTAAAGTATTTTACACATTTGATTCTCATCATATCCTTGTGAGGTAAGTAGGATAATTTTATCAATTTTACAGTTTGGAAAACTGAGACTGCGAGATTAAATGATTTACTTATTTCAGTCATTTATCTCAGGATTATGAGCCCAAGTTCATTCTCTCCATTCTGCTTTCTAGCCATCACTGATAATGGTCAAAGGAAACAGGAGAAGAGGATAGTATAAAGCTGAATTGTGCAAACTTGGATTCTAGATTGGGAAGGAAGGTCAATGGTGCCAGTATAATTTGGTGTAGACCTAGGAAAGAGTTGAGTCCTGAAGTGATTGCATATCTCTGAGGATGAAATACAAGTTTCAGGTTTGTAAGGTAGAGGGAAAGGTGTGATGACAAATAATTCTGATCAGACAAAGGAATGTCATTATTCATAACCATGGAAGTAGAATCTTTTAGGTGATGGTAGATAAAGGATATGACCATTCTAGGTTCATAGCTGAAGTGGAGTGAAGGGTATATTCATGGGAAATGAATAGGCTGAGGAAGTGAGAGGTTAGAGTGTTTGAGAAGAAATCAATATTTATGTTGAAGCCTGGGATGAGGAGGAGAGAAAGACTGTGAGCTGGGGACTAAACTCAATGAAGAAAAGAAGAAAGGATCCTAGGAGTCAGTAGATATTCAATACACGAATTTTGATTGGTTGAGAAATATGGATTGAATGAACCTTAAAGGAGGAGAGAAAGAAGTTACTGCTCAAAGTAGTGAGTGATGGTGGTAGAGAGTCTGGAAGTGTCAACAAGGAGCAAGAGATGTTTCAAGTTCTCCACCAAAATAAACAAATGGGGTGGGGGGAATGAACAAAATTGTAAATAGTTCTAGAAATGGTAGGAATGTTGTGTTATCACTAGGTCTCACTAGATACAAGAAGATGAAAGAAGAGAAAAGGGAAAAATGTTAAATGAAGACTAATTTGTTTTCTTTAGAGAAGCCATTCCAGAGAGCATAATGAAATGGTGGGTAGATATTGAATGGGGCATTGATGGAATTGAGTTGAAATGGAAGGAGAATGAGGTTTGTTTGATAGCCTTAGTTCCAGAATCACTTGGATGAGGACAGTATGATAGAGTCAGAATAAACTAATCATTGAGCAATTGGTTCAAGCATCATCCTCTGGGGTCCAGGCAATGGGTATGGAGGTGGTAATACTAAGTAAGCTGGTAATATTAATTAGCTGGATCTTCTCACAATATGGTGGTTCCAGTCAAAGATTTAGTGCCAAACAATGTCAGACTTGGGGCATCAAACAGTGGGATTGCCTGAACTGGAGAAGATGTAGGAAAGGTAGTTAGAGTAGACCTAGTAAGAGAACCAGAACAGTTAGTTAAATGATGGATCCAGACAGAGACCCTCCTCCGGAGGAGGGTCAACTGGTGTGGAGTTGGAACTACCACCAAACTGCAACCCCCTCTCTCTGTTCTCTCTGTCTCTTTCTCCCCTCTCTGTTTTTGTCTCTCTGCCTCTCTCTGTCTCTGTCTCCCATCTCTTTTTCCTCTGTGTTTCTGTCTTTTTACATCTGTCTTGTCTATCATCTTTTTATCTGGAACTGATTAAAACATATAACATGAAGAGCCATTCCTCAGGAGATAAATGGTTAAAGAAGCAAAAGTCATTTTTAGCACTTACCATGTTTCAGACTCCATTGCTCAAGAAATACAAATATGAACAAAGAAAGACAACCTCTGCCCTCAAGGAGTTTATATTCTATCAAGGGAAGAGACCACACAAAGGAACCTAGAAAGCAGGGAGCTGTTGGTGGAAGAGTGGGATAGTGTTGAAATCTAGAAAGTCTGAAGCACAACCAAGTAAAGAATGAAGGCTGGCCAACCCACCCTACCCCTCCACCTTCAGCCCCTAACCCATCCCACCAAATGGAAGCCTTGGGAGGAACTCATCAATAGGAGAATAGGATTTGTATGGCAAAGATATGCTTCAAGGTGAGGATGTCCCAGATATTGAGAAAAGTTCTAGAGTGAAAAAAATGCTCAAAATTACTATAAATTGTAGAAATACAAATGAAAGTCACTCTGATCTGATACAAGACCCCATCACATTAGCAAAATGTCAAAAGAAGAATCAAACCAATAGCAGAGGGTTCATGGGATAATAATCATATTGCTGCATTGTTGGTTGTGCTGTGAATTGGTCCAGTCATTCAGGATAGCAGTTTAGAACTATGCCCCCAAAGTGACCCAGTTATACTACTACTAAACTGACACTCCAAAGACATCAAAGAAAGGAAAAGAATCTGCTTGTACAAAAAATAGCAATTCTTTTTGTATTAGCACCAAATTGGAAACTAATGAGGAGGAAATTCATCTGAGAAAAATTATGACATATGAATGTAATGGAATGTTATTTTGCCATTAAAATGATAAAATAGATCTTTTTTAGAGAGTACTGGGCAGGGGTGGCTAGGTGGCGAAGTGGATAGAGTTCAGGCCCTGGAGTCAGGAGTACCTGAGTTCAAATCCGCCCTCAGATGGATATAATGACCTAGCTGTGTGGCCTTGGGCAAGCCACTTAACCCCATTTGCCTTGTGAAAAACAAAAACAAAACAAAACTAGAGAGTACTGGGAAAATTTCTGAGTATTGTTTTGGAGTGAAATACGCAGAACTAGTAGAACAGTTTGTATAAGGACAACAACTTCTGAAGAAAACCAACTTTTAAAGACTTGAGAAATTTGATTGAGGAAATGATAAACCATGACTCAGGGACCTGAACATGAGATTTCTCATTTATCTCCTGTCAGGGAGATGATGGACTTAAAATGCAGAAGGGGTCATACATTTTTAGTTATACTCATTAAAGGAATTTGTTTTGCTGAACCTGGCATATTTACTATTAGGGTTTAATTTTTCATTAATAAAATTGTTCACTTGGGTGGGGCAATGCACTGGAGAGATAAAACATGTTTATTTGAAATAAACAATGACCAATAAAAATGCGAAATGGGCTGCCTCAGGATGAAGCTAGCTCTGCATCCTTGAAAGGCAAAAATCACAATAATTCCTAATATTTATATGGAACTTTGTACATGCTAGTCACTGTCCTAAGAGCTTAACAGTTATAATCTCCTTGATCTTAATAACAACCTTGGGAGGTAGGCTATTATTATATCCATTTTACAGATGAGAAATCTGAGGTAGACAGGTGTTAAATGCCTTGCCTGGGGTCACACAGCCAGTAAATAAGGCCTATTTTTCAACTGTTAACCTAGGCTATTCTTCACTTCTCAATAGTATACAATTCTGCCTGGGACTTTCACTTCTCCTTTTTCTCTTTCTCCCTCTGGGTTGGGGAAAGTTGAGAGTTTCCTTTTTTCTATTTTTAGCACCCCTTTCTTAAGCACACAGAACTCGGGTCTCCTCCTTCGCACCCTTGGACTAGATAGTATAGACTAGAGTAGTCAGGTAAACCAGACTAGGAGCCAGTGAAAATTCCTTTGGGGCCCTCAGCTCCCATCTTATTTCAGACACTGTTCTCCAAGGAGGTAGTAAACTCACCTGAATTTTCCTTTCCAGATTCCCCTTTGTTCTTAATACCTGATACTCTTTGGACAGAAGTCTTGGAAGTGATCCAACCAGTGCCCAGGCAGAGCCTACTTTTCTCCAGATTCAGAGATGTTGCTGCCTCTGTTTCTACTGTCCTTGGGGGGTGAGTAGGAACAGCATAAGACTGGGAATGGGCAAGACTCTCCCATAAGCCTTGGGAATATGGGATAATGGGTCCTTGGCTGGAATCCTGCTTCTGAAACTGGCATGGAGATTTTTGACCACAACCCAAATCTCTCTGGCACTTGTTTTCCTCATCAGCAAATAAATGGATTGGCTTAAGTGAGCTGTAACATTTTTACCTTCTTTGAAGTTCTAAGTAAGGGTCATGGTAACCTTCCCATTGCAATGATCTAAGGCTTGTTCCAACATCTGGTCATTCTTAGCTTTGACTTAGCTCTTCCAGGTCCTTCCAAGTTCTGATATTCTCTGTGGAGATCTTTTCCTGCTATTACTGCTAATCATAATACTGTTGATGAATCTCTTCTTCCTCCAGGGTCCCTGTCCCAGCATAGTGCATGTGATCTGCATGTCCCAACATCAGTGACTGTGCAGGAGGGTCTGTATATCAATATTCTCTGCAATTTCTCTCACCCTCAGACAAGTTTACCTTTTGCTCTTGGATCCTGGTTTAAGGAGGAAGCCAACATCTATAAAGAAAATCCTGTGGTGACAAATGATCTGACTCGAGAGGCTCAAGAGAAATCAAGGGGGCGATTTCATCTTATTGGGATCCCTTGGAAGAACTGCTCCTCGTGTATCACAGATGCTCAGAGAGGAGGCAGTGGGAAATACTTCTTTCGAATAGTGAGGGGCCCGGATATAAAATATAATCTAATTACAAGACTACATTCAATCTGAATGTGAGAGGTATGACAGGGAAGAAATCCAATCCCTTGATCTCCTAAGCCCTTCAGGATCCATGTCCTAAGGGAAAGAAAGACCACAGGGATTTGACTCAGGTCAAGTTGGTAAAGCTAGGGGGAAGTGTGGAGGGCTTGAGAACTGGAGGGAGGGGTCACCTGCTGGTTTCATTTCTTCTCCAGCCCCTGGCTCTCTTCCTTTATTCTCCTCCAGCTCTGACGGAGAAGCCAGTCATCTACATTCCACAGACCCTAGAGGAGAATCAGCCAGTGACTGTTTTCTGGGGAGCATTCTGGACGTGTATGGAGGGGACATCTCCCATTTTCTCCTGGACGGGGACTGCTGTCTCCTCCCAGGGATGCAGCCAAGACTTCCCCTATTTCTCTAAGCTGTCCCTCATGCCAAAGCTCCAGGACCATGGCACCAACCTCACTTGTCAGATGACCTTCCCTGGGGCCAATGTGAGCACAGAGATAACTGTTCAGCTCAGCGTAAACTGTGAGTGTTGGGGTGCCTGACCCTGGCAAATCCCTTCCTTTCTCCAAGCCCCAGGACCCTCTTCTACAAAATAGAGAGACTACCATGGTCACTACGGAACTCCCAAGGGAGTCACAAGATGTGTTTTATAAAGCTTCAAGTCTCCAAGGGAAGGAAGTATAGGGTTCAGGGGCAAGTTGCCTGGGTCCTGGGAGAGCCTCCCTCATCTGATCTTTTCTCTTTACAGCCAGGACAAGACCAGAAACTCCCATATTCTTTAATGGGTTCCTTCTGGGATCTGGGATCGTGGCCATGCTTGCTTTTTTCCCTCAGTCTGGCATGATGAGTAGGGAGGCAACACAAGAACTGAGACAAGGATTGGAAAGAGAGACCACTGCAGAGTCTGGAAGTGGAGAGTGGAAGGAATCAAGGGTCCTGTCACCAAATATTAGTCTCATTTCTTCAGTGTGAAGTTCCTGAGGAGAAAGAGGAGGGTTGAGGACCCAGACTCCCAGGACAGGAAGAAGGTGAATTGTATGAATCAGGTTCCTGGAGGAGTCATTTTGGTAAGTCAGATGACCATGGTACTGAAATCCTATTTACACCCACCAAAAGTCAGAGTTTGGATTTGAATGAAGATATTCAAAAGTGACTCCCATCATTTATTTCCATGTCCATTCATTGATTTTCTTTTTCTTTTTTTAAAATGGATATAAGCATTTAAAGATATAAATTCCCCCTAACTACTGGCATGTTGTCTCATTGTTGTTATTATCTTTAATGAAATGATTATTTCCTTGATTTATTCTTTGACATATTTAGAATTTGATTATTGAGAATGGATCAGAGAGGGGAAAAGTGGAAGTGGAGCATAATAGGAGACTTATCATAGTCTACGGGAGTCTAAGCTAGAATAGTGGTGAAACGAATGGAGTAGAGGACATGGATACAAGGGAACCGGTGAAGACAGAATGCACAAAACATGGGGGAAATTCTGTGTGTGTGTGTGTGTGTGTGTGTGTGAAGGTGTAGGAATGAAGAATTGAATATGATACTAAATCATGTATCTGGGTGGCTGGTATGACTAACTGATGGACCCAATGGCAGTGTCCTCAATAGAAATAGGGAAATTAGGAAGTTGGATGGGTTGGTCATTTAAAATATTAAATAATCTTCTTGTGCCTGTTTGGTCACTTTTTAATTGTGTCTGACTTTTTTGTGACCCTGTTTAAGGGTTTCTTAGCAAATATATTAGAGTTATTTGTCATTTCCTTCTCCAGCTCATTTGAGGAAACTGAGGCAATCAGGATTAAATGATTTGTCCAGAGTTAAGCAACTGATAAATGTCTGGAGCCAGATTTGAATTCACGGGATTAAGTTTCCCTGATTCCAAGTCTGATATTCTTTCCTTTGTATCCCTTCCATTGTTCCCATTATATTCTTTGAAAAATTTTTATTTATTTAAGGCAATGGGGTTTGGGCAAGTGACTTGCCTGAGGTTACACAGCTAGGTATTAAGTGTCTGAGGTCTGATTTCAACTCAGGTCCTCCTAATTCCAGGGCCCAAGCTCTATTTACTGTGCCACCTAGCTGCCCCCTGTATTCCTTTTTTTTTTTTACCTTTTTTTGGCAAGGAAATGAGGTTAAGTGACTTGCCCAAGGTCACACAGCTAGGTAATTATTAAGTATCTGAGGTCAGATTTGTATTTAGGTACTCCTGACTCCAGGACCGGTGTCCTATCCACTGGGCCACCTAGCCACCTCCCCCATACTCTAGTATGAGACAAAAAAATATATGCATACAAGTGTATCCTGGAAAAAATCACAAAGGAGTTATCAGAAATACTCTACTGGCTGGGGAATCAGGAAAGGGTCTTATAGAAGGCTGTGCTTCCTGAGTCATGAAGAAAAAGTGTGGCAGTGCCCTTGGCACTAATGGGGAGATGAGTTGGGAGGAAAGATAATGAGTTCTGGATTAGATAAGTAGAGATTTTGATGCATATGCAATGCAGATGTTGGGATCATCTAAAATACAGTTAAGCGAGGACTGTTGGAGCCTAGGGCTATGGGACAGATGTTTGAAAATGGTAATTAAACCAATGGGAAGTAATGAAATCATAAAATGTGAGAATGTAAAAAAGAAAAATGATGAACCAAAGTAGAGTTTTGGGGGATCCCCACAGTTAGAGGTTGCGCCATGGTAATAAATCAATCAAGAAAACAAGCAGGAAACCCATTCAGAAAACCAAGGAGAATTAAAGTTATCCAGGAGGAGAGAGTAGTTGCAGAGAGGTTCAGGAACTAAATCTGAAACTAAAAGATAGGCTATGAAATTGTTCAATCACTTTTTAAGAAGAGAAATTTCAGTTGAATGATAAGCTCAGAAACTCAATTGATGGGGCTTAAGAAAAAATAAAATGAGGAATGGGGGGTTGTGTCTTTTCCCTTTTCTGGACCCTGATTATGCTTTTTTTTTGTCCAATGAGTCATTGGAAATAGTGGGTCTCTTAATTAATTCACATCTCTGACAGTCTTCTGGTCTATAGCAGGAAAGTCTTTGGCCCTGGTCACTTACTCTCTATTTACAAGATAATTCAAGGTAAATCTCACTTTCTCTTCCCATCTCCAGGGGATTCCTTCATGCAATAGGATCGTAAGATCAAGAATTTAGAGATGGAAGGAACCTCTGAAATCAACCACTTTGGGGACAGTTAGGTGGCTGAATGATAGAGCACTGACCCTGGAATCAGGAGAACCTGAGTTCAAATATGGCCTCAGACATTTAATACTTACTTAGTTGTATGACCTTGAGCAAGTCACTTAAACCCATTGCCTTGCAAAAACCAAAAAAAAGGAAAAATCAACTATTTCAAGCTACTCACTTGACAGACAAAATAATTAAAAATTACCAGAGAAAGAAGTGCCTTAGCTGAGTTCACCTCATAATGGAATGAAGACTTTCAGATATCCATTTTCTGACTCCAGTCCTGTAAAGGAGCTTAGATATATCACCTAGATTGACCCATCTCAGTTGTACAAAGAATAATCCTGTGGCCCAGAGAGGAAAGGGACTCAACCAAGGGTACCCAGTCAGTGACTGGCATAGCCTTAGAACCCATCTAGTTTCACTCATTCATTTTATTTTTAAAAATGTCTTGAATAGGGGAGGCTAGGTGGTGTAGTGGATAAAGCACCAGCCTTGGAGTCAGGAGTACCTGGGTTGAAATCTGGTCTCAGACACTTCATAATTACCTAGCTGTGTGGCCTTGGGCAAGCCATTTAACCCCATTTGCCTTTCAAAAACCTAAAAAAAAGATGTTTTAAATGTTATTTAATCTAATTTTTTCAATGAAATGTAAAGATAGTTGTTTTAGGTTTTTGTAAGGCAATAGGGTTAAGTGGCTTGCCCAAGGTCACACAATTAGGTAATTATGAAGTGTCTGAGGCTAGATTTGAACTCAGGTCCTCCTGACTCCAGGGCTCTATCCAGTGCACCACCTAGCCACCTTGTAAAGATAGTTTTCAAAAGCTTTTTGTAAGCTTTGGAGTTCCACATTTTTCTGCCTCCTTCCTTCCTCTCACCCTTCCCCATGAAATCTAGCAATCTAGATTAGACATATATAATCATGTTCAACATATTGCTATATTAGTCATATTGTGAAAGAAGAATCAGAACTAAAGGGGAAAAATATGAAAATAAGGGGAAAAAGTTTTAGAGTGAAAAAAGGTGCTTTGGTTAGTTTTCAGACTCCATAGTTTTTTCTTTGGATGTGAATAGCATTTTCCATCACAAGTCTTTTAGAATTGTCCTTGATCACTTAATTGTTTCTTGGAGCTGAGTTCATTATAGTTGATCCTAGGGAGAACAATGTTCTCCTATTCCAGTCATTTACATAGATGTAAATATGTACCAAAGGAAGAAACATATTCAAGTTTCTTGGTGATTCTGTAGTCCAACTTTCTTAATTTTTCTTGGCTAAAACTAAATCTCAGAAAGGGTAATGGGCTTACCATGGTCACAAAAGAGCATCTAAATGCTCTACTCTAATCAGAGCTTGGCAGGACTGAATGTGTAGTTATAAAGAGGGTTCTGAGCCAAATTCTGATATTTCTGGGGGGTAGTTAGGTGGTGCAATGAATTTAGGGGTTACTTCTACCCCTAAATCCTTGATCTTATGATCCCATTGCATGAAGGAATCCCCTAGAGATGGGAAGGAAGAAAAAGTGAAATATGTCTTGAATCAGAACCTTGCAAATCGGGAGAATTATATCAGAAAGGAATCAATCCTGGAGTCAGAAGGACCGGAGTCCAAATCTGGCCTCAGACACTTGATACTTACTAGCTATGTGACTTTAGGCAAGTCACTTTATCTCATTACTCTACCAAAAAGGAAACAAAAGAAAAAAACAAACAAAAAGCAAATTCTGAATTTCCTTTGTGTAAATCATTTTAAAACTCTGAGACTCATTTGTGCATATGCATAAAATAGAGCTAATAATAACCTTCTTCATGAGGTTATTTTAAGAGTCCAATGAGATAAGGTATGCAAATCACTTATTAGATTCCAAAATCCTTCAAAAATTAGCTATTATCACAGAAGGGGAAACTTAAGTCTCAGTAGGGAAAGATCCTCTCCTATTTCACCCAGACCTGAAACCTGACCTTCCAACTTCTAGTCCAAGATTTTCCCCTCTGTATTTCTTTTTTTGTTTTTTTTAATTTTATTTTTGCAAGGCAATGGGGTTAAGTAACTTGCCCAAGGTCACACAGCTAGGCAATCATTAAGTGTCTGAGTTTGGATTTGAACTCAGGTCCTCCTGACTCCCGGACCTGTGCTCTATCTACTGGGCCACTTAGCCACCCCACCTCTCTATTTTTCTTAACAACTCTTCCCATCCTACCTATCTTCCCTCTCCCTTCCTCCCAAGACAGGTACATCACATGCTTAAGCAAAGTGCACCGAATAGCCCTAAATGAAAGACTCCCCATTCATAAACCAACACTGTTTCCTTTCTAATGCTGGGATCCTGATGATCAGGTCAAGATCCTTCCTGGGCCTGTATTTGATTCTTTGTCCTGTACTCCTGCAGGATGAGCGACAAGATTCCAGAGTTCCCAACCGTAGCCCAGCTACACAAGCTCCATCAGAGGAACTGTACTATGCAGCCATCAAATTCGGAAGATCTAATTCCTGAGGTGACCAAAGAGAGCCAGAAACCAGAGAAGCACAGGCTTCAAACCAAGCCTTCCAATATAGGTTTCATAAGGAACTGAGTCTCACAGGGAGGGAGAAGAAATAAGGTGGATGCCTTCTCATCAAAGCATAGAGAGTGTTCATTTGCTCGGTCTGAATGTCCAGGTCTCAAGCCCTTTTCTTTTCTCATCAGTCTGATAATGACAACAGAAACACTTTTCCCTCTGCCTCCCTCAGAAGTGGAGGAGAGAGAGGGCATTAGAGAGTCAGAAGAGATTTTCTTTTCAGTAAGTCATTCCTTTTTCTATGGTACTTGTCAAGGCAACAAAGCCCTGTCTATTTGTGTCAGGGGTTATGGAACACAGAGTGTCAGTAATTGGAGGACCCTTAGGAACCATGTCTTTTGGAGTTGCTATCTCACCTCCCACTTTCATTGACTTAGGTGCTCAGAGTCTGTATACTAGTTTCCCAAGGACTGTAATCTCTAGAAACTGAGTTTTGTTCTAGTTTTGGTCTAGTTTTCAAGAATCCTTACCAGCACATATCCTGCCACTATTGATAGTTGTTATCAGTCAGCCACACTCAACGAACCTTTAAAAAGGATATTTATTAAGATGTTTGAATTGGAGCAATGGATATCAAATACATTCCCTCTTAAAATGTCTATGATATACTTTCTCACAAGTTCACAAGATGCCCAAAAGTATCTTGGCTCAAAACTCAGCATGTAGAGTAAAAAAGATAACTCAAAGTTTTTGTAACTCCCTTTTCAGGAGTTTAAAATGTTTTCCTTAGAAATGGTATAGCTTTTTCAGGGGGCAGAGCCAAGATGGCGATAAGAGCAGATCGTGTCTTAGGCGCTCTCTCATAAATCTTAGAAACTAAGGACTCTAACTAAATCTTCGAGAGACAGAACCCACAGAGGGACCCAGTGAGGCAGTTCTACTGAAGATAACCTGGAAAAGAGCAGAAAGGCTCTGCTCCCTGGGTTTGGAGGGGTGGCCCACCAGAGCGAGAGAACTTCAGCCTCACGGAGGCAGCGTCAGGGCGCTGAGAGCCACAGCTCACAGCCGTGGGGGAATTTCCTGAGTTAGGCCCTGGGGAGCACCAGGCATAAATTGGGGGAACAGTAGGGGGACCTCTGCCAGAATGAGCATATGAAGTTCAGCCATCAGGGCACACAGCAAGCAACCTGGTCTTTCGGCATCCCAGATCCAGGAACAGAAGCAGGGGGAAGAGCTGGTAAACAGGAGCCCCCAGGGCATGAGCCCATTGAACCTAGGGAGGGGAGTGAAGAGACAGACTGCAGAGCTCTGTCCTTTGCCCCTGGAACAGGACTTTGGGGCTCTGAACACATTCAAATTCTGATCACAGTCTAGGCCCCCCCCCCAATAGAACAGCAGGGGCCCCCTCCACCTCAGCTCCGTAGCAGAGGGGGGGCACATATGGTCATTCACAGACCAGGAGGGAGGACAGAGCCTCACACACTGAGACCCTTGTGAGAGTGTCCCAAAAGCTCAGGAAGCACCCCAAAACCAGGCTCAGGCTGGGAAACTGAGCAAGCAGAGAAACAAGAGGAACACCACTGAGAAATACATTATCTATGATCCCAAGAAGGATCAATATACTCAGTCTGAAAATGAGGAAGTACAAGCTCCTGCATCTAAAGACTCTAAGAAAAATAAAAATTGGATTCAGGCTATGACAGAGCTCAAAAAAGACTTTGAAAATCAAATGAGGGAGTTAGAAGAAAAACAGGGAAAAGAAATGAGAGAGATGCAGGAAAAACATGAAAATGAAGTCAGCAGTCTAGTCAAGGAAATCCAAAAAAAATAAAAACCAGCTTAGGTCAAATGGATAAAACAGTTCAAAAAGTTATTGAGGAGAAGAATGCTTTAAAAAACAGAATTGGCCAGATGGAAAAAGAAATAAGAAAACTCTCTGAAGAAAACAAATCCTTCAGACAAAGAATAGAACTCAGGGAGATTGATGAATTTATGAGAAACCAGGACTCATTATTTCAAAACCAAAAAAAATGAAAAATTAGAAGAAAATGTGAAACATCTCATTGAAAAAACAACTGATATGGAAAACAGATTTAGGAAAAATAATTTTAAAATTATTGGAATACCTGAAAGTCATGATCAGGAAAAGAGCTTTGACATCATTTTCAAAGAATTACTACAGGAAAATCGCCCTGATATCCTAGAAGCAGAGGGCAAAATAGTAATGGAGAGAATCCACCAATCCCTCTGAGAAAGAGATCCTAAAAAACCAACCCCTAGGAATATTATAGCCAAGTTCCAGAACTCCCAAGTCAAAGAGAAAATATTACAAGCAGCCAGAGGACACAATTCAAATACCATGGAGCTGCAGTCAGGATCTCACAGGACTTAGTAGAAACTACATTAAAAGGTTGTAGGACTTGGAATATAATATACCAGAAGGCAAAAGAGCTTAGAATGCAACCAAGAATCAACTACCCAGAAAAAAAATGAATATCCTCTTCTAGGGAAAAAGATGGCTTTTCAATGAACCAGGGGAATTTCAAATGTTCCTGTTGGAATGACCAGAGCTGAACAGAAGGTTTGATCTTCAAAGACAGGACTCAGGTGAAGCATAGAGATTGGAGGAGAAGGGGAAAATACGAGGGACTTAATGATGATGAACTGCATGTATTCCTGCATAGAAAAATGATGCTGATATTACTCATATGAACCTTCTCAGTTAATAGAGTGGGTAGAAGGAGCTTATATAGTTGAAGCACAGGAGAAAGCTGAATTTGAAGATAAAATATGATATAAAAATGGAGTCAATAGAAAAAAAGGGAAATGTAATGGGAGAAAGGAAAAGGAGAGGGGGAATAGGCCAAGATATCTCATATAATAAGATTTTTCTTTATTACAATGAGCTATTGCAATGATATGGAAGGGGGAAGGCAAGGGGGAATGAGGGAACCTTTGCTCTCATCAGAGGTGGCTGGGAGAGGAAACAGCATATATACTCAATGGGATATAGACATCTGGAGTAAGAAGGAGAGGGGGGGACAGGGGGAAGGGGTGGGGATGTGAATGAAGGAGGAGAGGATGGACCATGGTGGGAGAGTGGTCAGATATAACACATTTTCTTTTTTGCTTCTTGCAAGGGGCTGGGATTGGATGGCCTGTCTGGGACCATAGGGCCAGGTGGATTCTGGGCCTAAGGGGTGGTATGGGGGCTCAGGGCCTCTTGGCCCCAGGACCAGGGATCTGTCTGCTGCACCACTCAGCTACCTTACAGCAGAGTCAGAGTGAAAGGAGAGAGAAAATATAGTACATGATAGTGGAGAAATATGAAAGGAGGGAGTTGCGATCAGCAATGGCAATGGTGGAAAAATATGGAAATAACTTTTGTGATGGACTTATCATAAAGAATGTGATCCACCCATGACAGAGTTGTTGGTGTTGGAACAAAGACTGAAGCACATTTTTATTATTATTATTTGGGGGAGGGGTGCAAGGCAAATGGGGCTGGATGGCCTGCCTGGGGCCACATAGCAGGGTGATCATTGGGTGTCTGAGGCCAGATTTGGACCCGGGTGCTCCTGGCTCAAGGGACAATGCTCTGTCTGCCACCCAGCCACCCCTACTATTACTACTATTTTATTTTATTTTGGGTCTTTTTTTTTCTTTTTTTGGTTTTTTTTTCAGGGCAGTGGGGTTTGGGTGGCTTGCATGTCACATAGCTGGGTGATTGTTAAGTGTATGGGGCTGGATATGGGCTCAGGTGCTCCTGGCTCCAGGGCTGGTGCTCCGTCCATTGCACCACCTGGCCATGCCTACAATTATTACTATTATTTTTTTTCATTTTAAGTTTTTCTCTCCCCTTTACTTTATCGCTCAAGTGAGTTTATATTTTTTGGGTGGAGGGGGTATTTTGTTTACTCTTAAACTAGAATTTTTATTAATGTATAAAAACATTATTTGTACAAAATGAGAACAAATAAATATTAAATATTAAAAAAAGAAAGGAATATACTTAGACAGAGGTTGTAGGTAGAAATTAACTGTGATTTGAGCAAACTTTTAACTCTTAAGGGTTGTGTTTATATTGGGATGGTTGTAATGAGGGTACCTGACAAGGCTATGTGGGTATAAATTAACTGTGGCATGATAAAAAAAAAAAACTCCTGAGAATTCACATGAACTGATGCTGAGTGAGATGAGCAGAACCAGAAAAATGTACACCCTAACAGAAACATGGGGGGTGACAATCAACCTTGATGGATGTACTTATCCATTCAATGCAACAACCAGGGACAATTTTGGGGTATCTGTGATTCATCTGTATCCAGAGAAAGAATTGTGGAGTTTGAAGAAAGACCAAAGACTATTACTTTCAATTTAGGGGGAAAACCCCGTTATCTTATTATGTAATGCTGCTGTCTCTTATACTTTATTTTTCTTCCTTAAGAATATGATTTCTCTCTCATCACATTCAACTGAGATCAATGTATACCAAGGAAACAATGTAAAGACTAACAGAATGTCTTCTGTGGGGCGGGGAGGGAAGTAAGATTGGGGGAAAATTGTAAAACTCAAAATAAATAAAATCTTTCCTTTAAAAAAAAAGAAATGGTATAGCTTTTTCACAGGATTCTTTAATAAAGCCTTGAATTTTCCTTCTCTCTGTTCTTGGAGTCCAGGGCAAACATTGAATCAGATGTCCTACGAACACTGATAAGATGTTGATGTTAGGTGGCATCATAAAATGTGGACCCATCTTCCTGATTTCAAATCTGGTCTTACGTACTTACTAGTTGTCTGACCCTAGGCAAGACACTAAACCTGATTTGCCTCAGTTTCCTAATCTTAAAATTATCTGGAGAAGGAAGTGACAAACTAATCCAGTATCTTTGCCAAAAAAAAAATCCTAAATGGGATCTACAAGAGTTGAATATGAGCAAAAGACAACAACAAAAAATGCTAATGGGGAGAGAGGAAATTCCCAATCCTAGGAGACTTCTAAATTCACATGCTCCTCCTCCATCCGATCCATCAAATGCTTCCTTGTAAGAAGGGTTAGCTGGAACATTCTTTCTCCTCTGCTTTCCAAAACTAGACCAAAATATGAATTCCTCTTTCTCTCACTTTCATCTGAATCAGATAAAGGAAGATAGAAGAAAATTATGCCACTCCCCTTACACCAGATTTCCATTAAACTTAAAAGAGAAATAGGAGAGGTTAGGAACCAAACAAGGGTGGAGGGTAATATAGGGGACTAAGAGGGAGGGCAGGAATGGTAAGAAAATAGCCATAGGCATAGCAATCTTGAATGCCAGATGGTCAATAAGTGTTTACTTTGTGTTAGGCACTGAATTAATCACTGGGGACACAAAGAAAGGTAAAAGCCAGCCCTTGCCTTCAAGGAGTTCACAGTCTAATTGGGGAAGGAGATATGCAAACAATCATTTACCAGCAAGAAGATGAAAAGATTAGAAAAATAGAATCTTCCAATATGTTATTTATAAGGAAAAATACTTGAAACACATAAAAAGTAATACAAATGGGAACCTGGAACAAAATCAGCTTCAAATGACCTCAAAAAAAGCAGGACAAGTTTCAGAGACATATAGCAATGAGATAAGCACAAGGACTCTGTAGGTCTTCAGATTGATAGTCATTCCAATATTTCTTCTCTCCCACACTTTCTTTTGGAGCCTCCCCCAAACTGAGTTAGCTCTGGCAATGCCAGTGTCAACCTCATTGTCAACTTGTTACATCACTGGAAAGGACATTGCCAAGGTAAGTGAACTTTTCCATAGTACTCAAAGCTTCTTCATTTACTGTAACCCATAGATCCAGATCTAGATGGTAGGGTGCTGGTTGATGGAGCACTGTCGAGTCCGGAGGAGGGAACCCAGGCCGACATCAATATGATGCATAAGCTGGTTCGTTTATTGATCACAGGATACATACTTTTATACTCTACATTTACGTAACCAATTACATAAGCGTCTTAGCAAGCATTTTTTTCACATGCATACCTTGTGTATGTCTTAGGTGATTGTTTTGAGAACCAAACAGTGTTCTGCTAAACAGAGAGAAGATTGTTTTGAGAACCAAACAGTGATTTGATAAACAGAGTGCAGAAGGTAATTATCTCAGAATGTGCTATCTATCTGGGCCTGGGAATGTACCTCCTAGCTCACACATGCAGCTACTCTCTTGTCTAAGCTCTGAAGCACATCTTGCTTGTTAAAGCACATAACTATTTCTGTGTTAACCCTTCATAGCTCTTAGCCTGGAATACATATGACACAACAGAGCACCTATACTTTCTTGGGTTCATTGTTAGACCAAAATGAGCACAAGTAGCAGAGAATCAATCCATACTTTGTTGCATCTGACCTTCAGAAGGTGCATTGAGGTACAATCATCTGCAAACAGAAGATCATGTACCAACACAACCTCCACTTTGGTCTTGGCTTCTAGCCTTTTCAAGTTGAAGAATTTACCATCAGTATAGTAGCTGACCTTGATGCTGTGTTCATCCTCAGTAAAGTTATTTGATAACATGGCTGAAAACATCAGGCGGAAAATCATGGGAGCAAGATCACATCCTTGTTTCACTCCATTGGTGACTGGGAAATCTCGGGAGCATCATCCACTATCCAGAACCCGGGAATTCATGCTGTCATGAAATTGTCACACAATACTTATGATCTTCTCTGGACAACCAAATTTTGATGTAATTTTCCAATAAGGCCTCACAACAGATGGTGTCAAAGGCATTGGTCACATCTACAAATGTGCTTCTGGCATTTTTCCTGGAGTTGTGGGGCAACAAATACCATACTAACTGTTCCTCAACCCCATCTGAAGGCACACTGGCTCTCATGGAGGTGACCATCTCCCAGGTGAAGGATCAACCCATTGAGAAGAACTCTGGCAAGAATCTGGCTAAAAGAGAAACACATCTCTGTGATTGTTACAGGGCAATCTGTTTCCTTTACCTTTATAGAGATGGACAATGGAGGCATCCTTGACTCCTTGAGCCTTCATGTCATATAATCTGGAAAATTTTAGTCAGTTTTTTGATGGTCAATGGACCCCCTCCCTCCAACCTTGCAGATTTCAGCTGCAATAGAATCATTACCAGATGCTTTGCCACTTGAAAGGAGCCTATTGGCATTCAAACCTCTTCTTTAGTTGGAACTTCAGCTAGGGACTGATTGACTTCAACTTGAGATAAACAGTCAATAGCTTCTTCATTGATTGATGATGATCTGTTAAGAAGTGTTCAGTCTATCTCTCTAGGATCATGGCCCTATCATTAATCAATGTGGATCCATCAGCACTGAGTATTGAGATGCACTATAGGTCCTTGGCCCATAAATAGTCTTCAGGGCTTCATAAAAGAACTTTGGCTTGTTATTATCTGCTCTCTTCTTACTGAGCCAAGAGTCCTGCATCTCTCTAAACTTTGCTTGTACTTTACTTTTGATAGAATTAAATGCTGCCAGGGGGCGGCTAGGTGGCACAGTGGATAAAGTACCAGCCCTGGAATCAAGAGTACCTGGATTCAAATCCAGTCTCAGATACTTAATGATTACCTAGCTGCGTGGCCTTGGGCAAGCCACTTAACCCCTTTTGCCTTGCAAAACCTAAAAAAAAAAAAGAATTAAATGCTGCCTTCTTAGAAATGGATCAACTATCACTGGGAAACCCTGGGAGTTCTCATTTTCCCATTGAACATTTTCTGTACTTCTCCATCATTTTCATCAAACCAGTATTGATGTTTGCCAGTGTTCTGGCCCAGATGAACAAATACTGTAGATGACATTTAAAACACTTCATAACCTAGCCCTCTCCTAGCTTTCTAGTCTTCTTATACCTTACTTCTTTGATTTAGTGACACTGGCCTTCTGGCTGTTCCATGAACACCACTCTGTCTTTTAACTCTGATCATGTTCTCTGACTATTTTCCCTGCCTGACATGTTCTCTCTTTCACTCTGACCTCCCTGTATACAAGAAGCCTTCTACAATCATATTTATTGATTGATTAAGCTTAGGCTTAGGAAATCATCTTCACAAGGAAAAAATGGGGGAAGAATGGTTCAACAAAATCTCAATTTACAAAAATTCTGAGGATTTTAATGAAATGTAAATCCAACAGTCTTATGGGGGTAACAAAACCCCTAACACAAGTCCTCCTATAGTACTCAGAAGCATTAAGAGAGACATTAGTGTCATTGTGTCTCTTTACTCTGACTGAATCATTCCACATTTGGAATGCTGCCAATGTCAATTTATGAATGACATTGTCTAAGTAGTAATTTTCAGAGAAGGGTAGACAGTGCTATGAAGGGCCTAAGTGAATCACTATAAAGAATTGTGATTATATAGCTTGGAGAATAAGAGACTCAAGGAAGGCTTGATAATTGTCTTTATATTTTTGAAGGGTTGTCATATGAAAGAGGGGTTGCATTTATTCTGTTTGGTATAAGAGTTCTGAAATAGAAGTCATAGGTGGTAATCACAAAATAACTGACACTGGTATAAAATCAACAAAAACCTTCTAATAATTAGGATTATCGAAGGGAAAAATTTCCAGAAGGATTAGGCTTCTCCTCCTTAGAGATCTCCAAGATTAATCTACATGAATGGTTTCTGAGGGTGTTGTGGGGGGAATTTCTTTTGGGGAATCTGGTTGATACTTCATGTGCCAATGGCCACTGAACTCCCTTCAAACTATGGAATTTCATGATTTTCCGAGAGTTTCTTGAATTCAACAAGAGAGCTTTAAATTGAAAATGGAAGAGTATAGAGGAAAAACTCACGCTTCTATTATGCCATATTGGGCACCATAAGAGCAGCAGATACTACACAGTAGAGAAGAGAAATAGATATCAATAGACACAAACATAGACTTTATCCATTCTTTCTTGGAAGACTTGGACTGGCTGCTTTTGTCTATGTCTATGTCCCAAAAAAACCTCTTGGGATAGTATTTCTGTTGAAAATAAGAGAGAACTCATTGCAGGTGCAGGACTGGAGGGTGGAATTTTCCAAAACTATAGGAGTTTGAAAAGAAAAGCAATACATTTCTGGATAAGTATAATGGAAAAGAATGGAAGAAAGGGGAATTTGCAGCAGGAATTTAAGATGGAAGGTGGTAGCAGTGGTAAAGAGTGGCAGGGTCAGTAGAAGATGCATGAGTTTTCCCAGGAGATTGACTCTGCACAATTTAGTAGCTGGAGGCCTTTTATTTCCTTGGCATCTCAGTTTATTTAGAGGGAATTCAACATAGAAGGTATGAATTCTGGCTTTTCAGAGTGTTAAACCTAAAACTGTAAAAACCTTAAAAATATAGGGGTAAAATGAAATGGCAGAAAATATAGGTAAGACACTTTTAAGTTTTAGGTGGAGACCATTTCTGAAAATGACCACATGTAAATGGGGAAAAAATGGACTCTTATGCAAAAAAATGAAATAGGAAAAACCATTAACTTCCCTTGTGGTCTGACTGTTAAAGTTACACAATATCTCTGCCCAGAACTGCTCCTCAAAGACTATCATCCACGTATAACATGATCTGATCACTGGTCTCCTCCTGATAGGGCAAGTCTCCAAAGTCTCTGATCATTGTCCTCCTGCTTTTGTGAGATATATAGAAGTTTTAATTTCTTATTTACTGATATGTAAATACTGAGTACTCTCTAAAGAAACCAATCTTTTTACCAAGATTATAGTTTTGATAATCTTATACTTTGACAAGAGAAAATGCTAGAACAATAATGCATCTGCTCTACTCTATTTCTCTCTTTTTTTATTGCCCCATGCTTCTGATGGAGTTGCTAATTATGCTGTGTTTGCATTGTGTCCATGCTTTGTGAAAATTTTTCTTACTGCTTATTTAAACAATAGTTTTCTGAATAAAGATAATTTAAACTGAGATTGTATTTTTGCTAAGGAGAATGTGAAAGAGGGAAAGGAAATAGACATTAACTATTCTGAATTCAATTGTCAGGAAGATAATTCTCTTGGTTTTTTAGATAAACATCTAACTTAGAGGTTCAGAGTGTTTTATGAAATCTGCAGACTATTTGTTTGTATTTTCAAATTCTTAAAAAAGTTTTCAGAGAATGGATGCCAAATAGAATCAAGATTTTCACTCTAAGATTAAAAGTCCTTCAAATCAATCTCATTATTTATAAGGTGGGCAATTCTTTTCATACCAGTACCTTTAGGGTTTTCCTCTGCTGACTAAAGGGGAAGACTAAATACCTCAAAAAGAAGACAATGCCCAAGGCAAGCCATAGTTGCTTTTGCTAGATAAAAGATATTTATATATGGGAATAAGTACATAGATGAACAAACTCTATGTCTGAATTCAAGGCAACAAAAGTACTGTCTAAACTAGCTTTGGGACCTTGTGTAATAAGATGCATAACTTTCAAGGGAAGGATATACCTTATTCCAAAAGGACAGGTTAGATAATGATGTAAGATGTTATCATGTGAGGAGATTCAGAAACTAGAGGGAGCAAGCATCCTCAGAAATCTTTGTGAAAGAATCAATAGTGGAACAAGCAAAAGTGACAGTGTTGGGGCAGCTAGGTGGTACAGTGGATAGTGTGCTGGCCCTGGAGTCAGGAGGACCTGAGTCTTACCTCAGACACTTAATAATCACTTAGCTGTGTGACCTTGGGCAAGTCACTTAACCCCATGTGCCTTGCATAAATCTAAAACAAACAAACAAAAAACCCAAAAGTGACAGTGTTTGGGGAATATATTTCAGATCACCTGAACTCCAGAAAGAAATAGATGAAGTCTTAAAAATATATTTTTTATTTTTTTAATTCAATTTTATTTCATTTTAAAATTCTTTCCCTCTGGCAGTTCTTTATTAGGAGAAGAATAACACCTTTTTCACCATGAGTCCTTTGCAACTGTGGGTAGATTATCATTTCTAGAGTTATCAGAGTTAGAGTTGATAGCCTTCCACAGTTGATTATCTTAATAAAATTGCTGTCAGCATGCTTCCTGCTTCTACTAACTTTATTTTATCAGCTCATATGATACAGGCTTTTCTGAAACCATCTCCTTCATCAATTCTTGCAGCACAATAGTATTCCATCAGATTCATGTACTGTAATATTTTCACTCATTTCCCCTCTACTTTTAAAGTTTTACTATCTATTTACTCCTGTGAGTTTAAATTTCCCCTTCAAGAATTTGGATGCAAAACTATGCCACTTGATACATATACATTCAGTACTAATATTCATTGAACACGGTATCTTTTAGCAAATATAGTTTCCCTTTTTAATGAAGCTTTGCTTTTGTTTCCATTGAGATCATGAGCACCACTCCTACTTTTATCATTCAATTGAAGTCTAATGAATTTTGTTCTAATCCCTTATTTTGCCCTAACACCTTCTATGTGTCTTTATGTTTCCAGTATTTCTTGCAAACAGCATGTTGTTGGATTTTGGTTTTTTATTCATTCTAGCATTGGCCATTCTATGGGATTGTTCATCCCATTCACACTGGCAGTCACATTTTACCTGTTTCCCCACTCAAGAATCTGTTTTGCTTCTGACCACTTCTTCCTTTAAGTTGCCTTTCCTTTTATACACTTCTCTTTTCTAGTTCCTTGGGAATTACATTAAATTTGTGTATGTGCCTTTTCCCTCCTTGAACCAATTCAGACGAGACTGCTTTCCGAGTGTTGCTCCCCATTCTTCCCTTTATTATATAAACTCTTCATTGCACAACTGCCTTGCCCCCAAATCCCCTAGAGTGAGATATTCAAGGATCCTCCCAAACAAAGGGTTCAACATCATCCCAAAGAAAGAATCCAGGGAGCTCTAGATTGATTATATAAGTAGTTCAATAATCAAAGTGGGATACTCAGATCAGGACTGTCTATGCTGACTGCCAGACCTGCAAAAGATACCCCCCAAATGTTAATTATAGGAATCAGACAAAGGGAGGAAGAGTTATACACTATGTTAGATTTTTTTTTTTGGCTGATATTTTTGGGTCTATTTTTTGTACTGAGTTTGGGTCTCAGACCCTTGGGTGCCCTTTCAATGTTGTTTGGGCTGAAGCCCTAGACATGCAAGGCTGCGGACTGATCATACTTTGGTTGTATTCTGGTAAATATGTTTTCTTTTGATTTACATTACTCATGGCTTTCATTGATAGGAATTCTATATTATTATTATGACTTTCAATGCTTTCACATTATTCATGGGGTTTTTTTACTGCTTAAGGCAGGGATGGAGGATGTGAATAGGTAGACTGTGTAAACTTGGTGAAATCACTTGGTCTAAAAAGCAATAAAACTGATCCTGTTCTTTCATCTAGCAATAGCAATACTAGGTCTATATCAAGAAGAAATCATTAAAAATGGATAAAGTCCCACATGTTTATAGCAGCTTTTTGTAATGTTAAAGAATTGGAAATTGAGGGGAATGTCCATCAACTGGGGAATGACTGAACAAGGTATGATATATGAATGTTATGGAATAATATTATTCTATAAGAAACCACATATTGTTGAACTTTAGAGAAGTATGGAAATAATTACATGCTGAGTGAAGGGAACAGAACCAAGAAAACATTATACACATTACCAAAAATATTGTGAATTAATCAACCAGAATGGATGCAGCTCCTCTCTGCAGTTCAGAGAGCTAGGGTAACCCTGGGAGACCTGTTATGAAAAACAACATCCACGTCTAGACCAAAAAAATCCTCCCAAAACATAGAATCTGAAAAAATACTATGTTCGCTTTTTAAAAATTTCTCTTATGTTTTTCCTTCCCATCCCATGATTTTTTTTTCTTTTCCCCTAGTCCAGTTCCTCATACAGAAATGACTAATATGTAAATATGTTAAAGGCAAATGTACATAGCCAATGTTCACTAGTCTGGCTGTCACTGATGGGAGAGGAGGGGGGAGGGAGGGTGGAAGAAAATTGTGAAACATAAATATGATGTTGAAACATTTTGTTGAATGTTGAAAAATTTTCATAACACATAATTGGAAAAATAAAGTAAAACATCAAGCAAAAAAAAAGATAGATATCAATTGGTCTAGCATTTCCATGACAACCAAAATTCAATAACTCTAGGAGCTTTTTCGGGATGAGTTAATTAAATGTTTGAGCAAATATAGCATGATAATTTTTAAGTTGATAATTTTGAATGGTCCATGAATGATATCATAAATATCTTTGGCAGAAAAAAAGTTCCTCACCCTGGCTTAAGGAATCTAAATTATTTTTCCTCCAGTAGGGACCCTACAGCACCCCATTTATGTCAGATAATTTCCTCATTCTTCTCCTCCTTTTCTCCTCTTCAAACCGCTTCTCTTTCTTACCCCTTCCATTCTTCTTTTTTTTTTTTTTAGTTTTTTTTTTTTTTGTAAGGCAAACGGGGTTAAGTGGCTTGCCCAAGGCCACACAGCTAGGTAATTATTAAGTGTCTGAGACCGGATTTGAACCCAGGTATTCCTGACTCCAGGACCAGTGCTTTATCCACTACGCCACCTAGCTGCCCCCTTCCATTCTTCTTTTGAGACCTTGGAATAATAGATTCACACCTAGGGTCTTTGTTTAAGTAGATTCCCTGGTTTAAAAAAAAATCAAGTTCTGATTGCATGCATCATTTTCCCATATAAGAATATATACAGCTTAACTTTGTTAAGTTCCCTCATTATTTCTCTCTCATGTTCACTTTTTTATGTTTCTCTTGAGTGTTGTGTTTGAATGTCAAATTTTGTCTTCAGTTCTGATCTTTTCATCAGGATTGCTAGAAAGTCCTCTTTATTCATTAAGTTTCCGTCTTCCCCTGTAGAAGTGTAATACCTTTTTTGGGGGTATATTATTCTTGCTTGTAATCTTTTCTCTTTTTTCTTCTGTAATATCATATTGCAGACTCTCTGTTTCTTTAAAGTGATAGCCACTAAATATTGTGTGATCCTGATTGTGGCTCAGTAATACTTGAATTCTTTCTGGTTGCTTTAATTATTTTTCTCCTTCATCTGGGAAGTCTGGATTTTAGCTATAATATTCCGGGGAGTTTTCATTTGTAGATTTCTTTCAGGAGATGACTGGTGAAGTCTTTCCATTTCTAATTTGCCCTAGGGTTCTTAGACATCTGGGCAATTTTCCTTATAATTTCTTGAAATATGATTTTCAGGCTCTTTTTTTCTTCATGACTTTCAAGCAGCACAATGATTAATAAATCATATTTTCTCAATTTAGTTGTTTTTTTTCCTTCGAAATATTTCACATTTTCCCCTATTTTTTCAGTTTTTGACTATTTTTTCTTGAAAACTTATATCATTAGTTTCTCCTTGGCCAATTGTAATTTTTAGAAGTTATTTTCTTCAGTCAGATTTTGTACTTCTTTTACCAAACTCTTAATTCCCCTTTGCTAATTTTCTTGCATAGCTCTCATTTTTTTTCATTTTTCATCTACTGTTTCTGTTTGATTTTCCAAAACATTTTTTGCTCTTTTTATGCTTTTTTCTTTAACTCTTCTGACAATTCTTATTGGACTCGGGTCAATCTGCATTTTTTTTCTTTGAGACTTTGCCCGCAGATATTTTCAAGTCATTGTTTTCTGTGTTTATATCTCGAACTTCTTGTCATCATACTAACTTATAATTATCAGGAGTAGTTTGTTCTTTGTTTTGCTCATTTTCCCCAGTCTATTCCTTGATCTTGGACTGAATTTTAGAGTAATGCCATGTTCCCTTTTTTTTTGCAGGAGAGGGATGAGGCTTCTATCTTTTTTGCCATTCTGTAGATTTTCCTATTTAGTAATGTTTTCTACATGATGCCCACTTTTTCCACTTTATGTTTCACAGAATATGTGTTCTGTTTCTAGTTAGTGATTTGGGGAAAGCTCTATTCCCTTCCTGGATTATTCTCTTCAGGTTCTTGACTCTGGTTTGTGTATGTTGGCGGAGGTTCATTAGCCTTTTATTGGTCTTATTCCCTGTTAGTTCACTGGAAGGTCTGCCGACTCCTTTTGGACTTTGGTCTCTCCACTGTAGCCTATGTGTAATGCTACTACTGTTTAGGACTAAGTCCCCTCTCTGCTGTTTCTCATTTGTTACTTGCTCCTTTCCCCGGCAAAGTCCCTGCTCCCACACAATCACTACTCTCTGCCTTGGATCTGTGACCCAGGTCTGAATAATGACTGCCAGAGCTGCCAGATAACCCTCATTCCTCTTCCCAGTGCCAGCATAAGTGTCCCTTGAGGTCTCTTTTTACCAAGGCTTCTTTTCTTGATATTCAGTCCTCTTCCTATTTCTGAACACAGAAATGTTCCTGGTCAATACTACTATTGAAGTTACCAGTTTAACTCAGGTCACTGACACTGCCTCTAATGAATTGCCTCTGCACTGCTCTCTCAATCAGTCCCCAACCCTGTATTGGTAGACTTTTCTATCTTCCTGAGCTGCCCTGGATTGGGAAGATGACTCATTGTGTTTTTTTCTTTTTCTTTCTTTTTTTTTTTAGGTTTTTTGCAAGGCAAATGAGGTTAAGTGACTTGCCCAAGGCCACACAGCTAGTTCATTATTAAGTGTCTGAGACCAGATTTGAACCCAGGTACTCCTGACTCCAAGGCTGGTGCTTTATCCACTACACAACCTAGCTGCCCCTGTGTTTTTTTCTTGATTTTCCTTTAAAGCATTCAGTCTGGCATATTTTCAATTTTGTTTTAGAAAAGCTTGGGCAACAATGCCACCTCTTGCTCCACCATTTTGACTCCGGCTATGTAATGCTGGAATATTTCAATTAACCACACAAATAGGGAATTTCCTATTTTGCCCACAATAGGGAAGTGCAAAAATTCTTGGCCAGCCTTAATTATAGTTTCATTTTCCAAAAGGAAGTGGCAGTGGGATGTGATGTTATTTAGTTAATTCCCATCCATAAAGAGGAAGTAGTAACTGAAATAAAAATGATGGAATCCTTGAGGGAAAAGACCATTGGAGGAAGAGACTTCTCCTTCTTTAAATTTGTGATACAAAGTGAGAAAAAAATTGAGCGCAATCTGATTAGAACCTAGATTTTAGGAGATTGGTTTTCAAAAACTTCAGTCAGAGCAAAGACAGGATCTCATAGACTAAAATCCTGTTGAACAAGTTGGCCCAGCAAAAATGGGCAGTTCACCCATATTAGATTGGGAGAAAATTACAGGGAGAAAGAAAAAGTAGGAATAATCTAAAGCAACTGATATAAATAAAAGGGAAGTAAATTTAAAAAAATAAAAATAATAAAAAAGAGAAATGAAAAACTGAAAAAAAGAAAAAATGAAGTGACTGATGTAAGTTTTTATGGAACTTATTTATTACTCAGATTTTTAAAAGGACATAAGCAATCATTTATGAAGCCAGGCAATACACTAATGCTTTACCAATATCAACCCTGACATGGGTTTTATGTTGTTCTCATTTCATTGTTGAAAAAAGACAGATAGAGGATAGCAGGGTCATTTAACTAGGAAATATTTGAGGCTCTATTTGAACTCAGGTCTTCCTGACTTCAGGCTTAATAATCCATCCACTATGCTACTTATATGCCTCTTATGAGGATTGAATGAAACAATAAATTTTAAGCATTTTGTAAAGTTCAAAGCTATATAAATATAGCTCTTAAAAAAGAGAAGCTTATAACAGATGAGATACAGAGAGACAGATAGATAGATAGACAGAGCCTGAATAGAGCTGAGTAAAGGCATCTAACTTTTAACTTCAATTTTCCTATTTACAATTTACAGTCATTGCTCTCATTCTGACCTCTGGAGTCATATAGACCAGGTCTTTTTTACCTCCCGCACTCAACATCCTTGAAGATGGCAAACATGTTCTCAAACAAGTACCTTTTTCTTCAGATTAAAATTTTCCCATTCCTTCAAATGTTTTTAATATGATATAATCCAAAGCACTTTTATGATCCCCTGAATGCTACTTAAGGGCCAAAGGCCTATGGTGAATCTTCACTACTCCATGTGATCCTAGAGAGATGAACTGGACACTTCCATAATGTCCTCAACTGATTGTCATCAATCAATGTTGAAGCCATTGACTGCTTCAATTGAAGTCAATCACTCCCTAGTTGAAGAAGAGGCTTTGAATGCCCTTAGGTTCCTTTCATGTGGCAAAGCATCTGGTTCTGAGTCTATTTCAATTGAGATTCACAAGGTAGGGGTCCATTATTCATGAAAAACTGAAATTTACTGGGTTATATAGCAAAAGGGGGTTATCCCCCAGGAGTTCATGGATGCTTCCATTGTCCATCTCTTATAAAGGTAAAGTGAATACGTTGCCCTGTGACAATCACACAGATGTTTCTTGCTTAGTCACTGCAAGATTCTTACCAGAGTCCTCCTTAATCATCTGGTCCTTCACTTGGAAGATGGTCATCTTCCTGAGAACCAGTATGACTTCAGAAAGGTTTGAGAGACAATCAATATGGTGTTTGCTGCCCAACTACTCTAGAAGAAATTCCAGGAGCAGAACAGATGTCTGTAAACAACATTCGTAGATATGACCAAGGTCTTCGAAAACTGTCAGTCATGAGGGTTAATGGAAAATTATATCCAAATGTGGTTGCTTAGAGAAGAAGTTCATCAATATAGTACATCAATTTCATGATGGTGTGCTGGATAATGGACTAGGCTCTCAAACTTTCCAGCTCAACAGTGGAGTCAAATAAGATTGTATGCTTGTTCTTATGCTTTGTAGCCTGATGTTTTCAGTCATATTGTCAAATGCCTTCAATGAGAAAACATGACGTCATGGTCAGTTACAAACCTAGACCAAAGTGGAGGGAGTGCTGGTGCAGGATCTGTTTGCAGATGAGTGTGTCCTCAATGCAGCCTCTGAAGCTGGGGTGCAACAAAGGATGAATTGATTCTCTGCTGCTTGGGCTCATTTTGGCCTAACAATGAACAGCAAGAAAACCCAGGTGCTTCATCAGTTAACACCACACCATCCACAGGTGGAACCATTAGTTCCACTAGTGGAGATGTTTTAAATGCTGCAGTTAAATTCACTTACCATGGCAGTTCACTTTCCAGGCAGATACACATTGATATTGAGGTTGACACACACACACACACACACACACACACACACACACACACACACACACACACACACACACTCCCAGAGCTACTCAGTGTTTGGAAGATTTTCAAAGAAAAATGTGGGAGAGAAGAGACATTAGACTATTAAACCAAAGGCCATTGGGTTGACCTCATGTGATAATAACAGAAGTATGGTATCTGGGAGAGTGAAGTGAGAGTTTCAGTGATGCTTATATATAGGGCCACCAACAATTTCATCCTTTTCAGAATTGCCTGCTTAATAAATGCTCATGGAGGGCGGCTAGGTGGCGAAGTGGATAAATCACCGGCCTTGGAGTCAGGAGTACCTGGGTTCAAATCCAGTCTTAGACACTTAATAATTACCTAGCTGTGTGGCCTTGGGCAAGCAACTTAACCCCATCTGCCTTGCAAAAACCTAAAAAAATAAAAATAAAAAATAAATGCTCATGGGTTGATTGGTTGATTGATTAACAGATTGAGTGAATGAATGAATGTTCTGATCAGCTTCAGTGGTACTATTGGTTGAAATACCTAAATTAGAGATGTGCATGTCAATAAGAGAATTAAAAAGAATTTTCTCATTCTAATTAAGAGCATTCAAGGAGTAGTAGCTGAGAAGGAAAAAAAGATTAAAAACCCAGAGAGTAAAATTTACTATTAACAATTCAGGCTTCTGTTGGTTAGCTTGGGGTTTTAAACTTTGAGGTTTAAAATGCAAGGAACAAGGATAGCCTTTGAAGCTCAATTTTAGAACTGAAAATTTCTTTTTTTTTTAATTATAAAGATTTTATTTATTTTGAGTTTTACAATCTTTCCCCTAATCTTACTTCCCTCCCCCTCACCGCCTACAGAAGGCAATTTGCCAGTCTTTACATTGTTTCCATGGTATACACTGATCCAAATTGAATGTGATGAGATAGAAATAATATCCTTAAGGAAGAAACATAAAGTATAGAGATAGCAAGGTCAGACAATAAGATATCAGGTTTTTTTCCTAAATTAAAGGTAATAGTCCTTGGTCTTTGTTCAAACTCCACAATTCTTTCTGTGGATACAGATGGTATTCTCCATTGCAGACAGCCGCAAATTGTCCCTGGTTGTTGCACTGATGGAATGAGCAAGTCCTTCAAGGTTGAACATCACTCCCATGTTGCTGTTAGGATGTACAGTGTTTTTCTGGTTCTGCTCATCTCGCTCAGCATCAGCTTGTACAAAAACCTCCAGGCTTCCCTGAATTCCCATCCCTCCTGGTTTCTAATAGAACAATAGTGTTCCATGGCATACATATACCACAGTTTGTTAAGTCATTTCCCCACTTGAAGGACATTCACTTAATTTCCAACTCTTTGCCACCACAAACAGGGCTGCTATCAATATTTTTGTACAAGTGATGTTTTTACCCCTTTTCATGATCTCTTCAGGGTATAGACCCAGTAGTGGTATTGCTGAATCAAAGGGTATACACTTTTTTTGCTGCCCTTTGGGCATAAGAACTGAAAATTTCTAATGGAAATGGGGGGGAATAGGAAGAGAAATTACACATAGGCTGGCCATTCTTTGGAGAACAGCAGGTAGAGAGCACTAGATTATCTGAGATTAAGCTATTTCAGCAAAGGCATCAACCCAACCTATCAGTCTGCAGAAAACCTTTTCTTGTGTCTGTCCTCTGCCTCTGTTTTTGTCTCTTCCACCTTCTTTGCCTCATCTCATCTCTTTACTGGAAACTTCCATTTCCTCTACAACAGCAATAATAGCAACAGGAACAACAAGAGCAGCAACACTGCCACCACCAGAACCGCCATGATAATAGCTATTAATTATGTAGTGTTTACTGCAGTTTACTACATGCCTTTACAAATATTGTTTCATTTGACTCCCTGCTCCCCCGCTTTGGGGTTAAGAACCTGAGGTAAACAGAAATTAAGTGATTTGATTAGGGTTACACTTATCTAGGATTTAAACTCAGATCTTCCTGATGTGTAAAAGATAACAGTACCCTTTATTCTACTACTGATTTATTAACAAGATTGATTTTCCAGTCTAAATGTCAATATTTTACTCTGACAAATAATATCCATGTATTATATATTTATCTTTATCTTTTCATTAGCTTTGAGTCCCCAGGCTGAGACAGTACTTTTAACAGAACACCTTGGTATTTTACTGTCTATTCCTTTGCTAGGATCTTCTTTGAAGTAACTTCCTTCTACATGCATTCACAATAAGTATAACCCAAATTATCATTGTTTATGAAGATCAAGTAAGTATTTTTTTTTGGTAAGATAATGGGGTTAAGTGACTTGCCCAAAGTCACACTGCTAGGTGTCTGAGGTCACATTTGAACTCAGGTTCTCCTGACTCCAGGAATGTTGCTCTATGCATTGAGTCACCTAGCTGCTCCAAGTCAATATTTGGAGAAATGAAGCATAAATCATCAACTTTTGCCAGAGTAAATGTTCTCAGTTTCTCATAAAAAGGATTGAGGGAAAAAGGAGATATTGAAATGTCACCTTAAGATAATTAATCTAGAGTTGAAAGAAAAGACTTCAGCTATAAAGACTTTATTCTAACATGGTTCAAGCAGATTTATTTCTAGCTGATATTTGGGGAGCAGCTGTTTTCAACTGCAGCTTCTGCCATTTTAACTTGGAACACCTTTTAGCTACTCTTTCCCCAGCTCCTTTCAACTTCTTCCTGCCTAATAAATAACTTGGGTTCTTTTCCCATGTTATTTCCTTGTCTTAGTAAACTGACTTTCAAAGGCCACTTTTAAGTGAAATGTATCACTTTTCTTCGGATCACAAATTCCTTGGTTCTTCAAGGAAATAATTCACACCCGATAAAAGAATCATTAACATGATTACATTTTAAAATTTTTCTTTAATTTATTTATACATTACTGAAATATTGTTATTGTAAGAGCAAACACAATACCCCCCCCACAAAAATTATAAAACCTCATGAGAAATAAAGTGAAAGAAAGTGAAAAAAAATGTGTTCCAGTCTGTGTCCCGGTACCATCAGCTCTGTCTTGGGTGGGTCACATTCTTTATCATAAGTCCATCATGGAAGTTACTTCCATATTTTTCCACAGTTGCTGCTGATGATTGTAATTCCCTCCATCCATTCCTCCCCACTATCATCTATTAGATTTTCTCTCTCTCCTTTCACTCTGTCCTTCTTTAAAAATGTGCTGTGGGGCAGCTGAGTGGCCCAGCAGACAGAGCACCAGCCCTGGGGTCAAGAGGCCCCAAGCCTACATCGCAACCCAGAGACCCAGCAACCATCCTTCCCCATGGTTCCAAACAGGCCACCCAATCCTAATATCTTGCAGAAAGTAAAAAAAGAAAATGTGTTCTATCTGACTATCTTCTCCTATGATCTACCCTCTCCTCTATCACCCACATCCCCCTCCCCTCCCCATCCCCCTTCTCTCCTTTTTCTTCTAGACTTCTATACCCTATTGAGTGTGCATGCTATTTCCTCTCTGAGACATTTTCAATGAGAATGAAGGCTCCCTCATTCCCCCTCCCTTCCACACCATTGCAAAAGCTATTTCTTGACTCATTTACATGAAAAATCTTACTGTATTTGACCTCTCCTTTCCTAGTACATTTCCCCTTTTTCTATTGACTCCATTTTTACACTATATTATATCTTCAAATTCAGCTCTCTCCTGTGCTTCATCTATAGAAGCTCCTTCTACCTGCTCTATTAAATGAGGAGGTTCATATTATCAGTATCATTTTTCCATGCAGGAATACATGCAGTTCATCATCATTAAGTCTCTCATATTTTCCCCTTCTCCTCCTATCTCTATGCTTCACCTGAGTCCTGTACCTGAAGATCAAACTTTCTGTTCAGCTCTGGCCATTTCAACAGGAACATTTGAAATTCCCCTGTTTCATTGAAAGCCCATCATTTCCCCTGGAAGGGGATGTTGAATTTTTCTGGGCAGTTGATTCTCAGTTGCTTTCCAAGCTCTTTTGACTTCTGGAATATTATATTCCAAGCCTTATGAACCCTTGGTGTGAATGCTGCTAATCCCTGTGTGGTCCTGACTGCAGCTCCATGATTTTTGAATTGTGTCTTTCTGGCTGCTTGTAATATTTTCTCTTTGACTTGGGAGTTCTAGAACTTGGCTATAATACTCCTGGGGGTTGTTTTTTTAATCTCTTTATGGGGGAGATTGGTGGGTTCTCTCCATTTCTATTTTCCCCTCTGCTTCTAGGATATCAGGGCAATTTTCCTGTAGAAATTCTTTAAAAATGAAGTCAAGACTCTTTTCCTGATCTTAACTTTCAGGTAGCCCAATAATTTTTAAATTATCTCTCTTGGATCTGTTTTCCAGATAAGTTGTTTTTTCAATGAGATATTTCACATTTTCTTCTAGTTTTTCATTCTTTTGGTGTTTAATTATTATATCTTGATTTCTCGCAAAGTCATAAGCTTCCTTTATCTCCATTCTACATTTGAAGGATTTGTTTTCCTCAGAGAGCTTTCTTGTCTCCTTTTCCATCTGGCCAGTTCTTCTTTTTAAAGCATTCTTCTCCTCAACAACTTTTTGAACTGTTTTATCCATTTGACCTAAACTGGTTTTTAATATGTAATTTTCTTCAGAATCTTTTTGGATCTCCTTGACTAAGCTGTTGATTTTGTTTTCATGTTTTTCCTGCATTTCTTTCATTTCTCTTCTCAGTTTTTCTTCTGCCTCTCTTATTTGATTTTCAAAATCTTTTTTGAGGTCTGTCATAGCCTGAGCCCAACCTTGAAATTTCTTGGAGTCTTTAGTTGCAGAAGCTTTAACTTTCTCATCTGACTGTATGTTTTATTCTTCCATGGGACCAAAGTAATTGTCTATGGTCAGGTTCCTTTTTTTCCTGTTTACTCATTTCCCCAGCCTGTGCCTGGTATGGGGGTGCTTCCTGAGCTTTTGAGTATTGGAACACCCCTTCAATGAACTCAGTATGTGAGGCTCTGACTGCTCACCTAGTCTGTTGAGTGGCCACAATATCACCACACTGGGGCTCCAGACTGTGACCAGGGTACAAATATAGTCAAAGCTCCAGAGTCTTGTCCCAGAGACAGAGGACAGACCACGGCAGTCTCCCTCCACTCCCTTACCTTCTGTGGACTGAGCAATCAGGGAGCAGCTGCCAGGTGCTTTCCTTTTGGGCAGCTACACAGTCCTACTTCCATTTCCTGGGATCTGGACTGCATTGAGGGCTATGACCATGCTGAGGAGGGCCATACTGGCCTGGGCTTTGTGCTCATTCTGACAGAGGTCTCCTTGCTGATCTTCCAAGCTATGCTTGGTGTTCCCTGGGGTGGCAGGTCAGGAAACTGCTTCTGCTGCCAGGAGCCCCGGCTCCCAGGGACCCAGGTGTCCTGGGGCTGTTTCTGAAAAGTTGAAGCTCCTTTACTCTGGTGCACTACCATCCCCTCCAACCCTGTGGAACAGAGCCTTCCATTTTTTTCCAGGTTACTTGGGCTGGAGAATTGCCTAACTGGATCTTTCTATGGGTTCTGTCTCTGGAAAATTTAGTTAGAGTCATAATTTTAAGGTTTTTTTGAAATATTTTGGAGAGAGCTCCTAAGGGCTCTTCTCCTGCCACCATCTTGGCTCTGCACCCCCCACCAGGTTACATTTTACAAAATGAATTTTCATTAACATTTTTTGTTTTTACATCACCTACATTTCCACATATATTCATTCCTTTATCCCCTCCCACAGAGACATCTTTTATAGGATTTGTAAAAGAGGAGAAAGAGAAAAGTTAGAAAAACTGATCAATAAATTTTTTAAAAATCTGATAACATATGTAGCAGCCACACCATTGAATGCTTAACTCTGAAAAGGTGTGGAGGTGATATCTTCTCTAATTTCTTTTTGGGGACCACATTTATTTTTCATCCTTCTTCAATCTAGTCAGGTAATTCCATATATCTATATCTCAGTAACTGTAGACTATACTTATCTATGAATAGTTGTTTTTTTAATCATTTCAGTTATGTCTCAATTTTCCTGACCCAACTGTGGTTTTTGTGACAAAGATAGTGGAGTTGTTTGCCATTTCCTGCTCCAGTTCATTTTACAGATGAGGAAACTGAGGAAAAAGGGTTAAGTCACTTGCCCAGGTAACACAGTGACTGAAGCCAGATTTAGATTCAGGAAGATGAATCTTTTTGAGTTCAGGCCCAGCCTCAGGTCATTGACTCAGTCATCTTTTCACTGAGCAAATGTTTTTAAATGACTGAACTTTTTACCTCCTTGTGTGAAGAAGGGAATAGAGAAGGTACTCTAAAAATTGTCTGCTTCACCTAACCTTACCTGGTCAGCTAACTGTGGCACACTCCTTTGATTTTCTATATGGTCAAAAATCTGATTTTTTCTTTCTTTCTTTCTTTCTTTCTTTCTTTCTTTCTTTCTTTCTTTCTTTCTTTCTTTCTTTCTTTCTTTCTTCCTTCCTTCCTTCCTTCCTTTCTTTCTTTCTTCCTTCCTTCCTTCCTTCCTTCCTTCCTTCCTTCCTTTCTTCCTTTCTTCCTTTCTTCCTTTCTTTCTTTCTTTCTTTCTTTCTTTCTTTCTTTCTTTCTTTCTTTCTTTCTTTCTTTCTTTCTTTCCTTCTTTCTTTCTCTTTCTATCTATCATCTATCTGCCTGTCTATCTATCTATCTATCTATCTATCTATCTATCTATCTAAGTATATATCTTTGATCAGAACCAAAATGTTTTGGATGATTACTGCCTTCAGTTATAGTTTCAGATTTGGTATGGCTAAGTCCTCTTTCCACTTTTTGATTCATGATTTTTTACACGTCAAGTGAGTTTAATTAGTTTTTATCTAGTTCTCGAAAGTAATTTTTCGGTAACTTATTTAGGATGACACTAAATTGGCAAGTTAATTTTAATAATACATACTTTTTATTATGTTAACTCACCTTCTCTATGAGCAATTTACATTACTTTAATTGTTCTGGTCTATATTTCAATAAGTAGGCAAACAACAAAGATTTATTAAGAGTTTACAATATGCAGTGGATAGAGCATCGGCCCTGGAGTCAGGAGGACCTGGGTTCAAATCCGGTCTCAGACACTTAATAATGACCTAGCTGTGTGGCCTTGGGCAAGCCACTTAACCCCATTTGCCTTGCAAAAAAAAAACTAAAAAAAGTTTACAATATACCAATAAGAGTACCAAGCATGAAGGATATAAATATAAGCAAAAAATGAGCAAAAGTTCCCTCCTTGGGGTTCCTGTCTTCACAGAGTTTACATCATGGGGAGAGAAATACACAAAAGTGAATGAGATAGGAAGAAGGTTCTCCCTTAAGGGAGCATTGTAGAAAAGTCCAAGGCATTCAATGGGATGGCATGGATCCTTTCACAAAATGGAGGCCCTTGAAAAAATTTGCCAATGAAAGGAATAGGACAGCATGGCAGAAAGATACTTTAGGGTGAGACGGTTCCATATGCCAAGAGTTAAAAGACAGCTGAATCACAGCGGAAAAGATTGAAAAGATAGAAGGAGAGTGTAAACAATTTTTTTGGCAGTTATATTTGAATAGTTCATGGGTGTTTCTTGGTAATTAGGCTCCCATGGATCCCATACATTGTGCAGTTATTTTAAATGGAATTTCTTCTGGTTCTTTCCACTTTGTATTGTAGATAACTTATATTGTTGCTCATCCTTCCTTCTCTGATAGGATCAATCATATAGAAGAGTGATATCTTGACTTTCAAGTGAATTGGATTTAAGTAAGGCAGGGCTGTGCCAAGTCATGAGCTTCATTTTCTCTCCCAGAATCATCTGGATCAAGTGGCAAAACATAGGTCAAGACAATTAGAGTTGGATCCCAGTGACATGCAAAATGACATTGATTATTGTGGGCTAATTGCATACTTTGCAAATTTGCTGAAGTCAATGATAATTTTACATGACTCTCTGGGTGTCTCTAGGCATACCATCTTATCATCTGCACAAAGTCATGGTTTTGTTACTTCTTTGCCTTGCTTATTTTCTTGATTTGTCTTTCCTGTCTTATTGATATAGGTAGCACTTCTAGCACTTATATCATGGTGTCAGGGAAGTCTAATACTTCTGATGTAAGGGCTTACTGAGACCTTTCAGGGCTACTCATCCATCACTGGTGTCCACCTTTCACCCAACTCTCACCTGTGACTTCCAGAAACTTGTCCAGTGGCATTTCTAGTGGTTACACTCCAATAAATCTGACTAGGGAGGCTAAATCAGGTTGAGAATAACCAAGGGAGGGGTGGCTAGGTGGTACAATGGATAGAACACTGGCCCTGGAGTCAGGAGTACCTGAGTTCAAATCCAGTCTCAGACACTTAATAATTACCTAGCTGTGTGGCCTTGGGCAAGTCACTTAACCCCATTGCCTTGCAAAAAAAACCAAAACAAAACAAAAAAAGAGAATAGCCAAGGAACCTGAAACCCACTAATGAGCGAGAGGATGTCTAACTTAAACATGTGAAAACTTCCTCTGGAGGAATGGGTGCATGAAAACATTTTGTTCCACATGGCCACAAAGGTGGCTGAAGTATGGGGCTATGGAGTACTTGGTCAGGCATAAAAGACACCACTACATCCTGAATAGTGCCAGTCTTCAATGACTCTGAAGAGAGAGTAATGCTGATGACTTTGTGAAATTCTAATTTAAATACAGTTCCTATGCAAATGAAGACATCACTTGGGAAGGTATTGACTCTCTTACAATAAGTAATCCACCCAATATTACAATTAATCAGAGCTGTGTGAAATTTTATTCTAAATGGCAAATGTGAAATTCTATGGAATAAAGTTTATTTATTTAGATAGATCCCATTTTAGAGATAGGATTAGGCAATACAGAAGAACATCCTGAAAGTGGATTTCCTAGTCTCCAGAATCTCGTGAGCTCCCAAGTTAGAAAATGGTAATGGAAAGCTACCACTTGGAATTTCTACCTTCCTTTTGCATAGGGTTGAAACTGAAAAGACTTGGAAGAAAGAGGGTGGAATGAGGTAATGTACATGAAAGTCCTTTTGGTGATTTTAAGGGAAATAAAGGAAAAATGATCTAATAATTATCTTTTGAATCTAAACTATGTGATTGTAAATCCAGATCTGATTTGGTTAAGATTTGCCTTTAATTAAATTATAAGACAGTGAAATGAGTTTCTTAATAATTGTGGTATCAAATGCAAAATCAATTAACACACACACCAAGTTGAGAAAATGGAGGAAAACTGAGTTATACTTTGATCTCAAAATTTATTTACTGTGTTTCGAGTATTAAATGATTGTGCTTCGCAAATGATATATGAATTGTTTAGCACAGCCTCCAGCAAAATGGTAAGCATGATACAAAACATGGCTATGGCTATTATTGTTTCTTTAATTGAATGTAATTACTCCATGTTTGATGCCTCTATATTAGGTTTTAGATATGATTTGTATAACATATCAAAGTTAATAAGACTTTATGATAAAAATTTTCTCTGTAAGATAATTGGGCAGCATATTCAGCTGATTTAGCATCTGCTGACTGGTAATAATTTTGTTCATATTCTGAATATGTGGCAAATATTATTATTTTATTTTTATCAGTGAGGTGGGTCCCTTGAAACTTTGTATTCAGATAGGACCATAAGATCTTATCAGCCCTACTAAATATAAATTGTAAAATAAGTTTATCAAAACCAAGAATAAATTAAAGGTAGCTGTTAGGGAAATATGAGAAAGTTAATTAATAATTTATAATATTCATTAACTCTAACCTGTGATTAGTGAAATTTTGATATTTCTGCAAAAATTCTTCTGTTTAATGCTGTTTTCTTGGTTACTCTGGTGAAATGCAAATCTTCTCTCTCAAAATTAGTCTCTTGTGTACCCTCTAAGGGGTTTAAATTGTAGCCTGAGTTATAGAATCCTGACTTGAATAAATGAAAACCTTTATAGATTTGGTGTAGTCAGAGTAGTGAGCTGGTTCTTCCTCTTGGAAACTGAGGAAATTACTCTGACAATCTCTTTTGTAACTCAACCCTGGATCTAGCTCAGTTCCTTTCTATTCAATTATGGGTCTAATCCAATTTCTGTCATGAAAAAATGAATTATAGGAATTGTTTGAACCTGACCCTGCAGGACTGGAAAGCTGGATCACCCCTTCCTGCTGCTTAGAAACCCATAAATAAGGATCAAAGTATGGCTCATCAGAAACCAAGATCCAAAGGCTGATACAAGGAATTTTCTCATGATTATCCATCTCAAACAATTGATATATCTTATCCAAAAATCGGTCTTGTACTGGTCAATTGGTTATTGTTTCCATCTTCTACTGATTGGGACAGTGAGAGGGCTCAGTGGATAGAGCACTGGCCCTGGAGTCAGGAGGACCTGAGTTCAAATCCGATCTCAGACATTTAATAGTTACCTACCTGTGTGACCTTGGGTAAGTCACTCAACTCCATTGCCTTAGCAAAAAAAAATGTCCTCCATCTTCCACTGATTGATTACAGATGATTGTAGGGAATGGCAGGAGTGGGACTCCTCCTTTTCAGATATCAGGGAATTGTACTTAATCACTCTCCCCCTCCTAACATGAAAAATCCCTAATCTTTCCTCCAATTAGAAATAATTATGCATCTATAGAGAGATTAAAATTTTAACTCATGGGACTTGATGATGGTACCAGCTAGAGAGTATAGAGGACTCAGGCCAGTCTTAAGAATAATTATGATTAGTGGCATAAGCTGGATGAGAATGCAGAAAAGAAAATTGAAGAGGGGTCAGTCAGGTAGGAGAAAACCAGGAGAGAAGAGAGTCATGAAAACAGAGAGAGGAAGAAATATCCAGGAGAACAGAGTGGTTGATAGTGTCTGAGCTTGAAGAGAGTTCAAGAAAGCTGAGAATTAAGGAAAGGACATTTGATTGTGCAGATTAGGGATGACTGATAATTTCAGAATCAGAAATCAACAGAATGAAGAGCCTGGAAGTCAAGTCCAGGAGACTTTAGAAGACAAATTGTCTGAATAATTTCAAATGGAAATGGAACACTTGAGAGAACTAACAATATGAAGCAGCTAGGTGGGGCAGTGGATAGAGCATTGGCCCTGGAGTCAGGAGTACCTGAGTTCAAATCTGGGATCAGACACTTAATCATTACCTAGCTGTGTGGCCTTGGGCAAGCCACTTAACCACATTGCCTTGCAAAAACCTAAAAAATAATATGAAGCATATGGCCATGTTGGTGGATAATACAGAAATTTGACATATATAGCTGAAAGAGAATATAGAAAACATTTTGCTGGAATTATTCACTTCACAGAGAATGAGAGTAAGGCAGAGGACATAGTCAAAGTGTATTTCTGGCCATGGAATGAAGATCTGAGAATCTTCTAATTCGAATTCTTTTCTTGTCTCCAGACCCCCAGACCCTAAAGCCCCATCCTCCAATCATATAAGACATTGCCAAAACTCTATCTGGGAATATGAAACTTCTGGCAACCATCCAGGGAAAGTCCTGGAAACAGTTATCCACATCACTTGCACCTCCTAAATGATAGGCATAGAACCTTCAGTATTGAGAAGGTCCAATTAGATTTGCAGTAAAATATAGAATGCTTGACAGGGACCATTTCATATATCACCAGTGCTTATGAAAGGATCTCTGGTTTAATGGGCTTCCACTATAAATCACATGTCTCTGAATTAAGAGATCAGATCTAGTGACGTGACTCCTGGGCTCATCCCTCCCAGTTCTGACATTGTATTTTCTAGGGTTCCATTTAGCATCCACAGGTCTGACATTTTCTCTTCTTACCTTTGACTCAACTTTGTCTTCCTCTGATCTCAGGTCACAGGCTCAGCATGGGGCTGGTTTCCTGAGCCTGGGCTGACATGGTTCTACCTCTGGGCTGTTGTCCTGGGCTATTCATCATGAATTTCCATCTGAAACTTTCACTTCTGCTTCCTCTTCCTCTCTTTTTCATAGGGTGGGTGGTGAAGAAGAAACCTGACTTCTCCCCTTCATTTGCTTCTCGCTCCATCCCCATAACCCCCATCTCTACAGAGCTAAAGCCTGATCAGACACCATCTATCTTGCCTGACACTGGACACTGTCAATCAGCTCTGCCAGTCCCAGCTGGGGCAGGGGAAGGGGCAGAATCTAAGACAGGCTGAAGGGGAGGTTGAGCAACCAGGCTAGACAGGAGCCACAGTTCCTGTAGAAGCCTCAACTAAAGCTACGATGCATTAATTCTCAGGACTGGAGGCCTGCCTTTTTTCCTTCTGACACCTTCTGCTTTCCGCAGAAACCACTGAGCTGGTCAGACAGAAGAAGCCATGGGAGCCAGGGAGTGACGGTGCCGTGACATAGCCTGTACCTCTTCTGCTTCAGGGATGCTGCTGCTGCTGCTGCTGCTGCTGCTGCTGTGGTCCTTGAAGGGTGAGTTGGAACAGGGAAAGGATGCCCTCAGGGGCTGGCTTTGGGGACAGGAGACCCTGGCCTGGATCCTGCCCCTGCTCTTGGCCAAGTCACAGAAATATGTCTGGGTATCAGTTTCCTCATTGATCTTAAAATGGGACTGGACTGAAGTCTCTCTTAAAATCCTTCCCACCATGGCTATCCTTTTTTCTAGGTTCTCTTTTATCTCTAAAACCTGGGACACGGTGTTAACATTAATATCAGTGACGATTATCATCCTTATTAACTGCTTAATTAGTTGTGATCTCTATCTCTCTCTGCCCACAGGGTCTCAGTATCAACAAGAAAGATTTGAATTGAAGGGTCCACGGCTCTGGATAGTTCAGGAAGGACTCTGCACCTATATCCCCTGCACCTTCACCTATCCTAATATGCGGAGAAATTATTACAGCATTTATGGCTACTGGTTCAAGAAAGATTTCTCAATTTATGAAGATGTCCTTGTGGCCACAAATGATCAAATGAGAGAGGTGGAAAAGGAGGCATTGGGAAGATTCCACCTTGTCGGGGACCCTGAGAGCATGAACTGCTCTCTGAGCATCAGAGATATACAGGGAAAGGACAGAGGATATTACTTCTTCCGTGTGGAAAGTGGGTCAGAAAAATTCAGTTACTTAAATTATCAGGTGAAGCTGGATGTGAGAGGTAGGCTCCCTTGGGACTGGGAAGGGACCCTGGGCACAGTAAAGTGGGAGCTTGTGGGGTTGAACTGTTCTAGGAAGCTCCTTTTGCTCCATGTCTGAAGGGAAAGACAGACCCTTTGGCCAAGTAGGAGCTGACACAAGCAGATGAAGACTGGGGAGAGTGTAGAGAAAGTTGGAGAAAAGGAGAGGACTACTCTGGGCTTCTCTTTGCAGAGAAATGGGATCTCAGGCAGGGTTGGGTGAGTTCATCAAGTATAGGCAATGTACCCAGATATGTTGCAGGGCCCAACAGTATTTGAGATACAGTCTCATGGTCATTACCAACTGAGGGGGGCACCAATGTGGGTTCTTCTCTATATCAAAACAGAACCACAGGTAGAGGTGAGTGGTTCAGAACATAGACATGTAGAAGATTCTTGGGAAGGGAGGAATAGTGATGACATCTAGGAAAGGACATTCCAGTGACAGGGTCCTGAGCTGGGTGTGCTGATAACCTTTTAACAAGCAAACTCTGAATTGTTATTTTTTTGATTAATATTTTATTTTTCCTGGTTACATTTTTAACACTCATTTAAAATATTTTTGAGTTCTTAATTCACTCTCTCCTGTTCCCTGACATAAAAAGCAACTTCATATAATCTACAGATGTGGAATCATGCAAAACATATTTCCATGTTTGACACTGAATTCATTCATTCACTCATTCATTTATTCATTTATTATTTAAAGCAATGGAGTTAAGTGACTTGCCCAAGGTCACACAGCTAGGCAATTAATAAGTGTCTGAGGCCAGATTTAAACTCAGGTCCTCCTAACTCCAGGGCCAGTACCCTATCCCTGTGTCACCTAGCTGCCCCAACTCTGAATTAAAAAAAAAGAATGACATATCTGCAAATCTAATTTGAAGATAATACAAGGTTTATCATCTTCTCATTAAAAGATTGGAGGACTTGGCATATAATATTCTGGAAAGTAAATGAGTTAGGATTACAACCAAAAATCACCTACAGAGGGGGCAGCTAGGTGGCACAGTGGATAGAGCACCAGCCCTGGAGTCAGGAATACTTAAGTTCAAATCCGGCCTCAGACACTCAATAATTACCTAGCTGTGTGGCCTTGGGCAAACCACTTAACCCCATTTGCCTTGCAAAAACTTAAAAATAAATTAAGGGATGAAAAATCACCTACACAGCAAAAGGGAGTGTAATTTTTCAGGGGAAAATGGATAATTAATGAAATAGAGAACTTTCAAGTATTCTTGATAAATAGAAAATTTGACTTCACAAACAGGATTCAAGAGAAATATAAAAGATAATCAGGAGAGGGAAATCATAAGGGACTTAATAAGATAAAACTGTTTACATTCCTACATAGGAAGATGATACTTGTAGTTCAAAAAACTTTCTCATTATTATAGCAGTTAGGAGTATACATAGACAGGGGGGCACAGATGTGAGCTGAATATGAAGGAAGAATGAAATTATGGTGTGAGAAGAGGAATATCCTGGGAGAAAGGGAAAGGGAGGAATAGAACAGGGTAAATTATCTCACATAAAACAGGCAAGAAAAGGCTTTTACAATTCAGGGGAAGATGGGCTAAGTGGTAGGGAGTGAGTGAATCTTACTTTCATCACAACAGGCCAAAGAGGGAATAACATACACAGGTGATTGGGAATAGAAATCATTCTTATCTTAGTGGAAAGTAGGAGAGGAAGAGGATAAGAGAAGGGGTAGGGTAGGACAGAAAGCAGGGCAAATTGAAAGAGGTGGTAGTTAGAAGCAAAACACTTTGGAGGAGAGATGGGATTAAAGGAGAGAATAGAATAAGGGGGGGGGAATGGAGGGAAATACATTTAGAAGGCATAACCGTGAAAAATTTTTGAAGAAAGTTTCTTTGATCAAGATCTCATTTCTCAAAAGATATAGAGAACTGAGTCACATTTATAAAGATGGGATGCCCAAATGATAAAGGATCAAGAAATATGATCACAGCTATCAATAGTTATATGAGCAGATGCTCTAACTCAGTATTGAATTGGAGAAATGCAAATTGAAATAATTCTGAGATACTTCCTCTAAGGCATTTGATTGTCTAATAGGACAGAAAAGGGGAAGGACAAATGTTGGGGGGGGGGGGGACTGGGCAAGACTCATGAACTGATGCCAAGTGAAATGTGTTGTGTTCAATATAACAATATCGTGAGATCAGCTGTGAATGATTTAGCTATTTTCAGGAATACAATGATCCAAGATATCTCTGAACTCTGATGAAGAATTCTGTCCATCTCCAGCGAAAGAAGTGATGATGTTTAAATACTGATTGAAGAATACTATAAATTTTTTACATTATTTTCTTGATTTTTTGATCAATGTTTTCTTTCACAATATGAAAAATATGGGAATATGTTTTGCAATACTATAATTGTATAACTTAAATTGAAATTGCTTTCTTAATGAGTAGGGTGCAGGGAGAGGAAGAGAGAGAGTTTGGAACTCAAAGTTTTAAAAATGAATGTCAAAATTTCTTTTACGTGCAGTTGGGGAAAATTAAAAAGCTAAATAAATTTAAAAAATTAATCTGCAGTGATAATTTCCCCATTGTTTTTAATGTAGACAATAAAACAAATCAGCTCCCTATTTATAAGGTTTGTCAATTTCTGGGGCACAAATGGTGACCCTGAAAATTTTACACTTGACTCTAGTGAGCTCCTATTTTTTGGGACAGTCCTGGTCCTTGGACTATTAACTGATGAGATGCCCTGGGGTTCCTGCTCCAGGGTCTGGCTCATCCTTTTTCTTCTTCCCCAGATCTGATTGAGAAGCCAGACATCTATATTCCAGGTATCCTGGAGCCTAAGACCTCCGTGAAACTCATGTGTGCAGCCCCCTGGGTCTGTGGGGAGGGAACACCCCCCATCTTCTCCTGGAGAGGGGCTGCTTTCTCCAGATTGGTACCTAGTCAAAAGACTCCCTATTTCTCTGAGTTGACCCTCAGCCCAAGACCTGAGGACCATGGCTCCGACCTCACCTGCCAGATGACCTTTCCTGGTTCTGGAGCTCACACAGAGACAACAGTCCAGCTCAATGTGGCCTGTGAGTGATGGGGAGGGGGAGCAGGGAGTAAGAACGTCACCTCAGTCAAGGGGTCGAAGGGAAATCTAAGGCTGAGAAGAATCCCAGGATCTCCTGGAAAGTGGGAGTCACTGGGGAGCATAAGGGGAGGAATATATGCAGGTCTTGGAGTCAAGAGCCCTGAGTTTGAATCCCCTCTAAGTCTTGTTCAGCCCAATCCACGGGCTCATCACTTTATGAGAGGGCTCTGTGCCAACATGGAGAGTCTCTGGAGCATCCATGCCCACTCCCTCCTCTGCGGGTTGCCTAGGAGGGATGAAGGCTCAGAAGGGGGCAGACGGACTCTCCCAGGATCCCAGAGGAAAGGAGAGTCAGAGTCAACACCATCTACCTGGAATTGGTGTCTGATTCCCCTTGGCTTCAGTTTAGTCCTCTGCAAATGGAGGATGGACATCTCTACAGCGCCTCTGCAGCCTGGAAAGTCCATTCTGGTAGCCCTGGGCTAGATAGCGACTCTCTGAGCCTCAACATTCTCTTCTAGATGATGGGTATGATAATCCTTTCCCCACCATCTGGGGCTACTGCAAGGAAATTGTTTGCAGATGTGGAGTAGTCCTCTATAGTTTTTAGTTTCCTTGTTTGTGTTTTTGTGTGTGTGTGTGTGTGTGTATGTGTGTGTGTGTGCTCATCACAGGGGGTGAGAAGAGTGCCAATAGTGCCATATTTTTGTTGTAGATCCTATAAAGACCTTCGGAATCAGTGCTGATTGGGAACAGGAAAGAGGTAAGGAGGAGGCAGGGATGTGGGGAGGAGAGACCTTGGGGCTATGGGGACACTGGTTTTCTCAGCTTCAATGGAAAAGTTACAAAGATCATGATGTCCTTCACTCTTCCTCCCCCCTTTCTTCCTCCCTCCCTCGGCCCCCTCCTCCCCTCTCTGTCCAGGCTTGAAGTCCTCATTAAATCACACTATCCTGAAGAATGAGTCCTTGAGATTGCTTTGCCAAGCTGACAGCAACCCTCCTGCCTTTCTGAGTTGGTCCCATGGGGGCCAGGTGGTGCTGTCCTCCGGGCCCTCAAGTACTGGGATTTTGTTCCTCCATCTGCCCCGGCTGGGAGTAAAGGATGGGGGGGAGTACAGATGCCAAGCTCAGTACAGGGTGGACACCTTGCATGCCACCTTGAACCTCTCTGTGATTTGTGAGTCATGTCATTTCAAGGGGGAGGGGTACATTGATTGAGGAGCCTGGAAGTTTGGGTTTAATCTCTCCTGGGGGTGTGAGTGGGGGATTGGAGAGACTGGTGGGTGGTGTTTGGGTAATAAGAAGGGGAAAAGTTTGAACCTGGAATCAGAAGACCTTTTTAAAGATTTTCACTCTACTTCTTCCTCATTGTAAATCCCTGAACAAGTCATCTCCCTTATCCTCATCTGTAAAAAGGGGGAGGGGTGGTGAATAACATAGCACTACATCCCTGAAAGGTTTGGTGGTAGGGAGGAGTTAGATGGATATTATTAAAATCGCTGTTTCCTGAAGGCTGGGCTCTTTGAGTGACAGTGTTTGCCTGCCTCATCACCAGTTGATCATCAGTCTTCCCGCTAAAGCCAACTCCCTGTCTCTTACAGATGCCCCAGAGAACCTGAAGGTCAGAGCCTTGTGGCCCAACAGAACAGGTACAGGGAGGGATATGTAAGTGTGTCTATTTGTGTGGGAGTGTGTGCATTTGCATCTATGAGGATATGTTTGTGTGTGTGCATAAGTGTGTAAGTGGGTGTATGTATAAGTGTGTAAGGGGATATGTGTGTATACGTGGGTGTATCTGTGAGGATGTTTTATGTGTGTTTGTATATGAGTGAGTGTGTGTTTATGTACATAACTGTGTGAATGTGTGATTTCTTCTGTGTGACTGTATGTGAGTGTGTATTTATGTTAACTGTGGATGTGTGTGATTTATGTCTACTCATGTGTGTGAGTGTGAGTGTGTGCTTATGTCATAATTGTGAATGTGTGTGATTTATGTCTGCTCATGTGTGTGAGTGTGTGAGTGTGTATTTTTGTCATAACTGTGTGAATGTTTGTGATTTATGTCTGCTCATGTATGTGAATGAATGTACATGAATGAGTGTGTGTTTATGTCACAACTGTGTGAATGTGTGTGATTTATATCTGCTCATGTGTGTGAGTGCATGTGAGTGAGTATGTGTTAATGTCATAACTGTATGAATGTGTGTGATTTATGTCTTCTCATGTGTGTGAGTGTATGTGACTGAGTGTGTGTTTATATCATAACTGTTGAATATATGTGATTTATGTCTGCTCACATGTGTGGATGAATGTGAGTGAGTGTGTGTTTATGTCATAACTGTGAATGTGTGTGATTTATGTCTCCTTATGTATGTGAATGTATGTGAGTGTGTCTATACATGTGTGTATGTATTGTATATTTGTGTATATGTGCACCTCTGATTTTGTATTTTATGTGTAAATTTGTATATGTGTAAGGACATGTAAAATAAGTATGAGTTTGTATGAGAGTGGTTGCAAATAAGTGTGTGAGTGCACGTGAGAGTAAGTGTGAATTTATGGACATAAATGTGTGATTGTATGTGGATGCTTCTGTGCATCAGTGTGTGAATGTTTGTGGGTGTGCATGGATGTGTGCGATGCCGTCTGTGTGTATGAAAGTGAATGTGTGTGTGACTGTCTGTCTATAGTGAACACATGTTGATGAGTGTTTGTGTGTATAAATAATCATATTGTGTGCATGTGTATATGCATATGTGTGTTTGTATGTGAGCTTGAGGGTGTTCGTTAATGCATTTGTAAGTGTGTTTTGTCAGTATATATGTGTTTGTGTGTTTGCATGGGTATTGTGAACATGTGTGAGTGTGTTTCTCAAAACAAGTTTGGGAATGGGTTTTCTGAATGGAGGGACAGACAAACAAGACATCTACGTTTCCCCTCTCATGCACCCTGAATGTAGAATCCCAGGACTTGGGCTCCAAGCCTGGTTCTGCGGTTGACCTTCTGCTATGAAACATTTCTGTCCATGACTTGGACAAAGACTTCAGGGATACCTGACTAAGCTTCCAGATGATAAACATCAGGGAGGGAAAGACAGTAGCTTGGCTGATGGTTATGATGTGAAATGACCCTGAAGGACTCATTTATTAACAATCAAACATAAGAGATAAAAGGGCAAAAAGCCTTTGGGATGGCAATTTTTCTGAAAGTGATTTGGGATTCTTGGTGCAGTTATAGGTAGTTAGACAAGGTAATGGAGGGACAACAGGAACCAGAGTTAGGAAGAATTGAGTTCCAATTTGGCCTGAGACACTGACAAGTTTCTCCCTGGCAAGTCCCTGAACCTGTTTGTCTCAGTTCTTCAACTATAAAGTGGCAATAACAGTACCTACTTCCAGGGTTGCGGTGAGGATCAAATGAGATTTTATATTCATAAAATCTGCCTAAGCATAGAGTAGGGGCTATACAGAAGTTTATTCTCTTTCTTTTGATCTTGTAATCTCACTCTGAGTGAGCAGTTTAACAGTTTAATGTGTCAGGCCCCAATTACCTAATGCAATCTTGGCCTGAATTGGGAGATAAGCTTCTAGGAAGAAGAGGTCTAGTCATTTCTGGGTTTCCCAGTTTAGAAAGAACATAAGTAGGCTACATTGCATCCAGGGAAAGTCAGGTGAGATGTCTTAAGTGTTCACCAGTTCATGACATAGGAAGGCTATTTGAAGGAATGAAGGACCTGAGAAAATTTAGGCTGAAAAGGAGAATTCTCCGTGGGGGAGGGGGACTCACTACCTGTGATTGAGGGGCGCTCCCCTAGGAGACGGGAAAGGGCCAGAGTTCATAAACCAGTTATGATTTAATATAAAGGGAGGGGAAATAATTAGCATTATCCAAATTTGGAGTGGCTTACCTAGAGATGTGTTACACCCCCTCCCTAGGGCATTTTGAGCAGAAATTGGATGACCCATTCTTGATGATTTGATAGGGAGAGTTCTTGCTTTAGAGTGTGGTAGACTGAAGGTGATGGAGGTCCCCTCTGACTCAGAGATTCTGAAACTTCATGATCTTGGGAATGTCACTGCCTGCTCCTAGGCCTCAGTAAAGAAAGAAGGGACTTGAACTGAAGGAATTCTAAGTTTTGTTCTGATTTTGTCTTCACTTCTATGATCTTTTCAGGTGCTATCATGGAAATTTTCTCATCTCTGGTGGTCCTGGTGGGAGAGTCCTTGTGCCTGGAGTGTACTGCTGACAGTAGTCCCCCTGCTGACATGAGCTGGACCAGGGGGAGCCAAGCCCTGAACTCTTCCCTTCGCTCCTCTCCTGGGATGCTGTATCTAGAATTGTCCCATGTCCAGGCAGAGGATGGAGGGGAGTACACCTGCCATGTTCAGAATGAGTGGGGGACCAAGCACATCTCCCTGAATCTCTCTGTGCAGTGTGAGTGCAAGGGTCTGGCTACAGGATTCTCCTAGAAGGTCAGAGAGTGAACTGTTCTAATCCCTATTCATCCCCTTCCCCACAGACCCTCCCAGGCTGTTCAACACCATTTGCTCAAGGACTGATGAAGGCTTACTCTGTACCTGTTCTATTCAGGCAGAGCCCAGCCCATCTTTGATCTGGTGGGTGGGGGAGAGAAGAGTGGAAGACAATAGGACCCATGACATCCTCCAGATGAAGTCTACCAACTCTGGAGCCTGGACCAATGGTAGCCTGATCCTGAAGGAAAAGTGGGACCTTGACCTCAACCTCCGGTGTGAGGGGAGGAACCAGCATGGGGTTCACAGTGTCATTGTCCTGATAGTGTCAGGTGGGGTTCTATAAGGGTGAGAAGCCTGCATCCATCAGGGGATGGGATCTGGGTTCAGTTTCCAGGGAAGCAAGAGGATTAGGGGAAGAGAAATCCAGGGATGGGAACAGAATCAGGAAAATACATGGGAAGGGGGTGGCTCTCTACATGCTAATAACCAAGCTGAATCTATGACAAAGAATGCCTGAGGGGTCTGGAATCATAGATTTAGAAAGCAGTGGCAGCTTATCCGAAGAGTTAGAAAGACTACTTTGTGACTAATCTTCTAAGCTCAGTTACTGACCAGCTGCCTGACCCTGGCTAGTTCCTTTACTTTTCTAGTCACAATTTCCTCTTTTTTAAAAATAGTGATACAAGGAAATTACAAAGAACATTTTTTTAAAAATCTTGACGCTTTAACAAAATAGGAGAAAAACAGGGTGGGGGATGGAGGCTGTAGACAGGCCAGCTGAATACCAGGACAGCCACTCAATCCAATCTTGTATTTTTGCAGATAGAACAAGGACAGCTGACCTCACATTCTTCAAAGGGGCACTTTTGGGAACTGGGATCACTGGCCTTCTCATTTTCTGCCTTATGCTCACTTAGTGAGTGGGGTATAGGAGCTGGGAAAAAAAATTGGAGGGGGGGGCTTCTGGAAGGGTCAGAAGAGTGTTTGATCAGACACCTTGACAGAATGCTGGGCTTGTTTCTTCAGTAAGAAGTTTCTGAGGAAGAAGGAGATAGAGCCAGAAGTATTAGAGGTCGCAGGTTCCCAGAACAACATGGAAGAGGACTATGTTAATCTGGATGTGGTGAGTGAGCTATCCCTGGTACTGAAATCCCTACTTCCCATCAAACTTCATGTTAAATCTGTGAATGAACTCTGACACATACTGGTTATGAGACTATCTTGTCTCTTCCCCAAATCTGTACCTCAATTCCATTATGTGTGCAATGATGGATATGGAATGGCTTCAATCAGTTCGGTGAGCATTTGATGAAACAGTGCTATGTGTGAGACGTAATCTGAGACTGCTTGGAGGAAAGGCCTGTGGGCTGGTTTCAGAGAGACAGATTGGTTGTGTGGTCTCAGGCAGATTGCTTCATCAACTCACTGACCCAGGACAGTACAGGTTGGTTTTAGAACAGGTGCAGATTCTTATGACTGTAGTAACAGCCCCATGAGAAGCTTGTTAGCTATGCAGACAAAATAACAAGTTTCATCCCAAAGATGAAAAGATGAACCATGTGCTTTGCTTCGTTTTGTGAATGGTGAAATAGAGAAAAAAATAGTCCTTCATGCTACTAAGTGAAGGGGAAAAGAATCAACAGGATTACTATGGAAGATCTTATTTCATCTATTTTGCATATAAAATCTGTACAAAGTAATTTGCAAAAATAAGAATATGATTTACTGGGAGGAATCCAGAAAAGCCCCTTGGGAGATAAAGTTCCTGCCTTGGGAATTGAAGGGAAACACAGGGTATTTTTTTAACCATTCTTATTATAAATATATGTATATATATATATATATATATATATATGTAGAATTTTATTTTCCCCATTTACATCTAAAACAGGTTTTAACATTCATTTTGTAAAACTTTGAATTTTGAATTCTTTCTCTTCTCCCCACTCTAACCACCTCTTTTCATTGAGAAAGAACATTATTTAATAGTGGTTAAAAATTTGAGTCATGCCTCAAAAAAGAATCCTCAAGAAAAATGAAGTTGGGGCAGCTAGGTGGTGCAGTGGATAGAGCAACCGACCTGGAGTCAGGAGTACCTGAGTTCAAATCCTTCTCAGACACTTAGTAATTACCTAGCTGTGTGGCCTTGGACAAGCCACTTAAGCCCATTGTCTTGCAAAAACTAAAAAAATGAAGCTAAACAGATATGCTTCAATCTTTATTTAGAAGCCATCAGCCCTCTCTCTGGGAATGGAGAGCATTCTTTATCATAGGTTCTTCAGAGTTCTCTTGAGTCACAGCATTGCTGGGAAAAGCTAAGTTACTCACAGCTGATCATCCTGCCATGTTGTTTTTACTTTGTATACAGTACATTTCCCACTGTGTCTACTCATGCAAGTCTTTCCTCTTTTTACTGAGAGCATTCTGCTCATCATTTCTTATGGCAGAATCACATTCTATCATAATCACAAAACACAGTTTCTTCAGTCATTCCCTAAGTGATTTTCCTCAGTTTCCACTTTCTTGACAATGGAAAAGAGTTGCTATAATATTCTTGTATATATAAGTTCTTTTCCTTCCTGTTTTCCACCTCTTCCAGAATAGAGACCTAGTAGTGGCACTGCTAAGTCAGAGAATATGCAGAATCGTTTCACGACTCTTCCTTCAGTATATTAATGTATCATTTCCCTTACATACCACCAATATTTATCATTTTCCTTTAATTTCCTGTTGGCCGGTCTAAAAAGTGTGAGAAAATACCTCAGAATTATTCGAATTTACATTTCTCCAATCAAGAGTGAGTCAGGCCATTTTATAAAACATGGCCATCGCTATCCTTAATAACCTCATATGAAAACTGTTGTGTCTATTGTTCATTTATCAATTGGGGAATGGCTTTTGTTTTTTATCAATTCAATTCAGTTCTCTATATTTGAGAAAGGATGTCTTTTTTAGGAAAAACTTTTTTCAATATTCCCCCTCCCCTACAATAATATGGCTAAATGTATTTTCCTTGATCCTATTACCCTACCCCATTTATTCTAACCTCTGTCCTTTTGTCCTGACCTTCCTCAGAAAGTTTTTTGTTTCTTACTGTCCCCTCCCATAATCTGCCCTACCTTGCATCAGTGACCCCTTTCTCCCCACCCTTTCCCTTCCTACATTCCTCCAGGGTAAGATGAATTCCTATACCCAATTGAGTATGCATGTTATTCCTTCTATGCACCAATTTAGAGGAGAGGAAGGTTCACCCACTTTCCCTCTCTTCACCCTCAAACACTTCACTTATCCCATTCTCCCACCTTTCTTTTGTCCCAGTATGTTCCTGTTAGCCCTTAACTCCATCTTTGGAATATAGTGTTCCTTCATATTCAGCTTCCACCTGTGTCCTATGGATATACACTCCTTCTAACTTCTAATAAATGAGAAATTCCATATGAATTATCAATATCATCTTTGCCTTCTAGAACATAAGCATTTCAACATCCTTAAGTTCCTTATGATTGGCCTTTCCTATTTGCCATTTTATGCTTCACTCAACTCTCATACTTGAAGATTAAATTGTCTGTTTAGCTCTGGTCTATTCATTAGGAACGTTTGAAAGACCCTCTATATCACTGAATGTCCATCTTTTTCCCCTGAAAGAATATGTTCAGTTTTCCTGGGTGATTGAATCTTGGTTGTAATCCAAGGTTTTTGTCTTCTGGAATATCACATTCCTACAATCCCTTAAGGAAGAAGCTGCTAAATCTTGTGCTATCTTGACTGTGATTCCATGATAATTGATTTTTTTTTCTTTCTGGCTGCTTGCATTCTTTTCTCCTTGATCTGGAGCTCTGACAAAGGAGAAGCCATTAGATTCGGAAGCTGGAAGATGGGTGGTGTTGGAGAGAATGAGTACACTGAGCAATCAAATTTAAAGCTAGTTAAGAATGGAATTCAAGGAAAGAAGGTGGAGGGCATGTCCTTTTCGTTTTCTAAGCCTCAGTTTTCTCATTGAAAAATAGATAGTTGGTACCTGAGTTCAAATCCAGCCTCAGACAGTTAATAATTACCTAGCTGTGTGGCCTTGGGCAATGTACTTAACCCCATTGTCTTGCAAAAAAAACCTTAAAAAATAAAAATGTTCAATTTGAACCAGGTGTTGTCTTGGCTTCTTTACAGTCCTGAAAACCTGTGTTCTGTCCTCTCTAAGCTGTAGCTTACTTGGCTCCACTTATCACCTTCATTTTTTTTTTAATTTTTGCAAGGCAAGGTGCCCACTGTCACACAACTAGGTAATTATTAAGTGTCTGAGGCCGGATTTGAACTTGGGTCCTACTGACTCCAAGGCACCACCAAGCTGCCCACACCCATCTCCTTCTTGCCATAATTCTGTCCATTGGCAAGGATGTGAATCATACACCTCCATTGACTGCCTCATCCAGAATCATGGATTCAGGAGTAGAAAGACCCTCAGAGATCAGCTGCTTGGAATTCCCCATTCCACAGACAATGGAACTGAGTTTGAAAGAGGGGAAATACCAAGGTTATTTTCTCTTTAGGTGATTCAGTTTTAAGGTCATTCGGTTCTAAATTCAGCATTCTTGTCAAGATCCAGCTGTGGCTTTCCAAAAGAGAAGGAAAGAACTTTAAATGTCACAATATCAATCCCTCTTCAATTTTATAAAGGGTGAGTCTGAGGTCCAGAGAGGAAAATGATCTCAACTCAGCTTTTATAGGCTTTAGACCTGGGAGAGAACAAATGATCCAGTCCCCACATTTTACAAAATGTCAAGAGAGGGAGAATGACTTATCCAAGGTCACAAAAGCAGTTATTAGCAGAGCCTTAGAAACCACCTACTTCCATCTCATTCATTTTTCAAAGGTGTGAATTAAACTCAAAGATCTTACATATAAATACATATATATGTATATATATATGTATATATATATATACATATATATGACATAATCCATTGTTTTATTTATATCAGGGGAAATGGAGATTTAGAGAGCTAGGGGATTACCCAAGGCCATGCTCTCGGACATTCTCTACTGCAGCTGCACCTTGCCAGAGTAACCTCATCCTGGAGTTATCCACATTTTGATTCAGAGAAAACTATTTTTGTCAAGGCATTTAGATTTAAGGGCCTTGTCCAAGGTCACACAAACAGTCAGTTTTCAGGGACTGAAATTGAACTCAAGTCCTCTGGACATCAGGATTGATGCTCTATCCACTTTGCCACTTAGCTGCCTCTACTATCTTCTAAAACTTTCTGGTTATGTAAGGATGGCCAAAACAACTAGCCCAACCCCTACCCCACCCTGCACACCTTGCAGAGCCTCCATGTCATTATCTGCAAAACTGAGGCACTAATACCTCTAATGCTTACCCAAGAGGGTTAAGAGATCCTATGAGACTGCATTTGTAGCTCATCTGTCAGACTTTAATATATGAATAGTTATTTTTATAGAAGAACCAGCCTCTATGAGAAGACAAACATAGAGAGACATGGGTTTAGGGATAATCAGTTTCCACACATTCTCATTTTTAGGACTAGAAAAATGAGGTCTTATAGGGGGAGTTTATTCATAGAATTAGAGGCAAAGTTTAAACTTAAACCCTCCTGACCCCTAGCCCAGGATTACCCCAGATCCATCTGGTAGATATTTACCACGTGAATGACACCTACTTGCCCAAAAAGGAAGATTCCCTACTTCCTAGCCATGACAATCTTTTTTCCAAACCACAGTCAAGCTAGGACTTCCAGCATCCCAGACTCACGATGGATCTTTTCCCTACAGAATCAGCGAAGAGTCCTCCAACCACCTCCACCTGACCCAGTCATTCCAAACCCACCTGATGAACTGCATTATGCCTCACTTAACTTCAGAAGTCCCAATGTGAAGAACCAAGAGACACACACGGAGTACTCAGAGATCAAGTTTTGCTCTGGGGCTAAAGAGGGTGCAACAAATTCTGGTCTGAGGTGAAATGGGTGAGGTCAGAAATAAAGAGAATGCACTCTATGCCTGAAGGTGCTCATTCTGTCTGAAGCTGAGCCTCAGATGCTTCTTTGCTCTGATCTGTTGGTCCTGAGATACTCTGACACCAGAGATATTCGCTTCCCCTAAATGCAGGAGGAAAGGAAGAGGACCCTAGAGAAATGGGGAAGTAGAGGAAATATTTTCAAGGCAATCATGTCCTGTTCTCAAGTGAAAACTTCTCAAGGGGACAAAGGTTTGCTTATCTGAGCTAGCCTCCTTGGGTAGGTCCTCAAGACACACAATGTGAAATGTGGGAGGAAGCTTAGAACTTAGACAATCAGAACAGGAAAGATTATTAGAATGTGGAGTATCAGCATTGGGAGGAACTTCAGAGCCTATTTCATCCAAACTCTCAGAATGGGAATTCTCTCTTCAATAATCCTCCAAAATAAGAAACCAGATTTTCTCTGGAGACCTTCCAGTTAGGGAGAGGAGCTTCCTCCCTCCCAAGGTAGCCAATTCCACTTTTAGGCTATTCTGATTGGTTGTTTTTCCTAACATCAGCCCGTCAGCAATTCAACAAGCAAACAGCTCTTATTCAGCCCCTATTGTGTTCCAGGTGCTGTGCTATGCACTGGAGACAGTTAACAAATGAAATAGTCCCTGGTCCAGTTTTTCTTCCATCGAGATGCATCATGCACACTTACAAATAGAACATTCCTCACTGGGTTCCCTTTCCACGCACACTGGCTCCATTAGTTTGGATCCAGAAATCAGTAACAGCTACTCCTCTTGGGGTTCTAATGGAAATTCATGAAAGACCATCTTCCTAACTCAAACTCAGATACTCTCATAAATGCATCTCCCCTCAAAAAATGACTCAGTAGACTCTTTTTTTTAAAAATCAAGGCAAGGTAAGAGCATGGCAAAGCAAAATCAGTAGTTAGAATCCTCTCCTCCTCCCTAATCAGGGGTCCATTCTCTCACTTATTCACAGTCCCTAAAGAGAGTAGAAGAATGGGCATCCTCTTAGAGAACAGTGGCAAATGATCTCATAAGGCTGAGGCAACTAGTATTATAGTGCCTCCAAGTCTAGTCTTTATTTAGAGGGTCCTTTTGAAGTTGGATTCAAGATATGTCACTGTGGGTGAGGGAGTTATTTCTCTGACCGGCCTGGGCTGCATTCTCCCAGACATGGAAGGTTAAATTTGCATTCCCTCCTTTTTAGGCCTGTCTGTTCCAGTTGAGCTGTATGTTCAAGGTCACTTAGCAGCTGGGGTCCAGTCTAGGTCTGGCAGGACTACATGCTGTTGACTTCTGGCTGATGGGTTAGTCCACATGGGTTGTTAAACTGATGACTGCTCCCAAGAGCATGGAATATCCCCGAGAAAGGCCAATCTATTGGATTCCCTTGGCTCATTTTTCCATGGGCAAGTTCAGTCTTTCACCATTTCTGTCATCTGCCCATCAGAGTACCAATTAGTCCCCTTCAACTTGAATGCACTTTTAACAAGAACAATGAGATTGAGATTAGTCTTTCTGGGGCAGCTACTTGGTGCAGTGAGTAGAATTAAGAGAATTAAGAGAATTAGAGTTAAGAGGACCTGAGGTCAAATCTGTCCTTAGACACTTGCTCACTCAGCTGTGTGAACTTGGGCAAGTCATTTAACCCCATTGCCTTGCAAAAACAAAACAAAGAGAGATTAGAATTGTCAGAAACCTGTTCTCTTTGCTTCTTTCAGGGCCTTACACAAATATATTCTATCTATATGTATGAGCGTAAAGACCCACTACATCTTGAATCTGCTTCTAGTTTCAGGAAAAATTTGCAAGCTAATATAATGATGGAAGTGGTGGACAGTGTTAAGGCAGCAACAACCCTGGATCCAGTCTCTTAGGGACAAGGAAGAAAAATTATTCATGTCATTGCTTCCATCAAGTGGATCAATCAAACTATAATAACTTGTGTGATGTGCCCAATGTCCCCAGCCATGACTCAGAATCTAGCAAGTTCACTCTCACTCCCAAGAAATGTCAACCAAACAATGAGCACTATTTAAGTGCCTCGCATGGACCAAGCACTAGGGACAAAATGCTAAAACTGAAATAGCTGTTTCCTCAAGCAGCTACACTATCAGAAAGACAACAACATGTGTAAACATAGATAAATGCACCTGTGATTTCAGGGGAAGCTAGGTGATAGTGGATAGATAACTGAGTCAGGAAGACCTGAGGTCAAATCTGGTCTCAGACATAGGCTAGTTATGGAATGCTGAGAAAGTCACTAAGTCTTGTTCACCTCAGTTTTCTTCATTGGCACAAGGAACCTCCATGTGAGGAAACAACTTCTCCAAATACAAGTTGCTACACTCTTTGCAATAAATTATCTTTTTGCCTAGAGTTCTGAAATGTTGATTGATCTACCCTAGGTCAGAGGTGGGACCTGAATATCTCCATTCAAAGTTAGGTCCTTAAATGCAAGGTAATTATGGGGAGAAGAGGTTTAGGGGGAGGTGGTGGTGTGAGAAAAGGCTTCATGTGAAAGGCAGTGGTTGATCTGGTTGATCTGAGGAAAAGCATCAAAAATTATATTATGAATAGACAATTTGCTTACTATGCAAGCAAACCATGTTAATGTCAAAGACAGGTTGTGTAGAGACAACCTGAAGATCCTAGGTTTCCCAGAAGAACATGACAGGACAGCGACTATACACCATAATGAAAGTAATAATGGGAGAGATTCCCAGAATTTCTGAAACTAGAAAATGAAATATCAGTTGAAAGAATTAACAGATCATCTCCAGAAAGTGAACAACATTAAGAAAGTCAACTTCAGGGGTGGCTAGGTGGTGCACTGGCCCTTGAGTCAGAAGTACCTGAGTTCAAATCCAGCCTCAGACAATTAATAATTACCTAGCTGTGTGGCCCTGGGCAAGTCACTTAACCCCATTTACCTTGCAAAAAACAAAAAAAAAATAATTAAAAAAAAGAAAAAAAAGAAAGAAAACTTAGTGAACAAATCAAACAATTCAATTTAGGAACAGGTTCTGTAAGCAATCAGGAGAAAGACCTTCAAATACAACAGAAAATTTGACTCATCCAGGTCTATTCTGCACCCACCAGAAAACATAGGAAGGAATAGAATAATATGTGTGAAGAACAATCGTGCTTAGAATGCCATTCAGAGTGACTACACAGGCAAGTATATGCCTAATTTTACAGGAATAAAGGAAATGAAGAAGAATTGTTATTATTATCGTTGTTACTATTACACTAAATAAAAGAGGCATTTGAAAATTTCTTAGAAGTAACCTGGGAACATTCCTGACTTGGCTGATATAAATTTCTTGTCCTGAAACCTGAGAGGAGATTCTAGGTCCTGGCAGGATAGAACTGGAGACAAGGAGCAGATCCACCAGCCTAGTGAATTGTGTTGTCTTTTCACGCCTTGCTGTCTTGTTGTTGGCAATTGATGTTTTTCACTGCCTGGGCATTTGGCCATGAAATCGCTTCCACCAAATACAATCAGGACCTCAACAAAGTGTGGCCCTTCTTCCTAGGGCTTCCCTCTTCCTGTAGTGAGTCAGCCTATACTTATGAATCCTCCATGGCCCTGTCCATTTAATTTCACTGAGGTCCTTTCCTAAGACTTTTTGTACTATTGCTGAGCATGCATTTCCACTGACTTCTAAGAAGGACAGATTTGTTTGTCTTTTGTCAATAAAGCAGGACCATCCTGACCTCCCTGTTGTGCATAGAGCTCTCTGATGACCTCCTGAGAGGACTGTAACTCAGTGAATACTGAATGGCTTTCCCACCCTTAATACTCATATATACCATAGCAAGGATGAAGCTTAATTAATATAAAGAGAGTAGCTACAGTATACAGCTAGGTAGTTCACTGGGTAAGCCCTGAATGTGGAATTAGGAAAATCTGAATTCAAATTCTGCCTCAGACACTAGATGTATGAGTAAGCTACTTAAGGCTTATAGAGGCTAGAAGCCTCTATTTCTTTTTTCTGTAAAATAACGACAACTCATAGGATTGTTGTGAGCATCAAATGAGTGAATTTTTTATTAATTTTTATTAATTTTATTAATTTTTAAATGCTATTTGTAGACATATCACTAGAGAAGTAATATCTCAAATTCCTCAGAAGTTTCTTTTGGGAGAGTGAACCAAGAGTGTGCTTACAACATAATCATATGGTTTTTTGGATTTCTCTAGAGTTTATTCTTAGCTCTGAGCCTCCTTTGTCTGTCTTTGAAGTTTTCCAGATGAGGAACTGCCCTTAGAGTTTAGCCTCCAATTTCCACCCTTACTCAGTTTCAAGTGGCATATCACCAATAACCACAGAACATTTCTCAATATAGACATAAATTTAGCTTTTCATTAACAATACCGGGAACTACATATAAAGTTTACAAACCGTTTTAATTTACACTTGTTATCATTAGGTTAGCTTCAAGATTCTAGTGGAAAGGTTGGTTTTGATCCAGGTTAAAAAAAGACCTGAGGTATCTGATCTAATGCTGCCAGGGTATGACCAGTTTTCCCAGGCAGAAATCTTAGAGCTTTCACAGTAAGAATTAATTAGATAATTCTCAATGTGAACAGTATGAGGAAATATTTAGCGTATTGAATAATAGTCACAGATTCATTTATTTTTTGCCATATCCAAAATTTATATTGTATTAGATTCCTACAGAGCTATCCTGCGATATGAATGGACATGACTTCCTTGTCAAATCTTATTCATAAACCAAAGCTGAAACTCATTCTTAGGACAGTTTGATTCAATGACTTGAGATTGATTTTTTTCGAATAAAAATCTTTTCCTTTGCAATTTCTAGATCTTAGCTAAAATCACGTCACTGTCTTTTGACCTAAGCAAGGAGATAGATGCTGAAATCTCATAATATTGGCACCCTCTCTCAGCTGCCAATGTGCCACAATACTGAGCTGGTAGTGTTACTCCAAACTGTAGACAAGACTAGTAAACCTTGTTCAAAGTGTCTTAATAGAAAATAAATTACTTTTGCAGTTTTAAACACACTTGCCTGAAGTCAGAGAGACTGTGTAGACAGAAATTTAATCAAATTTAACAGAGAAATTTTAGCTTGGGAATAAAATTAAGCCTGAATCCATAAACTTTGGAGTCACCAAATGATTCCTTTATTTCCAAGCAGCTTTAATTAATCATACTCAGTGTGGACAGTTGCCCACTAAGAATCAAAGGTAGATTTCGCTCATCATCCTTTACAGATTATGGCTAGGTTAATAAGCAAACTAAAACTCAGATTGAAACTTTTGCTAGCAGCCCACCTAAAGAAAAATTTGTCATTTTTAAATGCTAAAGAAAATTTCTCCTTCCCTGTATGCCTTCTGCCATTAAACTACCCTCTAAAACTTTATAACCTGAGTTTTACTTCAATTTACTGTAGTTTACTATAATTTACTGTAAATGTGCTATTCAAGGAATTCCCAACTACCCAAGAAATATCCCAACTTTTACAGAGTTGATACCCTCACAGCTTGTCTTTTTCAGTTTTATGAAACTTTACCTGCAAGAAATTTCAAATCATACCCAGTTCTTATAGAACAAAAATGCCCAGGTAGCAGTTTCAAAATGAATCGAAAATTTCTCAAGAGGCCCCCATATCTCCACCAGATCACCCTGAAAAGGGGGGAAAAACAGAACTTCTCTCAACATCCTCTGGGCAAAAGTTTCTTGCCCTCACTCCCAAGTCCACCCACCCACTTTCACCCCCCAACTTTGAGCCTGCTTGAGGGGATATTACCAATAGACCTTTGTTCTATTGATGATTCCTCTGACATTGAGCTTGAAAATTCAGACAGCTGCAGCACAAAACCAAATAAGTACACACAGATCACGTACACACACCAGAGAAAATCTATCTCCTTGGGAAATGGAGTCAGATCACAGCCAGAGTCTTAACAGAGAGCTTCCATTTGTGGAGAAATTCTCCATTTGGGACCAAAAAGATAGGGGATTTTTGGTTAGAATCTGAGGAGCACAGCTCTGGTCCATTTTGTGAGTCAACAAATGGTGTCAGATAAAAAATTTCCGGAGATAATTTCTGGTAATTAATATTTCATTGATTGTGGTTAGTGAATAATTAACAAAAGAACTGGTCACTTGGCCATTTCTAGTGAACCAAAGACAGACCATGTTAGCCTTTTGACCCTTAAATGTTCTTAGAAGACTGAGTTTTCCTGAAAGTTGACAATCAACAGGTTCATCATTGAGGGTTAACAATTACTGAGAAGAATGAAGATTATAAGGAGAGGTAGATTTATTCTGATGAGAGGCTGGGGGAGTGACTGATCACTCAGACCACCCAGATTTAGGGCAATGTAGACAGACTGGATTCACCTCCACCTATATTTCTCTAATTAGATTTGACCCAGATTAAAATCTCTTTATCTTTTGTTCAAATCTCAACTTTCCCAGTTGGGTGGGGTCTGAACAAGTTTGAGGAAAATATCAAATCCAATCTCATTATCAGTCCTGTTCTTTGGGGTTGATTTGATCTGATAGAGAGTGAGAAATAGGAAGGGGAAAAATCCTGGATCAAGGCAATAGTAAATAGTCATTACATGAGAGAGAAATACTAATTTCTCTAAGTTTCCATCAGATGACTTTGTGTTCCCCAAACCCATTGATGTGGTATTCTCTTTTTTTTTTGTAAGGTTTTTGCAAGGCAAACAGGGTTGAGTGGCTTGCCCAAGGCCACACAGCTAGGTAATTATTAAGTGTCTGAGACCAGATTTGAACCCAGGTACTCCTGACTCCAGGGCCGGTGCTTTATCCATTATGCCACCTAACCGCCCCATGGTGTGGTATTCTCTTAATGGTGTATGGAGATCAACATCTCATTTCTGTGTGAGAGGCAAGGCTGAGTGAGTGAAAGTAGAAAAAGAGAAGAGCTCTTCGGATCTCTTCAAGCTTCAAGAAGGGTTTTCCATTTGGGGTGCTCTTGGCTTCTGGCTTCAAGAGTGAAGAAATACAATGCCAATTGCACTTGCAGTGGCTGAAGGGACTGACTCTGGGAAGAAGCCAAAAAGAAAAGGAGCTTGTAGTCTCCATCAAGTTCCTATTGCTAGTTGCTACACTAGAGACTCCAGGGAACCTTACTTTGGGTGACAACTTGGTCTCTCTTTTTGGCTTGAACTGAGTTAACTCATTCCCAAAAGGAATAAGTTTTCACTTTGTATAGTCTGGTATATATGTTCTCCTGTGGTTATTTTTATTTTGCTATTGCTGTAGATAAATGGGTTTCTTGGTTATTTTTGAATGTTCACTGGAGAGCTACTTTTAGTGGGAAGGAAGTCAAACTTTGGGTAAAAGGCTTGTGGTTGTGTTTTCCCCATTAATAAACCAAGTACCAGAAATTAGCTTGGACCTCACAACCCTTAGAGTAATAGAATTTAAGAGTGTAGCTAGATTTAATTCTAGCCTAGTACTTACTCACTTTGAGGAGAGCAGAATGATCTCCAGCATCAACTTTCTGTTTCCCCTTTTGGCAGGAACAAGAGTCTCCCTTGGAGAAGATTCGGGAGAAAAGAAGCTAAAGATGTCACTTCTGTCTGTCTTCAGGTCACACAGTGATACCCTGGTGCTCCATGTGTGGGATAGACCTTCATACACTTTGTTGATTTATCCATTTGAAATCTATTTATGAAGAGATAGAGGTCAGGAAGCACGAGATTCAAATCTTCCTTCTGACATTCCTTGAGGGAAGAGACTCTTCCTTTTCTATCCATCACTTTCACCCAGTGCCTAGCACAAAGTAGACAGGGAATGGATGCTTCTTTTATTCATTCATTTATTTATTCATTCACTTATTGATTGATTGATTGTTTATCTATCTATTTATCTATCTATCTATCTATTCCTTCATTCATTTGTTTCTTTATTTGTGTATTTATTTATTTATTTGTTTGTTTCTTTGTTTAAAATTTTTTTTATTGAAGACAATGGTGTTCAGTGACCTGGCACAGGTATGTGATTATTAAGTGTCCAAGTTTGTCTTTGACCTGAGGCCTTCCTGACCTCAGGGCCAATATTCTATCCACTGCACCACCTAGCTACCCCATGAATGGCTCCTTCTTGACAGATTGATTGATTGTTCCATATCAAATGTATGACTGTGTTGCAGTCCTTTAACCTGAGTGTCCTAGACAATAGGGAACAAATTACAGATGAGATGTCAACTTCCAGCAACAGGAGCTCCTTCACATCACTAAATTAACAAATCAACATTCTTCCCATATGAATATGTGGGAAGACCAATGCTGCCTTTTATGTAGTTTCTGCTGAGTTGCTTTCCAGTTTTCTCGGGAGTCATAGTCCAATCTGCCTTCAGAGAGGAAGCTTCTCCCTACCTGGGAATTTACCTACATTGATGAAATCACAGAAGGAAGAGAATGAAGAGGAGAAAAAGGAGAAGGGGTGAGGGGAGAGAAAGGAGAAAGGGAGGGCCAAGAGTAGAAGGGGAAGGGGCAGCTAAGTGTTGCAGTGGATAGAGCACTGCCCCTGTAGTTAGGAGGACCTGAGTTGCCTCTTGCTTAAAAATTACCTAGCTGTGTGACTTTGGGCAAATCACTTAACTCCACTACCTTGCAAAAAAAAAAAAACAGAAGGGGAAAGAGAAGAATGACAAAGAGAGGAAGGAATGGAAGAAGGATTTTTTTAAAGTAGTCAAAAATCATGCCAGAAATTCTTTGCAATTGTGTTACCTATGAACAATGAATGCACTTTGCAGGGATCCCATTTTGACAGTTGGTCTACTACATCGGTGTCAGCAACCTTCAGTGTTATTACCTGAAAGATGTCCACAAGAAGACAACATACTGAAACAAGCACCCAAATATCCTCAGAGATTCCTGATGGGATTGTCAGAATCCACCTGATGACTTATACAACCTCACTTTTTGAGTGTGGACCGTTAAAGCCCATTCTAATTTCTGAATTTAGATTAGGGAATGGTTTGTAAAAATACTAATTAGACTCTTTTTTTAAAATAGCATCTGTCTGCCCCCATTCTACTTAGGTAATAAACAAATTGCGGACACATAATTTGTTAGACATAGCAAAAAATAAAAGTGGAACTGTAGTATGACCACATCACTGTCTGAGCAGCTGTCTTCTGAGACTCCTTTCCCCTACCCTGCCTTCTCTGTGGTGGATGAGGTGATTTCTAAACCTCAATTCCTCACAGAATTAGTGATGGTTAAGAGAGTATTGTGTGTGTGTGTGTGTGTGTGTGTGTCCAGAACCCCAGTTCTTCAAAGTATAACTGAGGATGAGGAAAATGATTATTCATAACCAATTCATATCAAGGAATGGATCTAGAATTTTTCCCCTTTCCATTTCTTCATTCGAAGGAGATGAAAAGAGAGTTGTTTGGGGAACTATATTCGGAGAAAGGAAACTGAGGAAAGTTGGGTGACAACAAACTTTGTTAAAAATTATTCTTACTGAGGTTAGTTCTTGATATACTAGATAGTAAGTTAAGGGAATTCTTTAAGTAGGGGAAGAAATTGGGTAATTTATTATGAATTTTAAAAGAAATCTGTGAGTAGAGCAGGAAGCCGGGTAAGGAGAGCAAGGAGATATGACTTTCTAGGAAGATTTTGCTGTCAGTCTTCAGGTAAGTAATTGAGTCAGAATGGGGTAAATGGTAGAGGTAAGCCGTAAGCTAGCTAGGCAAGCAAATAAAGTAACTTTTGCACCTCAACTTTGATTCCTTGGCACTGAGATTGTATTCTCAGTCAGAGTTGTGTTTCATCTCTCTTCTGAGCCTTTTGATCAGATACTGGCCATGTTTCCTAAGCAGGAGAACTGAGAAACAGAGTGAGGTCTTGAGAAACCAGGTGAGTGAGATTCCCCCAGACTACAAAATTTAAAAGGTATTCCATTCCATTCACTGACCACAGTTTGTTGTAGCATATGAATGTAAGGGAATATTACTGTGCAATATGACAGGGCAGATTTCAGAAAAACCTGGAAAGGCTTGTAGAAACAGATGCAACGTGAAATGAGAAGAACCAGAATAACAATACACACAGCATCAACAGCCTTGTGTGATGATCAACTGGCAGCTCTTCTAAACCACACAATGGCACCAAGGCAAGGATGAAGGACTCACAAAGGACAAGGCTATCCCTATCCAAATTAAGGACTGAAGGACTCTGAATGGCAGATCAAAGCACACTTTTTCTCATTACTTTATTCATTCTTGTGGGTATTTTTTCTTTTGATCTCTTCTTCCTGAACTGAGGCTATTATTGAAATGTGTGTCACAAAATAGTGCATGTATAAACTATATCAAACTGCCTACTATTTTTAGAAGAGGGGAGGAGAGGGAGGAGAAAATTTACATATCAAATTTTTCTAAATGAATGCTAAAACTTCTATGATATGTAATGGGGAAAAATAAAACACTATCAAAAATAAAATGTGGCATATATTTGAAAGGCTAATTTAAGGGGAAAAATCTAATAATAGAATAATTTGAAATAAATTTAGAGAGTTGATTTTAATTTAGAGAATTGATTTTCCTACACAATATATTGGACATCAGAGCAATGTGCTTAAAAACTGAAAAATAGGGGCAGCTAGGTGGCTTAGTGGATAAAGTACCAGCATGGAGTCAGGAGTACCTGGGTTCAAATCCCGTCTCAGACACTTACTAATTTCCTAGCTGTGTGGCCTTGGGCAAGCCGCTTAACCCCATTTGCCTTGCAAAAACCTAAAAAAAAACCCTGAAAAATAAATTTTTGTCTTTTAGGACAATATGAACAATGATTTTCTAATAACATTTTAAATGCAATCACTTTCAATTTCAACAATCTATGTTTGAAATTTATCTTAAACTTTTCCCCAGACCAATTTCAAAAGAAACTTCTAAACAAACCCCAAAATTAGAGAAACCACAAAAAAATAGTGAAGCAGTTCCTTAACTCAAGATATCATGGAGAAACCTCAGTAAAGTTCTATCTTGGGGTGGCTAGGTGGCATAGTGGATAAAGCACCAACCTTGGAGTCAGGAGTACCTGGGTTCAAATCCGGTCTCAGACACTTAATAATTACCTAGCTGTGTGGCCTTGGGCAAGCCACTTAACCCCATTTGCGTTGCAAAAACCTAAAAAAAAGTTTTATCTCATATGTGTAAAATGGAAGTATAACCCAGAATAGGTAGGAGAGCTAGAAAGACAGTGGGGAACTCTTAAGCACAGCCACAGTTCAGGTCTAAGCTCAGTAAGCCAGTGAAGCAGCAGGTCTACAGTATCCTCAGCCTGGAAGACAAAGTTTAATTAAGCCCCAGGAATTCTTGTGCAACAGGAGAGACTGGGTTGGACTACCCTAATGCAAGTAAAAAACTGCTAATTCTTGAAACACCATAGACAATACCTTAGACAATTGATAATACAGGGAACAAATCCTGGCCCCTAGCACAAAAAAATTGGGGCTATACTCTCTGTGTTCCAGGAGCAGAGCTGAACTCTCAGTGCTAACCATAGAAAACTACTATTCTAATAGTAATCATAAAAATGATTTCTCAGAAGAGGAAAGCACTGGCAAAATGCCTAAATGTGAAAACTCAAAGGGGTTTATGAATTGTCCTCAAATCCACAAAAATATTTTGGAAGATATCAAAAAAGATTTTCACAACCAAAGAAAAGAAGAAGAAAAATGGAGAAAAGAACTGAAAGAATTATGAAAAATTGACTGAAGAAAGCAATAACTTTAAAAGAAAAATTGGACAAATGGAAAAAGAAATCAACTCCTTTAAAAGTAAAACTGACCCACTAGAAAACGAATATTGCTCATGAAAAAGTAAAATTTACCAGCTAAAAATGGAAAAGAAATCACCTAAAAATAAAATTAACCAACTGAAAAGGGAACACAAAAGTTAACTGAAGGAAATAAAATCCTAAAAAATTAGAATTGGAGAAATGGAAGCTAATGACACTATGAGACACCAAGACGGCATCAAACAAAACCAAGAGACTAAAAAATAGAAGAAAATGCCAAAAACCTCTTGGGAAAAATAACTGACTTGGAAAAGAAATCTAGGAAAGATAACTTACAAATATTGATCCCCTTGAAAGCCATGATCAGAGAAAGATCCTGGACACCGTCTTTTAGGAAATTTTGATGGAAAACTGCCCACATTTTTCCTCCAAGAAAAAGATAAAATTATCCTTGAAAGAATCCATTAATCACGCCCAAAATAAAATTCCAAGGAATATTGTAGTCAAATTTCAGTTAAAGGGGAAAACACTGCAAGCAGACTAAAAGGAAGAATTTACATTCCATGAAGCTGCAGTCAGGATGACACAGGATTTATCAGCTTCAACATTAAAGGATCAGAAGGCCTTGAATTTCTTATTCTGGAAGTCAAAGAATTTCAGATGACAGCCAAGACTATTCTGCAAAATTTAGCACAGTCTTTCCGGGGAAAAGAATATCCAGGGAATTATTAGAAATAAATGCAAAGGAATGTGGCCTAACTAGACCAGATCTAAAACTGCATTATAAAGTGATAGTCATCAAAACTGTTTGGTACTGGCTAAGAAACAGAGAAGTGGAACAGTAGTATAGATTATATACAAAAGAAACAGTCATAATCTATAGTAATGCACTATTTGATAAAAAAAAAAAAACTCCTGGGACAACTGGGAAATAGTATGGCCAAAACTAGATATATATACCAAAATAAACCCAAAGTGGACACCAAATTTAGACATAAGGAGTGATATCATAGGCCAATTTAGAGAACAAGAAGTAGTCTAGGCATCAGATCTATGGAGAATTTAAGACCAGTCAAGAGATAGAGAACATTATATAATGCCAAAGGATGATTTCAACTACATAATATTAAAAAGTTTTTCACAAACAAAATCAGTGCAGCCAATAGTAGAAGGAATGCTAAAATGACAAAAAAGGAATATGATCAATATGGGAGAGGATATGGGAAAAGGGGTCTATGATTCATCATTTTTTGGAGTTGTGAACTGATCCAACCATTCTGGAGAGTCATTTGGAACTATACCCAAAGGACAGTAAAACTATTAATACACTTTGATCTAGTAATGCCTATACTAGGTCTGTACCCCAAAGAGATTATAAAAAGGGTGAAAAGACTCCCATATACAAAAATATTTAGAGCAGCTCTTTTTTATGTGGCAGAAAAATTGGAAAATGAGGGAATTCCCATCAATTGGTGAGTGGCTGAACATGTTATGGTATGTGGATATTCTTGAGGACTATTGTTTCGAAGAAATTATGAATGGCCACTTTAGAAAACCATGGAAAGACTTCCATGAACTAATGTTGAGTGAAGTGAGCAAAACCAGGAGAAAAATATGTACATTAAAGGCAACATTGGGAGATGAATCAACTATGCTGAATGCAGCTTCTCTCAGCAGGTTAGTGACCAAAAACTTTCAGAGAGACCAATTATGGAAAATGACATCCATATCCAGAAAAAGCAACAATAAAACAAAACTAAGTAGCCTGAAAGCAGAGCAAAACATACTTTTAAAATTTTCTGTTATGTTTTCTCTTTCTCTAGGTTCTCCCCCTCCCCAGTTCTAATTCCTCTTTCATAGCATGAATAATATGGAAAAATACTAAACATGATTTGTATGTACAATTTTTTATCACATTGTTCTCTGCAATGGGGAGAGGGAAAGGGAAGTCGTGGAAAAAATGTAGAACACATTACATTGCAAATGGATGAGTTCTGAGAGCTATCTTTACATATAATTGGAAAAAATAAAATATCAATAAAATAAAATAATATTGTAAAAGTTGGTTTGTATAAATGATCTTGGTAGAAATGTAAAGAAATGTAACTCTCTTGATTTGGGAATTAAGTGTTAACTCTCTCCAGATTTAGAAGAGTATCAAGAAAGAAAGACAGATAATTTTCAAGTGTTTTGTTGGTACCCAAAAAGGTGTTCTAAAAAGTTGCTTTTGGTCGCTACTAAAAATAACAATAGGATTTTTTGAAAAAAAAATTATCTGTCAAACCTTTCTCGGGACTAAATCTAATCCAAATAAAATGTATTATTTTCTATTTTTATTATACCATATCAAGAAATTTATTAGCTGTGTCCTGAAATTTATCTCAGTTACTAATCTGTCAGGGGGTAAAAATAGCTCCAACCTTCCAGGCTTGTTATGAGATCTCATGATTGTAAATTGCTTAAAGCAGTGCCTGGAGGAGAACAAAGACTATATTAACATTCACTTTTTTAATTTCCTTAAATAGATACAATTGCTTCATACTTGACAAACTCTATATAGGGTATTCTATGTAATGACTACATATTGACAATGTTGATGGAATGAATGATTTTTCTGCTTAAGGTAATTTGAATCCAAATTCAACAGAACTGAGATCCCTGATTGGTAATGGAATTTATTCAAGTTTCAAAATCATAACATATTTTATGGCATTGTTATGCTGCTTAATTTTCTCATGTTGTGAAATTTCAAAAACTTTGTATCAGGTTGTTAGAAGAAAAACTTCTCATAATCTCTATCTTAGATTGGGAAATAGTACTGTTACCAAAGTTTAAAAATGGTTTAAAACTGTCATTTTATCAGCCCTACTGATCACATATTGTGACATTCTAAAGTGCTGCAATTTTTAAAATTACAAATTTCCAGGTTTGCCATATTTAAAGGGAAGTGTCATCTAAAATTATTTGAACCTATCACATGAAAATTATAAGATTATTGGTTGAACTTTGGAGGTGGGACAAGGTGAAAGGAGAGAGAATAGATTAAATGGGGTAAGGGAGGAATAGACTGGAGGAAAATAGTTGCTAGAAATAGCACGTGTGGGAAAAAATTTTGAAGTGGGGCGGCTAGGTGGCACAGTGGATAAAGCACCAGCCCTGGAGTCAGGAGTACCTGGGTTCAAATCCGGTCTCAGACACTTAATAATTACCTAGCTGTGTGGCCTTGGGCAAGTCATTTAACCCCATTTGCCTTGCAAAAACCTAAAAAAAATATTGAAGTAATTTCTCTGATGGACTTATGATAAAGAATGCTCTCCAACCTAAAGACAGAGTTGAATATAGACTGAAGAATATTTTTTTCCTTTCATTTTATTTTTCTTGAGGTATCTCTATCTTTGTTGGGAAAAGGGGATTATGCTTACTTTTACAAGACAATTTTAATAATGTGGAAAAATACATAAAAATGATAAAAAAAATTGGTTTAATTATTCAGGGTTCCTATGATAAGGCTAATTTAGTTGGCATTATTTCTCTTAGAAAAACTGAATCTTCTCTCCTATTTCAATTAGAGAGGAGTAATACTTAGAAATTTATTTGTAGTAACTTTCTTTCTTTCTTTCTTTCTTTCTTTCTTTCTTTCTTTCTTTCTTTCTTTCTTTCTTTCTTTCTTTCTTTCTTTCCTTCCTTCCTTCCTTCCTTCCTTCCTTTCTTTTCATCCATTTGCACATGTATATTTTTAAGTTACAAAATTTCTTTCCACTCTCCCTTCTCACCCCCTCCCCTCAATAGCCAAAAGTGAGGTTAGCATTATACATACATATTTTTGATAAACACATTTACAGATTAGTTATTTTCAGTATAAGGAATTAGGATCAAGGGAAAGAGATGAGAGATAATTTTTATAAAGAGTCCATTAGATTCTGATGGGTTGTTTTTGTTTTTGTGTTTATGACTGTCTGTGTGTGTGCGTGCATGTGTGTGTGTGTGTGTGTGTGTGTGTGTGTGTGTATGTGTGCGCGCGCGCGTGTGTGTGTGTGTGCGTGTGTGTCTCTTGTGTGTGTTTTGTTTTGGTTTGTTTTTCTTCCTCTGGATGGGGATTACATAGTCCAGTCAGTCTAATACAGTTGTCCTAGCTCTCTCTGAATTGTTGAGAAGACGTGCTTTCATTAAGGTGGTTCATATCATAATGTTGTTGTTGATTGTGTATATTGTTCTCTTGGTTCTACTCCCTTTGCTCATCATCAGATCACAAAAGTCATTCCATGCTTCTCTAGAGTCTGACCATTTATGGCTTCTTATAGAACCATACTATACCATAACATTGATGTACCATAACTTGTATTCCCCAGTGGATGAGTATCCTTCAATTTCTAATAGTTTGACAATTAAAAAAAAGCTGTTATGAATATTTTGGAACATGTCGGATTGTTCCCCTTTTATAAATAATTTTTGCTAGACATAGATCTCGAGTTGTGGTAATTGGAAATCCATTTAATTTATAATAATTTAGGATTTATTTATGATTCTAAAATTTTTAGACCAACTTAGTTTTGATAAATTCTGATTTTAAGAGCACTGGCCTTGGAGTTAGGAGATGGGAGTTCCAATCTGCCCTCAGGCACTTAACACTGAGTAGTTTGTGTGACCTTGGGCAAGTCACTTAACCTTGATTGCCTTGAATCCAAGACCATCTCCAGTCATCTGGATTCATATATAGCCACTTGACCCAGATGGTTCTGAAGGAGGAAGTAAGGCTGGTGATTTAGCACAGCAAACCCTCAGTCAAATTCAATTCAGGTGCTTGTCATGGCATCAACTCCCTGGCGTCTTGGTCTGTTTTTTGAGAATGAAGGACAAAGATCAACATCATCATCATCATCATCATCATCATCAATAGATAACTATCAATTTAGATGGTTCCCACTAGTTTGTTTCTAATGTGTATTTTTTTTAACATCAGGATAAATTTTAAGTTGTTTGTAAGAAAGAGAAATACTTTTTTTAAGAAAGATTTTATTTAGCTTTAGTTTTATAATTCCCCCCCACAGAAGACATTTGGTTAGTCTATACATTGTTTCCATGGTATATATTGATCTCCGTTGAACGTGATGAAATAGAAACCATATCCTTAAGGAAGAAAAATAAAGTATAAAAGATAGTAAAAATTACATAAGATAATTTTTTTTTCCAAATTGAAGGTATTGGTCTTTTTTTCAAACTCCACAATTCTTTCTCTGGATACAGATGGTATTCTCCATTGCAGGTAGCCCCAAATTGTCCCTGGTTGTTGCACTGGTGGAATGAGCAAGTCCATTAAGGTTCATCATCGCCCCCATGTTGCTGTTCCCGTGTACAGTGTTTTTCTGGTTCTGCTCATCTCACTCAGCATCAGTTCAAGCAAATACTTCCAGGCTTCCCTGAATTCTCATTCCTCCTGGTTTCTTAGAAAACAATAGTGTTCCATGACATACATATACCACAGTTTGTCAAGCCATTCCCCAACTGAAGGACATTCACTTAATTTCCAATTCTTTGCCAGCACAAACAGAGCTGCAATGAATATTTTTACATAAGTGATGTTTTTACTGAAAGAGAAATACTTTGAAAAAGGGATGTTTAAATAAAAATCTTTTGTGTGAGTCAATAGGCCACCATGATCCATCTTTTGTTCATGAGAGATGGCCAAAAGATCTATATGTTTTATTAATTTTTGCTAGCCATTATTAACAAGATGAATAATTATCTAGAAATTGTCTCTTTTTATACAACAGTTAAAAAAGGAAGTTATAACTTTAAGAATTCCTTAGGAAAAGAATAAGATATAGATATAGAAGGATCATTTTTAAAGTTAAGATATTATATATATTTAAAACCCAATTTGCAACAGGTAAACACAGAAACATCCACAAATACAGCAGTAAATAAGGATATTCCTTCACATTTGTATTACTATACATAATTCTTTTAAAAATGCTAGATCCAGCAATTAGACAATGGCACTAAATAGATTCATATCAGAAGAGAAGAAATAATCTTTATTTGTAGATGGCAGGATAGTTTGCTTTGAAAACTCCAGAAAAGCAGGAAAAAAATACCAATTGCCATGATTACCAATCTCAATACATTATCATGCTATAAAATGAATGGACAAAAATCATTAACTCTTCTCCCTATTACCGCAAAACCCTATAGAAATGGCAAAAACTTCTAAATTGCTTAACAGACCAGTAGCAGGAATCGGGGCTGAATAGGAACTGAAAAGACAGATATGAAAGAATTTGTTACCTCTGGGTATTCCTATGCTATTGGAGGAAACACTTTATTACAACTAAATATATAATATAGGAACATACACTTAAAATTCAAGGGGCGGCTAAGTGGTGCAGTGGATAAAGCACTGGCCCTGGAGTCAGGAGCACCTGGGTTCAAATCCAGCCTCAGACACTTAATGATTACCTAGCTGTGTGGCCTTGGGCAAGCCACTTAACCCTAAAAAACCAAAAAAGAGCGAAAATTCAAAGTTATTTCTTGGAAGGGAGGCAGGGGCCACTATCGACACAAGAAAAGACCTTATAAAGGAGGAATCTCTTCCTATCCTTTGCACAGAGAAAAGAGTGGTTGGGGCTAGATTATGAACAGGACAGAAACTGATTTGACTTTCTGGGTGATTTCAAAGGAAATAAAGGTGGGGAAACCCTTTTCTAATAGTTAACTCTGGGTTCTTACTTGTGCAGTTATAAATGCATATCATATATGTTTGAGGTATAGCCTATAAATAGATTATAATGGAGTGAGATGTGTTCTATTAATTGTGGCATCAAATGCAAAAATAAATGATTGAAAATGCAAGATATACTCTGGTTTCAGAAATCTGTTGTTGTGTGCTTTGAAAATGAAACAATCTAATAACTGTGCTTAAGGAAGAACATAATGTTGGGCTTAAATCAGTAACTAGACTTTGGTAAGCACAAGGTTTTTTTAATTGAATGTAATTACTCATTACTTGATAACTATCTTGAGTTTTGGATATCATTTGTATAAAATGGCAAATGCAATAAGAATAATGATTTTCTTGGGAAGATAATTGGAAAACATTCAGCTGAATTGGCATCATCCGACTGGTAATGCATTTTGTTTCCTAAATACATGATGTTATACATGTTATTACTATGTTCCTAATTTTTTCTCATAGGGTAAAATAAGAGCCAAATAACTTTCAGGTTTTTTTTAAGAATTTTTTTTTTAGGTTTTTGCAAGGCAGTATGGTTAAGTGGTTTTTCCAAGGCCACACAGATAGATGAATATTAAATGTTTGAGGTTGTATTTGAACTCAGGTTCACCTGACTCCAGGGCCGGTGCTCTGTCCACTGCACCACCTAGCTGCTCCAGAATAAATTTCCTTTTAATTTGAATAATGTTATATTACAAATTCAACTATTGTAGAATTGTGATAAAGATAATTAAATTAGAATGTTTAATGGGCTTTGTTTTGTTTTAAAAGACATGATGAGGGGCAGCTAGGTGGCACAGTGGATAGAGCACCGGCCCTGGAGTCGGGAGTACCTGAGTTCAAATCCGGCCTCAGACACTTAATAATTACCTAGCTGTGTGACCTTGGGCAAGCCACTTAATTCCATTGCCTTGCAAAATTCTAAAAAAAAAATTAAAAAATAAAAGAGATGATGAAGATGACAACGATGATGATGATGATGTTGATGATGATGTTGCTACAGTTGCTGTTTGGAAAATAAGTTTTACAGATTCTTTAAGATAGTATCTGTGAGGTAGATCCCTTGGGACACTGTATCCAGGTGAGGTTATGAGATTTGATCTGTCCTACTGGTCTCCTGTTGTAAAATGAGTTGACTAAAATGTATAGTGTGATTTAAAGTTGCAATTTCAATACATTGTTAGAAGTTAACTGTAAATTTGAAATTCCGGAATGTGATTAGTTTTTTGTTTTTTTTTAGTTTTTTTTTTTTTGCAAGGCAATGGGGTTAAGTGGCTTGCCCAAGGCCACACAGCTAGGTAATTATTAAGTGTCAGAGGCCGGATTTGAACTCAGGTACTCCCGACTCCAGGGCCGGTGCTCTATCCACTGCGCCACCTAGCTGCCCCCTGTAATTGGTTTTAATTCATAAATAAAGGATAAATTAAAAGTCACTCTGAGGGAAACAGGAGAAAATTAATAATAGTCACAAGTCCTAAACTGTGAGAAGTGAAAATTTATTATTTGTGGGAAAATTTTTTAGAAGTATAATTTTCTTTTGACTTGATTACAGGGATGGTTGTCTGAATTGGCCTGGCATGTGGCATACACGATAGTCTGAGAGGGGCTATGGGTAGATATCTGTGCCTGGGAGAAAACTGAGGGGATAACCTTGACCTAAGGAAGGATTCTCTTGACTAAGTCTCCCTATTGTCTTAACAAGAAAATTTTCCTCCTGTTTAATCTTGAGCCTGACTTGTAATACTTTGTGACTCCATGATTATCTGTCAGATATAACTCCAGTCTGCAATCCATCAGAGTTATGAGATATACCAAGTCAGTCTTTGTCCTTATAATGATGAGTCTTAACATTTAACTATGTCCCTCCTTTTCTTTTTCTAGGAAATTTCTGTAATCAGGGCAAGGTAAGAGGTGTTTGGAGGTACAGTAGCAAATTGATGAGTTAATAGATTGTTTCTGTGCCATCTCTGAGTTACTAAAAAAGGATAGAAATGTTAAAAATCTTACAGTATCTGGATTTGTGGTCAAATTACAATATCAGGATGATATTATCTCAAAGTGGGGTTCTGACAGAGTAATCACACAAAGATGTCATATAAAAGTTTTCTAATTAGGGGTGGCTAGTTGGCATAGTGGATAGAGCATTGGCCCTGGAGTCGGGAGTACCTGGGTTCAAATCCGGTCTCAGACACTTAATAATTACCTAGCTGTGTGGCCTTGGGCAAGCCACTTAACCCAATTTGCCTTGCAAAAACATAAAAAAAAGTTTTCTAATTAAATGGAGTAGTTCAATTGGAAAAAGCAATAGGATTACTCTGTTTTAAGAATTACATGTGTATTATTGACTTCCAAATCTATCTAGTTTGAAGATTCAAACTTTGAGTTTCTTTTAGTAATAAGTTGTCAGAATTGGATAATATATTGTGGATGTAAAATTGCATTGATAATTGTAAAGGAAGTGAAATTATTTTCCCTTTTTAACAAATATAATCATTTTAAAAGACAGAAAGGGTCATTTTACAAGTTAGACTCATGAATTTTTTAAAAGCATTCTTATGTTTGGTTTAAGTGAAAATAAAACAGCAAGCAATATATAAAACTGAAATTCTCTGAAGTTTCATATTTGGAGATCCAAAGTAAAGAGATTGTATTAAATTGTACCGAGTTTTGTTACTGGTAGATTTTATCAGAATGTCTACAAATGATTTGGAGTCAGAGAAGTAAAGCCCTCTTCAGATATGTACTGAGAAGGAGCCTTGATCCAAAATGTCCAGGAGAAGATATTTCCAGGGAATTTCCAGTTATTCATCTCCATATCCATTTCCAATTAACCATCTCAAATAGGCTGTATGTCCAGATTTTCCAGATTTCCAGATTTGACTACATGGGACATGTAAGACTCTAGTAAAGATGAAATGATTAAATGGATATTGAGAGTAGATTATTAGGATATAAGGAGAATTGATGTCATTTAATATTGTTGATCATTCTGGTGTTGCTATAGCCTTTTGTTTCATGGTGATTATACTAAGCTTTCTAGGTTACTCTGGTGACATGCAAATCATCCCTCTCAAAATTAGTACCTCTAAATGGTTTGATTTTTAGACTGACTAATGTAATTCTGAATATGAGTATACAATCTTTTAGAGTTCAGCTTAAAAGAAAAAAAATTTGCCTTAATAAAGACAAATAGAATTAAGCTAACATAAAACAATCTCCAAAGTTTGTGCTTAAAAGGAAAAACAGAATTAGATTAACAAACATGGTTATTAGTTCTCTAGGCTTGCAGGTATGAATGCAGGGGTCCAGTAGGTATTAGATTTTGGAGAAGCATATTTATTTAATGCACAAACCAGAAGGCAGAACGTAATAAAGCTGCTTTAATCTTTTCCATCAAGGGGACCCACAACGCAGGATTCTGCTTCACATTTGTTGGTGGAATTAGATTAGGGCAGGAGAAGTGCCCTCCTTCTAAGGACTTTTGGACCTGATTGGTTAACCTTAAGACCTCCCCAAAGCAGGTGTTTTGTTTTTTCAAGAACCTGAGGAAATCCCACTGACCTCGTGACTCAACTATAACTCTAGTTCAGTTCCTTTTCTATTCCATTATAGGTCTAAATTCAATGTCTGTCTTATAAAAGGAAATTTTATTCCATTATGGTCATTGTGAGAAAATATATTGTGAATCTAGTCCTGCATGGTTGGGAAGCTGGACCATCCCTACCTGCTGTTTAGGATTCCTTAACTAAAGACTTAGGTTTTCTCACAATTATCAATCTCAAATAGCTTGTATGTCTAATTTGAAAATTGGCCCTATACTGGTCAATTGGCTATTGTTTCCACATTTCATTAATTGAATTCAGACAATGGGTGGGGACAACACCTTTAAGGATTTCAGGGAATTGTACTTATTCATTCTCCCTCTCCCAACCTGGGAAGTCCTTAATCTTTCCTCCAATTAGAAATCAGATGACCTAATTATGCATTTTGCTTTTGTCCCCTGTTTATTGCTATCTTTTCATGCATAAAAAAATCTGTCTTCCTCTGTATTCATGGTCCAGTGGCAAATTGGAGAAGGTCTGGATTCAATTTGTTATGAAATTGGCACGCATTGCTTAATAAACTGGTGAGCTCAGAAACTTTGCTTCTTAAATTATTTCAGATTCCACCCACCAGAAGGATAATCCTCACGTTGTAACTTCGGTGGGACTCAACAGTATTCAGAGAAGGCAAAAGGGAACCAATTCAACCTTGCCAGTATTGAGTATGAGATGTGTATGAGTCCACTTTGAAATGTCAAAGAGGCAGGTTTTGATACAGAGGGGAGGTCATGAGAGAGGGTTAGGGTTGGTTCTACAGCTAAAGAACCATCTGCAGAGAGAAAGTAATTGGGAGCTGATGAGATTGTCAAGCAAGACAGTTTGGAGGAAAGAAACTGGAGGGCCCAGGGCACTCTTAAGGATGGTTATCGTTAATGGCATAACCTGAATAAGAATGCAGAAAAGAAAGTTGAGGAGGATCAGAGGAAGAATTAGATAGAAGAAGAGGGTGCTTGAGAGGGTCAGAGCTTGAAGAGAGTTCAAGAAGGCTAAGAACTGAGGAAAGGACATTTGATTACAGTCTAGAGATGATTGGTAACTTTAGAGACAGCGCTTTCAACAACATGAAGAGCAGAGTGCAGAAGGCCTGAGAAGACACATTGTATAGTTCACATGGAAATGGCCACTCTCCAGGAAAACTTCTGGAAACAGTTATCAGCAACAGCCAGGCACCTCCTAGAACATCAGCTTCGGGGGCAGCTAGGTGGTGCAGTGAATAGAGTATCGGCCTTGTAGTCAGAAGGATCTGAGTTCAAATCCAACCTCAGATACAATAGTTACCTATGTTACCTTGAGTAACTTAACTCCATTGCTTTGCAAAAATCTAAAACAAAACAAACCAAAAAAAGATCAGATTCAGACCATCTGTATTGGGAGAGTACCCTGTCATCAGAAGGACCAGCTAGATTTGCAGTAAAATATAGACTCCTGGGTAAGGGTCACTTCATATTTGTCCTCATATGAGTGGCTATGGAAAGCTCTATGGGTTTTGGGGCTTTCAATATATATCACAGATCCCTGAATTAGGCAATCAGACCTAGTGAAGGGTCTCCTGGGCTCATCCCTCCTAGCTCTGACATTCCATGTCCTAAAGTTCCATCTAGCTCCCCCAGATCTGCTATTTTCTCTTCTTACCTCCCCCCTCAAGTATCAGGTTTAGCTGATTCCCTGAACCTGAACTTGAGACAGTTCTGCCTCTGGGTCGTTGACCTGGACTACTCATGGGTGTGTGCCTGGGACTTTCACTTCTCCTTTCTTTTCTTTTCATAGGGTGGGAGTTGACTTCTCCCCTTCATTAGTTCCTCACTCCATCCCACTAATCCCCGCCCCCCCCCCCCCCCCCCGGACTAAACCCCGATCAGACTCTATCTCCTTCTTACACTGGAAAGGGTCAGTTCTGCTTGTACCAACTGTAGTGGAAGAGGTGGGATCTAAGACAAGCTGGAGGGGAGGTTGAACAGCCAGACTAGATGAAAGTGATGGTTCCTCTTAGAATCCCACTGCATTCATTTGATGAATCATTTCCCAGGGTCAGAGGCCTGCCTCTCTTTTTTGTCTGACACCTTCTGCTTTCCTCAGAAACCACTGAGCTGGTCAGACAGAAGCCATGAGGCCGGGGGAGTGACAGAGCCTCTGTCTCTCCTGGTTCAGGGATGCTGCTGCTGTTGCTGCTGCTGTTGCTCTTCTTGGAGGGTGAGTCAGAGCAGGGCAAGGATGAGAATGGCCATGGAGCCAGGAGGCCCTGGCCTGGATCCTGCCCCTGGACAAGTCACAGAACTCTCTCTGGACCTCAGATTCCTTACTGATCTTAAAATAGGACTGACCGAAGTCTCTCTTAAACTCCTTCCCAGCATGGCCATCCTTTTCTAGGTTTCTCTTTTATCTCTAAAACCTGTGACACAGTGCTAACACGGTGATGATTATCAGCATTATTAACTGCTTTGTTTTGTGATCTCTATGTCTCTCTGCCCACAGGGTTCCAATCCCAAAAGGAAGGATTTGAATTGAAGTGTCCACGTTTCCAGAAAGCTCAGGAAGGACTCTGCACCTATATCCCCTGCACCTTCACCTATCCTAATATACAGAGACGTTATTATGGCATTTATGGCTACTGGTTCAAGAAAGGTCCCTCAATTTCTGAAGATGTCCTTGTGGCAACAAATGATCAAATGAGAGAGGTGGAAAAGGAGGCATTGGGAAGATTCCACCTTGTCGGGGACCCTGGGAGCATGAACTGCTCTCTGAGCATCAGAGATATACAGGGAAAGGACAGAGGATATTACTTCTTCCGTGTGGAAAGTGGGTCAGAAAAATTCAGTTACTTAAATTATCAGGTGAAGCTGGATGTGAGAGGTAGGCTCCCTTGGCACTGTAAAGTGGGCACAGTAAAGTGGGATCTTGTGGGGTTGAACTGTTCTAGGAAGCTCCTTTTGCTCTATGTCTCAAGGGAAAGACAGACCCTTTGGCCAAGTAACAGCTTACACAAGCAGATGAAGACTGGGGAGAGTGTAGAGAAAGTTGGAGAAAAGGAGGAGGCTACTCTGGGCTTCTTTGCAGAGAAATGAGGTCTCAGGAAGGGTTGGGTGAGCTCATCAAGCTTAGGCAATAAACCCAGATATCCTGTTCCAGGGATTGTTGCAGGGCCTGCAGGTGAGGAGTCTTGATAATATTTGAGGTACAACCTCATGGTCACCACCAATTTGGGGGGTCACAATGTTCATTTTTCTCTATGCAGGAACAGGATCACAGGCAGAGGTGAGTGGTATAGAGCATAGACATGTAGAAGATTCTTGGGAAGGGAGGTATAGTGGTAATGGCAGGAAAGGACATTCCAGTGACAGGGTCCTAAGCTAGGTGTGCTGATAACTTTTTAACAATTGCTATTTGAATTATTCTTTTCTGAATAACACTTTATTTTTCCTAATTACACTTTTGACATTCATTTAAAATGTTTTTGAGTTCTCAATTTACTTTCTTGTCCTCTCAGATATGGAAAGCAATTTCATATAGTCTATACATATGTAAGCAGGTGAATCATATTTTCAAATTTGACTCAGAATTCATTTATTTATTGTTTAAGGCAATGGAGTTAAATGACTTGCCCAAGGTCATACAGCTAGGCAATTATTAATTGTCTGAGGCTGGATTTAAACACAGGTCTCCTTGACTCCAGGACCAGTGCTCAATGCCTGCATCATCTATCTGCCCCTGACTCTGAATTAAAAAAAAAGAATGACACATTTGTAAATGTAATCTGAAGGTAATAGAAGATTTCCCAACTCATTCAAAGCCTGGTGGACTTGGCATATAATAGTCTGGAAAGCAAATGAGTTAGGATTATAACCAAAAATCACCTACACAGCAAAAAGGGAATATAATTCTTCAGGGGAAAATGGATATTTAATGAAATAGAAGACTTGCAAGCACTTCATAAAAATACAAGAGGCAAATACAAAATTTTACTTTCATAAATAAGACTCAAGAGAAACATAAAAGATATTCAGGAGAGGGAAATCATAAGGGACTTAATAAGATAAAACTGTATATATACCTGCATAGGAAGATGATCTTTGTAGTTCAAAAAAGTTTCTCATTATTAGGGAAGTAAGCAGTACATAGAGTTAGAGAGCACAAATAAGAGTTGAATATGAAGGAAAAATGAAATTAAAGTGTAGAAGAGGAACAACCTGGGAGAAAGGGAAAGGGAGGAATAGAACAGGGTAAAAGATCTCACATAAAACAGGCCAGAAAAGGCTTTTATAATACAGGGGAAGATGGGCTAAGTGGTAGGGAGTGAGTGAACCTTACTCTCATCACAATTGGCTCAAAGAGGGAATAACATACACACATGATTTGGTATAGAAATTTCACTTATTCTAGTGGAAAGTAGGAGGGTAAGAGGATAAGAGAAGGGGTAGGGTAGGACAGAAAGTAGGACAAATTGGAAGAGGTGGTACTCAGAAGCAAAACACTTTTGAGGAGAGATGGGATTAAAGGAGAGAGAATAGAATATGGGGGCAGAAAGGAATGGGGGGGAATACATTGAGCAATCATAACCATGAAAAACTTTTGAAGGAAGTTTTGATAAAGAGCTCATTTTTCAAAGATATAGAGAACTGAGTCACATTTATAAAGATAGGATGCCCAAATGATAAATGATCAAGAAATATGATCACAGCTATCTATAGTTATATGAGCAGATGCTCTAACTCAGTATTGATTGGAGAAATGCAAATTGAAATAATTCTGAGATACTACCTGTAAGGCATTTGATTGTCTAATAGGACAGAAAAGGGGAAGGACAAATGTTGGGGGGGATCTGGGCAAGACTCATGAACTGGTGCAAAGTGAAATGTGTTGTAATCAATGTAACAATATTGTGAGAAGGTCAGCTGTGAATGACTTAGCTATTTTCAGAAATACGATGATCCAAGACATCTCTGAACTCTGATGAAGAATGCTATCTATCTCCAAAGAAAGAAATGATGGTGTCTAAATACTGATTGAAGCACACTTTTTTTAATATTATTTTCTTGAAGTTTTTGGTCAATGTTTTCTTTGCCAATATGAATAATATGGGAATATGTTTTGCATGACTATGCCTGTACAAGCTAAATTGAAATTACTTGCTTTCTTAATGAGCAGGATGAAAGGAGAAGAAGAGAGAGAGTTTGGAACACAAAGTTTAAAAATGAAAATCAAAAATTTTTATATGTATTAGTGGAAAATTAAAAGTTAAATAAATTTATAAAATTAATCTTCAGTGGTAACATTTACCCCATTGCTTTAAATTTAGACAACAAAACAAATCATCCCCCAATTTATAAGTTTTGTCAATTTCTTAGGTGCAAATGGTGACGCCGAACATTTTACACTTGGCCCTAGTGAGCTCCTATTTTTTAGGGCAGTTCTGTTGGACTGTCCTTGCACTGTTAACTGATGGGATGCCCTAGGGGTCCCTCCTCCAGGGTCTGGCTCATCCTTTCTCTTCTTCCCCAGACCTGATTGAGAAGCCAGACATCTATATTCCAAGGATCCTGGAGCCTAAGACCTCCGTGAAACTCATGTGTGCAGCCCCCTGGGTCTGTGGGGAGGGAACACCCCCCATCTTCATCTGGAGAGGGGCTGCTTTCTCCAGCCTGGGACCTAGTCAAAAGCCTCCCTATTTCTCTGAGCTGACCCTCAGCCCAAGACCTAAGGACCATGGCTCCAACCTCACCTGCCAGATGACCTTTCCTGGTTCTGGAGCTCACACAGAGACAACAGTCCAGCTCAATGTGGCCTGTAAGTGATGGGGAGGGGGAGCAGGGAGTAAGAACATCACCTCAGTCAAGGGGTCGAAGGGAAATCTAAGGCTGAGAAGAATCCCAGGATCTCCTGGAAAGTGGGAGTCACTGGGGAGCATAAGGGGAGGAATATATGCAGGTCTTGGAGTCAAGAGTCCTGGGTTTGAATCCCCTCTAAGTCTTGTTCAGCCTGACCTACAGGCTCATCACTTTATGAGAGGGCTCTGTGCCAACATGGAGAGTCTCTGGAGCATCCATGCCCACTCCCTCCTCTGCGGGTTGCCCAGGAGGGGTGAAGGCTCAGAAGGAGGCAGATGGACTCTCCCAGGAGAGGAGGGGAGAGTCAGAGTGAACACCCTCTACCTGGAATTGGTTTCTGATTCCCCTTGGCTGCAGTTTAGTCCTGTGCAAAAAGGAGGTTGGACATCTCGGCAGGGTCTCTGCTGCCTGGAGAGTCTGTTCTGGTAGCCCTGGGCTAGATAGCGACTGGCTAGGCCTGAACTTTCTCCTCTGGATAATGGGTATAATAATCCTTTCCCTTCCACCTGGGGCTACTGCAAGGAAATTGCAGATATAGAGTAGTCCTCTTTAGTTTTTAGTTTCCGTGTGCATGTTTGTGTGTACGTGTGTGTGTGTGTGTGTGTGTGTGTGCTCATCACAGGGGGTGAGAAGAGTGCCAATAGTTAGTGCCATATTTTTTGTTGTAGATCCTATAAAGACCTTCGGAATCAGTGCTGATTGGGAACAGGAAAGAGGTAAGGAGGAGGCAGGGATGTGGGGAGGAGAGACCTTGGGGCTATGGGGACACTGGTTTTCTTAGCTCCAGTGGAAAAGCCACAAAGATCATGATGCCCTTCACTCTTCCTCCCCACTTTCTTCCTCCCTCCCTCTGCCCCCTCCTCCCCTCTCTGTCCAGGCTTGAAGTCCTCATTAAATCACACTATCCTGAAGGATGAGTCCTTGAGATTGCTTTGCCAAGCTGACAGCAACCCTCCTGCCTTTCTGAGCTGGTCCCATGGGGGCCAGGTGGTGCTGTCCTCCGGGCCCTCAAGGGCTGGGATTCTGGTTCTCCATCTGCCCCGGCTGGGAGTAAAGGATGGCGGGGAGTACAGATGCCAAGCTCAGTACAGGATGGACACCCTGTATGCCACCTTGAACCTCTCTGTGATTTGTGAGTCATGCCATTTCATGGGGGAGGGGGTTCATTGATTGGGTTTAATCTCTCCTTGGGGGTGTGAGTGGAGGTATTGGAGAGACTGGTGGGTGGTATTTGGTGAGCAAGAAGGGTAAAAGTTTGAACCTGGAATCAGAAGACTTTTTTAAAGATTTTCACTCCTCTTCCTCTCTGTAAATCCCTGAACAAGTCATCTCCCTTTTCTGAGCCTCAGTATCCTCATCTGTAAAAAGAGGGAGGGGTGGTGAATAACATAGTACTACATCCCTCAAAGGTTTGGTGGTAGGGAGGAGTTAGATGGATATTATTAAAAATCGCTGTTTCTTGAAGCCTGAGCTGTTTGAGTGACAATGTTTGCCTGCCTCATCACCAGTCAATGATCAAACTTCCCCTTAGAGTCAACTCCCTGTCTCTTACAGATGCCCCAGAGAACCTGAAGGTCAGAGCCTTGTGGCCCAACAGAACAGGTACAGGGAGGGATATGTAAGTGTGTATATTTGTGTGGGAGTGGGTGCATTTGCATCTGTGAGAATATGTGTGTGTGTGCATAAGTGTGTGAGTGTATGTATAAGTGTGTAAGTGGGTGTATCTGAGGATTTTTATGTGCATTTGTATATGAGTGAGTGTGTGTTTAGGTCATAGTGGTGAATGTAGGTGATTTATGTCTGCTTATATGAGCAAATGTATGTGAGTGAGTGTGCCTGTACATGGTGTGAATGTATTGCATATTTGTGTATATGTACACCTCATGTTTTGTATTTTTACGTGTAAATTTGTATATGTGCAAGGGCTTGTATAATAAGTATGTTTGTGAGAGTGGTTGCAAATATGTGTGAGTGTGCATGTGAGTAAGTGTGAGTTTATGGACATAAATGTGTGATTGTATGTGGATGTTTGTGCATCTCAGTGTGTGAATGTGTGTGGGTGGGCATGGATGTATGTGCAATGCTGTTGGTGTATATAAAAGTGCATGTGTGTCTGTGTGTGTGACTGTGTGTATATAGTGAACATATATAGATGAGTGTGTGTAAAAATAAATGTGTGCCTATGTGTATACACAATTCTGTTTGAATGTGAGCTTGAGAGTGTTCAATAATGTGATTGTATGTGTGAGTGTGATTTGTGGTGAATAAGCTTGTGAGTACATATGTAGGTTTGTGCATGTATTGTGATCACGTGTGAGTGTATTTCTCAAAACAGGTTTGGGAGTGGGCTTCTGAATGGGGGGACAGACAAACAAGACATCTACATTTCCCCTCTCATGCACCCTGAATGTGGAATCCCAGGACTTGGGCTCCAAGCCTGGTTCTGTGGTTGACCTTCTGCTATGAAACATTTCTGTCCATGACTTGGACAAAGACTTCAGGGATACCTGACTAAGCTTCCAGATGATAAATATCAGGGAGGGATAGACAGTAGCTTGGCTGATGGTTATGATGTGAAATGACCCTGAAGGGCTCATTTAGTAACAATCAAACATAGAGATAAAAGGGCAAAACCTGTCAGGATGGCAATTTTTCTGAAAGTTATTTGGGATGCTTAGTATAGTTATAAGGTAGTTAGACAAGGTAATGGAGGGACAACAGGAACCAGAGTAAGGAAGAACTGAGTTCCAATTTGGCCTCAGACACAGAGTCCCTGAACCTGTTTGTCTCAATTCTTCAACTATAAAGTGGCAATAACAGTACCTACTTCCAGGGTTGCGGCGAGGATCGAATGAGATTTTATATTCATAAGATGTGCCTAAGCATAGGGTAAGGGATATACAGAAGTTTGTTCTCTTTCCTTTGATCTTGTAATCTCACTCTGAGTGAGCAGTTTAACAGTTTAATGTGTCAGGCCCCAATTACCTAATGCAATCTTGGCCTGAATTGGGAGATAAGCTTCTAGGAAGATGTCCAGTGTGTCATTCATTTCTGGATTTCCCAGTTTAGAAAGAACATAAGTAGGCTACATTGCATCCAGGGAAAGTCAGGTGAGATGTCTTAAGTGTTCACCAGTTCATAAAATAGGAAGGCTACTTGAAGGAATGAAGGACCTGAGAACCTTTAGGCGGGAAAGGAGAATGATCTGGAGGGGGGACTCACTAGCTGTGATTGAGGGGTGCTCCCCTAGGAGAGAGAAAAGGGTCAGAGTTTAGAAACCAGTTAGGATTTAATGTAAAGGGAGGGGAAATAACCAGTATTATCCAAAGTTCTTTGAGCAGAAATTGGATGACCCATTCTTGATGATTTGATAGGGAGAATTCTTGCTTTAGAGTGTGGTAGACTGAAGGTGATGGAGGTCCCTTCTGACTCAGAGATTCTGAAACTTCATGATCTTGGGAATCTCACTGCCTGCTCCTGGGCCTCAGTAAAGAAAGAAGGGCCTTGAACTGAAGGAATTCTAAGTTTTGGTCTGCTTTTGTCTTCCCTTCTATGATCTTTTCAGGTGCTATCATGGAAATTTTCTCATCTCTGGTGGTCCTGGTGGGAGAGTCCTTGCTCCTGGAGTGTGCTGCTGACAGTAGTCCCCCTGCTGACATGAGCTGGACCAGGGGGAGCCAAGCCCTGAACTCTTCCCTTCGCTCCTCTCCTGGGATGCTGTATCTAGAATTGTCCCATGTCCAGGCAGAGGATGGAGGGGAGTATACCTGCCATGCTCAGAATGAGTGGGGGACCCAGAACATCTCCCTGAATCTCTCTGTGCAGTGTGAGTCCAAGGGCCTGGGTACAGGATTCCCCTAGGAGGTCAGAGAGTGAATTGTGCTAATCCCTATGCATCCCCTTCCCCACAGACCCTCCCAGGCTGTTCAAAAGCTTTTGCTCAAGGACTGATGAAGGCTTACTCTGTGCCTGTTCTATTCAGGCAGAGCCCAGCCTATCTTTGATCTGGTGGGTGGGGGAGAGAAGAGTGGAAGACAATAGGACCCATGACATCCTCCAGGTGAAGTCTACCAACTCTGGAGCCTGGACCAATGGTAGCCTGATCCTGAAGGAAAAGTGGGACCTTGACCTCAACCTCCGGTGTGAGGGGAGGAACCAGCATGGGGTTCACAGTGTCATTGTCCTGATAGTGTCAGGTGGGGTTCTATAAGGTTGAGAAGCCTGCATCCATCAGGGGATGGGATCTGGGCTCAGTTTCCTGGGAAGAAAGAGGAGTACAGTGGATTAGGGGAAGAGAAATCCAGGGATGGGAACAGAATCAGGAAAATACATGGGAAGGGGGTAGCTCTCTACATGCTAATAACCAAGCTGAATCTGTGACAAAGAATGCCTGAGGGGTCTGGGATCATAGATTTAGAAAGCAGTGGCAGCTTATCTGAACTGTTAGAAAGACTATTTTGTGACTAATCTTCTAAGCTCAGTTACTGACCAGCTGCCTGACCCTGGCTAGTTCCTTTCCTTTTCTAGTCACAATTTCCTCTTTTTTAAAAATAGTGATACAAGGAAATTACAAAGAACATTTTTTAAAAATCTTAAAGTTTTAACAGAGTGGGAGAAAAACAGGGTGGGGATGGAGGCTGTAGACAGGCCAGCTGAATACCAGGACAGCCACTCAATCCAATCCTGTCTTTTTGCAGATAGAACAAGGACAGCTGACCTCACATTCTTCAAAGGGGCACTTTTGGGAACTGGGATCACTGGCCTTCTCATTTTCTGCCTTATGCTCACTTAGTGAGTGGGGTATAGGAGCTGGGGAAAAAATTGGAGGGGGTGGCTTCTGGAAGGGTCAGAAGAGTGTTTGATCAGACACCCTGACAGAATGATGGGCTTGTTTTTTCAGTAAGAAGTTTCTGAGGAAGAAGGAGATAGAGCCAGAAGTATTAGAGGTCGCAGGTTCCCAGAACAACATGGAAGAGGACTATGTTAATCTGGATGTGGTGAGTGAGCTATCCCTGGTACTGAAATCCCTACTTCCCATCAAACTTCATGTTAAATCCGTGAATGAACTCTGACACACACTGGCTATGAGACTATCATGTCTCTTCCCCAAATCTGTACCTCAATTCCATTATCTGTGCAATGATGGATATGGAATGGCTTCAATCATTTGATGAAACAATGCTATATGTGAGAAGTAATCTGAGACTGCTTGGAGGAAAGGCCTGTGGGCTGGTTTCAGAGAGACAGATTGGTTGTGTGGTCTCAGGCAGATTGCTTCATCAACTCACTGACCCAGGACAGTACAGGTTGGTTTTAGAACAGGTGCAGATTCATATGACTGTAGTAACAGCCCCATGAGAAGCTTGTTAGCTATGCAGACAAAATAACAAGTTTCATCCCAAAGATGAAAAGATGAACCATGTGCTTTGCTTCGTTTTGTGAATGGTGAAATAGAGAAAAAATAGTCCTTCATGCTACTAAGTGAAGGGGAAAAGAATCAACAGGATTACTATGGAAGATCTTATTTCATCTATTTTGCATAAAAAATCTGTACAAAGTAATTTGCAAAAGTAAGAATAATAATAATAAGTAAGGAATCCAGAAAAGGCCGTTGGGAAACAAGGTTCCTGCCTTGGGAATTGAAGGGAAACTCAGGGTTCTTATTTTAACCATTCTTATTATAAATATATGTATATATATATATATGTAGTATTTTATTTTCCCCATTTACATATAAAACAGGTTTTAACATTCACTTTGTAAAACTTGAATTCTGAATTCTCTCTCTTCTCCCCACTCTAACCACCCCTTTTCATTGAGAAAGCACATGATTTAATAGAAGCTAAAAATTTGAGTCATGCCCCAAGAAAGAATCCTCAAGAAAAATGAAGTTGGGGCAGCTAGATGGCACAGTGGATAGAGCACCCAACCTGGAGTCAGGAGTACCTGAGTTCAAATCCTGCTCAGACACTTAATAATTACCTAGCTATGTGGCCTTGGACAAGCCACTTAACCCCATTGCCTTGCAAAAACTAAAAAAAAAAGTGAAGCTAAAAAGATATGATTCAATCTTTATTCAGAGGCCATCAGCCCTCTCTCTCTGGGAATGGAGAGCATTCTTTGTCACAGGTTCTTCAGAGTTCTCTTGAGTCACAGCATTGCTGGGAAAAGCTAAGTCATTCACAGCTGAACATCCTGCCATGTTGCTTTTACTTTGTATATAGTACATTTTCCACTGTGTCTACTCATGCAAGTCTTTCCTGGTTTTACTGAGAGCATTCTGCTCATCGTTTCTTATGGAAGAATCGCATTCTATCATAATCACAAAATACAGTTTGTTCAGTCATTCCCTAAGTGGTTTTCCTCAGTTTCTGGTTTCTTGACAACAGAAAACAGCTGCTATAATATTCTTGTACATATAAGTTCTTTTCCTTCCTGTTTTCCACCTCTTCCAGAATAGAGACCTAGTAGTGGTGATGCTAAGTCAGAGAATATGCAGAATCGTTTCACGACTCTTCCTTCAGTATATTAATGTATCATTTCCCTTACATACCACCAATATTTTTCATTTTCCTTTTCTTTCCCAATGACCAGTCTAAAAAGTGTGAGAAAATACCTCAGAATTATTCGAATTTACATTTCTAGAATCAAGAGTGAGTCAGGCAATTTTAAAAAAACATGGCCAGGGGCGGCTAGGTGGCATAGTGGATAAAGCACTGGCCTTGGAGTCAGGTGTACCTGGGATCAAATCCGGTCTCAGACACTTAATTACCTAGCTGTGTGGCCTTGGGCAAGCCACCTAACCCCGTTTGCCTTGCAAAAAAACCTAAAAAAAAAAACATGGCCATCGCTATCCTTAATAACCTCATATGAAAACTGTTGTGTCTATTGATCATTTATCAACTGGGGAATGGCTTTTATTTTTTATCAATTTCATTCAGTTCTCTATGTTTGAGAAAGGAAGTCTTTTTTAGGAAAAACTTTTTTCAATATTCCCCCTCCCCTACAATAATATGGCTAAATGTATTTTCCTTGATCATATTCCCCTGTCCCATTTATTCTAACCTCTCTGTCCTTTTGCCCTAACCTTCCTCAGAAAGTTTTTTTGTTTCTTACTGTCCCCTCCCATAATCTGCCCTACCTTGCATCAGTGACCCCTTTCTCCCCACCCTTTCCCTTCCTACATTCCTCCAGGGTAAGAGGAATTCCTATACCCAATTGAGTATGCATGTTATTCCTTCTACCCACCAATTTAGAGGAGAGGAAGGTTCACCCACTTTCCCTCTCTTCACCCTCAAACACTTCACTTATCTCATTCTCCCACCTTTTGTCCCAGTACATTCCTGTTAGCCCTTAACTCCATCTTTGGAATATAGTGTTCCTTCATAGTCAGCTTCCACCTGTGTCCTATGAATATACACTCCTTCTAACTTCTAATAAATGAGAAATTCCATTTGAATTATCAATATCATCTTTGTCTTCTAGAACATAAGTATTTCAACATCCTTAAGTTCCTTATGATTGGCCTTTCCTATTTGCCATTTTATGCTTCACACGACTCTCATAGTTGAAGATTAAATTGTCTGTTTAGCTCTTGTCTGTTCATTAGGAAATTTTGAAAGACCCTCCATATCACTGAATGTCCATCTTTTCTCCTGAAAGAGTATGTTCAATTTTCCTGGGTGATTGATTCTTGGTTGTAATCCAAGCTTTTTTTGTCTTCTAGAATATCACATTCCTACAATCCCTTAAGGAAGAAGCTGCTAAATCTTGTGCTATCTTGACTGTGATTCCATGATAATTGATTTTTTTTTCTTTCTGGCTGCTTGCATTATTTTCTCCTTGATCTGGAGCTCTGACAAAGGAGAAGCCATTAGATTCGGAAGCTTGAAGATGGGTGGTTTTGGAGAGAATGAGTACACTGAGTAATCAAATTAAAGCTAGTTAAGAATGGAATTCAAGGAAAGAAGGTGGAGGGCATAGCCTTTTCCTTTTCTATGCCTCAGTTTTCTCATTGAAAAGTGGACAGTTGGTACCTGAGTTGAAATCCAGCCTCAGACACTTAATAATTACCTAGCTGTGTGGCCTTGGGCAAGCTACTTAACCCCATTGTCTTGCAAAATAAATTAAAAAAGAGAAAAATGTTCAGTTTGAACCAGGTGATGTCTTGGGTTCTTTACAATCCTGAAAACCTGTGTTCTGTCCTCTCTAAGTTGGAGCTTACTTGGCTCCACTCACCACCTTCTTTTTTTTTTTAATTTTTGCAAGCCAAGGTGCCCACTGTCACACAACTAGGTAATTATTAAGTGTCTGAGGCCGGATTTGAACTTGGGTCCTACTGACTCCAAGGCACCACCAAGCTGCCCACACCCATCTCCTTCTTGCCATAATTCTGTCCATTGGCAAGGATGTGAATCATACACCTCCATTGACTGCCTCATCCAGAATCATGGATTCAGGAGTAGAAAGACCCTCAGAGATCAGCTGCTTGGAATTCCCCATTCCACAGACAATGGAACTGAGTTTGAAAGAGGGGAAATACCAAGGTTATTTTCTCTTTAGGTGATTTAGTTTTAAGGTCATTTGGTTCTAAATTCAGCATTCTTGTCAAGATCCAGCTGTGGCTTTCCAAAAGAGAAGGAAAGAACTTTATTTTTTGTTTTGTTTTTTGTTTTTTTGCAAGGCAAATGGGGTTAAGTGGCTTGCCCAAGGCCACACAGCTAGGTAATTATTAAGTGTCTGAGACTGGATTTGAACTCAGGTACTCCTGACTCCAAGGCTGGTGCTTTATCCACTACACCACCTAGCAGCCCCCAAGGAAAGAACTTTAAATGTCACATTATCAATCCCTCTTCAATTTTATAAAGGGTGAGTCTGAGGTCCAGAGAGGAAAATGATCTCAACTCAGCTTTTATAGGCTTTAGACCTGGGAGAGAACAAATGATCCAGTCCCCACATTTTACAGAATGTCAAGAGAGGGAAAGTGACTTATCCAAGGTAACAAAAGCAGTTATTGGCAGAGCCTTAGAAACCACCTACTTCCATCTCATTCATTTTCAAAGGTGTGAATTAAACTCAAAGATCTTACATATAAATACATATATATGACACAATCCATTGTTTTATTTATATCAGGGGAAATGGAGATTTAGAGAGCTAGGGGATTACCCAAGGCCATGCTCTCGGACATTCTCTACTGCAGCTGCACCTTGCCAGAATAACCTCATCCTGGAGTTATCCACACTTTGATTAAGAGAAAACTTTTTTTGTCAAGGCATTTAGATTTAAGGGCCTTGTCCAAGGTCACACAAACAGTCAATTTTCAGGGACTGAAATTGAACTGAAGTCCTCTGGACATCAGGATTGATGCTCTATCCACTTTGCCACTTAGCTGCCTCTACTATCTTCTAAAACTTTCTGGTTATGTAAGAATGGCCAAAACAACTAGCCCAACCCCTGCCCCACCCTGCACACCTTGCAGAGCCTCCATGTCATTATCTGCAAAACTGAGGCACTAATACCTCTAATGCTTACCCAAGAGGGTTAAGAGATCCTATGAGACTGCATTTGTAGCTCATCTGTCAGACTTTAATATATGAATAGTTATTTTTATAGAAGAACCAGCCTCTATGAGAAGACAAACATAGAGAGACATGGGTTTAGGGATAATCAGTTTCCACACATTCTCATTTTTAGGACTAGAAAAATGAGGTCTTATGGGGGGAGTTTATTCATAGAATTAGAGGCAAAGTTTAAACTTAAACCCTCCTGACCCCTAGCCCAGGATTACCCCAGATCCATCTGGTAGATATTTAGCACGTGAATGACACCTACTTGCCCAAAGAGGAAGATTCCCTACTTCCTAGCCATGACAATCTTCTTTCCAAACCACAGTCAAGCTAGGACTTCCAGCATCCCAGACTCACGATGGATCTTTTCCCTACAGAATCAGCGAAGAGTCCTCCAACCACCTCCACCTGACCCAGTCATTCCAAACCCACCTGATGAGCTGCATTATGCCTCACTTAACTTCAGAAGTCCCAATGTGAAGAACCAAGAGACACACACGCAGTACTCAGAGATCAAGTTCTGCTCTGGAGGCAAAGAGGGTGGAACAAATTCTGATATGAAGTGAAATAGGTGGGATCAGAAATAAAGAGAATGCACTCTATGCCTGAAGGTGCTCATTCTGTCTGAAGCTGAGCCTCAGATGCTTCTTTGCTTTGATCTGTTGGTCCTGAGATACTCTAACACCAGAGATATTCGCTTCCTCTAAATGCAGGAGGAAAGGAAGAGGACCCTAGAGAAATGGGGAAGTAGAGGAAATATTTTCCAGGCAATCATGTCCTGTTCTCAAGTGAAAACTTCTCAAGGGGACAAAGGTTTGCTTATCTGAGCTAGCCTCCTTGGGTAGGTCCTCAAGACACACAATGTGAAATGTGGGAGGAAGCTTAGAACATAGACAATCAGAACAGGAAAGATTATTAGAATGTAGACTATCAATATTGGGAGGAACTTCAGGGTCTATTTCATCCAAACTCTCAGAATGGGAATTCTCTCTTCAATAATCCTCCAAAATAAGAAACCAGATTTTCTCTGGAGACCTTCCAGTTAGGGAGAGGAGCTTCCTCCCTCCCAAGGTAGCCAATTCCACTTTTAGGCTATTCTGATTGGTTGTTTTTCCTAACATCAGCCCGTCAGCAATTCAACAAGCAAACAGCTCTTATTAAGCCCCTATTGTGTTCCAGGCGATGTGCCATGCCCTGGAGACACAGTTAACAAAGCAAATAGTCCCTGGTCCCAGTTTCTCTTCCATGGAGGAGCATCATGCACACTTACAAATAGAACATTCCTCACTGAGCTCCCTCTCCACTCACACTGGCTCCATTAGTCTGGATCCAGAAATCAGTAACAGCTACTCCTCTTGGGGTTCTAATGGAAATTCATGGAAGACCATCTTCCTAACACAAATTCATATATTCTCACAATTGCATCTTCTGTAAAGAATGACTCAATAGACTCTTTTTTTCAAAACTCAAGGCAAGGTAGAGCAGGGCAAAGCAATATCAGTAGTTAGAATCCTCTCCTCCTCCCTAATCAGGGGTCCGTTCTCTCACTTATTCATAGTGCCTAAGGAGAGTAGAAGAATGGGCATCCTCTTAGAGAACAGTGGCAAATGATCTCATTAGGCCAAGGCCATTAGTATTATAGCGCCTCCAAGTCTAGTCTGTCTTTGGAGGGTCCTTTTGGAGCTCGATTCAAGATATGACACTGTGGGTGAGGGAATTATTTCTCTGAGCAGCCTGGGCTGCATTTTCCCAGTCATGGAAGGTTAAATTTTCAGTCCTTCCTTTTCAGGCCTGTCTGTTCCAGTTGAGCTGTATGTTCAAGGTCACTTAGCAGCTGGGCTCCAGACTAGGTGGAGCAGGACTACATGCTGTTGACTTCTGGCTGATGGGTTAGTCCACATGGGTTGTTAAACTGATGACTGATCCTAAGAGCATGTAATATCCCCTAGACAGGACAATCTATTGGATTCCCTTGGCTCATTTTTTCAATGGGCAAGTTCAGTCTTTCACCATATCTGTCATCTGCCCATCAGAGTACCAATTAGTCCCCTTCAACTTGAATGCACTTTTAACAAGAACAATGAGATTGAGATTAGTCTTGCTGGGGCAGCTACTTGGTGCAGTGAATAGAGTTAGGAGGACCTGAGGTCAAATCTGTCCTTAGACATTTAATGCTTACTCAACTGTGTGAACTTGGGCAAGTCACTTAACCCCATTGCCTTGCAAAAACAAAACAGAGATTAGAATTGTCACAAACCTGTTCTCTTTGCTTCCTTCAGGACCTTACACAAGTATATTCAATCTATATGTATGACGATAAAGGCCCACTACATCTTGAATCTGCTTCTAGTTTCAGGAAAAATTTGCAAGGTGGTGGACAGAATGAAGGCAGCAACAACCCTGGATCCGATCTCTTAGGGACAAGGAAGAAAAATTATTCAGGTCATTGCCTCAATTAAGTGGATCAAACTATTATAACTTTTGTGATGTGTCCAATGTCCCCAGACATTGACTCAGAATCTAGCAAGTTCACTCTCACTCCCAAGAAATGTCAACCAAACTATGAGCACTATTTAAGTGCCTCGCATGGACCAAGCACTAGGGACAAAATGCTAAAACTGAAATAGCTGTTTCCTCAAGCAGCTACACTATCAGAAAGACAACAACATGTGTAAACATAGATAAATGCACCTGTGATTTCAGGCAAAGCTAGGTGATAGTGGATAGATAACTGAGTCAGGAAGACCTGAGGTCAAATCTGGCCTCAGACATAGGCTAGTTTGGAATGTTGAGAAAGTCACTAAGTCTTGTTCACCTCAGTTGTCTTCATTGGCACACAGAACCTCCACATGAGGAAACACCTTCTCCCAGTGCAGGTTGCTACACTCTTTGCAATTAATTATCTTTTTGCCTAGGGTTCTGAGATGTTGATTGATCTACCCTAGGCAGAGGTGGGACCTGAATATCTCCATTCAAAGTCAGGTCCTTAAATGCAAGGTAATTATGGGGAGAGGAGGCTTAGGGGGAGGTGGTGGTGTGAGAAAAGGCTTCATGTGAAAGGCAGTGGTTGATCTGAGTAAAAGTAGCAAAAATAATAATATGAATAGAAAATTTGCTTACTATGCAAGCAAACCTTGTTAATGTCAAAGACAGGTTGTGTAGAGACAACCTGAAGATCCTAGGTTTCCCAGAAGAACATGACAGGACAGCGACTATACACCATAATGAAAGTAATAATGGGAGAGATTCCCAGAATTTCTGAAACCAGAAAATGAAATATCAGTTGAAAGAATTAACACATCATCTCCAGAAAGTGAACATTAAGAAAGTAAACTTCAGACATATAGTGAACAAATCAAACAATTCAATTTAGGAATGAGTACTGTAAGCAATCAGTAGAAGACCTTCAAATACAAAAGAAAGTTTGACTGATCTAGGTGTATTCTTTTTTTATTTAATATTTATTCTCATTTTGTACAAATAATGTTTTTTATACATTAATAAAATATTCTTGTTTAAGAGTAAATGAAATACCCTCTCCCCATATATATATATATATATATATATATATATATATATACATATATATATATATATATATATATATATATGCACTCCCTTGAGTGATAGAAAAAATTAAAATAAAAAAACATAATAGTAATAATTGAAGGTATGGCCCGGTGGTGCAATGGACAGAGCACCAACCCTGGAGCCATGAGCACCCAAGCCCACATCTGGCCCGTACACTCAACAATCACCCAGCCGTGTGACATGCAAGCCACCCAAACCCCACTGCCCTGTAAAAACAAAACAAAAAAAAGACCCAAAATAAAATGAAATAGTAATAATAGTAGGGGTGGCTGGGTGGCAGACAGAGCATTGGCCCTTGAGCAAGGAGCACCTGGGTAGAAATCTGGCCTCAGACACCCAACGATCACCCTACTATGCGGCCCCAGGCCAGCTACCCAGACCCATTTGTCCTGGACCTCCCCAAAAATAATAATAATAATAATAAATGTTCTTGAGTCTTTGTTCCAACACCAACAACTCTGTCATAGGTGGATCACATTCTTTATGATAAGTCCATCACAAAAGTTACTTCCATATTTTTCCACCATTGCCATTGCTAATCGCAACTCCCTCCTTTCATATTTCTCCACTACCATGTACTATATTTTCTCTCTCCTTTCACTCTGACTCTGCTGTAGGGTAGTTGAATGGTACAGCAGACAGATCCCCAGCCCTGGGGCCAAGAGGCCCCAAACCCACATACCACCCCTTACCCAGCATCCACCTGGCCCTATGGTACCAGACAGACCATCCAATCCTAGCCCCTTCCAAGAAGTAAAAAAGAAAATGTGTTATATCAGACCACTCGCTCCCCATGGTCTATCCTCTCCTCCATCACTCACATCACCCGCCTTCCCCCTGCCCCCCCTTCTTACTCTAGATGCCTATACCCCATTGAGTATATATGCTGTTTCCTCACCTAACTACCTCTGATGAGACCGAAGATTCCCTCATTCCCCCTTGCCTTCCTCCCTTCCATATCATTTGCAATAGCTCATTGTAATAAAGAAAAATCTTATTATATGAAACATCTTGGCCTATTCCCCCCCTCCTTTTTCTTTCTCCCATTACATTTCCCTTTTTTCTCTTGACTCAATTTTTACACCATATTTTATCTTCAAATTCAGCTTTCTCCTGTGCTTCAACTATAAAAGCTCCCTCTACCTGCTCTATTAACTGAGAAGGTTCATATGAGTAGTATCAGTGTCATTTTTCTATGCAGGAATACATGCAGTTCATCATCATTAAGTCCCTCATATTTTCCCCTTCTCCTCCAATCTCCATGCTTCACCTGAGTCCTGTATTTGAAGATCAAACCTTCAGTTCAACTCTGACCATTCCAACAAGAACATTTGAAATTCCCCTGGTTCATTGAAAGTCCATCTTTTTCCCTGGAAGAGGACATTCAGCCTTGCTGGGTAGTTGATTCTTGGCTGCATTCTAAACTCTTTTGCCTTCCGGAATATTATATTCCAAGCCCCACGAGCTTCCAATGTAGTTGCTGCTAAGTCCTGTGTGATCCTGACTGCAGCTTCACTATATTTAAATTGTGTCCTCCTGGCTGCTTGTAATATTTTCTCTTTGATTTTGGAGTTCTGGAACTTGGCTATAATATTCCTAAGGGTTGGTTTTTTGGGATCTCTTTCTCGGGGGGATCAGTGGATTCTCCCCATTTCTATTTTGCCCTCTGCTTCTAGGATATCAGGGCAATTTTCCTGTAGTAATTCTTTGAAAATGATGTCAAGGCTCTTTTCCTGATCATGACTTTCAGGTATTCTAAAAATTTTTAAGTTATCTTTCCTAAGTCTGTTTTCCATATCAGTTGTTTCTTCAATAAGATGTTTCACATTTTCTTCTAATTTTTCATTCTTTTGGTTTTGAAGTATTGAGTCCTGGTTTCTCATAAATTCATCAATCTCCCTGAGTTCTATTTTTTGGCTGAAGGATTTGTCTCCTCAGAGAGTTTTCTTATCTCTTTTTCCATCTGGCCAATTCAGGTCATTGCCTCAATTAAGTGGATCAATCAAACTATTATAACTTTTGTGATGTGCCCAATGTCCCCAGACATTGACTCAGAATCTAGCAAGTTCACTCTCACTTCCAAGAAATATCAACCAAACAATGAGCACTATTTTAGTGCCTCGCATGGACCAAGCACTAGGGACAAAATGCTAAAACTGAAATAGCTGTTTCCTCAAGCAGCTACACTATCAGAAAGACAACAACATGTGTAAACATAGATAAATGCACCTGTGATTTCAGGGGAAGCTAGGTGATAGTGGATAAAGCATTCTTCTCCTCAATAACTTTTTGAACTGTTTTATCCATTTGACCTAAGCTGGGTTTTAGCATGCTATTTTCTTCAGCATTTTTTTGGATTTCCTTGACTAAGTTGCTGACTTCATTTTCATGTTTTTCCAGCATCTCTCTCATTTATTTTCCCAGTTTTTCTTCTAACTCCCTCATTTGATTTTCAAAGTCTTTTTTTGAGCTCTGTCATAGCCTGAGCCCAATTTTTATTTTTCTTGGAGTCTTTAGAAGCAGGAGCTTGTGCTTCCTCATCTTCAGACTGAGTATTTTGATCCTTCTTGGGCTCATATGCAAAATATTTCTCAATGGTGTTCCTCTTATTTCTCTGTTTGCTCATTTTCCCAGCCGGAGCCTGATTTTGGTGTGCTTCCTGAGCTTTTGGGACACTCCCACAAGGGTCTCAGTGTGTGAGGCTCTGGCCTCCCTCCTGGTCTGTGAATGACCATAAGTGCCCCCTCTGCCACAGGGCTGAGGTGGGGGGGGCCCTGCTGTTCTATGGGGGGGCTTAGACTACAATCAGGATCTGAATGTGGTCAGAACCCCAGAGTCCTGTTCCAAAGGCAGAGGACAGAGCTCTGAAGTCTCTCTTCACTCCCCTCCCTCAGCTCAATGGGCTCATGTACTGGGGGCTCCTGATTACCTGCTCCGCCTGCTTCTGTTTCCTGGATCTGGGCTTTGGTGGCCAAGCTGCTAGCTGTGTGCCCTGAGGGCAGGGCTTCATGTGCTCACTCTGACAGAGGTCCCCTGCTGTTCCCCCACTTTGTGCCCAGTGTTCCCTGGGGTGTAGCTCAGGAAATGCCCCTGCTGCTGTGAGCTGTGGCTCCCAGCACCCTGGGGATGCCTGTGGGAGGCTGAAGTTCTTTCCCTCTGGCAGGCCACCCCTCTGGCAGTCCACCCCTCTGAACCTGGGGAGCAGAACCTTTCTGCTCTTTTCCAGGTTACCTTGAGTAGGAGAACTGCCTCATTGGGTCCCTCTGTGGGTTCTGTCTCTCAAAAATTTAGTTAGAGTCCTTAGCTTATAAGTTTTATGAGAGAGAGCACCTAAGAGACGTTCCTCTCTTGTCACTATCTTGGCTCTGCCCCCCCCATCCAGGTGTATTCTACACCCACCAGAAAACATAGGAAGGAAGGGAATAACGTGTGTGAAGAACAATCATGCTTAGAATGCCATTCAGAGTGACTACACAGGCAAGTATATGCCTAATTTTACATGAATAAAAGAAATTAATAATAATAATAATATCATTATTACTATTACACTAAATAAAAGAGGCATTTGAAAATTTCTTAGAAGTAAGCTGGGAACATTCCTGACTTGGCTGATGTAAATTTCTTGTCCTGAAACCTGAGAGGAGATTCCAGGTCCTAGCAGGATAGAACTAGAGACAAGGAGCAGATCTACCAGCCTAGTCAATTGTGTTTTATTTTCACTCCTTGCTGTCTTGTTGTTGACAATTTTTTTTTCACTGCTTGGATATTTGGCCATGAAATCACTTCCGCCAAATACATTCAGGACCTCTACAAAGTGTGGCCCTTCTTCCTAGGGCTTCCCTCTTTCCGTTGCTCTCAGTCAGCATATACTTATGAATCCCCTATGGCTCTGTCCATTTAATTTCACTGAGGTCCTTTCCTAAGACTTTTTGTACTATTGCTGATCATGAATTTCTACTGACTTCTACAAAAGGCAGATTTGTTTGTCTTTTATCAATAAAGCAGGACCATCCTGACCTCCCTGTTGTGGACAGAGCTTTCTGATGACCTCCCGAGAGGGCTGGAACTCAGTGAATACTGAATGGTTTTCCCACCCCCCATTACTCATATATACCATAGCAAGGATGCAGCCTAATTGATATAAAGAGAGGAACTACAGTATACAGCTAGGTAGTTCAGTGGGTAAGCCCTGAATGTGGGATTAGGAAAACCTGAATTCAAATTCTGCCTTAGACACTAGATGTATGAGTAAGCTACTTAACACTTCTAACCTCTATTTCCTTTTCTGTAAAATAATAATGATACTCAGTGCATAGGATTGTTGTGAGCCTCAAAGGAGTGAACACAAGGAAAGTACTTTTAAACACCATTTGTAGACATATCACTAGAGAAGTAATATCTCAAATTCCTCAGAAGTTTCTTTTGGGAGAGTGAACCAAGAGTGTGCTTACAACATAATCATGTGGTTTTTTGGATTTCTCTAGAGTTTATTCTTAGCTCTGAGCCACATTTGCCTGTCTGAAGTTTTCCAGATGGGGAACTGTCCTTAGAGTTTAGCCTCCAATTTCCACCCTTACTCATTTTCAAGTGGCTTATCACCAATAACCACAGAACATTTCTCAATATAGACATAAATTTAGCTTTTCATTAACAATATTGGGAACTACATATAAAGTTTTACAAACCATTTTAATTTACACTTGTTACTATTGGGCTAGCTTCAAGATTCTTGTGGAAAGGTTGGTTTTGAGCCAGGTTAAAAAAGACCTGAGGTATCTGATCTAATGCTGCCAGGTTATGACCAGTTTTCCCAGGCAGAAATCTTAGAGCTTTCACAGAAAGAATTAATTAGATAATTCTCAATCTGAACAGTACGAGGAAACATTTAGGGTATTGAATAATAGTCCCAGATTCCAATAATTCATTTATTTTTTGCCATATCCAAAATTTATATTGTATCAGATTCCTACAAACCTATCCTGCAATGTGGATGGACATGACTTCCTTGTCAAATCTTATTCATAAACCAAAGCTGAAACTCATTCTTAGGACAGTTTGATTCAATGACTCGAGATTGATTTTTTTTTAATAAAAATTTTTTCCTTTGCAATTTCTAGATCTTAGCTAAAATCACGTCACTGTCTTTTGACCTAAGCAAGGAGATAGATTCTGAAATCTCACAATATTGGCACCCTCTCTCAGTTTCCAATGTGCCACAATACTGAGCTTGTAATGTTACTCCAAACTGTAGACAAGTCTAATAAACCTTGTTCAAAGTGTCTTAACAGAAAAAAAAATTACTTTTGCCATTTGAAACACACTTGCCTGAAGTCAGATAGATTGTGTAGACAGAAATATAATCAAATTTAATAGAGAAATTTTAGCTTGGGGAAACAATTAAGCCTGAATCCATAAACTTTGGAGTCACCAAATGATCCCTTTATTTCCAAGCAGCTTTAATGAATCTCATTCAATGTGGACTAAGAATCAAAGGTAGAATTCCCTTATCATCCTTTACAGATTATGGCTGGGTTAATAAGCAAGCTAAGACTCAGATTGAATCTTTTGCTAGCAGCCCACCTAAAGAAAAATTTGTCATTTTTGAAAGTGGAAGAAAATTTCTCCTTCCCTGTATGCCTTCTGCCATTAAACTACCCTTTAAAACTTTATAGCCTGAGTTTTACTTCAATTTACTGTAGTTACTGTAATGTACTGTAAATCTGCTATTCAAGGAATTCCCGACTACCCAAGAAATATCCCAGCTTTTACAGAGTTGATACCCTCACAGCTTGTCTTCTTCAGTTTAATGAAACTTTACTTGCAAGAAATTTCAGATCATACTCGGTTCCTATAGAACAAAAATGCCCAGGTAACAGTTTCAAAATGAATCGAAAATTTCTCAAGAGGCCCCCATATCTCCACCAGATCACCCTGAATAAAGGGGGAAAAACAGAGCTTCTCTCAAAATCCTCTGGGCAAAAGTTTCTTGCCCTCACTCCCAAGTCCACCCACCCACTTTCACCCCCCAACTTTGAGCCTGCTTGAGGGGATATTACCAATAGATCTTTGTTCTATTGATGATTCCTCTGACATTGAGCATGAAAATTCAGACAGCTGCAGCACAAAACCAAATAAGTAGACAGATCATATACACACACCAGAGAAAATCTATCTTCCTGACCGCAGAGCCAATATTCTATCCACTGCACCACCTAGCTACCCCATGAATGGCTCCTTCTTGACAGATTGATTGATTGTTCCATATCAAATGTATGACTGTGTTGCAGTCCTTTAACCTGAGTGTCCTAGACAATAGGGAACAAATTACAGATGAGATGTCAACTTCCAGCCACAGGAGCTCCTTCACATCACTAAATTAACAAATCAACATTCTTCCCATATGAATATGTGGGAAGACCAATGCTGCCTTTTATGTAGTTTCTGCTGAGTTGCTTTCCGGTTTTCTCAGGAGTCATAGTCTAATCTGCCTTTAGAGAGGAAACTTCCCCTTGCCCGGGAATTTACCTACATTGATGAAATCACAGAAGGAAGAGAATGAAGAGGAGAAAAAGGAGAAGGGGTGAGGGGAGAGAAAGGAGAAAGGGAGGGGCAAGGGTAGAAGGGGAAGGGGCAGCTAAGTGTTGCAGTGGATAGAGCACTGCCCCTGTAGTTAGGAGGACCTCAGTTGACTCATGCTTAAAAATTATCCAGCTGTGTGATTTTGGGCAAATCACTTAACTCCACTAGCTTGCAAAAAAATAAAAAACTGAAGAGGAAAGAGAAAAATGACAAAGAGAGGAAGGAATGGAAGAAGGATTTTTTTTAAAGTAATTAAAAATCATGCCAAAAATTCTTTGCAATTGTGTTACCTATGAACAATGAATGTAGTTTGCAGGCATCTCATTTTGACAGTTGGTCTACTACATCAGTGTCAGAAACTTTCAGTGTTATTACCTGAAAGATGTCCACAAGAAGACAACATACTGAAACCAGCACCCAAATATCCTCAGAGATTCCTGATGGGATTGTCAGAATCCACCTGATGACTTATACAGCCTCGCTCATTTATAATCATGAAAAAATACTCCAAACCATCATTTTGATTAGAGAACATCAAATTAAAGCAACTCTGAAATACCACCTCAGCCTATCCAGATGTGATTGTAAGAATCCCTCAGATGATTTAGACAGCCTCACTCTGAGGGTGTGGCCAGTTAAACCCATTCTAAATTCTGAATTTAGACTAGGGAATGGTTTAAAAATTTCTGATTAGACTCTGCCCCCATTCTACCCTAGGAATTTCCAAGTTATTCTTATGTTTATAGGACTTAGGAAATAAACAAATTGTGGACACATAATTTGTTAGACATAGCAAAAAAGTAAAAGTGAAACTGGAGCATGACCACATCACTGTCTGCTCAACTGTCTGCTTATACTCCTTTCACCTATCCTGAACTCTCTGTAGTGGGATAAGGGGATTTCTAAACTTCATTTCCTCACAGAATTAGTAATGATTAAGAGAGTATTCTTGTTTTGTTTGTGTGTGTGCATGTGCATGTGTGTGTGTGTGTGTGTGTGTGTGTGTGTCCAGAACACCAGTTCTTCAGAGTATAACTGGGGATGAGAAACTGATTATTAATAATGAATTCATATCAAGGAATGGATCTAGAATTATTCCCCTTTCCATTTCCTCATTTGAAGGAGCTGAAAACAGAATTATTTTGGGAACTATATTCAGAGAAGGAAACTGAGGAAAGCTGGGTGACAACAAATTTTGTTAAAAAATTATTCTTGCTGAGGATAGTTTTAGATGTACTGGATAGTAAGTTAATGGAACTCTTTAAGTTGAGGAAGAAATTGGTTATTTTATTATAAATTTTATAAGAAATCTTCTGTGAATAGAGCAGGAAGCTGGGTAAGGAGAGCAAGGAGATATGACTTTCTAGGAAGATTTTTGCTATCAGGTCTTCAGGTAAGTAACTGAGTGAGATTGAGGTAAATGGTAGAGGTAAGCAGTAAACTAGCTAGGCAAGCAAATAAAGTAACTTTTGCACCTCAACTTTAATTCCTTGGCACTGAGACTGTATTCTCAGTCAGAGTTGTGATTCATCTCTCTCTTCTGAGCCTTTTGATCAGATACTGGCCATGTTTCCTAAGCAGGAGAACTGAGAAACAGAGTGAGGTCTTGAGAAACCAGGTGAGTGAGATTCCCCCAGACTACAAAGTTTAAAAGGTATTCTATTCCATTCACTGACCACAGTTTGTTGTAGCATATGAATGTAAGGGAATATTACTGTGCAATATGACAGGGCAGATTTCAGAAAAACCTGGAAAGGCTTGTAGAAACAGATGCAACGTGAAATGAGAAGAACCAGAATAACAATACACACAGCATCAACAACCTTGTGTGATGATCAACTGGCAGCTCTTCTAAACCACACAACGGCACCAAGGCAAGGACGAAGGACTCACAAAGGACAAGGCTATCCCTATCCAAATTAAGAACTGAAGGACTCTGAATGGCAGATCAAAGCACACTTTTTCTCATTACTTTATTCATTCTTGTGGCTATTTTTTCTTTTGATCTCTTCCTTCTTCCTCAACTGAGGCTATTATTGAAATGTGTGTCACACAATAGTGCATGTATAAACTATATCAAACTGCCTACTATTTTTAGAAGAGGCAAGGAGAGGGAGGAGAAAATTTATATATCAAATTTTTCTAAATAAATGCTAACATTTCTATGATATGTAATTGGGAAAAATAAAACACTATCAAAAATAAAATGTGACATATATTTGAAAGGCTAATTTAAGGGGAAAAATCTAAAAATAGAATAATTTGAAATGAATTTAGAGAGTTGATTTTAATTTAGAGAATTGATTTTCCTACACAATATATTGGACATCAGAGAAATGTGTTTAAAAACTGAAAAATAAATTTTTGTCTTTTAGGACAATATGAACAATCATTTTCTAATAACATTTTAAATGCAATCACTTTAAATTTCAACATTCTATGTTTGAAATTTGTTTTAAACTTTTCCCCAGACCAACTTCAAATGAAACTTCTAAACAAACCCTGAAATTATAGAAACCACAAAAAAATAGTGAAGCAATTCCTTAACTCAAGATATCATGGAGGAACCTCAGTAAAGTTCTGTCTCATATGTGTAAAATGGAAGTATAACCCAGAATAGGTAGGAGAGCTAGAAAGACAGTGGGGAACTCTTAAGCACAGCCACAGCTCAGGTCTAAGCTCAGTAAGCCAGTGAAGCAGCAGGCCTACAGTATCCTCAGCCTGGAAGACAAAGTTTAATTAAGCCCCAGGAATTCTTGTGCAACAGGAGAGACTGGGTTGGACTACCCTAATGTAAGTTAAAAACTGCTAATTCTTGAAACACCATAGACAATACCTTTGGCAATTGTTAAGACTGGGACCAGATCCCAGCCCTTAGCACAAAAAAATTGGGGCTATACTCCCTGTGCACCAGGAACAGAGCTGAACTCTCAAAATGAACAAAAACACCATAGAAAACTACTATTCTAATAGTAATAATAAAAATGATTTCTCAGAACAGGAAAGCCCTGGAAAAATTCCTACATGTGAAACCTCAAAGAGGTTTATGAATTGTTCTCAAATCCACAAAAACATCTTGGAAAATGTCAAAAAAGGTTTTCAGAACCAAAGAAGAGAAGAAGAAAAATGGAGAAAAGAATTGAAAATATTATGAAAAATTGACTGAAGAAAGCAATAATTTTAAAAGAGAAATTAGACAAATGGAAAAAGAAATCAACTCATTAAAAGCAAAACTGACCAACTAGAAAAGGAATATAGCTCATCAAAAAGTAAAATTAACCAGCTAAAAATGGAAAACAAATCAACTAAAAATAAAATTAACCAACTGAAAAGGGAACACAAAAGTTAACTGAAGAAAATAAAGGGCCGGCTAGGTGGCATAGTGGATAAAGCACCAGCCTTGGAGTCAGGAGTACCTGGGTTCAAATCCGGTCTCAGACACTTAATAATTACCTAGCTGTGTGGACTTGGGCAAGCCACTTAACCCCATTTGCCTTGCAAAAAAAAAAACTTAAAAAAAAGAAAAGAAAACACTAAAAAAATTAGAATTGGAGAAATGGAAGGTAATGACTCTATGAGATGCCAAGAATGCATCAAACAAAACCAAGAGCCTAAAATATAGAAGAAAATGCCAAAAACCTCTTGGGAAAAATGACTGACCTGGAAAAGAAATCTAGAAAAGATAACTTACAAATATTGATCACCTTGAAAGTCATGATCAGAGAAAGATCCTGGACAATGTCTTTTAGGAAATTTAGATGGAAAACTGCCCAAATTTCTCCTACAAGAAAAAGATAAAATTATCTTTGAAAGAATCCATTAATCACCCCAGAATAAAATTCCAAGGAATATTGTAGCCAAATTTCAGAATTCTCAGTTAAAGGGCAAAATACTGCAAGCAGACTAAAAGGAATAATTTAAATTCCTCGAAGCTGCAGTCAGGATTACACAGGACTTAACAGCTTCAACATTAAAGGATCAGAAGGCCTTGAATTTCCTATTCTGGAAGTCAAAGAATTTCAGATGACAGCCAAGACTATCCTGCAAAATTTAGCACAATCTTTCCAAGGAAAAGAATATCCAGGGAACTAATAGAAATAAATGCAAAGGAATGTGGCCTAACTAGACCAGATCTAAAACTGCATTATAAAGTGATAGTCATCCAAACTGTTTTGTACTGGCTAAGAAACAGAGAAGTGGAACAGTAGTATAGATTATATACAAAAGAAACAGTCATAATCTATAGTAATGCACTATTTCATAAAAAAAAACTCCTGGGAAAACTGGGAAATAGTATGACCAAAACTAGATATATACCAAAATAAAGCCAAAATGGACACAGAATTTAGACATAAGGAGTGATACCATAGGCCAGTTTAGAGAACAAGAAGTAGTATAGGCATCAGATCTATGGAGAATTTAAGACCAATCAAGAGATAGAGAACATTATATAATGCCAATGGATGATTTCAACTACATAATATTAAAAAGTTTTTCACAAACAAAATCAACACAGCCAATAGTAGAAGGAATGCTAAAATGACAGAAAAGGAATATGATCAATATGGGAGAGGATATGGGGAAAGGGTTCTATGATTCATTGCTTTTTGGAGTTGTGAACTGATCCAACCATTCTGGAGAGTCGTGTGGAACTATACCCAAAGGACAGTAAAACTGTTAATACACTTTGATCTAGTAATGCCTATACTAGGTCTGTACCCCAAAGAGATTATAAAAAGGGTGAAAAGACTCCCACGTACAAGAATATTTATAGTAGCTCTTTCTTATGTGGCAGAAAAATTGGAAAATGAGGGAATTCCCATCAATTGGTGAGTGGCTGAACATGTTATGGTATGTGGATATTCTTGAGGACTATTGTTTCGAAGAAATTATGAATGGCCACTTTAGAAAACCATGAAAAGACTTTCATGAACTAATGTTGAGTGAAGTGAGCAAAACCAGGAGAAAAATATGTACATTAAAGGCAACATCAGGTGATGAATCAACTATGCTGAATGCAGCTTCTCTCAGCAGGTTAGTGACCAAAAACTTTCAGAAAGACCAATTATGGAAAATGACATCCATATCCAGAAAAAGCAACAATAAAACAAAACTAAGTAGCCTGAAAGCAGAGCAAAGCATCCTTTAAAAATTTTCTGTTATGTTTTCTCTTTCTCTAGGTTCTCCCCCTCCCCAGTTCTAATTCCTCTTTCATAACATGAATAATATGGAAAAATACTAAACATTTATATGTACAATTTTTTTTTATCACATTGTTCTCTGCAATGGGGAGAGGGAAAGGGAAGTAGTAGAAAAATGTGGAACACATAATGTTGCAAATGGATGAGTTCTGGGAGATATCTTTGCATATAATTGGAAAAAATAAAATATCAATAAAATAAAATAATATTGTAAAAGCTGGTTTGTATAAATGATCTTGGTAGAGATGTAAAGAAATGTAACTCTCTTGATTTGGGAATTAAGTGTTAACTCTCTCCAGATTTGGAAGAGTATCAAGAAAGAAAGAAAGATAATTTTCAAGTGTTTTGTTAGTACCCAAAAAGGCATTCTAAAAGTTCGTTTTGGTAGCTACTAAAAATAACAATAGGATTTTTTGGAAAAAAAATCTGTCAAATGTTTCTCCAGACTAAATCTAATCCAAATAAAATTTATTATTTTCTATTTTTATTATACCATATCAAGAAATTTATTAGCTGTGTGGACTGAAATTCATCTCAGTTACTAATCTGTCAGGGGGTAAAAAATAGCCCCAACCTCCCAGGATTGTTATGAGATCTCATGATTGTAAATTGCTTAATGCAGTGACTGGATTAGAGCAGACTATATCAACGTTTGCTTTTTTTATTTCCTGAAATAGATACAATTGCTTCATACTTGACAAACTCTATATAGGGTATTCTATGTAATAACTACATATTGACAATGTTGATGGAATGAATGATTTTTCTGCTTAAGGTAATTTGAATCCAAATTCAACAGAATTGAGATACCTGATTGATACTGGAATTTATTTCAAGCTTCAAAATCATAACATATTTTATGGCATTGTTATGCAGCTTAATTTTCTCATGTTGTGAAATTTCAAAAACTATATATCAGATAGGTTGTTAGAAGGAAAAACTTCTCATAATCTCTATCTTAGATTGGGAAATAGTACTGTTACCAAAGTTTAAAAATGGTTTAAAACTGTCATTTTATCAGCCCTACTGATCACATATTGTGACATTCTAAAGTGTTGTAATTTTTAAAATTACAAATTTCCAGGTTTGCCACATTTAAAGGGAAGTGTCATCTAAAATTATTTGAACCTATCACATGAAAATTATAAGATTATTGGTTGAACTTTGGAGGTGGGACAAGGTGAAAGGAGAGAGAATAGATTAAATGGGGTAAGGGAGGAATAGATTGAAGGAAAACAGTTGCTAGTAATAGCAACTGTGGGAAAACATATTGAAGTAATTTCTCTGAAGGACTTATGATAAAGAATGCTATCCATCCCAAAGACAGAGCTGACTATAGACAAGAACATTTTTTTTTCTCTCATTTTCCTTTTCTTGAGGTTTCTCTTTGTGGGAAAGGGGGGATTATGTTTACTTTTACAAGACAATTGTAATAATGTGGAAAAATAATTTAAAATGATATGAAAAAACTTGGTTGAGTTATTCGGGGTTATTATGGTAACACTGATTTCACTGGCATTATTTCACTTTGAGAAAACTGTATCTTCTTTCCTATTTCAATTAGAGAAGAGTAATACTTAGAAATTTATTTGTGGTAATTTTTTTTCTTTTTATTTACTTTCATCCATATGCACATGTACATTTTTAAGTTACAAAATTTCCTTCCACTTTCCCTTCTCACCCCCTCCCCTCAATAGCAAAAAGTGAGGTTAGCATTATACATACATATTTTTGATAAACATTTACAGATTAGTTATTTTTGGTATGAGGAATTAGGATCAAGGGAAAGAGATGAGAGATAATTTTTATAAAGTGTTCATTAGATTCTGACGGGTTGTTTTTGTTTTTTTATTTGTGTCTTTGTGTGTGTGTGTGTGTGTGTGTGTGTGTGTGTGTGTGTGTGGTTTTGGTTTGTTTTTCTTCCTCCGGATGGGGATTACATAGTCCATAGCCAGTCTAACTCAGTTGTCCTAGCTCTCTCTGAATTGCTGAGAAGATGTGCTTTCATTGAGTTGGTTCATATCATAATGTTGTTGCTGATATTTACATTGTTCTCTTGGTTCTACTTCATTGTTCATCATCAGATTGCAAAAGTCATTCCATGCTTCTCCAAAATCTGACCATTTATGGTTTCTTATAGAACAATACTATTCAACAGCATTCTTGTACCATAACTTGTATTCCCCAATGGATGAGTATCCCTCAGTTTTCAATAGTTTGCCACTACAAAAAGAGATATGCAATGAATATTTTGGAACATGTAGGATTTTTCCCTTTTTAAAAATGATTTCTTCTAGTTATAGATCTAGAGTTGTGGTCATTTGAAATCCATTTCACTTATAATAATTTAGAATTTATTTATGATTCTAAAAATTTTAAGCCAATTTAGTTTTGATAAATTCCAATTTTAAGAGTCCTGGGCTTGGAATTAGGAGATGGGAGTTCAAATCTGACCTCAGATACTTAAAACTGAGTAGTTGTATGACCTTGGACAAGTCACTTAACCTTGATTTCCTTGAATCCAAGACCATCTCCAGTCATCTGGATTCAAATCTGGCCACCAGGCCCAGATGGTTCTGAAGGAGAAAGTAAGGCTGGTGACTTAGCACAGCAAACCCTCATTCAAATTCAATTCAGGTGCCTGTCATGGTATAGCTCCTTGGTGTCTTGGTCTTATTTGGAGGATAAAAGACAAAGATCAACATCATCATCATCAGAGACAGATAGTTATCAGTTTAGAAGGTTTCCACTCGTTTGTTTCTACTGAGCATGTTTTTTAACATCAGGATAAATTTTAAGTTATTTTTAAGAAAGAGAAATATTTTTTAGAAAGATTTTATTTTGAGTTCTACAATTTCCCCTCCATTCTTGCTTCCTTCCCCCACCCCCCACATAATGCATTCTGTGAGTCTTTACATTGTTTCCATAGTATATACTGATCTCAGTTGAATGTGATGAAAGAGAAATCAGGGATGGCTAGGTGGCATAGAGAATAAAGCACCGGCCCTGGAGTCAGGAGTCCCTGGGTTCAAATCTGGTCTCAGACACTTAATAATTACCTGTGTGGCTTGGGGCAAGCCACTTAACCCCCTTTGCCTTGCAAAAACCTAAGAAAAAAAGAAAGAGAAATCATATCCTTAAGGAAGAAAAATAAATTATAAAAGATAATAAAATTACATAATAAAATAATGGGTTTTTTTCCAAATTTAAGGTAATATTCTTTGGTCTTTTTTTCAAATTCCACAATTCTTTCTCTGGATACAGATGGTATTCTCCATTGCAGTTAGCTCCAAATTGTCCCTGGTTGTTGCACTGATGGAATGAGCAAATCCATTAAGGTTGATCATCACCCCCATGTTGCTGTTTGCATGTATAGTGTTTTTCTGGTTCTGCTTATCTCGCTCAGCATCAGTTCAAGCAAATACTTCCAGGTTTCTCCAAATTCCCATCCCTCCTGGTTTCTCATAAAACAATAGTGTTCCATGACATACATATACCACAGTTTGTTAAGCCATTCCACAATTGAAGGATATTCACTTAATTTCCAAATCTTTGCCAGCAGAAACAGAGCTGCAATGAATATTTTTATATGAATGATGTTTTTACTGAAAGAGAAATACTTTTAAAAAGGGGTGTCTAAATAAAAATCTTTTGTGTGAGTCAATAGGCATCTTTCGTTCCTTAGAGATGGCCAAAAGATCTATATTTTTATTAATTTTGCTAGCCATTTTTAATAAGATGAATAATTATCTACAAATTGTCTCTTTTTATGCAAGTTAAAAAAGGAAGTTATAACTTTAAGAAGTATTCCATAGGAAAAGAATAAGATGTAGATATAGAAGGATCATTTTTAAAGTTAAGATGTATATATTTAAACTCAATTTGCAGCAGGTAAACACAGAAACTTCCACAAATACAGCAGTAAATAAGGATCTCCCTTCTCCTTTGTATTAGTAGACATAATTCTTTTAAAAATGCTCAATCCAGCAATTAGACATGGCACTAAATAGATTCACATCAGAAGAGAGGAAATAATTATTTGTACATGGCAGGATAGTTTGCTTTGAAAACTCCAGAAAATCAGCAAAACCACTATTTGCTATGATTACCAATCTCAATACATTATCATGTTATAAAATGAATTGACAAAAATCATTAACACTTCTCCATATTAATGCAAAACCCTATAGAAATGGGAAAAAATTATAAATTGCTTAACAGACCATTAGCAGGAATCATTATAGGGACTGAAAAGACAGATATGAAATAATTTGTTACCTCTAGGTCTTCCTATGCTATTGGAGGAAACACTTTATTACAACTAAATATATAATATAAAAACATACACTGAAAATTCAGTTATTTCTCGGAAGGGAGGCAGGGGCCACTATTGATACAAGAAAAGACCTTATGTCTGAGGTCAGGGATTTCCGTAAGAGGAATCTCTTCCTATCCTTTGCACAGAGGAAAGAGTGGTTCGGGCTACATTATGAACAGGAGAGAAATTGATTTGACTTTCTGGGTGATTTCAAAGGAAAATAGAGGGGGAAAAGCCTTTTCTAATTGATAACTCTGGGTTCTTACTTGTGCAGTTATAAATGCATATCATATATGCTTGAGGTATATCGTAATAATAGATTATAATGGGGTAAGATGTATTCTATTAATTGCGTCATCACATGCAAAAATAAACGATTGAAAATGCAAGATATACTCTGGTTTCAGAAATCTATTGTTGAGAATGAAACGATCTAATGATTGTGCTTAAGGAAGAACATAATGTCGGGCTTAAATCAGTAACTAGACTTTGGTAAGCACAGGATTCTTTAATTGACTAATTACTCATTACTTGATAACTATCTCAGGTTTTGGATATCATTTGTATAAAATGGCAAATGCATTAAGACTAATGATTTTCTTGGGAAAATTTGAAAACACATTCAGCTGAATTGGCATCATCCGACGGTAATGCATTTTGTTTCTTATTTTAAATACATGATGATATACATATTATTATTATGTTCCTAATTTTTTCTCATATGGTGAAATCGGAGCCAAATAACTTCCCTTTTGAGTATTGTTGGATTACAAATTCAACTATTTTAAGCATTTGATAAAGATAATTGAAAGCAAATGTTTAATGGACTCCATTTTATTTTAATATAGATGATGAAGATGATGACAACGATGATGATGATGATGATGATGATGATGATGCTACTGTTGCTGTTGCTTATTTGCTGTTTGGAAAATAAGTTTTACAGATTCTTTAAGATAGTATCTGTGAGGTAGATCCCTTGGGACACTGTATCCAGGTGGGGTTATGAGATCTGATCTGTCCCACTGGTCCCCTGTTGTAAATTGAGTTGACTAAAATGTATAGTGTGATTTAAAGCTGCAATTTCAATATATTGATAGAAGTTAACTGTAAATTTGAAATTCTGGAATGTGGTTAGTTCTAATTCATAAATAAAGTATAAATTAAATGTTGCTGTGAGGGAAATGAGAAAATTAATAATAGTCACAAGTCCTAACCTGTGAGAAGTGAAAACTTATTATTTGGGGGAAAATTTTTTGGAAGCATAATTTTGTTTTGACTTGATTATAGGGATAGCTGTCTGAATTGTCCTGGCATGTGGCATACACGATAGTCTGAGAGTTGCTATGGGTAGCTATCTGTGCCTGGGAAAATACTGAGGGGGATAACCTTGACCTAAGGAAGGATTCTCTTGATTAAGTCTCCCTATTGTCTGAACAGGAAGATTTTTCTCCTATTTAATCCTGATCCTGACTTTTAATACTTGTGTCTCCATGATTAGCTGTAAGATATAACCCCAGCCTGGCATCCATCAGAGTTAAGGAATATGATCTATACCAAGACAGTCTTTGTCCGTGTAATGATGAGCCTTGACATTTGACTATGTCCCTCCTTTTCTTTTTCTAGGAAATTTCTGTAATCAGGGCAAGGTAAGAGGTAGAAGTGTCTGGAGGTAGAATAGCATACTGATTAGTTAATAGATTGTTCCTGTACCATCTCAGAGTTAATAAATTGGATAGAAATGTTAAAAATCTTACAGTATCCAGATTTGTGGTGAAATTACAATATCGGATGATATTATCTCAAAGTGGGGTTCTGACAAGGTGATAAGACAAAGATATCATATAAAAGTTTTCTAATTAAATGGAGTAGTTCAATTTGAAAAAGCAATAAGATTAAACTGTTTTAAAAATTACAATAATTACAAGACTTCCAAATCTATCTAGTTTGAATATTCAAACTTTGAGTTTGTTTGGGTAATAAGTTGTCAAAATTGGATAACATATTGTGGATGTAAAATTGCATTGATAATTGTGAAGGACATGAAATTATTTTTCCTTTTTAACATAGCTAAACTTTTTAAAAGACAGAATAGTTCATTTTACAAGTTAGACTCATGAATTTAAAAAAAACATTCTTATGTTTGGTTTAAGTAAAAATAAAACAGCAAGCAATATATAAAACTGAAATTTTCTGAAGTTTCATATTTGGAGAACTAAAGTAAAGGGATTGTATTAAATTGTACTGAGTTTTGTTACTGACAGATTTTATCAGAATCTCTACAAATGATTTGGAGTCAGATAAGTACAGCCCTCTTCAGATGTGTACAGAGAAGGAGGCTTGATCCAGAATGTTCAGGAGAAGATATTTCCAGGGACCAGATTTGACTACATGGGACATGTGAGACTCTAGTAAAGATGAAATGATTAAATCGACATTGAAAGTGGATTATTAGGATACAGGAGACTTGATATCATTTAATATTGTTGGTCATTCTGGTGTTGCTATAGCCTTTTGTTTCATGGTGATTATACTAAGCTTTCTAGGTTATTCTGGTGACATGCAAATCATCCCTCTCAAAATTAGTACCTCTAAATGGTTTGATTTTTAGACTGACTCATGTAATTCTGCATATGAGTATACAACCTTTTAGTTTGGCTTAAAAGAAAAAAAATTGTCTTAATAAAGACAAATAGAATTAAACTAACATAAGACAATCTCCAAAGTTTGTGCTTAAAAGGAAAAACAGAATTAGATTGACAAACATGGCTATTAGTTCTCTAGGCTTGCAGATATGAATGCAGGGGTCCAGTAGGTATCAGATTTTAGAAAAGCATATTTATTTAATGCACAAACCAGAAGGCAGGACGTAATAAAGCTGCTTTAATCTTTTCCATCAAGGGGACCCACAACTCATGATTCTGCTTCACATTTGTTGGTGGAATTAGATTAGGTCAGGAGAAGTGCCCTCCTTCTGACTAAGGACTTTTGGACCTGATTGGTTAACCTTAAGACCACCCCAAAGCAGGTGTTTTGTTTTTTCAAGATAAAGTTCCACAGAATGTATGAAAATCCTTAGAGATCTGGCTTCTAGATAATTGGTCCCTGGTGGGAGTGATCTTATCCCTCCCCCAATGAATCAAAATGGTGAATTGAAGGAACCTGAGGAAATCCCACTGACCTCGTGACTCAACTATAACTCTAGTTCAGTTCCTTTTCTATTTCATTATAGGTCTAAATTCAATGTCTGTCTTATAAAAGGAAATTTTATTCCATTATGGTCATTGTGAGAAAATTTTCATGTATATTGTGAATCTAGTCCTGCATGGTTGGGAAGCTGGACCATCCCTACCTGCTGTTTAGGATTCCTTAACTGAAGACTTAGGTTTTCTCCCAATAATCCATCTCAAACAGCTTCTATGTCTTATTTGAAAATTGGCCCTATACTTGTCAATTGGTTATTATTTCCACATTTCATTGATTGAAATTAGACAATTTTGCGGGGGGGGGGGGGGGGCAGAGTGGGACACCACCTTTAATGATTTCAGGGAATTGGGAATTGTACTTGTTCATTCTCCCTCTCCCTACCTGGAAAGTCCCTAATCCTTCCTCCAGTTAGAAATCAGATGACCTCATTATATATTTTGGTTTTTTCCCCTTAGTTATTGTTACCTTTTCATGCATAAATGATCTGTCTTCCTCTGTATTCGTGATCTAGTGACAAATTGGAGAAGGTCTGGACTCAATTTGTTATGAAATTGGCACGCATTGATTAGTAAACTGGTAAGCTCAGAAATTTTGTTTCTTAAATTATTTCAGATTCCATCCACCACAAGGATAATCTTCAGGTTGCAACTTCGGTGGGACTCAACAGTATTCAGAGAAAGCTAATTTGGGGCAAAAGGGAACAAATTCTATTTTGCCCAAGTTGAGTCTGAGATATGTATCAGTCTAGTTTGAAATGTCAAAGAGGCAGGTTTTGATATAGAGGGGAGGTCATGAGAGAGGGTTAGGGTTGGTTCGACAGATAAAAGAACCATCTGCAGAGAGAAAAGTAATTGGGAACTGATGAGGCTGTCAAGCAAGACAGTTTGGAGGAAGGAAACTGGAGGGCCCAGGGCACTCTTAAGGATGGTGAGTGTCATGAAAACAGAGAGAGGAAGAATTATCTAGAATAAGAGGGTGCTTGAGAGGGTCAGAGCTTGAAGAGAGTTCAAGAAGGCTAAGGACTGAGGAAAGGACATTTGATTATAGATGACTGGTAACTTTAGAGACAGCACTTTCAACAAAATGAACAGCAGAGTGCAGGAGGCCTTAGAAGACAAACTGTAGGGGTGGCTACGTGGCGCAGTGGATGGAGCACCAGCCCTGGAGTCAGGAGTACCTGAGTTCAAATCCAGCCTCAGACACTTAATAATTCCCTAGTTGTGTGCCCTTTGGCAAGCCACTCAACCCCATTGCCTTGCAAAAAATTTTTCAAAATGACATATTGTACGGTTCCACACAGAAATGGAACATTTGTGAGAAGTCACAATATGAAGGACATGACCATCTTTGTCTTTGACCCAGGAATTTGACATGTACAACTGAAAGAGACTGTAGAAAATATCTTGCCTGAATTACTCATTTTACAGAGAGGGAATCTGAGACCAGGAGAAGTGAAATCATTTACCCAAAGTCATACATAAAGTATATTTTTAGTCTTCTAGACCCTTGTCTGTCCTGAAAATCCCCCCACATTGGGATTTTCAAGGCTCCCCCAAACAAAGGGTCCAGTCCAATTCTGAAGAACGAGACTGGAGAGATCCAGATAGATTGTATAAGATGTTTAATGATCACAGTGGACTATTTATATCGGATCAGTCCAGGGCAATGGATAGACTACATATTGGAATTTTCCTCTCCCCCACTTTAATAATAATAGAAATCTGAGAAAGAGAAGTTGTAGAGTATGGTTCTCTGGAATGGCTGATATTTTGGGGTCTCTTCTGCTCATCACTGGAAAACATCAGTTATTTTTTGGCTAAGTTCCAGATATGGGAGGCCTAGTACTGGGTTTTGTTGTCTCTACTTTCTGCTTTCATTAATCTTCATTTACATTATTCATAGCTTTCATTGTTAGGGACTCCATATTATCATTATTATTATTATTATTATTATTATTGCAGCTTTCACTGATAGAAACTTTTGTCAGGAAACCTAGTTTGTTTTTGTTTTTAATTAAAGATTTTATTTGAGTTTTACAATTTTTCTCCCAATTTTAATTCCTTCCCCCCAGCCCCCCACAGAAAGCAATCTGTCAGTCTTATTTCCATGTTGTACACTGATCCAAATTGAGTGTGATGAGAGAGAAATCATATCCTTAAGGAAGAAACAAACAGTATAAGAGATAAGAAGATCAGACAATAAGATAGCTGTTTTGTTTTTTTCTTAAATTAAAGGGAATAGTCCTTGAACTTTGTTCAAACTCCACAGTTCTTTCTCTGAATACAGATGGTATTCTCTATTGCAGACAGGCCAAAATTGTCCCTGGTTGTTGCACTGATGGAATGAGCAAGTCCATCAAAGTTGATCATCGCCCCTATGTTGCTGTTAGGGTGTACAATGTTTTTTTGGTTCTGCTCATCTCACTCAGCATCAGTTCATGCAGATCCCTCCAGGCTTCCCTGAATTCCCATCCCTCCTGAGGAAACCTACATTTTTTAAATTTATTTTTTATTCTCATTTTGTACAAATGTTTTTTTTACATTAATGAAATATTCTTGTTTACAAGTAAACAAAATACTCCCCCCATGAATATAGATAGACTTGCTTGGGCGAAAAAAGTAAAGGGGAGAGAAAAAAATTAAAATAAAAAATAATAGTAATAATTGTAGGTATGGCCAGGTGGTGCAATGGATGAAGTACCAGCCCTGGGGCCATGAGCACCCGAGTCCATATCCAGCCTTGTAAAGCCAACTATCACCCAGCCATGTGACATGCAAGCCACCCAATCCCCACTGCCCTGCAAAAACCAAAAAGAAGGGAAAAAGAGACCCAAAATAAAATAAAATAGTAATAATAGTAGGGGTGGCTGGGTGGTGGACAGAGCATTGGCCCTTGAGCCAGGAGCACCTGGGTCCAAATCCGGCCCCAGACACCCAAAGATCACCCCGCTATGTGGCCCCAGGCAGGCCACCCAGCCCCACTTGCCCTGCACCCTCCCCCAAATAATCATAACAAAAAATGTGCTTCAGTCTTTGTTCCAACACCACCAACTCTGTCATGGGTGGAACACATTCTTTATGATAAATCCATCACAAAAGTTACTTCCATATTTTTCCAATGTTGCCATTGCTGATCGCAACTCCCTCCTTTCTTATTTCTCCACTACCGTGTACTATATTTTCTCTCTCCTTTCACTCTGACTCTGCTGTAGGGTCGCTGAGTGGCGCAGCAGACAGATCCCTGGTCCTGGGGCCAAGAAGCCCTGAGCCCCCATACCACCCCTTAGGCCCAGAATCCACCTGGCCCCGTGGTCCTGGGCAGGCCTTCCAATCCCAGCCCCTTGCAAGAAGTAAAAAAGAAAATGTGTTATATCTGGCCACTCTCCCCACCATGGTCCATTCTCTCTTCCTTTATTCACATCCCCACCCCTTCCCCCTGCTCCCCCCTCCTTCTTACTCCAGATGTCTATACCCCATTGAGTATGTTTGCTGGGAAACCTACATTTTTAATGACCTTTACCGCTAGAGACTTTTACTATGGATTTCCCCAATAGTGACCCAACTACCTTGCACTCCATAAAGGGGGAGTTATCTTTATTCTAATTCCTTCCTTGTCTCTAGACCCCAAAGCTCCCTTCTTTAGCCCTGTAAGACACTGCCAGCATTCTATTTGGGAAGAGGAAGCTTCTGACCAGCCTCCAGGAAAAATTCTGGAAACAGTTATAAGCAACAACTGGGCACCTCCTAGATCATCTTTAGGGGAAGCTAGGTGGTACAGTGAATAGAGCATCGGCCTCAGACGCTTAATAATTACCTGTGTGACCTTGAGCAAGTCTCTTAACCCCATTGCTTTGCAAAAATCTAAAAGAAAACAAAACAGCAACAACAAAAAGATTAGCTTCAGACCATCAGTATTGAGAGGATACCCTGTCATCAGAAGGCCTAGGTAGATTTGCCGTAAAATATAGACTCCTTGATAAGGGTCATTTCATCTTGGTCCTCATATGATATATATATATATATATATATATATATACATATATATATATATATATATATATATCACAGATCCCTGAATTAGGAGATCAGACCTAGTGAAGTGTCTCCTGGGCTCATCCCTCCTAGCTCTGACATTTCATGTCCTAAAGTTCCATCTAGCTCCCCCCAGATCTGATATTTTCTCTTCTTACCTCCCACCTCAAGTATCAGGCTTAGAATGGGGCTGATTTTCCTGAACCTGAACTTGAAACAGTTCTGCCTCTGGGTCGTTGACCTGGACTACTCATGGGTTTGTGCCTGGGACTTTCACTTCTCCTTTTTCTTTCTCTGGGCTTCTCTTTGCAGAGAAATGAGGTCTCAGGCAGTGTTGGGTGAGTTCAACAAGCTTAGGCAATAACCCCAGATATCCTGGTCCAGGGTGGTGGCTGACTTCTCCCCTTCATTAGTTTCTCACTCCATCTCACTAATCCCCACCCCATCCCCTGAGCTAAAGCCTGATCATATTCTGTCCACTTCTTGCACTGGAGTCAGTTCTGCTTGTTTCAACTGTGATGGAAGCGGTGGGATCTAAGACAAGCTGGAGGGGAGGCTGAACAGCCAGACTAGAAGGAAGCGACAGTTCCCCATAGAATCCCACCGCATTTGTTTGATGAATCATTTCCCAGGGTCAGAGGTGTGCCTTTCTTTTTCGTCTGACACCTTCTGCTTTCCTCAGAAACCACTGAGCTGGTCAGACAGAAGAAGCCATGGGAACTGGGGTGTGATGGTGCTGTGACAGAGCCTCTGTCTCTCCTGGTTCAGGGATGCTGCTGCTGCTGCTGTTGCTGTTCTTGGAGGGTGAGTCAGAATAGGGCAAGGATGAGAATGGCCAAAGATGCCCTCAGGAGCTGGCTTTGGAGCCAATAGGCCCTGGCCTGGATCCTGCCCCTGCTCTTGGCCAAGTCACAGAAATCTGTCTGGGTATCAGTTTCCTCATTGATCTTAAAATGGGACTGGACTGAAGTCTCTCTTAAAATCCTTCCCACCATGGCTATCCTTTTTCTAGGTTCTCTTTTATCTCTAAAACCTGGGACACAGTGTTAACATTAATATCAGTGACGATTATCATCCTTATTAACTGCTTAATTAGTGGTGATCTCTATCTCTCTCTGCCCACAGGGTCTCAGTCTCAACAAGAAAGATTTGAATTGAAGGGTCCACGGCTCTGGATAGTTCAGGAAGGACTCTGCACCTATATCCCCTGCACCTTCACCTATCCTAATATACGGAGAAATTATTACAGCATTTATGGCTACTGGTTCAAGAAAGATTTCTCAATTTATGAAGATGTCCTTGTGGCCACAAATGATCAAATGAGAGAGGTGGAAAAGGAGGCATTGGGAAGATTCCACCTTGTCGGGGACCCTGGGAGCATGAACTGCTCTCTGAGCATCAGAGATATACAGGGAAAGGACAGAGGATATTACTTCTTCCGTGTGGAAAGTGGGTCAGAAAAATTCAGTTACTTAAATTATCAGGTGAAGCTGGATGTGAGAGGTAGGCTCCCTTGGGACTGGGAAGGGACCCTGGGCACAGTAAAGTGGGAGCTTGTGGGGTTGAACTGTTCTAGGAAGCTCCTTTTGCTCCATGTCTGAAGGGAAAGACAGACCCTTTGGCCAAGTAGGAGCTGACACAAGCAGATGAAGACTGGGGAGAGTGTAGAGAAAGTTGGAGAAAAGGAGAGGACTACTCTGGGCTTCTCTTTGCAGAGAAATGGGATCTCAGGCAGGGTTGGGTGAGTTCATCAAGTATAGGCAATGTACCCAGATATGTTGCAGGGCCCAACAGTATTTGAGATACAGTCTCATGGTCATTACCAACTGAGGGGGGCACCAATGTGGGTTCTTCTCTATATCAAAACAGAACCACAGGTAGAGGTGAGTGGTTCAGAACATAGACATGTAGAAGATTCTTGGGAAGGGGGGAATAGTGATGACATCTAGGAAAGGACATTCCGGTGACAGGGTCCTGAGCTGGGTGTGCTGATAACCTTTTAACAAGCAAACTCTGAATTGTTATTTTTTTGAATAATATTTTATTTTTCCTGATTGCATTTTTAACACTCATTTAAAATATTTTTGAGTTCTTAATTCACTCTCTCCTGTTCCCTGACATGGAAAGCAACTTCATATAATCTACAGATGTGGAATCATGCAAAACATATTTCCATGTTTGACACTGAATTCATTCATTCACTCATTCATTTATTCATTTATTATTTAAAGCAATGGAGTTAAGTGACTTGCCCAAGGTCACACAGCTAGGCAATTAATAAGTGTCTGAGGCCAGATTTAAACTCAGGTCCTCCTAACTCCAGGGCCAGTACCCTATCCCTGTGTCACCTAGCTGCCCCAACTCTGAATTAAAAAAAAAGAATGACATATCTGCAAATCTAATTTGAAGATAATACAAGGTTTATCATCTTCTCATTAAAAGATTGGAGGACTTGGCATATAATATTCTGGAAAGTAAATGAGTTAGGATTACAACCAAAAATCACCTACACAGGGGGCAGCTAGGTGGCACAGTGGATAGAGCACCAGCCCTGGAGTCAGGAATACTTAAGTTCAAATCCGGCCTCAGACACTCAATAATTACCTAGCTGTGTGGCCTTGGGCAAACCGCTTAACCCCATTTGCCTTGCAAAAACTTAAAAATAAATTAAGGGATGAAAAATCACCTACACAGCAAAAGGGAGTGTAATTTTTCAGGGGAAAATGGATAATTAATGAAATAGAGAACTTTCAAGTATTCTTGATAAATAGAAAATTTGACTTCACAAACAGGATTCAAGAGAAATATAAAAGATAATCAGGAGAGGGAAATCATAAGGGACTTAATAAGATAAAACTGTTTACATTCCTACATAGGAAGATGATACTTGTAGTTCAAAAAACTTTCTCATTATTATAGCAGTTAGGAGTATACATAGACAGGGGGGCACAGATGTGAGCTGAATATGAAGGAAGAATGAAATTATGGTGTGAGAAGAGGAATATCCTGGGAGAAAGGGAAAGGGAGGAATAGAACAGGGTAAATTATCTCACATAAAACAGGCAAGAAAAGGCTTTTACAATTCAGGGGAAGATGGGCTAAGTGGTAGGGAGTGAGTGAATCTTACTTTCATCACAACAGGCCAAAGAGGGAATAACATACACAGGTGATTGGGAATAGAAATCATTCTTATCTTAGTGGAAAGTAGGAGAGGAAGAGGATAAGAGAAGGGGTAGGGTAGGACAGAAAGCAGGGCAAATTGAAAGAGGTGGTAGTTAGAAGCAAAACACTTTGGAGGAGAGATGGGATTAAAGGAGAGAATAGAATAAGGGGGGGGGGAATGGAGGGAAATACATTTAGAAGGCATAACCGTGAAAAAATTTTTGAAGAAAGTTTCTTTGATCAAGATCTCATTTCTCAAAAGATATAGAGAACTGAGTCACATTTATAAAGATAGGATGCCCAAATGATAAGGGATCAAGAAATATGATCACAGCTATCAATAGTTATATGAGCAGATGCTCTAACTCAGTATTGAATTGGAGAAATGCAAATTGAAATAATTCTGAGATACTTCCTCTAAGGTATTTGATTGTCTAATAGGACAGAAAAGGGGAAGGACAAATGTTGGGGGGGATCTGGGCAAGACTCATGAACTGATGCCAAGTGAAATGTGTTGTGTTCAATATAACAATATCGTGAGAAGATCAGCTGTGAATGACTTAGCTATTTTCAGGAATACAATGATCCAAGACATCTCTGAACTCTGATGAAGAATTCTGTCCATCTCCAGAGAAAGAAGTGATGATGTCTAAATACTGATTGAAGAATGCTATAAATTTTTTTACATTATTTTCTTGATTTTTTGATCAATGTTTTCTTTCACAATATGAAAAATATGGGAATATGTTTTGCAATACTATAATTGTATAACTTAAATTGAAATTGCTTTCTTAATGAGTAGGGTGAAGGGAGAGGAAGAGAGAGAGTTTGGAACTCAAAGTTTTAAAAATGAATGTCAAAATTTCTTTTACGTGCAGTTGGGGAAAATTAAAAAGCTAAATAAATTTAAAAAAAATTAATCTGCAGTGATAATTTCCCCATTGTTTTAAATTTAGACAATAAAACAAATCAGCTCCCTATTTATAAGGTTTGTCAATTTCTGAGGTGCAAATGGTGACCCTGAAAATTTTACACTTGGCTCTAGTGAGCTCCTATTTTTTGGGACAGTCCTGGTCCTTGGACTTTTAACTGATGAGATGCCCTGGTATTCCTGCTCCAGGGTCTGGTTCATCTTTTTCTTCTTCCCCAGATCTGACTGAGAAACCAGACATCTATATTCCAGGTATCCTGGAGCCTAAGACCTCTGTGAAACTCATGTGTGCAGCCCCCTGGGTCTGTGGGGAGGGAACACCCCCCATCTTCTCCTGGAGAGGGGCTGCTTTCTCCAGCCTGGGACCTAGTCAAAAGACTCCCTATTTCTCTGAGCTGATCCTCATCCCAAGACCTGAGGACCATGGCTCCGACCTCACCTGCCAGATGACCTTTCCTGGTTCTGGAGCTCACACAGAGACAACAGTCCAGCTCAATGTGGCCTGTGAGTGATGGGGAGGGGGAGCAGGGAGTAAGAACGTCACCTCAGTGAAGGGGTCGAAGAGAAATCTAAGGCTGAGAAGAATCCCAGGACCTCCTGGAAAGTGGGAGTCACTGGGGAGCATAAGGGGAGGAATATATGCAGGTCTTGGAGTCAAAAGTCCCAGGGTTGAATCCCCTCTGAGTCTTTCTTTGCCTGGCCCACAGGCTCATCACTTTTTTTTTTTTTAAGATTTTTCAAGGCAGTGGGGTTGGTAATTATATTAAATGTTAAGTGTCTGAGGCTGGATTTGAACTCAGGTACTCCTGACTCCAAGGCCAGTGTTCTATCCACTACATCACCTAACCGCCCAAGGCTCATCTCTTTTACAGGGGTTCCCGGTGCCTAGATAGAGGGGCTCCAGGGTTTCTGGTTCTGCCTGTTCCTCTGTGGGATACTCAGGAGGGCCAAGGCTCATACTGCTGCCAGGAGTCCAGCCACCACAAGCAGTCTATGAAGAGGCCCCACTTGCCAAGACCAGCATAGCCCCCTTGGGTGTCTCTATACACAGAGAATGGGAGATGGCTGGGGGCTAGACTAAGTGAAGGCAGGGAGCTCTAGTGACGGAGGGCACTGTGGTGACCCCCATGGGACAGAGATCCCCCCTCTTATGCTCCCCTCTGAGAGAGCAGCTGAAGGGGAGCAATGACTTGTCTAGCATTTCTGTCAGAGCAAGGGTGGCAGAGGGCTACCAGGACCCTTGTGCTTGGGTGGGCTAAGAGAAGAAAACCTGGGGTGGGGGGTGAAGGAGGCAAGAGAAGGTGAGGTGGGGCAGCTAGGTGGCTCAGTGGATAGATCACCAGTTCTGGTGTCAGGAGGCCCTGAGTTCAAATGTGACCTCAGACACTTAATAATTACCTAGCTGTATGACCTTCAGAAAGTCACTTAACCCCATTGCCTTGCCAAAAAAAAAAACCCAAACTAAACTAAACTTAAAAAAAAAGAAAAGGTGAGGCAGTAGAGTGGATGTTGGGTAGACTTTGAGTGGGGCAGAATTGGGGGTTGGAGCAAAGGTGTTTGGACCACAGAGCCTCTCTTGAGGTCATTCTGGGGATGATTATGGGGGTGGGGCGTCCAGTTTGCCCAGCCTTGTTCTGTTCCTGATATGAGTTCATAACTGCAGCCAGAATCACCCAGGAAGAGATGATACCAGAGCCTGGATACCTGCCCTGTGCCCACTGGGCACTGCCTCCCACCCCCAGAGAAGGGTCTGACAACTTGTGTCCAGAAGGATGCAGAGATCCTGAGAGGGAGTGAGGTTAGTGAGGGGAGCCCTGACATTTCAGGACAAGAGCCATCTCTATCTGTTCCCTGTCCCCAGTCCCTCGCTCTCCCTCAGGTTCCTCTGTCCAGGAGAACAGTTCTTGGGCCCTGATCCTCACATTGCTCCGGGGAGCCCTCATGGCAGTCGGCTTCCTCCTCACCTTTGGTGTCACCTGGCTCTATTACACCCGGTGAGTGTGTCTGCCCCCTAACCCCCTAAACCCTCTGTGTCTCACTGCCCCAGCCCCCTCCTCATTCTTCTTCCCAGAAATGATCCTTGGGGTTGCTCTTCACCTCTCACCTTGAAACCTCTGGTTCTTCCAGCTGTGACTCCCTCACTGTACCCATTTCTCCCACAGGAGGCCTCTAGGCCGGGAGCACCCACTAGCTCCTGAAGCATCTCAGACCTCTGTGTGATGTCTGGATTTGAACCCAGCCAGACCTGCCTCCTGCCCCTTCCACTCACTGGCTCCAGTTTTGCCCTCAGGGACCAAGCAAGTCAACTCTGACTCAACAGCAACAGGACTCACCTGCAATTCTAGAAGGCAGTTCTTAGGGCTCCCTAGATCTTCTCTTTTCCCCCAAACATTCCCAGGCCCTTTGTCTGCTTGACATAAGCTATGTTATCCAGGCCTTTCCTTAACCTGCTCTCCCTCCTCTCAGTGATTCCCAGGGGTTACTATCATTCCTATATCCTGGGGCTTAGAAGGGAGCATAGCTCTCTCCAGACGAGGAGGATCTGAGCCAGGCCACCTGGACCAACCCCTCCAATCATTCCAGGCCCTAGGCCTCTTTTAATGCAGCCTAGCATCGAGTTAGTTCGTGGGGCTGCCATGTTGGAGCCTTCAAGGGCATGGAGGCCTCCCAAGCTGCCCCATCCAGACTGGCCTCATCATTTGCCCTCTCGGGCTTCTCTGGCCCAGCTCAGGCCCTTGGGGTCTCAGACACTCTCCATCTGGAAGGTCGTCCCCAGACCTGCTGACCTCTCCATTGTCTTGTGATTGGACCCTGAGCCAAGAGACAGGCCAGCTGAGGGCCCTCCAATGATGGGACAAGAGACAAATAAAATGTGTAATCTCTCTGAGACTGATTTTCTTCATCTATGAAGCAGAAAGAGAAACCCCCTTAGCAGCCTCCTCCCTGGGTTTCTGGGAAGCTTCCATGGGATAATGCTGGTTTCACACTTGCTCAACTTCAGTCAGAAGAAATGGTCATTGTCCTAACATAGAATAAAGCAAAGCCTCCTCTTCCAGTCAGTCCCCTGGGCTCCCCCAGGCAGGACAAGCTGCTATCTCCCAACCTCAGGACACTTCCTTCACCTGCACATTCCTGATACATTTGTCCACCTGTGAATTTGTCCATCTTAGTGATTTGCCTGAGAGGTTCACTGCCTGCCAGACTGGGTGCTTCCTAAGGGCAGGAACTGGTTAAAAATTGGCGCTCAGAATAAGACTTGGTCCTCAGTGTTGGGTTGGTCCATGAAGCTGGGCCACCACCATCCTCTTGGCCCCCAGCCCAGCCCAGACTGTCAGATTCCCCCTAAGGCCTAGCTGAAGGTCCTTCCCCTTGCCTCTGAGACCTGGCCCTCTCACCCACCTCCAGACAATTCAAAGGAGGGGCCCCTGAAGCTCTCCAGCCCAGCTCTGCTTCCATCCCTGAGCTCACTCCATTCTGCCTCCCCTCACCCTCTCCCTTCTCACAACCAGAGGTGAGGCGTGGTGGCAACACCCCTGAGGAAGGAGGGAGGGCAATGCTCTCTGGGGACCATGTGCCCCCCAGGCCTCAGACTCTCTCTACCCATTCTTGACTTGGCCTAAGGGAAGAGGCAACAGGAAATGGGTGTTTGGAGGCTGGCCAAGGCGGTGAGTGAGCACAGGGAGGGATCATCTCTGCTGCTTCTAAAGACAGGGTGGGCTACCCTGGGGCCTCTGGGGCTAGGGGCCCGAAGCCAGGTTCTGGGAGCCAGCTCTGGAGGGGTTGAGGATAGGAGATATTCTGCCAGGACAGACTCCTCATGCCCCACCCCTGGGGAAGGAGAGAACAAATGAAGGGTTTTAGGGAGGAAGCCGGTGTCCTGGGACCTGTTGTGCAGGCCAAGACAGAGCCCCTAGCAGGCCTGACCCTACACCCGGGAGAGCCCCCTCAGCTGTTCAGCAAGAAGCTTTTTGGAAGTCATTTTCTTTCGGATTAGGTTATGCGAGTCCTTTTGTCTTGATAACCGCTGAGTTTCCTCCAGGAGGGTAGCTGGCTGCCCGAGGAGTAAGGCTCACCAGGTTTCTGAGCACTGCCTCCCTCATTGCCCCTCTGCCCTCAGTAAATGATGTGCCTTCTCCTAGGGTGCAGGGAGGTAGAGTTCCTGATGCGCCCAGGACCTCACTTGCTATTTTCCTTCATTACCACTAGAGGGTAGCAGGCCTCTTCCCCGCTCCCGGGCCCATGCCTCCCTATGAAATGCCAAGGCTTTCCCAGGGAAGTCGTGCCATTTTTTCCCCGGAGGTGCCATTTGGGGAGATCCCTGCCTCTTGCAAATATGTCCCTCACTTATGGGGAATATCCCTAGAACTGCACTGACTTAAACCCGAGGTGCCTGGCACATTCATAGTCGGCTCAGTCAGACGGAACATTCTATTCCCTAGATAAAACCAGTCAGGGCAGCAGGTGCAGAGTGGAGTGAGCTGAGAGTCCAATTTTTATCTCCTTTTTTTGTGCAAGGCAATGAGGTTAAGTGATTTATCCAAGGTCACATAGCTAGGTAATTATTAAATGTCTGAGGTCACATTTGAACTCAGGTCCTCCTGACTCTGGGGCTGGTGCTCTACCCACTGCACCACCTAGCTGCCCCCAATGTTTATCTTTTATAATGGAAGACTTTAGGAGGAGTTGGCACGCTACCCTCCGCAGGAGAGAGGAGACTAAGGAAACTAGAAAAATCCCAATCCAGAAAGCCAAGCTATAAGTAGACACAGCCCAAGTGCAGGCCTGGGAAACTGCTCCCCAATACTTGTTTGGCATATTATATCTCCACAAAATTTTTGCTAGAAAGGTCTAAAGTAGATCATTTGTAGGCCACTATAGACTAGGGTAAATGATCAGCAATGGATCTTGTACAAGTATCAAAGATAATAAAACATCCTTGCTATGGGACAGTCTTCCTTTCACCCCAGAAAGAACGCAAAAGCTGAGAAAGAATTAAAAGTTCATAAATTCAGGGTCACAGCAGAGGGCCAAGTCCTGATTTAATCCTCTACACCAGCACTTGGCTCTTCCTCAAGTCTCAGACCTGGTAGGATGCTTACAACATGGATTATCAGACCTAGAAGACCCCTCCCCATCTTCTGCTCTCTCTAGTATGAGAAGGCCTAACATTTTTATAGTATGGTGCATACTCTTCCACTCTCTTACCCAGTCTTTCCTTTGCCTTCTATACATTTCTTTCATTTATTTTTAAATTTACAATTGCATGCACATTTGACCTTACAGAGAAATCCCATATATGCCAGACTACGTTCTTTGCTTCTCCATCACAAATTCTAGGATGGAGAGGTCACTTTCTTCTCAGGTTATCCTCATTTTCATTTCAGCAAATATTTTCTTCCTTATTTGGGTAATCAACTCCAGAATGGGATTGTTTCTTTTACCATTTGTTTGTTTGTTTGTTTTAAAAAAATTTTTTGCAAGGCAACTGGGGTTGAGTGGCTTGCCCAAGGCCACACAGCTAGGTAATTATTAAGTGTCTGAGGTCGAATTTGAACTCAGGTACTCCTGACTCCAGGGCCAGTGCTCTATTCTCTGGGGCACCCTAACTGCCCCTTTTTACCCTTTGAAAGATGAAACCAGCACTGATGTAAATAGGTAAGTTATTCCATCCTCTTCTCTTGTATGAGTGTATGTAATAGAAAAAAGTGAGAGATCAATAAATGGAGAAAGAGACAAAGATAGAGGATGAAAGAGAAAGGAGAGATAAAGGGAAAAGAGAAAATAGAGATGAGAGAAGAAAGGGACAGAAAAAAATAGAGGAAGAGTTCTGGAGCCTGGACCAATAACAGCCTGATACTGAAGGGGAAGTGGGACCTTGACCTCATCCTCCGATGTGAGGACAGGAACCAACATGGGTTCACAGTCTCATTGTCCTGGTGGAGCCAGATGGGGTAATGGAGGTGTAGGAATCCTGGGCAGCTCAGAGGAATGGGATCTGGGACCAAGTTGCCTGGATCCCAGAGGTGCATAAAGGATCGGGGCAAATTAGACTCAGGGATAGGAGCAGGGGAATAGGGTAAGAGGAAAATAGATATGAGAAGGGGATGGCTCTCTACATGCAAGTAGTCAAACATATTCAATGACTAGGAATCTCTGAGGAGTCTGGGATCACAGATTTAGAAGACAGACTGTCTGAGCTATTAGAAAGACCCTTCTAAGTTCAATTACTGACTAACCCAATCCCTGGCTAATTCTTGCCCCTTTTTAATCATGATTTTGTTAAATAGAGATATTAATGTTTGCATCACACAAATTACAAGGGCATTTTAAAGAACATTTTTTAAAAAATCTCAAAGCCTTAACAGATGGGGAAGATGAAAGTGGGGGAAGGGCCTGCAGAAAAGACAGTGAGGTCCTAGGACTGTCTTTCAATCCCATCCTGTCATTTTTGCAAATAGAACAAGGGCAGTTGTCCTTACATTCTACATAGGGTCATTTTGGGGGGTCTGGGATCACAGCTCCTCTCATTCTCGGCCCTTAACCTTGCCTAGTGAGTGGGGAATAGGGTGGGGAACTAGGAAAAGCAATGTAAAGGGGGAGTTCTGTAAGGATCAGGGAAGTGATTGATCAGGGGTCATGACATAATGCTGGACTTGGTTCTTCAGTAAGAAGTTTTTGAGGAAAAAACAGAGAAGAAACAGGGGAGCCACCGACCATGGATTCCCAGAGGAGCATGGAAGTGGATTATGTTCATCTGGATAGAGTGAGTGATCTGTCCCTGGTACTGAAGTCCCACCCCCTTCTCACCGAACTTCATATTAAGTCTATGAATGGGCTCTGATACTTACTGGCTATGTGACCTTAGGTTTCTTCCCCAAATCTTAGCCTCAAGTTTCATCATCTGGGAAATGATGCATCTATGAAATGGGCTCAATCAATTCAGTGAGTATTAGAAGAACCATTGCTATGTGTGAGGCATAAGAGGCAGCATGGAGGACCAGGGTTCTGCTCTCAAAGTCATAGATTGGCTATGTAGCCTTCAGCAGGTTACTTCACACTCACTGACCCAGGACATTCCAGTTTGGTTTCAGAACAGGAGCTGATTTATATGGCTAAGAGAACAGTCTTATCGGAACCTCGTTAGCTTTTCTGACAAAATAAGTTCATTCCCAAAGTTGAGAAGATGTGGCCTCTATGCTTCGCTTTGTAGATGGTGAAACAGAGATGAATTAGTACCTGAACACAGATGTCCATCTATTGCTTAGATGAAATCTGTACAAAGTAATTTGGAAAGTTGAAGTATGAATTATTGGGAAGAATCCAGAAAGGCCCTCTTAGAAGTGTGGAAGAGGAGTTGAGGGTTCTAATAAGCAAAAGATAGTGGCCAGAGTGAGTACTGTACCTGCAAGACATAGAATCCTATGAAGAGAGTACAGCAAGGGGGTGGCTAGGTGGCACAGTGAATAGAGCACCAGCCTTGGAGTCAGGAGTACCTGGGTTCAAATCTGACCTCAGACACTTGATAATTACCTAGCCATGTGGCCTGGGGCAAGCCACTTAACCCCATTTGCCTTGCAAAAACCTAAAAAACAAAAAAAAAAAGAGAGTACAGCAAATATGGAGACACAGATGACAAATTAATGGATGATTTTAATAGTCCAGCAGATAAGTATCTGAACTTAGGGGGTGGCTATCTGACTGAAGTGGAGGGTAAGGGTGAAAGGAAAAGAAGGGAAAATAGAATAAAGAAGACTCGTGATTAATATGGAAGATGATTAGGTCAGTATTGACAGAGTGTAAAGAGAGGAGAAAAGGACCTATGCCATAGACTTGAGGGGGTGGCATGGATAATAAATTAGCCAACGGCATTGAAGACAGGTCTGACTTAGGGGAATCCAGGGGAAGTGGTGACATAAAAATCCAGAGGGGAGAGAGATATCAAAGAGGAGAGGGAAGTTAACATAGCCAAAGAAGAGACCATGAGATCATGCAAGTGAATGTTGGTGGGTTTAGAGAGGACAGGAACAACTGAGTGATCAACTTGAAGCTAGTTGGGCTTGATACAAGATGGGAGGTCAAGGAGAGGAAGTTGAAGGCAAGTGCCTCCCCTTTTCGTGACCTTGATTTTTCTTAATGAAAAATGGGCAGCTGAAATGAGGTGGTATCATGGGTTCCTTGCAGTCATGACAAATCCTGCTCCTTCTCTAAAGCTGTAGCCTCTTGGCTACACTCATCAACTTCCTGTCATAATTCTACTCACTGGCAAGGATTGGAGTTAGCACACTCTGTAGACTTCCTCACCCAGGCTCTTGAATTCAGGAATAGAAGGACCCCCAGAGATCAGCCTTTCCAAACTCCCCATTTCACAGACAAAGAAGCTGAGACTGAAAGAGGGAACGTGATTTACTGGACTTTCTGTCTTAGCTGATTAGATTTAAGGTCATTTGATTCTAAATTCAGAATCCTTGTCAAGACACAACTCTGCCAGGTTGGTGATCATACCAAGAGGGTGGTATGAAGCTAGGAAGTTTCTGGGACTTTTCAAGAAACCATTTGAAGTAAAACTTCTAAATCTTTAATAGACAGAATTATTTAAAAAGTCAGATTGATGCAAGTTCTCAACTCAAGATATTGTGGAGGAATTTCAGTAAAGATCTATCTCATGTGGGTAAAGGTGAGTGTAGACCCATGTAGGTGGGAGAGCTGGAAAGTCAGTGGGGAAACTTTTAGCCACAGTGCAGCTTAGGTCTGGGTCCAGCAAGCCAGTGATGTAGCAGGCCTGCAGTGAGGATTCAAACCCAGTTTGGAAGACAAATTTTGACTCACAGGACTGGGTTGAGCTACCCTAGTACAGAGAACAAACTGCCAGCAATTGAAACACCACAGGTAAGCAGGAGGCCAGAGATCAGACCCCCAACCCCAACCCCAAAAGCTTGGGACTGTGCCTCCTTTGCCCCAGGAGCAGAATTCAACTATTCTCTAAATGCTTACATGAATGAAATAGAGAAAAAGTAAATTTATGAACTGAGCAAGCAACTAAAAAAGTTAGAGAAAGAATAAATTAAAAACCCCTAATGAAATACAATATAAGAAATTCTAAAAATTAAAGGGGAAATTAAGAAAATGAAATCAAGAAAACTATTGAATTAATAAATAAAACCAAGGTTTGGTTTTTATGAAAAACAAAATAGATAAACCTTTAGTTAATTTGATTTTAAAAGACCAAATTGCTAGTATCAAAAATGAAAAAAGTGAACTCACCACCAATGATGAGAGAACTATTTTGCCCAGCTGTATACCAATAAATATGAAAATCTAAATGAAATGGATGAATATTTACAAAAATATAAATTGCCCAGGTTAAGTGAAGAGGAAATTTAATACCTAAAAGTCCTTATCTCAGAAAAAGCAATTCAACAAGTCTTCAATGAACTCCCTAAGAAAAAATCTCCAGGGTCAGATGGATTCACAAGTGAATTCTATCAAACATTCAGGAAACAATTGGTTCCAATTCCATATAAACTATTTGGAAAAATAGGTGAAGATGTAATTCTATCTAATTCTTTCTATGGCACGAATATGGCACTTGATACCTAAATCAGGAAGACAGAAAATTGTAGACCTATTTCCCTAATGCATATTGATGCAAAAATTGTAAATAAAACATTAGCAAAGTGATTACAGGAAATTATCACTAGGATAATACATTATAACCAAGCAGGATTTATTCCAGGAATGTAGGGTTGGCTCAATATTAGAAAAACTGTCAGCATAATTGACTATATCAATAACAAAACTAATAGAAATCATGATTATCTCAAGAGAGGCTGAAAAAGCCTTTGACAAAATACAGCACCCATTCCTGGTTTTTTTCTTTAAAGATTTTATTTATTTTGAGTTTTACAATTTTTTCCCCAATCTTATTTCCCTCCCCATCCCCCACAGAAGACAATTTGTCAATCTTTACATTGTTTCCATGTTATACATCGATCCAAATTGAGTGTGATGAGAAAGAAATCATATCCTTTTTTTTATTTTTATTTTTTTTTACATTTTTGCAAGGCAAATGGGGTTAAGTGGCTTGTCCAAGGCTACACAGCTAGGTAATTATTAATTGTCTGAGACTGGATTTGAACTCAGGTACTCCTGACTCCAGGGCAGGTGCTTTATCCACTAAGCCACCTAGCCGCCCCTGAGAAATCATATCCTTAAGGAAGAAACATAAAGTATAAGCGATAACAAGATCAGACAATAAGGTATCAGTTTTTTTTCTAAATTAAAGGAAATAGTCCTTGGACTTTGTTCAAACTCCATGGTTCTTTATCTGGATACAGATGGTATTCTCCATTGCAGACAGCCCTACCCATTCTTACTAAAAGCAGTAGAGAGCATAGGAATAAATGGATTGTTTTTTAAAATGATAAGCAGTATCTATCTGAAACCATTCAACAAGTATTATATGTAATGGGGGTAAACTAGAAGCATTCCCAATAAGATCAGGGAAGAAACAAGGATGCCCATTATCACCCCTACTATTCAATAGCATATTAGAAATGTTAGCTTTGGGGACTTCTGGCCAAGATGGCGGAGAGAAAACAGGCACAGTTCTAAAATCTCCTGATCTTTCCCCATCTGTGATATGAAACAAACCTCTTAACAGAAATCCGATCCACAAAACCCAGAAAGAAAAGCCAGGAGAAGAACATCCACTTCAGGATTTGTTTTCCACAGTCCTGGGTGAGTCCAGATGCAGAGGGTGTATCAACTGGGGATCAGCCCAATTAGTGGTGGGGTTGGAGCCCTGGGAGTCTGGGGGCCCAAGAACCAGACCTGCTTGATGAGCGGGGCTAGAGCCTGGTCTACCGTGGGGGGCTTGGATCAACTAGGGAACAGAGGCATTGGTGCTGGCGCTGACCCTCTGGAGCTTGCCAACAGGGCTGGTGGGGGGCGGGGGGAGTTCTGGTGCAGGAGAGCTGCAGACATCATCCTCAGAGTCTGAGGAACTCTGAGTCCACACCTCCATTTCGGCTGAGGCCTCTTCCCAGAACACAGTTACAAGACTACTTCTTCCCCAGGCACAGGTGTGTGAGCAGAAGAACCAATTCAGCTGACAATAGGGAGAGGGAAGACCTCACCCCAGAGTAAAGCCCACCTTTGATTGAAGACAAAAGTATACAACAGCTTCAATCACTCCCTCCAGGCTAAGGGAGAAGGCCTCAATCAAGGTCACAGACACTCCAGAGAAAGCAACCAGCATCACTTACTGGCTGGCTGAGGGTATTGCACCTGGTGAGTAAAGCCTCTAGGGATCCCAGCACCAAACCTCTGTGAAACAGCCCCTCCCCAACTCAAGATTTTAGCAAAATGAAGAAAGGTCAGCAGAAAGGTAGATCCATAGAAAAAGTCTTGGAAGGAAAAGACCCTAACTCAGAGAGTCCTAGAACCTCTGAGGAGAATATAATCTGGTCTCCAGCACAGAAAGACTTCCTTGAAGAAATAAGAAAGGAGTTTAAAAATCAGTTGGAAAATTTGGGTAAAGAAACCCAAGAGAAGATTAATACCTTGCAACAAGAAAAAAATCATTGGAAAATACAATTGGACAAATACAAATTGAGAATAATTCTCTCGGATCCCCAATTGGGCAAATGCAAAAAGAAAATAAATCTCTCAAATTCTCAATTGGTTAAATGCAAAAAGAAAATAACTCTCTCAAAATCTCAATTGGTCAAATGGAAAGCTCTTTCAAAAATAGAATTAACCAATTGGAAAAGGAGTTGCAAAAAGTAAATGAAGAAATGTTAGCTTCATCAATAAGAGAAGAAAAAGAAATTGAAGGAATTAGAATTGGGAAGGAAGAAGCAAAACTCCCACTCTTTGCAGATGATATGATGGTATACCTAGAGAGCCCTAAAAAAATCCATCTTAAAAAACTATTGGAAACAATTAGCAATTTTAGCAAAGTCATAGGATATAAAATAAACCCACTGAAGTCCTCAACATTTCTATATATTACAGACAAGATACAGCAGCGTTAGAAAGAGAAATCCCATTTAAAATAACATCAGACAACACAAAATACTTGGGAGTCTACTCACAAAGGCAGCCTCAGAAACTCTATAAAGCAAGTATAAAACACTTTTCACACAAAATCAGATCTAAATAACTGAGCAAATAGCAATTGCTCGTGGATAGGCTGAGCCACTATAATAAAAAATGAAAATCTACCTAAATTAAACTACTTATTTAGTGCCAAAACAAGCAAACTTCCAAAAACTTATTTTAATGACCTAGAAAAAATTTTAACTAGAAAAAATTGTAACTAAATTCATATAGAGAAACAAAAGGCAAGAATAGCAAGGGATTTAATGGAAAAAAATACAAAAGAAGACAACGTAACCTTACCAGATCTAAAATTATATTAAAAAAAAAGCATTAGTCATCAAAACTGTCTGGTACCAGCTAAGAAAAAGAGTGGTGGATCAGTAGATTAGATTAGGTGCAAAAGAGATAGCAGTAAATGATTGTAGTAATCTGCTGTTTGATAAACCCCAAAAGTTCATCTTCTGGGATAAGACTCACTCTTCGATAAAAACTGCTGGGAAAACTGGAAGATGGTATGGCAGAAACTAGGATTCGACCAACATCTCCCACCCTATACCAAGATAAGATCAAATTGGGTACAGGATTTAGACATAAAAGACAATATTATAAGAAAATTAGGAGAACAAGTTAAAGTTTACCTGTCAGATCTATGGAAAGGGGAGAAGTTTGTGATCAAGGAAGAGATAGAAAACATTATAAAAAGCAAACTGGTTAATTTTGAATACATTAAGTTAAAAAGCTTTTGCACAAACAAAACCACTCTAACCAAGATCAAAATATATGTAGTAAAGTGGGAAACTATTTTTACAATTAATGTTTCTGACAAAGGACTCATTTCTAAAATCTATAGAGAACTGAGTCAAATTTATAAAAAACAAAAACAAGTCATTTTCCAATTGCCAAATTGTCAAAGGATATACAAAGGCAATTTTCAGATGAGGAAATCAGAACTATCTATAGTCATATGAAAAATTGCTCTGAATCATTAGAGAAATGCAAATTAAAGCATCTCTGAGGTACCACTTCATACCTCTCAGATTGACCAATATGACCAGAAAAAAAAATAATGATTAGTTTTAGAAGGGATGTGGGAAATCTGGGACACTAATGCATTGTTGGTGGAACTGTGAACTTATCTAACATTTCTGGAGAACAATTTGGAATTATGCCCAAAGGGCAATAAAAATGTGCATACTCTTTGATCCAGCAATACCACTACTTGGTCTATACCCTGAAGAGATCATGAAAAAGGGTAAAAATCCCACATGTACAAAAATATTAATAGCCTTTATGTTTGTAGTGGCAAAGAATTGGAAATTGAAGGGATGTCCATCAATCGAGGAATGACTGAACAAATCATGGCAGATGTATGTGATAAAGTACTATTGTTGTATTAGAAAAATAAATAGAAAATACTATAGTATATAATTGAAAAGCACATAAAATATTTGTAATAAAAAAAAGATTTCATAGGAAGTGAGAGCCAGGATTTGAATATGCATCTTCTTGTGTTCCAGGTCTAGGGCTCTTTCCACTCCCAAGTTTCTCATTACTTCCGTAGTATCCTTTGTAGAAAACAGAAGAATGCAAATGAGGAGGGGAGTTAACCTATCTCAAGTGAGATCAAGAGAGGATGATATTCCAGTAGTGAAAACCTTGGCAAGTCTTTCAGATACTCATCAAGAAGAAAGAAGGAAATGGAATTTTGATAGAATCTGGAGTTTTTCCTGTTGTCCCTTCTTGCTGCTACCTGAGGTATCAGGGATTTGGTATCTGAGATGAATACCTGTAACTTTTAAGACAGTTGAACAGGACAGTTTGATTTAGGACAGTTGAAAGGAACATATTTAGACAGAGGGTGGAGTATTTTTATTGGGACAACTGGAGGAAGCATACTGTGGCAGAGGGAGTGGGTATAAATTAATCAAGATGTGTTGGTACTTTAGCTCATGAGGATTGCATTTCTACTAGAGGGAGGGTACTAGGATGGAGGGCGTAAACATAAATTGGTTATGATGTGATGATGATTATGGCTCTTGAAAACTGAGCTTCTATCAGAATAGTTGAGAGGAGCATACTTTGACAGAAGGTATGAATACAATTCTGGTATAAAATAATTAAGACTTGAAGGAAAGGTTATCCTAGGAGAAGAAGGTAGGGTCATTAGAAGATAATTAACATCACATGAAGAGGTACTCAAGCCCAATTATACTAGAGAGGCAAGGAGTAAATCTTACTCTCAACAGATTCAATTCAAAGAGGGAATGATACATTCCCAATTTGATATCCTACCTACAGGTAAGTAGGGGGTAACAAGGGAAAGGAAAGTGTGAGGGAGCAGTAGTCAAAAGCAAAGTATTGGTGAAGAGGGATAATGGTAAAGGAGACAGAAAAGTTCAGGCCAGGATAGAATGGAAGGAAAGAAAAAGTTTTCTTTACCAAAAAACCAATGCAACCAAGAATAGAAGGAACTGGAAAGCAATTTTCACAGCTAATGTTTCTGTTAGAAATAATGAGCACATTACAAAAAATGATTGTTGAAAACTACTTGTGCCTGTAGTTGGAAAACTAAACAAATAAACAAATGAATAAATAGATAAATAAAATAATGAATGGATGGACTTAGGAAAAGACTGGAAAGATTCCATGATCTGATGCTGAGTGAAGTTCGTAGAACCAGGAGAACATCGTACACATTAAGAACAACATTGCGAAATGATCCAACTATGATGAACACAGCTCCTCTCAGCAGTTCAGTGATTAAGGACAATCCTGAAAGACTTGTTATAGAAAATAGCATCCACATCCAGAGAAAAACTATGGATTCTGAATGTAGAGCAAAGCATACTATGCTCACTTTTAAAAAATTCTTTAGAGACGATTGGTAACTTCAGAGATAGCAGTTTCAACAGAATGAAATGCATGGAGGTCAGAGTACAAAAGACCTTAGAAGACAAATTGTCTGTATAATTCTACACATGGGAGACACTGACACAGGACCACCCAGCATGGCATGCCCTCATCAGTGAAGGGGCTGCACTCTATGAGGAAGGCAGAATGGAAGAAAATGTGACATACATAAGTTTAGAGTACCCACCCCAGATATTCACATGGACTATTTGTGCCTGACCTGTGGTAGAACATTGCAAGCTCGTGTTGGTCTGAGCAGCCATAGCTGGACACACTGTAATCTGCCTCAAACATGACGATGTCATTTTGGTCTTCTTCAATACGAAGGACTAGAAGCACTATCAACCACCACACAGAAACGGAACGCTTGAGGAAGGTCACAATATGAATGGTATGACCATGTTTGTCAGTGACACAGGTATTTGACATGTACAACTAACTGAAAGAGAAGGTAGATAACACCTTGTCTGAATTACTTGTTTTATAGAGAGGGAAGTTGAGAGATAGAGAAATGAAATCATTTTCCCAAGATCATATGGAAGTTTATTTCTGGTCTTCTAAATCCTGGTCTTTTCCCACAGTGAGGTTTTAAAAGCTCTTCCAAACAATGGGTCCAGTCCAGTTCTGAAGAAAAAAAGTTGGAGAGCTAGATTGATTATATACATTACAAATAATAATCAAAGCAACATCCGGGCTGGTCTACGATGGTGGCTGGAGAAACGTATTAGAATCTACCCCCTCCCCCATCAAGAAGAAATCAGACAAAATAAAGAGGAGTTATATTGTAGTTTCCCCAAAATAAAACTGGGACTCATATTATTTTTTAATAGGGCTTATTTTCAGGAGAAGTCTGGAGATAGGCAGTCATTCCTGTGGGAATCATTATTGGATCTTTTCTTTTCTCTGCAAGGAAACTCTTCATGTCCTTAGCAGGAAGAGTGTGGCTGAATCCCATACTAGCAGACCCCTTTAGTCACCTTGCAAAACAAATTGCCTCATTAAATTGACCCACTTCCTTAAAACTGCTTTTTTTTTATTTTCAAGAACATGAATGTCTGAAACACATTCAAGCCTATCTTTCATGCCCTTAGTGATGATTAGAAGTGGAATTTTCTTTCTATCCAGAAGTTATCCATAGGTTGTATTGTACTCTGATCATTCCCCAGTAAGTTTCAACTTTATCTGTTTACATAGACTGTTAACTATCATCCAAGGGCTTCAGTTTGGATACTTACAAATATTTAATTATAATTTATTTTGTCATTTATCTTACCTATTAATATCAATGATATTATTTTACTTATATTTAATTACATATTAATATATAATTCAAGATATCCATCTTGTGTTGCAACAGTCATATTAAATGCATCCTTCTGGCTGACAATCTTAACTGGGGCTTATTTTGGGGATAGAGCTTATATTAGGAGCATCTTGAAAAAATAATATTAGGTCTTATTTTCAGGGAAACATGGTAGAGTGTGTTAGTCTGGAATAACTGGTATTATGGGGTTTCTTCTGCTCATTACTTTATAAGATTGGTTATTTTTTGGTTACGGTCCCAGCACTGTGAGGACCTAATTCTGGTCACTGTTTGTTTTGCCCCATTCAGTGTCTTTTCTTTTGACTCACATTAATCTTGGTTTACATTAGTCATAGCTTTCATTTTTAGGGACTCCATTATTATTATTATTTTTGTGGCTTATATTTATGCTAGGAAACTCACATTTTTTTTTTAGGTTTTTGCAAGGCAATGGAGTTAAGTGGTTTTCCCAAGGCCACACAGCTAGGTAATTATTAAGTGTCTGAGGCCGGATTTGAACTCAGGGACTCCTGACCCCAAGTGCCGGTGCTCTATCCACTGTGCCACCTAGCCGCCCCAAAACTCACATTTTTAATGGCCTTTACTACTAGAGACTTTTGCTAGGAAATCCACATCATGTCTCTCACTGTTTAAAGGGTTTACATTATTATGGATCTCACCAATAGTGAACCCACACCCCTGCATTTCATAAAGGGGAGTTATCACTTTTCCAGTTCCTTCCTTGTCTCCAGACCCCAGACCCCAAAGCCCCATTCTCCAGCCATATAAGAATTTGGAAAGAGGAAGCATCTGGCAACCATCAGTGGAAAGCCCTGGAAACAGTTATCAACATCAACCCTGTACCTCCTAGATCAGCATCAGACGACTGATGTTGAGATTGTACTCTCATCAGAAAACCCAGTTAGATTTGTAGTAAAATATAGACTCCTCGACAAGTGCCATATCATCTTTGTCCTCACATCCCCAGTGCCTATGGAGGGATCTGTGGTCCTTATAGGTTTTCAGTATAAATCAGTTTCAGACTTAGTGAAGTGACTCCTGGGCTTGTCCCTCTCAACTCAGATATTTCATGTCCTAGGGTCCCATCTAGCTCCCTCAGGTTGGACATTTTCTCTTCTCACTTTCCACCTCAGGTCTCAGGCTCAGAATGGGGTTGACCTCCAAGAGGTTGGGTTGAGCCAACTCTGCTTCTAGGTTGTTGTCCTGGGCCCTGATGTCATGGATTTGGGTGCAGGAGTTTCACTTCTCCTTTTTTACTACTTCCCCTTTTCATTGGGTGGGGGTGAAGAAGGCACTTCTCCCCTTCATTGGTTTCTCACTGCATCCCACTCTCTCCCCATTCCCAAGAGTTAAAGGCTGACCAGTTTTCACCCCCTTCCTATCACACTGGAAGGCATCAGATCTGCCTGTCCCAACTAGGGGAAGGGGCAGGATCTAAGGCAAACTGGTGGGGAGGTTGAATAGCTAGGCTAGACAGGAGCCACAATTCCTGTTGGGGCCCCAACTCTGCTCATTTTATGCATCATTTCCTGGGGCTGGAGGCCTGCCTCCTTTGTCATTTAACATCTTTTGTTTTCTTTAGAAAGCACTGAGCTGGTCTGACAGAAGAAGTCATGAGGCCTGGGGAGTGATGGTACCGTGACAGAGCCTCTGCCTCTCTTGGTTCAGGAATGCTGCTGCTGCTGTTGCTGTTGTCCTTGGAGGGTGAGTGGGAACAGGGCAAGGATGTCCTCAGGAGCTAGCTTTGGAGCCAGGAGGTCTTGGCCTGAGTCCTGCCCTTGGCCCTAGCTGTGGGAAAATCTCTCTGAGCCTCTGTTTTCTCATTGATCTTAAAATGGCACTGTACTGAAGTCTCTCTTAAGATCTCTCCCAGCACTGAAATTCTTTGTTCTGGGTTCTCTCCTATCTCTAAAACCTAGGACACAATGCTAATATTAATACTGATGATGATGCTTAGTGTTGTGATCTGTATTTCTCTCTGCCCACAGGGTCCCAATCCCAAGGAGATTCTTATGAATTGAAGGTTCCACCGTTATGGATGGTTCAGGAAGGGCTCTGCACTTACATCCCTTGCACCTTCAACTATCCTTATTCCTCAGTGAAATTTTTAGCCATTCATGGCTATTGGTTCAGGAAAGGTCCTTCGAATTCTGAAGATGTCCTTGTGGCCACAAATGAACAAAATATAGAGGTGGAAAAGGAGGCAGTGGGAAGATTCCACCTTGTCGGGGATCTTAAGAAAAAGAACTGCTCCCTGTATGTCACAGATATACAAACAAAGGACACAGGATATTACTTCTTCTGTATGGAGAGAACATTTCAAAAGCACAGTTACCTAAATTATCAGGTCAAACTGGATGTGACAGGTAGGGACTTCTGGGACTGTGAAGCAACCTTGAGCATAGTAAAGGGAGAGTCTGTGGAGGACTACACTAGGAAGTTCCATTTGCTCCCTGTCCCAAGGGAAAGACAGACCCTTGAGCCAAGTGGGAGCTGTCACAAGCAAAGACTGGGCAGAGTATAGAGGTTGTCAGAGAAGAAGAAAGGGACCTGCCCTGGGCTTCTTTTTGGAGAGAAAAGGGATCCCATGCAAGGTTGAGTGAGTCCATCAAGCATGGGCATTGCACCCAATGATCTTGGGATGTTGGAGGATCCTAAGATAAGGACTCTGACAATATCTGAAGGAAAGCCTCATGGTCATCACCAACTGGTAGCCATGATGTGGAGAAACAATACCACAGGCATGGGTGGTGGTTCAGGACCTAGGCATATAGGAGATTGTTATGGAAGGGAGGATAGTGATGGGGCCTAGGAAATGACATTCCAGTGACTGGGTCCTGAGGTGGGCTGATAACTTTCTAGCAATTTTTTAGCAAATTTTTATTATTTAATAATATTTTATTTTTTCCTAATTACATGTAAAACATTATTTAACATTCATTTAAATTATTTTTGAGTTCTAAATTCTCTTTTTCCCCATCCCTGAGGTGGAAAACAATTCAGGTAGGTTATACATCTGCAATCACGCAAAATATATTTCTATATTTGACTTTGAACTTTAAAGAAAAGTATAACACATCTTTAATTTAATCTGAAGATAACAGATTTATCATCTTCTTAAAAGACTGAAGGACTTGGAATATAAGATTCTGAAGAGCAAATGAGTTAGGATTACAACCAAAAATCACCTACACAGCAAAACTGAATGTAATGGATATTCAGTGAAATAGAGGACTTTCACGCATTCTCAGTGAAAAAATGTGTTGAATACAAAATTTGACTTTGACATACAAGACTCAAGAGAAGCATAAAGAGGTAAATAGCAAAGAGAAATCATTAGGAACTCAGTAAGGTTAAACTTTTCAATTCCTACATGGGAATATGATATTGGTCACTCATAAAATTCTTCTCATTAATAGGAAAGTTTGGAGTGCATGTAGATAGAGGGTACGGATGTGAGTTGATATAAAGAAATGATATCTAAAAAAATAAAATTAAGGTATGAGAAAGAGGAATGTGCTGGGAGAAAGAGAAAATGGAGGGTAGAATGGGACTAATTATCTCACAAAAGCAAGAATAGACTTGTGGAGTGAAGGGGTGGGGGTGAAGTGTCAGGGAGTTCAGTCAATATTGCATTCATCAGTATTGGCTCAAAGAGGGAATAATATACATAGTCAATTGGGATTAGAAATTTCTCTTACCCTACCCAGGAATGTAGAAAGGGAAGAGATAAGAGAAGAGGAGGTGTTTGAAAGGGAGGGTAGATTGGGGGAAGGGGTAATCAGAAACAAAACACTTTTGAGGAGGGATGGGGTAAAAGGGGAGAGAGAATAAATGAAAGCAATGAATGGGAGGGGGAATACATTTAGCAATCATAACTGAAAAAAAATTGAAGCAAGTTTCTTGGATAAAGATCTCATTTCTCAAATATATAAAGAAAATGTGTCAAATTTATAAAGGATAGGAGCCATTCCCCAAATGATATATGATTAAGAGGTATGACCAATTTTCAGATGAAGTCATCAAAGCTATCACCATATAGTAGGGCCCCTAACTCACTATTAATTGGAGAAATGCAAAGTGAAGCAATTCTAAGGTACTATGGAATAGAAAGTGATAAATGTTGGATTTGATATGGAAAAGAATCATGAACCTATGCAAAGTGAAATGTACTGTACAGGGGTGTCCAGGTGGCACAGTGGATAGAGCACCGGCCCTAGAATCAGGAGGACCTGAGTTCAAATCCAGACTCAGACACTAAATTAATACCTAGTTGTGTGGTCTTGGGCAAACCACTTAACCTCATTGCCTAGCAAAAAAAAAAAACAAAACTAAAAAAAAAACCCTACTGTACTAGCAGAAGTGTTGTAAAGTGTTGTAAAGGCAATCAGCCATTTACAGCTATAAGATGATCCAAGACAACTCTAAACTCTAAATGGAGAATGCTATCCATTTCCAGAGAAAGAACTGATGGTATCTATTGAAGCATAGTTTTATTTAGTCTGTGTTTTCTTTCACTACATGACTAATATGGAAATAAGTTTTGCTTGACTACATATGTATAACCTATATTGAAATTGCTAACCTCTTGAGGGGAAAGAGGAAGTGACAGAATTTGGAACTCAAAGCTTTTAAAACTGCTAACCAAGTTTTTACTGAGCCATCTCTAACTTGGTCATAACAAAGCAGGAGAGAGACAGAAAGCAGTTTAATAATTCTTTTTTTGTAAGGAACCAATTTGCAAAATGGGATTATTCCATTCCTTTGAGTTCCCCCTTGCTAGTGTAGAGCCAAGATGTTTTATATATGATTATAAGTGAGCAGGTAGATACTAGACATTCAGATCATGGGTTTGAATGATCTTTCAAGACCAACATGCAGTACAATGCAATGATTTCATCACTTGTGACCATCCAACAGGTGTTGGGTTGATTGTATAATTTGGGGGTTACAGTACTGATACTTAACACTTAACACAGGCAAATTCAATTTAGGGCAGTACTTGTCATGATTGACAGAGGACTTCCGTTCGCTGTTTTACTATGGCCTCAGCCTGCTTGTGAAAAAGATTTCTAGAAACCAAATTGTTATAATTAGCTTCATTATACAAATCATATTGATGAAATCATAACTTTTGAGAAAATGAATGTTAAAATTATTGTTACATGTAATTAGGGAAAAATAATGCTAAATAACATTAAAAAATTAATCTGGGGGGGGGGTAGCTAGGTTGTGCAGTGGATAGAGCACAGGCCCTGGAGTCAGGAGTACCTGAGTTCAAATTTGACCCCAGACACTTAATAATTACCTAGCTGTGTGGCCTTGGGCAAGCCACTTAACTCCATTGCCTTGGAAAAAAAATTAATCTGCAATGTAAACATTTTCCCCATTTCTTTCTTAAGGTTAGACTTTCAACAACATAAATCATCCTCTGATTTATAAGATTTGCCAATTTCTGGGGGTGCAAATGATGACCTTGAAAATTTTATACTTGACTCTGGTGAGCTCATATATTTTGGCACAGCCCTAATCCTTAAGACTATTAACTGAGAAGATGCCAAAAGGGTCACTCCTCCACAGACTGGTTCATTCTTTTTCTCCTCCCCCAGCTCTGACACAGAAGCCAGATATCTATATTCCAGAGATCCTGGAGCCTGGGCACCCTGTGAGCCTGATGTGTGCGGCCCCCTGGGTCTGTGAGAATGGGACACCCCCCACTTTCTCCTGGAGAGAGGCTGCTCTTTCCAGTCTGGGACCTAATCGAAGGACTACCTATTTTTCTGAGCTGACCCTCACCCCAAGATCTGAGGACCATGGCTCCAACCTCACCTGTCAGATGACCTTTCCTGGGTCGGGAGCTCACACAGAGACAACAGTCCAGCTCAATGTGGCCTGTGAGTGAGGGGGGGTGGAGCAGGGAGTAAGAAAATCAGACCCGTCAAGGGGTTGAGGGAAATCTAAGGTTGAGAAGAGGAATCCCAGGATCCCTTGGAAGGAGGCTCTGGAGAACATAAGGAATGTATAATAATATGACAACATCAGGGAGGTGATGCCATGGCAAGCATATGAATTGACAGATAGCTCCATATTTTTGTTGTAGATCCTATAAAGACCTTTGGAATCAGTATTGATTGGGAAAAGGAAAGAGGTAAGGAGAAGGCAGGGATGTGGGGAGGAGAGACCTTGGGGCTATGGGGACACTGGTTTTCTTAGCTCCAATGGAAAAAGTCAGACATCAAGATGACCAGAGGGCAACAATGCCCTTCACCCTTTCTCCCCTCCTTTCTTCCTCCCTCCCCTGCCCCCCTTCCCCTCTCAGGCTTGAAGTCCTCATTAAACCACTCTATCCTGAAGGATGCATCCTTGAGATTGCTTTGCCAAGCTGACAGCAACCCTCCTGCCATTCTGAGTTGGTCCCATGGGGGCCAGGTGGTGCTTTCATCCTGTCCCTCAAGTACTGGAATTCTGGCCCTCCAGCTGCCACGGCTGGGGGTAAAGGATGGGGGGGAGTACAGATGCCAAGCTCAGTACAGGATGGAGACCCAGTATGCCACCTTGAACCTCTCTGTGATTTGTGAGTCATGTTGCTTCAAGGGGGTGGGACAGTGAGTCTAGAAGGTTGGGATCTTCCCCTGGGTGTGTGAGTGGGGGACTGGAGAGCCTGGCAGGTGGTGCTTGGTGAGTGAGAGGGGGGAAAGTTTGGACCTGGAATCAGAAGGTCTTTTTAAAGATTTTCACTCTACTTCTTCCTCACTGTGAGTCCTTTGACAAGTCTTTTTCCTTTTCTGAGTCTCAGTATTGTCAATTGTGAAAAGGGGGATGGAGTGGTGGATAATATATATATATATATATATATATATATATATATATATATATACACACATATACACCATATCCCTCAAAGGTTTGATGGATGGGGAAGGGATTTACACTGTTTATTTGGATATTATTATAACTGTTACTGTTTCCTGAATGCTGGGTTTTTAGAGTAACAGTATTTGCCTTCTGAGTAATGACTAATCTATGCCCAGGGATCATCAGGCATCCCCCCAAAACCCTGTGTCTCTTACAGATGCCCCAGAGAACCTGAAGGTCAGAGTCTTTTGGCCAAACAGAACAAGGACAGGGAGAGGTGAGTGAGTATATGTCTGAATGTGTGTGTGTGCATCTGTGAGGATGTATGTGTGTATTTATATGTGTGTGCATGTTTGTGTTCATGTGTTTGTGTGTAGGTGTGTGTAACTGTGCTGTGTGCTTGCATTTGTGTGTATGCATGTGTGTTCCTAAGTTTATGTATGTGTAAGTGTGTATTTATATGCCTGTGTGAAAGAGTGTATATGTGTGTATGTTTATGTGTGTGAATGTATGACGTGAATGTGTGTATAGGTGTGTGTTGTGTGCATGTGAATGTGTATTTTAATGTGTCTGTGCATGTGTGTGGTTGTGTGCATATGTGTTTGAGCATATTGTGTGAGTGGCTTTGTGTGTATTAGTGTGTTTGTATATGTACGAGTGTGTTTGTAGTAAGTGTGTTTATGTATATTAGTGTATGATTGTGTTTGTGTTTGTCTGTGAGTGTATTGTGAGTGTGTGAGATCAGATTTGGGAGCAGGTGTGTGAATGAATGGACAAACAAGACATCTAACATTTTCTTCTTATGAACCCTGAATATGGGGATTTGGGTCCCAGATCGACTCTTCTGCCCAGACTTGGATAAAGACTTCAGTGATGTTTGACTAAACTTTCAGATGATAAACATCAGGGAGAGACAGCTAATACCTGGGCGATAGTTATGGTGTGAAATGATCCTGAAGGACTCACTCATTAACAATCAAATATAAGAAATAAAAAAGAGAAAACCTTATACTCAAATTCAAGAATTGGGAGCCTCGTCAGGTAGCAATTTTTCTGAAAGTGATCTGGGGCTCTTAGTGCAGTTAAAGGCAGCTGGACAGGGTCATGGAGGGAGACAGGAGTTGGAGTCAGAAAGGTCCGAGTTCAAATTTGACTGAGACACTGACAAGTATATCCCTGGGCAAGTCATTGAACCTGCTTGCCTCAATTCCTCAATTATAAAATGGGAACAATAACAGTACCTACTTTCAGGGAGGTTGTGAGGATCAAATGAGATTGAATTTATAAAACATGCTTAACACAGTGGCTGTCACATAGTAGGAGAGCTATATCAAAGTTTATTCCCTTTTTCCATCTTGTAATCTCACTATGAATGAGAAGTTTAATGTGGTAGCTGCCAGCGCTAATGCAGTCTTGGCCTTCATTGGGAGGTACAGTTTCTAGGAGGATGAGCTCTTGGTCAGACCAAGTCCAGTGTTGAAATTATTCTGGACAGTGACACCATAGTGCATGCCATAGGAAAGCTGCTTGAAGGAATAAGGGACCTGGGGTACTTTAGACTGGAAAGGAGAATGCTCTTGGGGGACTTGCTAGTTGTCATCGAAGGGTGCTCCCCTAAGAGAGGGGATTGGGCCAGAGTCCAGAAGCAAATTAAAGCTTTATGGTGGGGGGGGGAGCAACTAGGGCTGTCCAAAGCTGGAATGGCTTTACTTAGAGAAGTGTTAGAGTCCCTTTTCCTTAGGGGTTTCTGAGCAGAAGTGGATGAACTATTATTGAAGGTTTAATAGAGAGAGTTCTTGTTCCAAAATGGGGTAGACTGGAAGATATCTGAGGTTTTTTCTGACTCTGAAATTCTGTGATTCTGAAACTGTGTGACCTTGGGAATATCACTGACCCTCCCTGGGTTTCAGTTACCTCATTTTTAAAGAGATGACCCTGGACTGAATGAGTTCTAAGTTTCATTCTGCTTCTAAGTTTTTCCTTCTATGGTCTTTATCAGTTGCTAGCCTGGAAAATGCCTCATCTTTGGTGCTCCTGATGGGAGAGTCCTTGCAGCTGGAGTGTACTGCTGATAGCAGTCCCCATGCCAACATGAGTTGGGTCAAGGGGAGCCAAGTCCTCAACTCCTCTCCTCTTTCCAATGCTGGGATTCAGTGCCTAGAATTGATTCACGTGCAGCCAGAGGATGGAGGGGAGTACACCTGCCATGCTCAGAACGAGTGGGGGACCCAGCACATATCCCTGAATCTCTTTGTGCAGTGTGAGTTCAAGGTCCTGTGTACAGGATGCTCCTAGAAGGTCAGAGAGTGAACTGTTCTAATCCCTATTCCTCCCCTTCCCCACAGACCCTCCAAGGTTGTTCAACACCTTTTGCTCATGGATTGATGAAGGCTTACTCTGTACCTGTTCTATTCAGGCAGAGCCCAGCCCATCCTTGATCTGGTGGGTGGGAGAGAAAAGAGTAGAAGACAATAGGACCCATGACATACTCCAGGTGAAGTCTACCAACTCTGGAGCCTGGACCAATGGCAGCCTGATCCTGAGGGAGAAGTGGGACCTTAATCTCAACCTCATATGTGAAGGGAGGAACCAACATGGGGCTCACAGTCTCATTGTTCTGATGGTATCAGGTGGGGTTCTGGAGGGGTAAACCTGGGCCCTTCAGGAGAATGGGATACAGCTCCAGGTGCCGTGATCCAGGAGGAGTATAATGGAGCAGGGGCAAGAGAAATCCAGGTGTGGGAGCAGAGTCAAGAAAAGATATCGGAAAGGGTAGTTCTCCACATGCTAGTAGCCAAGCAAATTCAGTCACCAGGAATGGCTGAGGGCTCCTGGGATCATAGATTTAGAAAGCAGTGGCAGGTTGTCTGAACTGCTAGAAAGACTCTTTTGTGATCTAAACTTCTAAGCTCAATTGTTTCTTCTGAGTCACAATTTCCTCATTTTGTGAGAGACACAAGGGAATTGTGAGGAGCTTTTTAAAAAACCGTAAAACCTTAACAGAAGGGGAGTTGGGGCTACAGGTAAGATAGCTGGATCTTAGGAGAATCATTCAATCAAATCCTTTCTTTTTGCAGATAGAGCAAGGGCAGCTTCCCTCTCATTCTCCAAAGGGGCAATTTTGGGAACTGGAATCACAGCCCTTCTCATTCTCTGTTCCAAGCTTGCCTAGTGAGTGGGGTATAGGAGTTGGGAAGGGCAATGGGAGGGAGGCTTCTGGAAGGGACAGAGGAGTGATAGGTCAGAAGCCTGGCACAATGTTGGCTTTATTTTTTTCAGTAAGAAGTTTCTGAGGAGGAAGCAGATTGAGACAGAGGAACTAGAGGTTAGAGATTCCCAGAACAACATGGAAATGGACTATGTTAATGTGAATGTGGTAAGTGAGCTATCCCTGGTACTGAAGTCCCTCCCTTTCCTCCAAACTTCATCTTAAATCATGATTGGACTGACATTTACTCACTATGTGACCTTAAACAAGTCTCTTCCCCAAACCTAAGTCTCAGTTTCATCATCTCTGTAATGATGGATAAGGAATGACTTTAATCAATTCAGCAAGTATTTGATGAAACAATGCTATGTGTGAGGCCTAACAGGCAGCAGTGAAAGTGCTGGGCTTCAGAGTCACAGATTGCCTGCGTGGTTGCAATCCAATTATTTCACCACTCATTGACCCAGGATAATCCCAATTGGCTTTAGAATGGGTGCTGATTTATAATAGCTAGAGAGGAACAGCCTTTTTGGAAGTTTGTTATCTATGCACAAAAAAATAACAAAATTTGTCCCAAAGATGAAGAGATGATTGAGATACTATGTCTTGGCTTTGTAGATAGTGAAACAGGGAAAAATTAGTCCTTGCTTCTTCTAAGGGAAGAGGGAAAAGAATCAACATGAACAGAGATAATTATGGAAGACCTTATTTCATCTATTGTGTATGTGAAATCTATTAAAAATAATTTGGAAATATGACAATATGAATTTCTGGGAGGAATCCAGAAAAATTTCTTGGGAGATATTGCCCCTGCCCTGAGTATTGAACGGAAGCTCAAGGTTCTTTTTTAAAAATTATATATATTGGGTGGCTAGGTGGTGCAGTAGACAGAGCACTGGCCCGGGAGTCAAGAGTATCTGAGTTCAATTCTGGCCTCAGACACTAATTACCCAGCTGTGTGGCCTTGGGCAAGTCACTTAACCCCACTGCCTTGCAAAAACCTAAAAAAATCATATATATATATATATATATATATATATATATATATATATATATATATACACATATATATATGTATATATATGTATATGTATATGTATATATGTATATATGTATATATACATATGCATATATATTCATATGGAACATACATATTATATTTGTATGTAAAATACACATTCATATGTTCATATAAAAGTTACATATTATGTATTATATTCTTTATATATAACTGTATTTTTCCCAGTTACATGTAAAAACAAGTTTTAACATTCATTTTTAAAATTTTGAATTCTGAATTCTTTCTCTTCTTACCATCCCACCTGCTCCTCCTCATTGAGAAAGTAAGCTATTTAATATGTATTAAAATGTGCAGTCATGCAAAATATTTCCATAATAATCATGTTGTGAACATAAACATAGAACCTTCTTCCCCCCAAGAAAAGATGATCCTCAAGAAAAATTAAAAGTAAAAGTATGCTTCAATCTATATCCAGATAGTATCAGCTTTCTTTTTCTGGGGATGGATAGCATTTGTTATCATAAGTCATTCACAGCTGATCATCTTATATTGTTGCTGTGACTTTGTATACAGTACAATTCCCATTGCATCTGTTCTTATAAATCTTTTCAGGTTTTACTGAAAGTATCCTGTTTATCATTTCTTATAACAGAATAGCATTCCATCATAATCACAAACCATAATTTGTTCATCCATTTCCCCTACTGATGGACATCCCCTCTATTTCCAGTTCCTTGCCACCAGAAGAGTTGCCATAAATATTCATATTATATATATATATACATGTGTGTATGTATGTGTGTGTGTGTATATATATATATATATATATATATATATATATATGTATTCTTTTTCCTTTTCCTTTTTCATCTTTTCTGGAATACAGACCTAGTATTGGAATTGCTAGATCAAAGAATATGCATGATTTTATAGCTCTTTGGACATAGTTCCAAATTACTCTACAGAATGGTTGAATCTTTTTACAACTCTTCCAAGAATGCATTAATGTCTCATTTTCCCTATATTCCCTCCAATATTTGACATATTCCCTTTCTTTCTTATTGACCAATTTAATAAGTAGTAGATAGAATCTCAAAATTATTCTAATTTACATTTCTCCAATCAATAGTGAGTTAGAAGGTTTTGTTTTAATAGGGCCATATATCTATCACATTGATTACCTCTCCAGAAAATTGTTCATGTCTTTTGATTATTTATCAATTGGGGAATGGCTCTTATTTTTTACAAATCTGACTCAGTTCTCTAAGTTTGAGAAATGAGGTCTTTGTAAGAGAAACTTGCTTCAGTGTTTTCCCTACAATTACTTTTACTAACTGTACCTCCCTTGATCTTATTCCTCCAATTCCATTTATTCTATTCTCTCTTCCTTTCACCCTGTCCCTTCTCAAAAGTCTTTTGCTTCTGACTACCCACTCCCACAATCTGCCCTCCTTTCAATCACTTCCCACTTTGTCCCATCCCCTTCTAGAGTAATATAGGTTTCTATACCCAATTGAGTATGTTTATTATTCCTTCTCTGAACCAGTTTCCATGAGAGTAAGGTCCATCAGCTTCCCCCCTTCTTTCCCCTCTTCCACTCCACTGCAAAAGTTTTAATGTGAAATTAATTTACCTAATTCTACCAGCTCTTTCTATTTCTTTCAGTGTGTTCCTCCCTCATCCCTTAACTCCATCTTTGCAATATATTATTCCTTCAAATTCAACTCCCTTCTATGTCCTATTTATATAAACTCCTTCTAATTATCCTAATAAATAAGAAAGTACATAGGAGTTGGGAGTATCTTCTTCCCCTTCAGGAATATAAGCAGTTCAACATCATTAAGTTTCTTATGATTTGCCTTTCCTGTTTACCTTTTTTTTGCTTCACTTGAGTCTCATATTTGAAGATCAAATTTTCTGTTTAGCTCTGGTCTTTTTATCAGGAAAATTTGAAAGTCCCTTATATCATTGAATATCCATCTTTTCCCTGAAAGAGTATTCTCATTTTTGCTGGGTAGTTTATTCTTGGCTGTAATCCAAGCTCTTTTGTCTTCTGGAATATTATATTTCATGCTTTATGATCCCTTAAGATAGAAGCTGCTTGTGCTATCCTGACTTTTGCTCCATAATTGAATTGTTTCTTTCTGGTTGCCTGAAATATTTTCTCCTTGATCTGGGAGCTCTGCCAAAGGAGAAGTCATCAGAGTGGGAAACTGAAAATTGGTTTTGGAGAGAAGAGTATGGCTGAGTAATCAAACTGAAACTGGTTTGGTACAAATTAAGAAGGGAATTCAAGGAAAGGAGGTAGAGGGCATGTCCTTTCCTTTTGCTAGGTCTTGATTTTCTCATTGAAAAATGAGCAGCTGGAACGAGCTATATAGTTTTGGGTTCCTCAAAGCCCTGACAGACTCTGTCCCTTTTTCTCTAAAGTTGTAGCCTGCTTGGCCCCACTAATCACCTTCTTACCATAATTCTACCCAATGAAAAGTCAGCATACCTCCATTGACTGCCTCATCCAGAATTATGAATTTAGCAGTAGAAGGACCACCAGAGATTATCTGCTTTAAATCCCCATTTCATAGGCAATGAAACTGAATTGGAAAGAGGGGAAGGGACTAAAGGTTACTTTCTGCTTAACTAATTCAGATTTAGGTTATTTAATTCTAAATCCAGAATTCTTGTCAAGACACAACTATGCCTTCCCTTCAGAGTAGAGAATAACTTTAGATATCATATTATTTGTCCCTTTTCAATTTTATGGAGGATGAGACTGAGGTCCAGAGAGGAAAATGACCTCAGCTCAGGTTTTATAGATTTTAGAACTGGGAAGAAACCTAGGGGAACAAATAATTCTACCACTTCATTTTACAGAAGGTCAAGAGCGGGAAAGTGACTTATTCAAGATAACATAGTTATTGGTAGTCCCTTAGAGACCACCTAGTCCACCCCAACTCATTTTTGAAAAGTTTGAATTAAGTTCAAAGATCTTATATGTCATATAATCCAATCTTCCTCATTTATATCAGGGGAAACTGAGCTTAGAAAAGGCAAGGGAATTACCCAAGATCATGCAGTAATATCAGAAATGGTCTAGTGCTGTTATATCTTGACAAAGTGAACTTAATGTGGAATCATAAACACCTCGGTTCAGAGATAACTGTTTTTTGTCAAAGCGATTGGAGTGAAGTGACTTGTCCAGGGTCACACTGGTGGCAAGTGTTAAATGTCTGAATCTGAATTTGAACTCAGGTCCTCTGGACTCCATTATATATAATATATAATAAAGCTAATGCCTTATCTACTTTGCCACCTAGCTGACCCTAGAGATATCTTTCTGACACTTTGCTGGCTATGTAAAAATGACCAAAGCACTTAGCCCAATCCCTGCCACCCACCACCTTCCCTGTCATCTTTGCAGAGCCTCAATTTCATCAACTTCAAAATGGAAACACTAATAAGTCTGTTGTTTACCTCACAGGGCTGTTAAGAGACTCCTATGAGATGGTATATGTAAATCACTTATCAGATATTAAAGTATGATCTAAAGTATGATTCATTTTACAGAAGCAGACTCTGGGAAAAGAAAACTCACAGAGATAATAATAATAAATTTCTACCTAATCTCATTTTTAGAGCTAGGAAAATGAGGTCTGCTGTGTTAGAGATAAAGGCTAGACTCAAACCAAGACCTCTTGAACTCTTAGCCCAGAATTCCCCCAGACCCACCTTGAAAAGATTTAGCAAGTGCACCCACCTGCCCAAATCCCTAGCCATGACAATGTCCTTTCCAAACCATGATAGATTCCCATGGTCAAGCTAAGACTTCCAGCATCTCAGACTCTTGATGTATCTTTTGCCCCTTATTCCTACAGAATCAGAACAGACCACCCCCACCTGATGCAGTCACCCAAGACCCACCTGATGAGCTGCATTATGCCTCACTTAACTTCAGAAGACCCAATCCGAAGAACCAAGGGACACACACTGAGTATGGAGAGATCAAGTTCTGCTCTGGGGACAAAGAGGGTGGAACAAATTCTGATATGGGGTGAAATGGGTGGGAGGAGAAATAAAGAGAATGCTCTCTATACTGGGAAGGTGCTCATTCTGTGGAGATACTAAGGTCTCAGACTCTTCATTGCTTTGATCTATTGTTCTGGAAATGTCCTTACACTAGTAGTTTTCCACCACCACCCCCAAACCCGGAGGAAAGGGAGAGGATACTAGAGAACCAGGAAAGCAAAGGAAGTGTGTTCCAGGCAATCATGTCCTGTTCTCAATAGGAAACATGTCAAGAGGTCAAAACCTTGTCCATCTGAGCCAGGAGTTGGGAGAACCCAGAGCACCCAGAATGTGAAACCTGGGAGGAAGCTTAGAACACAGACAATCAGAACGTGAAAGGTTGCTAGAATATAGAATATAAGTATTGGGAAGGACCTCAGAGGATGTTTCATCCAAACTGTTTAAGAAAATGGGAAGTCTCTCTATAATATTCCTCCAAAAATAGGAAACCAGATTTTGGCTGAAGACTTTTCTTTTATGGAGAAGAGCTTCCTCCCTCCCAGGGTAATGAATTCTGCTTTTAAGTCATTCTGATTGGTTGTTTTCCCTAACATCAGTCTATCAGCAGGTCAACAAACAAAAAGTACTTATTAAGCACCTATTGTATTCCAGGCACTGTTCCTTGCACTGGGGACAAAGTCAACAAATTAAAAAGTCCCTGGCCTCAATTTCTAATCCATTGAGGAGCATCATTACACATAAAACCCAACATTCCTCATTGGGTTCACTCTCCAATCACATTGGCCCCATTAGTTTGGATCCAAAAATCAGTAACTGCTATTCCACTTAGGGTTCTTTTTTTTTTTTAGGGTTTTTTTTTTTTGCAAGGCAAATGGAGTTAAGTGGCTTGCCCAAGGCCACACAGCTAGGTAATTATTAAGTGTCTGAGACTGGATTTGAACTCAGTCACTCCTGACTCCAGGGCCAGGGCTTTATCCACTGTGCCACCTAGCCACCCCTCCTCTTAGGGTTCTAGTGTAAATCTAACACAAACTCAGAAATTTGCACAAATGAATTTCCCCTGAATAATGAGTCAGTAGATTTGATGTTGGTTTTTTTTTTAATCAAGGAAGGGTAGAGCATAGCAAAGCAAGACCAGTAGTATCCCTTTCCCAAGTCTGGAACCCATTTTCTAACATATACATGGTCCCTGAGGAAGGGAGAAGAATAAGCACCAATTTAGAGTATAATGGCAAATAGGTACATGAGACCAAGCAAACTCACAGCTCTGAAATTATGGTGCCTCCAAGTCTAGTCTTTCTCCAGAAGGTCCTCTTGAGGTTGGATTCAAGATAAGCCATTGTGAGTAGAGGAGTTAATTCTCTGTCCAGCCTGGATTCAATTCTTCATGGTTACGGAAGGCTAACTTTGCACTGACTCCTTCTAGAGGTCCTCTGTTGCTGGTGGACTGGATGCTCAAGATCATTTGGTAGCTGAGCAAGACAAAGCTGGGCAAGTCTCCATGCTTCTGACTTCTTGCTGTTGGGATAGGCCAGGCAGATTGCTAAACCAATAACCTCTCCCTCCTAGACAGGCCAATCTCCTGGATACCCTTGTCTCATTCTCCATCGGGCAAGTTAAGTGCTTCACCACTTCCATCACCTATAGATGGACATGACTTACAGATGTTTACCAAACCTTTCTCATAAACAACCTCAAAACTCATATTTAGGATTGTATTAGAGACTGAATTTTTTTATAGGAATAAAAATCTTTTTACTCATAATTTTTATTTCTTAACTAAAATCAAATCAGTATATTTTAAAATATTGATACCCTAACTCAGTTGTCAATCTGCCACAACATCTAGCATTCAATGTTACTTTAAACTTTTTAGCAAGTGTAGTAAGATTCTTAGGGCTCTACTTTTCCAGATGAGGATAACTTAAGGGGTTCCTTGCTGTGCCAACTTCGCAGAAAGCCATCATACCATCTCCTATATTTCTAAGGAGTTTTTTAAAAACATATTTACTTCAATATTTTAACTATTAAATCTAGGAGTGAAAAAAGAGAAAACTTATAATAATATTCCTAATATAATGAAATAGTAAATTAATGTTTAGGTGCTTTTCTTTAACACATTAAAAATCACTTACTGGATAATGACTTAAAATCGCAACATTAACAAGCCTCCTTATACATAAAGTAATAGTTGAAGACAGGAATAAATTTCACTTAAAATGAGACTAGAATAAATTTAATTACAAATAGACCTATTTCTCAAATGGTATTATATATAACTTCAATTTCTAATTTCAATTAGTATGTTCTTTTACACAAAAGTCATTTCTTCCAAGCTTTTCATATTATGGGATTCACTTTTTCCAACTAATCGACTTCCAAAACTTTTTTTAAAATGACAATACATAAGAGATTTTAATTTCACACTTAAGATCATGTTGCTTATCAAATTTCTTCTCAAACCCTATAGTTAGCCATATTTACTTACATAGAAGTCAAATCTGTTCACATGAAACTGACTTTCAGGTGCCCAGAACAATAGTCTAGGTACAAGCCAGGTTTGGAACATGCAACCTCACTACTGCCTATTTCCCCCATTTGTACTTAACTACCTTCCATGTTTTCTTCCAGTCTTTCCAAATCTTTTAAACCCTCACTCACACTCCACAATCTTCCTTTACATTTCAACCATATCCCACACTGTATATACTGTTGTTAAACATTGCCAAGTTGGAGCTAATTTCAACCCAGGTGTTTTTCTTTATTAATCTGCCTATAATTATAACCTGTTGCATGATTAGCTGTAGCCTAGGTACTACTCTCATCTTCCCAAAAAGAGATCGAAGCCAATACTATCTAATGCTAGTCCCAGGAGAAGTCTGTGGGACAAAGGCTTTTTTAAAAAATCCATTAAGCTGTTTTATGTGTGTTTGGCTTTTAAAGTTATTACAAAAAAGTTTTAAGAGGTTGGTTGAAGCCCAGTAGTGGGGTTTTGGATTCTCTCAATGACGTTAATAGCTTATAAAAGACTTAACTGCCTAATTAACAATAGGGATCTGTTATGGTGCCTCTGGAGTTTGACTCAAAGTAATTTTGCAAATTAAAAATCATACTCTCTTTTCTACTACTCTTCACTTTGGAGAGAGTTACATAATAATTTATACATCAAGAGAGTTGTTTTTCTCTCACAATTTTTTTTACCCAACATTATTTATACAAACAGCTTTTACAATGATAATTCACATTTAAAATATAAATTACTAAAATTCTAAGGTGATTTTACTTAAGTTATAATAGAAAAACTTTGATTAAATTGTCTTAAAAGACAAAAACTTAGGGGCAGCTAGGTGGTTCAGTGGATAGAGCGCTGGCCCAGGAGTACCTGAGTTCACTTAATAATTACCTAGCTGTGTAGCCTAGGGCAAGCCAATTAACCCCAATGCCTTGCAAAAATAAAAAAAAAAAACCCAAAAGACAAAAACTCATTTTGTAGTTTTAAATACTTTGCCCTGATATTAGATATAGTGGGCAGGCAAAGACAATTCCCCAGATTAAAACTATAAACTTTAATTTAGTGGATTCAATTAACTCTGACTTCACAAACTTTTAGTATTCAAAATCATTTTCCTAAAAAAAAAGCCTAAAAAGCAAGAAGAAAACTTACTCATTAAATTCTTCTGAGTAATACAAAATTCATTTCCACACTCAGTTTCAGTTAGTCAGGTAGTACTTGTTTAATTTCCACTGGAATAATTTATCAATAGAAAGATTTCCTTTTTAACTTTGTCAAGATATTGAGACATCCTGTTTTACAATGCCAAGATCCATCCAACAAGTTGTGCCCTTTGTTTAGCATAACAGCCATCCTTTATGCTCACCTTCTGGAGCTGATGGTTCCTGAGTTCAGACAAACACCAACAGGTTCGGACATACAATCCTGCGATGAACAGGCTTTTTATCACTAGACAACCTTGCCTCATTGTGGCTGTTGTGACTCACTACTGTTACTACACTGTAAGTTTTAACTCTGTCTAGTCACAAGTTTATAAATCAAGGTTCAAACTCTTGTCTTGGGTTCCCCTCCTGGGAGTAGGTGCCCTGGCACATAGGTTTAATCCTTGCTTTCAGGCTATTTCTCTCACTTTGAAATTAAACTATTTCATTCCTGACTCTTCTTTCTCCAATCTATTCTGTTTGGCTCAGACCACCCACAGGTTAGAGACTGGTCCGATCCGGTTGACAACTTAAAAAAAAAAAGATTTATCTTTGAGATCCACAACCTTTGCTTCTCCCTCCTACAAGACAGTTAGTTCCATTGGCGATTCTTTAAAATCTGTAATGTGACTTTTCTTCCTACAGCAGAAAAGTTTTTGAAATACCCTAGGTTGTCCCCAGCATGAACTCTACAATGAGTTCTCTAATGACCTGTACAGTAACAAGCAATTCCCTTAATGTGCTCTAGGGTTATTTAAGGCCAAATTGGGCATCCCTTGCAGAAATACTTTTGTAGGGATTGATTACCAAAATGAAAGCATACTTAAGCTTACCTAGAAGCAATTAAATCCTAATTTAGTTTCTAACTTTGATTGACCAAAAAGGAAAAAAATTCCTTCTGTCAAGTGTCTTAAAATGGTTGATTGATTAATAACAATTTGAATTGATGTTCTGCTCCCTAAAAATCAAAATTAGAATTTCCCTCATCAGTCCTTGTAGGTTTTGATTGGATTCACACAACCATGATGAACTAAGTCTTGATCTGAGATCTAATCAGCTAAAGATGAGCTGCTACTACTGTTTGTCTTTGTTCTTTGTTCTTGAAGAAAACTATGACAACAGGTCGATGATGCCATGAAAAGCTCATGAATTAAATTTGAGTGGGGGACACAGTCCTGCGTCACCAGTTTCATTTTCTCCTCCAGAGTTGTCTGGGTCCAGTAGACAGTTGGAGTCAGGATTAGGTGAGTTATAAAACATCAGGTGTCTGAGGCTGAATTCTAATTCCCAGTCTCCTGACACTAAGTCCAGTGCTCTATCCATTGGACCTAGCTACTACTGATCCTCAACCCACCCCCAAAATATGACCTTTCATTTCAAAGTACTCAGAGAAAAATCCCTTCTCTGATTTCACTTTCAAATCTGAGAACTCTTGTAAATTGAGGGGGAGGGGGAGAGTTCCCCTTTCTGGTCTATTTCTTGATTTTGGCCACAAATAAAAACAAAAAGAATATTTTCTCTCTCTTTTTTTTAATTTCTTTTTTTTAATTCAAATTTTAATTTGTAGGAAGAAAAAAGTATTCTCATAACATGGAATAAGATAATTTCAAATGAAATTGCAAATCTATTATGTTAACTTGCTATTCCTTTGAAATATAGAATAAAGTTATCATGCAAAATTCTTTTTTTTTCTTTTTCAATTTTTTCTTACTTCTCCCCTCTCCATCCTAGAGAGGGCTACAATTATATATAAATAAATATATATGAAAAATTATTCTGTTATTAAAATTTTTCTTAAATTATCCTTCAAAATTTTTTTCCCAATTCCTTTTTTTTGAAATTGCATTTTATTCTTCCTCCAATTACATATTATGAAAATTTTAGCATTTTTTTAGGGTTTTTTTGCAAGGCAATGGGGTTAAATGACTTGCCCAAGGCCACATAGTAGGTAATTATTAAGTGTCTGGGCCGGATTTGAGCTCAGGTACTCCTGACTTCAGGGCCAGTGCTCTATCCACTACGCCACCTAGCCACCCCTCAGCATTTATGTTTATGAGGTTTTGAGTTTCAAATTTTTTCCCTCCCTCCTCTCTTCTGAAAATGGTTGGCAATTTGATATGTTTCATGCATATGCTATCATGTGACATGTATTTCCATATTAGTCTTGGTTGTGGAAAAAGAAATAGATCAAAAGGAAAAAATAAGCATGAGAAAGATAAAGAAATTGAGCAAAAGTATGTTTTATATGTATTCAGTGTCATCATTTCTTTACCTGGATATGGATAGAATTTCTTTCATGAGTCCTTTGTATTTGTTTTGGATCTTCGTGTTGCTGAGAAGAGTTGGGTCATTCAGAGCTGATCACACTGTACAATGTTGCTGATACTGTGTTTGTTGTTTTCTTGGTTCTGTTCATTTTATTTTGCATCCATTTGAACAAGTCTTTCCAGGTTTTCCAGAAATCTGCCTTCATCATTTCTCATTGCACAATAGTATTCCATTACATTCATATATCACAAAAACCTCAGGCTGGTCAAGGCCTCATTCTACTTCTCAGCTCTCCTATCTAGCAAATACAGTTTATATCTTACAAATCAACCCAAAGACAGAGACAAAACACAACACACATTGAGAACACATAAAGTCTCAATGACCAGAAATCAAAGTGGATATGTAAAAGTTGCTTTCTTTGCTTACCTGCTTACCTTACCGATCACCTCTGCTATTTATTGCCTTTATCTTGCTTAATTTACTCTGACTCAACTATTTATCTGAAGATTTGATAGCAAGAATCTTCATGGGAAAACATCCCCTTGCTCACTTTATCTAGTATTTTTATTCTGTTCACAGAACCTTTTTTTACTTATACTAAAACTACCCAATTCCTTCCTCTATTAAGGAGTTCTTTTAATTTGCTATCTAGTATATCTACCTGAATATGCGCTCAGCAAGAAGAGTATCTTTGACACACTTTGTACTCTCCCAGCTCTCCTTGATTTCTTTCCCTCAGACCTAGGGCCTAAAATATCTATTTATCTTTTCCTCAGTCTTGGACCAGAAAATTTGAGATAAAATTCTTCTTGCAAGAAAACTTCTGAGATCACACCTGCTTATTATTAACAAGAATGAGATGCCCAGATCTCAATCTCAGAATGAATTCCAGATTTCTCAAAAGGCACCCCAATACTATACCTCCCCTAAGACACCTCCCAAAACCAGAGCTTCTTTCCAAGTCCTCTTCAGCAGTCTTAGCCATAAGTGTGTGTATAAATCATCCCCAAATATACCTCTGTAGTCTGAGTGGAAGGGATCTTGTCAATACTCTTATTTTATTGACAATCCTCTGCTGTTAGAAGTAAAAATTCAGAGAGCTGCAGCATATAGAAAACACTTTTAAAATAGATGTGTGTGTGTGTGTGTGTGTGTGTGTATGCCCAGGGAAGATCTAATAACTAGCAATAGGGAGAGGGTCAAATCATAGCCAGTGTCCTAACAGAAAACTCTCTTCTTATAGACAAATTCTCCACCTGGGCCCAAAATGATATAGGGGAGTTTTTGTTATGAATCCAGGGTGCAGAGATCTGGTCCTTACAAGTGGATCCCAAACTGTGATGAATGAAAAATCCAAGAGATATAGTTTCTGTGTAATTAATAGCCAATTTATTAATCATAGTTAACAGCTAATAGATGAAATCAGTGGATTTCTACAAAAAAATCAAAGAAATCCCTTTGGGGGTTACTCCATAATAGGGAATCTGCTCTCTTTGGCTAACAATTAATAAGAGAATGAATATTATAATGAGGGGTGGGCTTATTTTAATCAGGGTCTGGGGATATGACTTTGGTCTCAATACTCTTGGACAGAGACTCAACTCTTTACTTAGATCATTTTACCTCAGCAAAATCTATTAAAAAAAAAACTATGCAGGGGTGGCTAGGTGGGGCAGTGGATAGAACACCGGCCCTGGAGTCAGGAGTACCTGGGTTCAAATCGGACCTCAGACACTTAATAATTACCTAGCCGTGTGGCCTTGGGCAAGTCACTTAACCCCATTGCCCTGAAAAAAAATCTAAAAAAAAAACTATGCAAAAGGATCTATTCTCTACCCAGACCATATATGTAGTTAAACAAGGGGCCAGTATTCACCTAGTAAGATGGTTTTTATTCTTTTAATCAGAAGTAATCTCTTTCTGTGAGTGAGGACCCACCCAACATTGATAAGAATGTTAATCCCATCTTAACATGAGCCCTGTGCCTCACAAGGACTGGGTTCTGAATGAGGAAACAGAAAGGGAAAAACCTTGGATCTATCTCCCAGTATTAATTGGTTATTAATAATTATTTTTCTCATTCCTAGTTACACTCTGAAGTACAAAACTGGAGTCCTAGACAGGCAGACAGACACACACACACACACACACACACATCCCTTCCACCCATTTATTCTCTTTCCATGACCTATGAGGAAATCACCTCTTGTCCCACAAGAAAGAAGGTGGGACTGGATGAAAGGAGTCTTCAGAGACAGTGGAAGTGGGCAAGAGAGTAGTGTGGTCCTACTCCAGTTTCTCTTTTATTTTTTGCTCTGATTAATAAATTATGAGAACACAGCTTATTATCTGAGTCCAATATATGTTGGATATTCCTGGTATACGATGGTAGCAGACGTGCAAGAAAAAGTCTAATCAATATTTAAAACTATCTTCTAATCTAAATTCAGAACTCAGAAGGCATTTTAACTTTCCAAGAACCTCAGAGTGATGTTATATAGTCATCTAGGAGATTCCTACAATCACATCTGGAGACTCAGAAAACATTTGGCTGGTGGTTGGGTTATAGATTTGCTTTGTGAACAGCATTTTCTTTTTTCTTTTTTGTTTTTTTGCAAGGCAATGGAGGGTCAAGTGACTTGCCCAAGGTCCCATGGCTAGGTAATTAAATGTCTGAGGCCATATTTGAACCCAGGTCCTCCTGACTAGGGCTGGTGTTGTATATGTTGCAAGCCGGAGCTGCTCCAGGACATTTTCTTAATGATTGATCGAACAGGTAGTAACACTGAAGGAAAGCAAGAGTTTGGGCTGTTGACATAGTTGTAATACATCAAATGTCAAAATTTTGTCCCTACAAAGTGCACCCATGGTTCATAGGCAATACAATTGCAAAGAATTTTTGGCATCTCTTTTAATTAGTTAAAATAAATTCTCTTCCTCCTCCTCCTTGCCCCTCTTCTTCATTCTCCTCCCTCCCCCTTTTCCTTTCTTTTCCTCCTCTTTCCCCCTTCTTTTCCTTTTTCTACCTTTCCTTCCCCTCCTCCTCTTTCTTTCCTTCTCTGCTCCCCTTCTCCCTCCCTTCCCTCCCGCCTCCTTTCTTCCCTTCCCATTCTCTTTTTCTCCTTCTCTTGTTCTTTTTTCTCTCCTCTTCTTCCTCCTCCCCCTACCACACCCACATCTGTGATTTCATCACTGTAGGGAAATTCCCAGGGGAGGTGCTTCTCCCTAGGCAGCTGAGGCACTGACTCCCGAGCAAATTGGACAGCAACTCGGCAAAACTAGGTAAAGGCCAGCGCTGAAAACATTTAGCTGTGGAAAGATTTCCAGATTTGTTCATTTAGTAACGTGGGGGAGCTCCTGTTGTTGCAGATTGGCAGTTTGTTCCTATTGTCTGGGCACTAAGAGGTTACATAACTTACATATTGTCATATAGCTAATATAGAGGGGGCGGCTAGGTGGCAGTGGACAAAGCACCGGCCCTGGAGTCAGGAGGACCTGGGTTCAAATCCAGTCTCAGACACTTCATAATGACCTAGCTGTGTGGCCTCGGGCAAGCCACTTCACCCCGTTTGCCTTGCAAAAATCTAAAAAAATAAATAAATAAAATAGTTAATATGGAACAATCAACCAATCAGTCAAGAAACATCATTCAGTGTCTACTATGGGTTATGCTCTGTGTTAAATGATAAAGATGGGGGTGGCTAGGTGGCACAGTGGGTAGAGCACCAACCTTGGAGTCAGGAGTACCTGGGTTCAAATCCGATCTCAGACACTTAATAATTACCTAGCTGTGTGGCCTTGGGCAAACCACTTAACCCTGTTAGCCTTGCAAAACCCCTCCCCCGAAAGATATGGATGCAAAAAGAGGCAAAAGACAGTCCCTTCCCTCAAGGAGTATCCAAGGAAAACTTGAAAACTACTCTCTTGCCCACTTCCACTGTCTCTGAAGACTCCTTTCATCCGGTCCCACCTTCTTTCTTGTGGGACAAGCTTCCTGACCTAAAGGATAGATCTCTATCGACTTCATAATGCTGCTTCCCCTTTTGTCAGCTGTAATATTACAGATTCCAAATGAATAAATCATCAAGCTGTGTGAAGATCTGTCACCCACATGGAGCACCAGGGTGTCCTTGGGTGGTTTGAGGGGAGACAGAATAGCTATCTCCTGATTCTTTTCTCATCACTCTTCTCTAAGGGAGACTTTACTCCCTTAGTCCAGAAGGGAAAGCAGAAAGTTGAGACAGGAGATAATTCTCCTCTAAGGGAGAGGAAGTTTTAGGCTAGAATGATACCTTTTTGTTCTCTTAAATTATATATCTAGGAGTTGTGATTTTAAGTTTCAAGCTAATTTCTGATCATTGGTTAACATTAATGGGGGAAGCAGGATCATGAGGTCTTTTATCCAAAACTTGACTTCCTGCCTATTGAAACCAGTTTTACAAGGAGCATCCATGACACTTAACCCCAAAGCTCATTTATCCAAATTAGTAATGAAGTAGAAGTCAGAGAGAACATACATAGGAAAATAGATACAGACGACATAAAAGTGAAGAAACTCTCCCATAAGGAATGTGGTAGCTCAGTTCAACCACTTAGAGCAAGGTTCCATGGATTCTCTCATGTAGCAATCTGGGAATAGGGCATGGACACTGCTAGCTTCTTTCATTTTTGTTTCTTTCCAGAGTCTTTTCCTTCAGCAATTATAAGTGGAGTTGACATTGTCTTTCTTCTCTCTTGAAGCCAGAAACCAAAAGCTCCTAAACCTGAAAAAACCTGAAGCTTGACGGGATCTGAAGAGCTCTCCTCTTTCCCACTTTCACTAACTCTGCCTCTCACACAGAATTATCTATACCAATAAGGAGAGATTAGTATACCAGAGGGCTCTGGGACCAGGGTTACATAAATATAAAAAGTTATTTGATGAAAATGTTAGAGGAATGATTATATCTCTCCTATAGTAATATCAATTTATAATTGGGGAAACCTGGGATTTCTATTCCTATTTCTTCCTATTTCTCAGTCTTTTCTAGGTCAAATCAGCCCCTGAAGGATAAGGCTAACAATGAGACTAGATATTATATTTTCCTCAAACTTGTTTAGATCCCACTGAACTGGGGAAGTTTAGCTCTGATCAAAAGGCAAAGAGATGTTAGTCTAATGGCTTCTTGTCACCTAGGTCTTTGCTTTCATCAGCACCAACTACAATACATTTCAAAATGATTACAAATTCTGTCAGTAAAGTGTGACTCCAAGTTCAGGAACTCTACTTAAAAATGCAAGGTTGCCCAACTTTTTAAATAGTGCTGAATAGGAGGAAGTGCCTTTCAAAATTTTGGCAAAGAGGCAAATCCCTAGCAATAAAATATTCAATACAGTGAAATGAAATTGAAAACGATTTTAACAACAAAAAAAAATCAATGCAGTTAATAGAAGAAACTGAGAAAAATATTTACTTCAAAAAGTCTCTAATAAAAGACCTGATAACTAAGATAATCAGGGACTTAAAAGATATAGGAACAACATATATTTCTCAAGAAAAATTATAGTTAAAAAGAATGAACAAATATTTCTCAAAAGAAGGCTAGGAAACCACTAATGGCTACTCTAAAATCACTCACTACTAAAATGGAAATGGATATAAATCTTGGATTTCATTTCATGCCTAGCAAATTGATGAAAATGATAAAAGACTAGAAATAGTCAATGTTAGAAGCATTGCTGGAAAACAGTAACAGTGATTCTCTGTAGGTGAAGCTACGAATTTGTCCAGTCTTTTCGAAACACAATTTAGTGTATTGCAGAAAGTTACTAAAATGTTCATGCTTACTACCCCAGGCATCCTCTGCTAGATGTATATAGATAATGACTCAAAGATAGAATAAAAATCCAATATTCTAAAATATTCCTCCCCACACTTTTGTGGAAGGGAAAAAAAAACCCAATCTGGAAACAAAATAGGTTGGTAGCCATTGGTTTAGCATCCATAAATGAACTATGAAATTTGAGGTAAAAAGAAAGGGGTAACTGGGCTAGCAACTCTTCCCTTTCCCAAAAGAGGAGGATGTGCCTTGGTAGAGCAAAGTGGCTTTCTTGTAGTACCTCGTCTCACATTTCTCAGAGAAAAGTATTGTACTTAATTCTTGATTAAGTGCCTTACAGGAAATAACTATGAAAGGCTCACCTGAGAAGGTGAGATCTGTTGTTAACTAAATATTGCAACATTCACCTGGGCTAACTCATTAAAAATAACAATGAAGAATCTGTTTGGAAGGCACAGATAACCCTAGAAAAAGAACTATAGTGTACACAATAGTTGTTGGTGGTGAGGGTCCTTCCTTCTCAAAAGAGGAGCCGTGACATCATAGGGTGATGTCTTGATTTGCACATGAAAGGGATTTAAATGAAAAAGAGTTGTGCAGTCTTCAGTCTCTCTTCTCCAGAGTCATCAAAGTATAGGAACAAGACAAAAATCAAGACAACTGAGAGGGAGAAAGGAACCAAGGATTTATTAAAAGGCACACAAAATGCAAGGCAGCTTGCAAAGTATTTACAAATATTTCACTGGAAATCATTCTGGGGAGCAGAATGGAGTGGAGTAGGGAGAGACTTGTGGCAGGCAGACTGATCAGTAGGCTACTGCAATTGTCCAATCGTAATTTGGTGAGGGTCTGCTCCAGCATGGTGCTAATGTTGGAGGAGAAAAGGGGGCTTAGAGCAGAGGCAAAGGCAAAATTGAGAAGACTTGGCAACAAATTATATACACACATAAACATATAAAGATGCATGTATATATATGTATGTATATTCATTTTCTTCTCCTTCATTACTGAAGAAATTCAAAATAACACATCACCTCGTTAGAGTTAGGTTACAGTGTTTCTACTATGGCTGATCAGACTAAAACAAGCTCAGAATGTTCTTTCAGAGGTCGGGCACAAAAAGTCCATGTGAACACCTGGGGTAGGTACTCTAAATTTTTGTATTTCTCATTTCTTTTAAAATGCTTCCATTCTGTCTTGCTTGTAAAGTACAGCACCCTCTCTGATGAGGGCACGCCATTCTGGGTGATCCTCTACTGGTGTCTCCCATGCTGGGTTTTTTATTTTTAGGTTTTTGCAAGGCAATGGGGTTAAGTGGCTTGCCCAAGGCCACACAGCTAGGTAATTATTAAGTGTCTGAGGGGTTGAACTCAGGTACTCCTGACTCCAGGGCAGGTGCTCTATCCCCTTCGCCACCATGCTTTTCTTAAAAGGGACTTTCAGGGTATCCTGGTATCATTTCTGCTGACTCCCTTGTGAGTGCTTGCTCTTTATGAATTCTCCACAAAAATAGTCTTTTTAGGCAAGAGAACATTGGGAATTCTAACAACATGACCAGCCCATCATAATTGCACTCTCTGTAGTAATGTTGGAATTCTTGGCAGTTTAGCTCAAGAAAGGACCTCAGTGCCTGGTATCTTCTGCCAGGTGCTCTTCAGAAATCTTCCCAAAACAATTTAAATGGAAGCAATTCAGTTTCCTGACATGGCTGGTAGACCTTCCAGGTTTCACAGACATACAGGGGTGAGGTCAGCACAATGGTTCCATAGACCTTCAGTTTTCTAGCCAGTCTAATATCTCTTTTTTTTTTCCACACACTTTCTTTTGGCGCCTCCCAAAGACTGAGTTAGCTCTGGCAATACTTGTGTCAACCTCATCATCAATGTGTATCTCCCTGGAAAGGACACTGCCAAGGTAAGTGAACTTATCCACAGTATTCAAAACTTCTCCATTTGCTGTAAACTGATGGTTCCACATATGGGTGGTATGGTGCTAGCTGAAGGAGCAACTGTGCTTTATTGATTAGCATTGTTAGATCTAAGTTAGCAAAAGCAATGGAGAATTGATCCATACTTTGCTGCGTCTCACTTTCAGAAGCTGCATTGAGTGTACAATTATGTGCAAACAGAAGATCATGCACCAACATTCCCTCTACTTTGTCTTGGCTACAACCCTTTGAAGTTGAAGAATTTGTCATCAATGCAGTAGCTGACCTTGAGACCATATCCATCCTCAGTAAAGGTGTTGGATGGCTGAAAACATCATGCTAAAATGTATGGAAGCAAGGACATAGCCTTATTTCATTCCACTGGTAACCAGGAAATCTTGAGAGCATCGTCCACAATCCAGAACTAGGGCAGGCATGCCATCATGAAATTGATAGACACTACTGATGAATTTCTCCGGGCAACCAAATCTTGACCTAATTTTCCATAAGCCCTTATGATTGCCAATCTCAAAGATTTTGATCAGCTTTACAAATATTGTATACAGACCTCTGTCCTGCTCCTCAGATTTTTCCTGGATATGTCACACCATATCCACTATTTCTCAATCCTTTCTGAAGCCACACTGGTTTCAAACTATTCCCTTTACTTTTATGGAGATGGACAATGGAGGCATCCTTGACCTCCTGGGGGATAATGTATTCATGACATATAATCTGGCAAATTTCAATCAACTTTTGAATTGCAACCCCAACTGCCTCACTTTGTTAATCCTAGCTCGAAGAGAATCAGGACAGGGACAGATTGACTTAAACTTGAGGTAAACGGTCAAAGGCTTTTGTCCCTCTCACTCATCAGTGTGGCTCCACCTGTACTGAAAAGCCCACATATACACTATAGGTCTTTGGCCTTTAAATAGCCTTCAGGGCATCATAAAAATACTTTGGATTGTTACTCTCTGTATAAAACTAAATTTCATCTGCCTTCTTACTGAGGCAAGAATTCTGCATCTCTGTAAGTTTCGTGACTTGGAGGCAGCTGATGCCTCAAATGTGGAAGGAAAATATGATAGCATAGTATTTTGCCCACATCATCAGATGTTTATTAAACATCTAGTAAACTCCAGGCACTGTATAAAGGGCTGGGTTTGCAAAAAGAAGCAAAAGACCCTCTCTGTCCTTAGAGAGCTTACAATCCATATAATTAATTGTGTGTCAGTTCATAAAAGACTTTCCATGTCTTGCTGAATCATCTATTTCCTTGTTTCTTAATTTCTTAATATGGAGCACTTTAGTACTCCATCACATTCACATACCACAGTTTATTCAGGCATTCCTAATTGATGGGCATGTCCCTAATTTTGAAAGTATTCATTTTGCTATCACAAAGAGAACTGCTATAAACATTTTTGTACATACTGAGTTAAAATATTTTCTGAGGATTAATACTTCCCTTAATCTATCCTTCCTCTTATTCCTATCTTCTTTCCCTTCAGTTTCTCTTTTTTTTGTGAAATATATTTATACAGCTTTATGTGTATGCATTCTTCTTTCCTTTAAACAGTTCAGGTAAGAATAAGGCTCAGTTATTGTCCACTCCCCCACTGCCTTCCTCCTTGCTTGCAGGATGCTATTTAGGTATCTTGGGAGGGATTCTGGTAGATGGATAAGGTTTTGTGGGGATGGTTAGGTGTTGCCATAGTGTATTGAGTGCTAGGCCTGGAGTCAGGAAGACTTATATTCCTGGGTTCAAAATTGACCTTGGCTACTCACTAGCTTTATGACCCAGGACAAGTCACTCAGTTCTGTTTCCTCCTGTATAAAATGAGCTGGAGGAGGAAACAGCAAACCACTCCCATATCCTAGCCAAAAAAGAGTTGGACATGTCTGAAACTGAAAACAATAAGGTTTTGCAGGTTTTGTGCTACAAATTCTCTTTACAATTCTTTCAAAAAATAGATCTCATTTCTTTTATTTCTTTTTTTTCCTCTTGAGTGCTTCCAAAGTGTTCAGATGCTGGGCAGAGTCCCCTGACCTCCTGGTCTAAACTCAGCAAGATTTTAACCTGGATTTAGATCAGCCATTCCCCAATTGAAGGGCACATAATGTATTCCATAATTTAGCCAATAAAAAAAAAATGTTGGTATGAAGAAAGTCAGTACCCATAATACCTTTGTATTTGTCATTGGCATTCACAGGGTATGAAGCCAGTGGTGAGACTATTACATGAAAAATTATGAACAGTTGGAAGTTTGACACGTTGAATCAAAAGGTTCTAAGAAATCATTATCCTTTCTGGTATTAAATTTGATGACCCTGTGATTTGATTTTCTTAGAAATTATATGGAAAATGGGTCATGGAGGGGAGGCACTAAAATCCAAGAAACAAATTAGGAGGCAATTATAATGTGATAATATATTTTATTATAATATATAATATATATTGTATATATAATTATATATAAACACATATAATCATATAGAGAATAATATCATAATATAGAATCATCTAGTAGAGAACCAATGGAAACCTGAATTGAAATAATGATTATGATTTTGGACTTGAGGATGATTAATGGAAATAGTGTGGAAGTAGAATTGAGAATACTAGGTAGTTGATTGGCTATGAGCAGTGAGAGAGATAGAAGACTTGATAATGACTCAAAGATTATGATGGTGGGTAACTAGAAACAGAGGTGCTTTTTTTTTTTTGCAAGGCAAATGGGATTAAGTGGCTTGCCCAAGGCCACACAGCTAGGTAATTATTAAGTGTGTCTGAAGCTGGATTTGCACCCAGGCCCTTATGACTCCAGGGCTGGTGCTTTATCCACTTTGCCACCTAGCTGCTCCAAACAGTGAGAATAGTAAGAGCTGAAGCTGGACATTTAATAGGAAAGTAGATTCTGTTCAACCACTATCAAGTTTTAGGAAATAAGGACTTGGCAAAAAAAAAAGTTTCAAAGACAGGGAGGAAAGGGAAGAGGCATTTAATAAGGAAAATCAAGGAAACAAGAAAAGGGTCTGAAAAAAGGAAAATAAACTAAACTGATGATAAAACCAACTGAAAAAGTCACTGATAAGTATATTAGGAAAGTTACTTCCCCATATACTTACTTGTAGTCTACAAGGGTGATATATATCAGCCTCATACTTAACTCAATTCCCATATTAATTCTCAAGTTCGAATGCCTGGACATGTTTGGCTATTTCTCTATTTTTAGAGAAAATTGTGACAATTATCTCATTAATTAATCAGTTAGTTGTGTGTCCTACCCAGTTTTTTTGCCAGGCAAACGGGGTTAAGTGACTTGCCCAAGGTCACACAGCTAGGTAACTGTTAAGTGCCTGAGATCAGATTTGAACCCAGGTCCTCCTGACTCCAAGGCCCGTGCTTTATCTACTAGTCGCCCCCTACCCAGTTTTTAAAAGCAAAAACATCAATTTGTATTTAAATATATAATAAAGGGACACTAGATGGTGCAGTGTGTAGAGTATCAGGCCTTAGAGTCAGGAGGACCTTAGTTCAAATCTAGCCTCAGATTGCCTTATAGCATATATATAATAAAATATTAAATGTTGCCTATTTAATTGAGTGAATCTCTATTCCCATGACTAGCTGTTTATCTCTCTTCAAAATCAAAGCCTATAATCATAAAAATTAATATCGGAATAACTGACTAAACAACGAACAAAGTAACAAGTAATGATAGAAAAGGACACGAAAAAAATTACACTTTGAGTTAACAAGTCCAATTTCCTCCCTCCTCATAATAGCTGTTTTATAAAAGATAAACTAATTTCCCTCTCTTGTTTTGTTGGGGTTTTTTTCTTAGTTTTTTTGCAAGGCAAACGGGGTTAAGTGGCTTGCCCAAGGCCCCACAGCTAGGTAATCATTAAATGTCTGAGTCCGAATTTGAACTCAGGTCCTCCTGACTCCAAGGGCCGGCGCTCCATCCACTGAGCCACCTAGCCGCCCCCGTTTTTGTTTTTACAACGGCTCTTTAGTTGGGAAGTGATAGGTAAACATTGGTGGGGAAGGGAAGGGGAAAGAAAAGAGAATAATGATGCCTTTAGCACTTATTACAGGTCAGACACTGTCCTAAATGCGTTACAAAATAGTATTTCATTTAATCCTCCAGCCAGCCCGGCAGGAAGCTGGTGATGTAATTAGCCCTATTTTACAATTGAGAAAAATGAGACAAAGAGTAGTTAAGGGATTTACCGAGCTAAAAAATGTCTGAAGCTGGAAATGGACTCGGATCTTTCCAACCCGGGATCCTACCCATTTGCCAAACTTAACTGCAAAAATCAAATAGGAATGAAAATGTATTTTTTTCTAAATGGTGATGATACTCTAGAATGGTCTATGAGGACTCCTAGGTGTTTTGCTGTCGGATTTTCATCTGACCCTTATCCTGTGTGGTTTCCACGGCAAGAAAGGTTTGGAGTGAATGAGTCCTGAGGGCTTTGCATAAATTTGAAGTGAGTTTTTGACTTTTGAGGATAAAGGACCACACCCTAGTCATTAGCCCCAAGCTTGTTTACACTTTGGGAGAGGTGTGAATCTTCTAGAAGCAAAAGATATTAAAGTCAGTTTTGGAGTAAACCCCAGTTGATTCCAATTATTTTGCCTTTGGAATCCTACTGAACAGAAGGGTTTTCTTCTCCTTTTTGTCTTCATACTTTGTCAAAACTTAGAGGTTTGTTTCCAAGCCTTTCTACTAAGAAAATGTTAATTGTGGAAGACTTCAGACTCACTGCAATTGTTATAGTTGAGGAAAGTATGGCCAGGGGAATAGAAGAGAATTGAGAAGGGGGCAGGGTTCAATGGGAACTGTTCTGTTTTCCCAATCAGAACCCTTGCTAGCCAAGTCAGGTCTTTAGAGGTTCCTCAGTGTGGGTCTGAATCTGACATCAGCTTCTAGGGGGTAGGACTGGAGGAAAAAGTTCAAACCTGGGGGAGACTGCAATGAGGACTAGGGAAGGCAGGAAAACTACCCACGGGGCCCTGGTGGTCAGGACAGGTTAAGAGGAACCCGGACCATGCTTTCTCATTCCTCTCCATGTTTATCTGTCCGGCCATGGGTTTACTCCCTGAAGATCTCGCCCTCCCAAGTCATCAGCAACCTCAGTGTGATTGTGGGCACATCCTTTCCTTTTCTTCATCCCAGTTTCCTCTCTCTGTGTAAAATGATGGGGCCAGATCATTTTAAAATCCTTTCCAGCTCTAACGTTTACGATCCCATGGTCAAACTCAAACACAAAGCTTTTCAGATCCTCCTCGCTGAAGGACAGAAATTCAAAAGGAAAATTCGATTCCTGGATTCAGGGTAGACCCCAGAACGTTTGGGAAGACAGGTTGAACAAATGATTATTGACTAAGGGTGAAGGTCTATTTCAGAAGTTCCTTCTTTGGGGTTGGGTCAGTGCTAGCCTGCTCCAGGCCCACTGAGGGTGGCCTGAGAGACCATCTTCAGGATTCGAATACTTCTATTGGACAGGAGCGAGTGAATGAACAGGAGCTTTAATAAGAGGTGAACATGCAATTCCAATACTCCCATCATTCATTAAGCACCTACTGGATTGAGATCACTGTCATCTTGTCCAATTATCCGCCTGTGAAGAATCACACTTTTGAGACCCTGGAATACAGGTGTAAAAGAAAATAGAGATTTATTGAAAGAAGTTACAACACATAAAGTGTTAGGAAAGTTAAAAAGAGTTTAAAGAAAAAGACCGTGTAGATTGCTAATGGAACTTGTTAGAGCCGCTGCCAAGGAGTTATGTGGAGTCTGGAAGGTAAAAGAGAGGGAGCACCTTCCTCAGATCTCCTTAAATCCTCCCTCAGGGTCTATGGAAGGATTGGAGAACATAGGAGATTTTCGTTTTCTGGAGGAATCTCTTATGGGTGATTTTAGATGTGTTTCCAGCCTTCACACCCTGGCTGCCCCACCAAAGGAGAAGGTAATCCAGATCAGATTAAAGGTCAGGTCCTCAGGCCACGAGCTAAATTAGACAATAAAGGAAGAAGGAAGATTACTTTAACAATGCAAACAAAAGATTTACAGAATTTGTCTCCAAGTGATCTCCACACTCCCTAAAACCGTGGTTCTCTGCATCAATCTCAGAGAAGTCCTCTCTGAGGATACAGAGGAAGCTCTAGCAATCCCTGCCATCTTGGTGCTTCTAGGTGGCACAGTGGGTAGAGCACTGGTCTTGGAGTTAGGAGATCAGGGGGTCGAATCCAACCTCAGACACTTACTCGCTGTGTGACCCTGGGCAAGGCACTTTATCTTGATTGCCTGGCATCCAAGACCATCTCCAATCATCCTAATTCAGATCTGGCCACTGGACGCAGATGACTCTAGAGGAGAAAGTGAGGCTGGTGACATAGCACAGCCCCTCCCTCCCTCAAATCCAATTCATGTACTTCTCATGGCATCATCATTCTGATGTCATGGTCTTTGAAAATGAAGGACAAAAAAACATTATTATCATACCTGGTAAAGTCTGGACCAGGGTAGGGGATGGGGAACCCTAGCTCAAGATCCTTTTTTTTTTTTTAATGCAGGATTGCAAATGGAGAAAGAAGAAACAAATCTACTCTCCAGAGACAGTGCTACTTCTTCCCTAGAGGACTCATCAATGGATTCCAGCAGTTCTGAGGAGGAGGATGTACAAAAGGAGGAAGGACAGCATCATGAAGATCCCTGGGGAGTCAGTCAAAGAGACACCAATGTGCCTTCAGTCACAGATCTCTGGCCACAATTTAGACCTGGAAAGGTAGGCTTGGGTCAAATGTAGGGAAAGTCAGATGACAAGAAGGCACAGGTGCTGACATCCAAATGAAGCAAATACTCAGACACAGAGATAAAGCCAGAGAAGCCCACTTATCAGGAAAGACAGACACACAATCTAGAGTTGGCTAAACAGAAAAGTAGAGGCAGTAAGACACTGAAATGAAGGCAGAGACACAGTGACAGAGACTCACAGACATGCATCATCTTTCTTGAGAGACTTTGCAGACAAGTCCACTAAAGGTATCTGAAGTCCTGGTGAATTTTGGCAGCAAGAGGGTGGGGCTGGGAAGAACCAATTTTTTTTTTTTTCCTCAGTTTGAATAGCTGAGGCCCCTGAAGGAGCTCTCTAAGATCAAACCAGAAACCCCAGTGCTCTTGACATTCTCTCTCTCTGTCTCTCTCTCTCTGTCTCTGTTTCTCTCTGTCTCTCTCTCTCTCTCTCTCTCTCTCTCTGTGTCTCTGTGTCTCTGTCTCTGTCTCTGTCTCTCTCTCTCTCTCTCTCTCTCTCTCTCTCTCTCTCTCTCTCTCTCTCTCTCTCTGTCTCTCTCTCTCTCCTTCTTGCTCTCTCTTTGTTTCTCTTCCAGAGACTGAAGGCTGTGGTCTACTTAACCCACTTAGGTTCAGTATCCTATCCCTGAACAGTAGCTAGGTGAGAGATGGAGAGAGCAGATTTCTTTTATCTGAGTCCCACCTGGCCACTCAGACGGGAAGGTCCATTTCCCATTTTTGAATTTTCTATTCCAGACTCTTCGTTTTCTCCAACTCTTTGAATCCAAGAAGACGCCAACTGTGTGGGAGAAGGTCAGAAAAAGGATGAGAAAAAAACAGAAAAAACAATGTCCCTCAAAACCTCCCCAGGGGAAGACTCAGATAGTTGAAACACCAGGCCCTGAGGAATGTCTAACAGATGATGAGGTAATGTCAGGATGGAGGGGAGGGAAATATCCATTTCGATTCTATTTCCCATCCCAAATCCCACGTCTACTCCCATAGCATCCTAATATTGTAACCACCCTCAAGTTTCCCTCCATTTAGGTTACTGTCATTTTCCCCACTCCCAGTTTCATTTCTGTTCCCTTCCTTAGTCTCTTTTCTAAACCATTCACTCCCCACAATTTCATCCCCATTCCCAACCCTATTTAATACACATCCTCTGTTTAACCCTAGACAAAAATGATGGCTCCAGTGACCCCACAGACTGGTTCTCAATCATCTGAATGCTCCCGGGATTCTCACATAGAGGAGGTGGCCCCATGGCGGTATGGCCCTGCCAAGCTTTGGTATGACATGCTGGGCGTCCCTCCCCATGGAAGAGGTTTTGATTATGGATTTCAAATTAAAGAAAAGTCACAAGAGGAGGAAGAGACAACCCAAATAGACCACCCTTTGCTGAAGGATGAAAACTTCCTGATGGTCACTCAGAAATCCTGGGAAGATGACATAATCTGGGATAACAGAGACATGCAAGGATCTTGTCCTGATGCCCAGAAAGTATCTCAGGCAGGATGGATTCCCTCTGAAAAGACCAGATTTCTCAAAACAGGTCAGAGAGTTCTGGAAGAACTAGAACATGATGGAAAATGGGGGTGGGGAGGGAGTTAAAATGTATTTGGGCTATGACAATCTGCATGTGTCTGTATAGTTTAGGATGGAGGCAGGGGACACAGAGTTGGAACTGGGACTGGAGATAAAGATACAGATGGGGATGATATAGGGGGTTATGAAGGAGGTGAAATTAGAGATGATCCTGGGGATAAGTCGAAGTTGGAGAGAGGTATATAGGTCTAAATGAGGACAAAGATGGAGTGAGAATGTTTTGGGATGGAGATGAAAATATTACTAGGCATGAGAATGGTGAGACTAGATATTAGATCCTAGGTTTGGTTGGGTCTACCCCTAAGCGAGTTATGCTGTCCTTCATCACTTTGCTCCCTTTGCAGGTCTCCGTGACCCTTCTCAGCCTGGTGGATCAATTTTCATCCCTGAGAATGAAGATCTCATCTCTGGCCGATGGGAAGATAACATTATTTGGGATGTCCAAGCCATGCCCAAACCATTGTATCCTACAGTCTTAACACTTAATGCAGATGATGAGAATCTCTTGCTAGGTATGAAGTTTTTTATGCCCCAACTCCATTACTTCACCCTGCAACAGCAAATGAGAGCAGGGAGGGGAAGTTTGTGGGAATCTTAAAAGAACTTTGAGATACCTATAAACTAATTTAATGTGATTCTGGATCCTGGGGAAATGGCTGTGGCAGGGAAAGAGGCCAGTATAGGAAGCATTATACAGAAGTAATTTTGGACTCTTTGATGATAGATTGTCTCCTTTTCGCTCTGCTTTTCAACTAGAGACTAGGTGACCATTTGTTCAGTTGATTCCTACAGTTTAGTCTAAGTGACTCTTGGGATTCCTTCCAGTTATGAGTGTAAGAGTGAGAGATTATGTGTTTGGGCTTTCTGAGTTCCCAGGATTAGGTCACCTAGCTCAAGAAGGAGAATGGGCCAGTAGAAAGAATTCCTCATTTGAAGTCTAGAGAAGAACAGCTCAAATTCTGGCTGTCACCTTGCACAAATCCTGACCAGTCATCAATCTATCACCCTCTGATTTCTTTTTTCACAGTTAATATCAAGGAGCCTGTGGAAGAAGAGACTCCTGTCCCCAAACCACTGACCCAGAAGAGGTTTTCTAAAAAAGATCAAATCATGCTAAAATGTGGCATCACGGGAGTGAATGAGATTGAGCAGGTGGGTGTGTTGGGGTTTCAAGGGTTTTGGGAGTGGAATACCTCTGAATAGGAGCTGAAGGAATAAATCTCTGAACTGGAAGAAGCCTGAGATGAGTTAGCCAATCTACCCCTACCACACATGCAAGGTGTTATTGCTCATGCAACCTTTTTTTTGGAAAGAGCTCCCAAAGAGATGCAAACTCATCATCTTCTGAGAGACAGCTCCTTTGTTAGAGAATTTTTCCTTCCATAAAGTCTAAGCCTACCTTTCTTCAACTTACACACAGCAGTCCCAGTTCTGCCAGCTGTGGTCAAGCTGGACAAGACTAATCCTCATTCACAGGTCAGTCCTGCAGGGTCTTTTCCAGCTAAATATCAGTAGATCCCCCCAATTAACTCCTTTAAAGACCTGCTTTCCAGAAGTTCACTCCCATCACGGACAGTCTTCTGGATGCTGCCCGCTTACCAAGGCTGCTCTGACTCTCTCTTTATCCTTTTCCTTCTTCTCCTGCCTTTTTAACTTCCTCTACCTCCCCCATCTTCTTCGATTCTCTCCCCGTCCCCTTTTCACACATACATACATACACACAAACACTTGAGCAATTATTAACTATTATTCTGTTTTGCTACAAAAGACACATATAAGAGACTTGGATAGAAGGTGTAGAGAGACAACTGTAGGATTATTGTCAGGATAAGTATCTTAATAATTTAGTATCCCAAAATGGAATAGGTTGATCATAACTGGAGGGTCTTGCAGCAAAAGCCAGTTAACTTATTCATGGGTATTTTGGAAAGGGAACACTTATTTAAGGATGTTATAAATGACTCATGAGTACTTAGTCCAGAGTGATTAAAATGGTTTTTACTAAGATATTTTAATGATACACCTCTCTCAGAGTGGGATGGGGTGAGGAAATCCCAAAATGTTAGGTCTTTTATGCACTTTGAAATGCCTTGTTCTTGCCCCTTGGTGCCAATCATTGGCTAGAGTCACAATCTAATTGATACATTGGTCCCCATACATTTCCTTGCTAATTATCCTAATAAGAATGAACAGCTACTTCCTTCTTCGGGGACAAGGGACAATAGCACAGACTCCCATTCAACCTATGCAGTTATTTAACCCTTTCCTTTTTGTCTGGATTCTCTCTTTCCTGTAAACAGGTTGATCTCTCTTGAGTTTCCACAAAGACCAGACATCCTGGTTTTTGTAATGTATTAGCCTCACAGATATCTGTGATATTCTGGCATTATCCTTTCTCACCTACCTGAAAGCAAAATACTCGATTCTTTCCCACAATTTCCCCCCCTTTTTTCTTTTTTTATAATCAATTTTGTTTTTCCACCCTTTCCTAATAATTCCTCCTTCAAATCATATTCCTTATTATTGACATGACTACTGACTTTTTCTATGAAGATCTTACTTCCTCATTATCAGGCATGGACCCATCCTATTTTCCAGGTTTACCAACTTTCTGATGTCCCTTCCTTATTTCTTTACTACTTGTCTATTGCCATCTATCTTTAGGCAACAATTTGATAGATTCAATTTATCACAAACTCCTCCTTCTCCAATCAACAGATTGTCTAATACAACTCTGTTGAATAACTCTTGTTTGTATGGCTTAGTCAACCAGCAAGTCCAAGGCCCTAACTGTATAAATGGTAATGGTTTCTGCTACATCTTAGAATCTAATCAAGATATAAATTGGGGGGGATACAGCTAGGTGGCGCAGTGAATAGAGCACCTGCCCTGGAATCAGGAGGACCTGAGTTCATATCTGACCTCAGACACTTACTAATTACTTAGCTGTGTGGCCTTGGGCAAGCCACTTAACCTCACTGCCTTGCAAAAAAAAAAATTGGACTTCCATAGCCCCAAGTCCCATCCTGTGACCAGGTAGCAGGCCCACAACTCTAGATAACAACTCCCTGATCAACCCTTGGCAGATGGGTATATGCAGTGGTAATCACAATTTTCTTTACCATAATGGATCCTGACAAGGGATCCAGGTACCATCATTGCATCCCATGTGAGTCTCAGTCACCTATCTCTTTAAGTTATACAGTCCAGAATATATGTACCCTGCTTCTGGACATAAGTCCACAATCATTTGTTACTCCCTAGGAAAATATCCTGGCCAGACTGGTGTAGACATAGACTGCATCATGCCTCTGGTATTTCTCTCCTCTGGATCAGAATCCTGTGCCACATTGCACCTCTGTCCAGGAACTGAGAATCTAAGCCAAACTGGGGATTGGTTCCCAAGGTCAGTTATTATACTGCTGTGGACCACCACAAGTTCAACAGTTGGCCACACCAGAAGACTGGGCAATGACTTCTATCGGCCATATTCTCCTTCCACCATTACTAATACCCCATTGTCTAAATCAGAGATAGGACTCTCCCTAGATAGGATATACAGACTCATGAAGGATATAATCATGCCACCCAATAATCTCAACTTCCTTTTGTCTCAATGGAGAACACCTTCACCCTTCCTCTCCTGTTCCTTTCCATAAGGAGAGGGGCATAAGTAGGGGTTCACACTTAACAGAATCAAGGGGAAGTTATAGGAACAGATGCTCTGACTACACAATGTACACAAAGGTGAGAGATGGCAGAAATGAACTGGTCCAGTGTCTCTCCTCTCTTCTCTTCTCCCCTGGAAACATCTGATGTCCTTCTGCATCTTCTGAATCTGTTCCCAAAAGGTCCTCTCCAGCAGGTGACATGTGGAAGCCTTCTCTTTTGGTAAAGAAACTGCTTAACATTTTACTCAGATCAAAACACGTTTTCATCACAAGACAATGAAATTCTGGCACTTTATTACAATATACATTTTGCCTCACTGTCATATTGACACACATATTTCACTTTACATGAGTAAGCTCCACTGAGAATTACCACATTAACTTAAGCTGGTAGTATATACATTTCTTAACCTTTTGCTCTCGTTATAAAACTGACTCAAATGTCCTTAACCAAAATGGATTTTTTTTTCTTTTCCAAAATATTCCCAAATATACCGTAGTTCTTTTTTCTGATATACTTTTCTGGCTCACATTCCTTTCTCTAAACTAGACCTTGAAACTAATTATCCTAAGAATTTCTCATTCTTCTTACCTAAATATTCCCTTTAACATAAAAATTAAGGAAACTTACTTCCTGTCTTAACATGTAGCTGATAGCAGATGTCAGAGCCACACACCTTACCTATCTGGTTATTAAATCCAGTCTATCTAAAACTTCTTTTTTCTAGTTGACAGTAAAAGAAAATTCCTTTATAGATAAAATTATTGAATGTCAGTGTCCAGGCAGAGGTCGTATGGGTAGTCAAATATCTTAGGCCAGATTTATTCTTCCAGGTGAGACATTATCCCAATGTTACTTTGGGGGAAGTCAAATCAAAAGGGTCCAGCCTCAGGTCATACTGAAAAGCTACCCCTTTGATTGTACATCTCTGTCACCTGACATCTTTAGTCCATTGTACTTAGTCCAAGAACACATTGACCCAAGAACCCTTCCTTTTTGTTGATTGTTCTGGAATCTGACATAAAAAGAAAGAAATTGATTTAAAAGTCCCATGATCTAAAATAGTTGTTTTACCTAATTAGAATTTTGGGTGAGTCCAGTTCACTAAATTCCAAGTATAGTCTTAATGGGGTCCCAATTAATGAAACTCCTACCTAAAGCTCTGAGTGTCCTTCCTTGGTGGGTCCTTGCTAAAACCAAGACTATGGCTGGCCCTACATGCCTCATTCCCCTATTTCTTACTGGAGGTCTCTGATCTCCAGATCTGCATCCCTTTGTCTGAAATGACATCTACTCTATCTCTATATAAAGATGGTATATCAAATTCCCCTTGGATAGAGAACCCTCTTTCTAGCCTATTGTAGTTTACAACAAATAACCACCTCCTTTGACCAGGTAACTGCCTATCATCTCCTAAATTCTCACATACCATTTAAGCTAAATACTGTCACAGAAAAATCTCAAATGAACTTTCTTGTGTTTATCTTTCTCATATTACATAGGTGCTTTTACTTCAAAGTAAACAACCACAGTTTTGGAATATATATCCAAAATATTCCTAATTAACATATTTAGCTAGAAACTTCTATACATAAACTTGTTTAGCTACTAGCCATCTTTAACATACAAATGATTATTTTTTTGTTTGTTTTTGCAAGGCAATGTGGTTAACACAGCTAGGTAATTATTACTTATCTGAGGTCAGAGTTGAACTCAGGTCCTCCTGACTGCAGGATCAGTGTTCGAGAAGAGCATACTGCATCACCTAGCTGCCCCAATATACAAATTATTACTTTCAAAATTCTTTAAAACCATTAGAACATATTAAGTGTCTTTAGATTTCCAGCATGTGTTATTAATTCCAATATAACAAAACAGCAATAAGAATAACACACAAATTACTAGGTTGTACAAAAGAATCCTTCCATTATTACATTGTGCATGAATCCACAGATCTATTCCAAAAGGGGTTATAATTTCTGATATTTCCCATTATTACCCCTTCAATGTTCATTCCAGGCTTTAACATTACAGTATTTAAATAGATTATATATTCTTGAGAGATAACCAAATATTGTAAATATCATCTCTTTGCAGTTACAAAAGAATATCACATAAGTGATAAATATAACTTACTCATCAATGTTATCCTACAGTAGGACCACACAATTGCTATTTGTTCAGTTATCAGTCAGAGCCCCTCACATCAGCTGTCTGCAGTTACCAAGAGAGAAGTCCATTCTTGACTTCTTTAAAATTAAACATACATTGTTAATATACATTAATCATAAGATTCTTATTTAAACATTTCATTCCCCTTAGAACAAGAGCAAAATGAATATTCCACTATTTTCACACTTTTGTCTTTAGACCTCTTTACCCAGAACCTCTCAGAATCCAATCTCATACATATATTTAAAACCCCAGTGCAATTCTTATTTATGCTATAATGCTAAGCACTGTTAATACATTTTCTTATTTTCAAATAGCAGATTTTACTTTTTGTTATTATATATATATAATATATATATTATATAAATAGATATAGCCTTCCACAAACATGTGATAAGACACAATTACACTTTCCTCCTTTACCAACAAAAGACTTTATGAGATTATTGATAATGTATCATCACTATCAATTTAACATCAAAACAAATCAGATCACAGAATTTTGGTGCTCTTTAGTTCTCTTTTCTAAAAGAAATCAGTAAATATCCCTGATAACATAATGATTTATTTCCTAATTATAAAAACAGAGTGGAAGTCAGCATTTTTAGGCCATGTGGCCAGAGCAGCATAATTTCCTTTCAATAAATGTGCCTCCTAACCCTTGGATTTTGTATTTTCTTCCTTCCCCCAATCACATATCACATCTGTGGCAGGGTCTCTTTCCCTCTAAGTCTCCTGCCCCCCCCATCCTCCATGGGTGACTGGGGCACTCCTCCATCTAGACTCAAGTTTAGAGTTAAAGTAGAAATCCTCCCTCCTACAACTTCTCAATCTTAATCATCATCTCCCTTCAAATTCTCTCTTTTCCTTTTTAAACCTCTCCCTGCCCCAGCTTTCTCTTTAGGAACCTCCCCCTCCTCTCTCCAGCTCCATCCGTCAGCACTGCTTCTGCCAGTTCAGTGAGGGAGAGGCTGATCTCCGCCAGGGAGACACTGGGAACTGCAGATTTTCCTTCCTACCTTCTGAAATTCCTGGGTTCAACTCTCAGCTCCCCCACAGTTTAAAACTTAAGCTGAGTCCCCTGACCCAGAAATAACTAACCCAGACTGCTTACACAAGACAAAACACACAAGAAACACCACATACACAACACCCATCCCCCCCACCCCCCCCTTGGGACCATACTCACATTGGATCCAATTGGTGGCTTGCTTCCTTCTGTCCTTCTACTACCAGCTACCAGCTCCTGGCTACAAGCCATGAACCTATCTAGCCTACAATCTTCCCCTTGATGGACTTTGGATTTTGGGGAATTTTCTGAGAGGGGCTCCAAATCCCCCTCTCTCTCCTTTTGGGGCACCCTATAATCCTCTGACCTCTCCTTCTTTGGAGGATTCTCAGCCAGCCAGGGCAGTTCTGGCCACTACTACACCACCTTAGAGGCCACCCCTTACTGCAGTTCATACTCCCAGACATTTTAATCATTCTTGGCTCCAAACCTAGGCCAATCTTTCCAGGAATCTCTGCCCAATTTCCCCTGGTTTGAAATCAAACTGTTTGGAACATTATTTTCTTGTATTCTTCTGGGAAAATACCAGGAAAAGCGATTTACCTTAATATCCCAACGAGCCCCCACATTGTTATAAATGGCTTAGTCCAGAGTGATTAAAATGGTTTTTATTAAGATATCTTAATGGCACACCTCTCTCAAGGTGGGAGAGGGCTGAGGAAATCCCCAAATACTAGGTCTTTTATCCTCTTTGAAAAGCCTTGTTCCTGCCCCTTCATGCTAGTCATAGGCCGGGGTCACAATCTAATTGATACATTGGTTCCCATACATTTCCCCCACCTTGCTCATTATATTAATGAGCAAGAGCAGCTACTTCCTTCTCCAGAGGCAAGGGACAGTAGCACAGACTCCCATTCAACCTATGCAAAGTTATTTAACCTTTTCCTTTTGTCTTAGCTCTCTCCTTCCTGTAAACACGTTGGCATCTCTTGAGTTTTTCCACAAAAAGTCCTTTCTGCTTATTCTATTGTCATCCCATTGTCTCTCCTCAGGGTTCAGTCCAACTGAAAGCCAAGGACCCCTGGAACCTGTCCAATGATGAATTTTACTTCCCCCAGCAGCATGGCCTTCAAGTTTCTTTCAGAGTTCCTTTAATCCAGGTGAGATTTTCAGACACTTCTCATTTTCTCCCCTCTTTATATTGACCTAAGAACTTTTCCAGTGAAAGCCATCAGAGTATGAATTCTGTCAACTCCTGTCACCAGGTGGGAGGCAAACAGATTTGGGAATTCAAGGGTCAATCCCAGACCCCTGAAGGAAAAAAAAAAGAGAAAGAATAGGAACTTCTCCTCCCCACCCCCACATACAAAGAGGGAGATATAGAGATAACTAGAGACAGGGAGGAAGAATATGTTAGAGAGAAAGGTAAAGTAGAAACAGAAAGCTGAAATCAGAGGGCAGTGCACAAAGCCAAAGAAAGGTAAATGGAAACAGAGAGAAAAGAAAAGATCCTTATAAAGACAGGAATATAGAAGCAGAGGTAAACGAGAAAACAGGTGCACAAGTCTGACAGATGGAGAAAGAGAGAGACAGAAAGATAGAGAGACAGAGAGAGAGAGTGATAGAGAGAGAAAGACAGAGTGATAGAGACAGAGAGAGTGATAGAGATAGAGAGAGACAGAGAGAGTGACAGAGAGAGAGAGAGAGAGAGAGAGAGAGAGAGAGAGAGAGAAAGAGAGAGAATCAGTCAGAGGGAGGGAAAGAGAGGGGAGAGGGACTTAGAATGAAAAGAGGATAGGAGGGAAGGGGGGAGAGAAGAATGAAGAAGAAGAAAAAAGAAGACAGAAGAAGAATAAAGCCATTATGGTCAGGACCCTTGACTGAAGAGGAAGAGAACCCGGAGGTCATAGAGAAGGCCATCTTAATTCTCCATCAACCTGAATAACCTTAAAGCTATTTTCATTTTTTCCAGCATTCAATCCCAGCACTTAAGTTACACTCCTGCCTCTTTCCTACCCACATGGAGGCTGAGCAGCTCCGCCTGTTTCATCGCCCACCACTCAGGTGGCTGGGCAAAGGGCCTCATCCTGTCTGCAGCTTGACTCGTCACATCGAAAAGAAAGCCCAGGTAGGACCTGTCAGTTCTTTGATCTATTTTCCTATTTTTTGAGATCTCATTTCGGGATCTGAAATGCTACATTTAAAGAGATGCCCTGAAGTCAATGAGTGGGAGTAATGACACCTAGATTTGCCTCTATCTTGGGGTACCTCTTTGGCAACTCCCCGGTCAACAGTTTCCTCAAAAGCAAAACAGCATATTTTAAGAAAATGGGAAATGGGAAAGTCTCATGGCAGTGTTTTAATGATAAATTTGTCTAGTTCCATGCTTTCAGTTCTTAGAGATGGAAAGGACTCTGAGGTGGGGCCACTTGCCTGACACTGATGTATTCCTGCTTCCTCCATCAGGAACGACAGCAAGAGCTGAGGGCTTCAGGGGGAGGTCACATGTTTTTCATGAAGACCATCCAGGACCTGAGTGGGAGAGATGGGGATCTCATTCTTGTCGAATGGAGTGAGGAGAATCCGCCCTTCTTGAACCAGGTTGGAATGGCCTCTCAGATCCAGAATTATTACAAAAGGGTAAGTCCTAACTACCAATCAAGGAAGTGGACTGGGAAGATGAGTCAGTTCCCCAACTATGACCCCAAGATACAAGGTTGAAGGAAATGCCTCTTCTTTGCTCAGTGGTGCAAAAGTACCTTAGGATTTCAAACTTCCGTTAGTCATATTTAGTGTATGTTTCTGCAAGGTTTTTCCCTCTCTGTCTCAGTCTTTATGCTTCTTCAAGATGGTGTGTCTAGCTAACCATCCCTGGAGTTATGGCCTTCCATTGGAAGAAGTGTCTTCAGAGTCACTACCAGATTTAAAAAGTACTAGTATCAGTTTGGACATGGTTGAAAACCATTCATCTCCTATCGTATTATATCATTCTCTTCATCTAACCCCAAAATTCAGAACAGAGACAATCCATCTCCATTCAGTTCTTAAGGCTTGGGATGAAAATTATGATTCGTAAAATTGTGACCAGACAAGAGGGGAGGAACAGGGGAAGAAGGTGAGCTAGAAAGACTGATGAAGAATATTTGGGTGGGGGGAGGCAAAAAAAAAAGAGAGAAAGGGAGTAACCCAGGAAGAGACTTGAGTTAGAGGGGAAACAAAGTGAGCAGAAAAACAGAGGGAAAGAAAAAAGGAAAAAGAAAAAAGAACTGATGACCTAACAAAAGGGAACAAGGAAGAGAAAAAGCAGAGTAATGCAATGGGGGGGAGCCAAGACAGAAGGACAGAGGAAGGGTAAAGAAAGTAAAGAAGAATTTGAAATGCACACAGGGAGACCAATAGAAAAATAGAAACAGGCTAATGGAATGGTTTATTGCTTGTCCTCTGAATTCCATAGTGTATTCTATCCTTGACCTTGAAGGACTTCATAGCCCAGGACTGACTTTGCTAGACCAACGTCATCTCTAAAATGATCATTTCCCTTAATGCTTCTCCTTTTCTTTGAGTAGGTTTCTCTCTCCTTCACCATTCTTCCATTCTTTAAGACTCACCACACTCAGGGAGACCCTTAACATCTTTATAATCAGAAATGCATCATGGAATAGCTAGGTGATGCAGTGGCTAAGAGTGCCAGATCGGAATTAAGGAAGAATCATCTGAGTTCAAAGCTGACCTTAGGTATTTTCTAGTACCTTGGGCAGGTCTCTTAACCATTTTGTCTTAGTTTGCTCATCTGTAAAATGAGTTGGAAAAGGAAATATCAAACTACCTCACTGTCTTTGCCAAGAAAACCCCAAATGGAGTCACAGCAGACACAACTGATATGACTGAACAACAGCAACAGCAACAACAAATGGACACATGAGGGGAGCAGGGAATCCAAAGGGATCCTGGGAGTTGGACATCCAGCTTGGTGTCTGGAGGTCTGAAAGACCGAGTTCTTTCCTTTTTCTTCTACAGAAACTTGGGAAGGACACTGGACCGCCTCCCTACAAATATGGGAACCTTATGCTCTGTTCATCTTCACCCTTCCTGGGAAAACTTTATGCTGGACAGTTTTTGCAGGTAAAATATTCTCTTCTTTTGATGCTAGATCTACCTGAGTCAGGGCTCCATCAGTTTGATGAACTGAGCATTACAATCTGATCATATCCATTCACCTGCTTCTCTTCTCACTTCTTGGGATTTTATCATCTCTGTTTATCTTTATCTCCCTTCCTCTCTTGTACTTTTCTGCCCTTTCCTCTCCTGTCCTCTCTCCTCTCTCTCCTCTCTCTCTCTCTCTCTCTCTCTCTCTCCTCTCCCTCCTCCCTCTTCCTCTCTCCTCACTGTGTTTCTCAACATATCTATTTCCTCTTTCCTTCTGACCCCCCCATTTCATTCCTTCCATCCTTTCTTTCTTTGTTTTTTTCTCTCTCCCACCTTCTCTGATTTCTCTTCCTTTTCTTTGCCTCTGTCTACCTCTGTCTATTTTCAACAGACAATTCAAGTGCATGCAAGTGGGAGAAGGTAACTTTGGTGGAATTTTGAGGTGAACAGTTTGACTGAAAAGTCAAGTGTGTGTGGGAATATCATTTAGTCTGTCTGCAAATGTAAGAAGTAAGTAGAAGACACTTTCTCTTCTCTCAATAGGCTTTGGAGAACAAACTTTTTCGGGCTCCCATCTACCCACATAAGATGGCAGACACAGACTTCCTGGTTATGGTAACCAAAACAAGATGCTTTCTGAGGGAAGTGAGGGATATATTTACTGTAGGACAGCAGTGCCCACTGGATGAAGTTCCTGCCCCCAACTCAAAAATGGCAAAGGATTATATACATGGATTTCTTCAGGTAGTGTGTTTATGTATCTCTCTCTCTCTCTTTCTCTGTGCGTGTTATGTATGTATGTGTGTGTGTGTGTGTGTGTGTGTGTGTGTGTGGTAGAGGGGAGTAGGACAAGGAAGGAGGTCTCAGGTTATAGGGATAGGGTCTAGAAGGTCAAAGACCTTGGGGTCTGTCAGATGCAATTCTGTTCCCCCAAGAAGTATTAGGAGACAAAATATTGCAAAAGCTGGTGTTTACCTGATGTAGCTCTGATTCCTGGAAGGCATGAGAACATGAGTGCAGAATTAGGTCACAGAGGCTAGGGTATAAGTATGAGATGGCCTCTTGGGAAACTGGATGGTAATGTTAGAGACTGTCGAGTCAGACTGAGGAGGCAAGGAAAGGGTTAAGGATTGTGGGACACATGGCCTCAGGGATATGGGAGGAGAAGGTCAGAGGTCTTTGGAATCTGTTCACTAACCTTATGTCTCCCTCTTTCCTCTTTTCTCCTTTAGGTGTTTATATATAGGCAATTTTGGAACAGCCCTCACAGACCTAGGAGGATTCGCATGGAGGACATCCGAAAGGCCTTCCCCAGACTTGCTGAGAGCAGCATTCGAAGGAGGCTCACTAAATGTTCAGATTTCCATAGGACAGGTAAGGGACCCAAGGGACTAAAAATAGTAAAGAGAATGGTGGGAGGGAGGAGGAGAAGAAGGGTTGATAGCTGACAGATGGTAGTCTTCAGAAGTGACCTGTCAAAGAAGATAGAAAGATGTAAGAGGAAATGTTTTTGGATCTCAAATGCCAGAATGAGGAAGGGGCCTGAACTATGAAGGTAGGTTTGAGACTTGGCCCAGTTCTTGCTCTCTTATGGGGGTAATTGGTTTATCTTTCAGGGATCTATTTTAATTATTGGGTGCTGAAGGCTGGATTCCGCCTGCCGAGTGAAGAGGAGCTGAGGGTCATGATGCCCCCAGAGAAATGTTGTGCAATATATAGCATGCTGGCTGCCCAGCAGCGTCTCAAGGTAAGTATGATCATTTGCATGGTGAGTAGAGTGGGGAGTGAGAGGAAATGGAAGGAGAAATGATGTCGGGTCGTGGAAGGAATGCTGATCTGAGTCCCCAAGTTTGAATCCTGATTCCCCTGCTTAATAACTCTGGATCTTGGGCAAATCACTTGACATCTCTGGGACTCATTTTTTCCTGTGTATAAAGTAGAGGTCCCATTGGTTGACCTCTGGGCACATTTTCTGCCTCTGGGATCCTATTATTTTAGATTCTCTGAATAATCCCTGATCTTGGGGTGAGGGAGGGAGAAGATGGCCCCCTCCAAAGGGAGGGACAGTCTACGGCCTCTTATGATTGTGAATGCCTCGAGAGAAAGACCTGTCTTTGGCCTCTTTATGGAATCACCACTGCTAAAGTGACTCACAGTGGGTGCTTAAACATTTATGGAATGATTGAATAACTGAATTGTGACAAGATTTCTTTGTCTAGGATGCTGGCTATGGGGAGATATGTTTACTGAACTCAGAGGATGAAGGCATGTGTCTGGAAGATGAGGTAACTATGGGTCCCCCAGTCTTGGAGTGGGAGATTAACTCTGACCTTCTGAGGCCCTTGGTCTGAGAGGGGAGATTCCCAAAGGAAGACTGAATCTAGGAAGACATAAAAGACTAAATTCCTAAGTACCATTTCCAGTCAAATAACTGCTCCTTACAGCTGACATACACCAAGCCAGGGGCTAGCCTTTCTTGACTTTTGGAAAAGTCACCATTTTGGAGGAAGCAAGGAATTGGGAGGGACAGGGAAGGAAGAGTCTCAATCATTAAGTCTTCCATCAGACTAACCTGGCTCATCTGCCTTGAATACTAGGTCCAGGCTGCCCCATGGAATACAACTCGGGCGTTCCTAGAAGCCACCAAGGGGCAGTGTCTGCTGGAGGTGAAGGGAGCAGCTGATCCCACAGGCTGTGGAGAGGGCATTTCTTATGTCAAACTCAAGGTGAGCTGAATGGGCCTTGGGCAGGGGAAGGGCAGAGTCAGGGGAGAATTCTAAGTTGGAAGGGATGGAGGGATATGAAGGAAAGGAAGAAAAGCTTGAATGGTAGAACTGGGGTCAGAAGAAGGATGGGCCAAAGGAGGCTCCAAGTAGAAAGGAGTGGAGGAGGAATGTGAAAGGAAAGAAGAAAAGATTGGGTGTAAGGATGGTGGGATTTGGGGCAGAGGCCACAATGGAAGGAGACATTTTGGGATGGAGGCATGGTGGATTAAGGAAGATGTAGAAGGATGATTTGGGGGGATGATGGCATAAAGACATCTATCCTACTGGTAGATATTGGGGATCAAGGATTAACAGATTGGGAGCAGGGGATGGAGGAATGAAGATACCAAGAAAGAAAATTCCTAGAGCATGAAGGATGAAGGGATTTTGGGGGGTGAGCCATGTAGAGTTGTACAATTGAAGTATAAATGATGGAGAGATTCTATCAGTTTATGATGTCAAGATAGGGTTTTTCAAAAGATGGATATTGGTTTGGCAACTATGGTAGGGTGCGAGTTGGAAGAGGCGGCAAGGTGACTTGGTGGGGATGTGGAAGGGGGTACCTCAGGCAGTTGAGGCATACCCCCAATGTCTGAATTCCACTGCCTGATGTTGCAGCAGGAGAACAAAATCCGGTTGGAGGGGGAGAAGCTGATGGGCACTGATGCAGACCTTCGCCGTCTCACCCTGAAGAAAGCCCAGAAATTGCTGAGGATATTTGGGGTCTCTGAGGAGGAGGTGAGTAGGTGGCAAGCAGGTATGGACATGGGGCTATGACTCATCATCTTTATTAGGGAGGTAAGAAGCAAGGAGGCCATCTGACTAACCATGACCATTTCCCTTTGTCTCTGGCTCAGATTATCATTTACAGGTACTGGTAGGGTCACTAACCCACAGAAAGACTCCTCCGCACTTAGCAGGGTTTCAGATAAAACATTTACAGATTCCCACAATTTGGTCTCCAGTTCCCTGTCAGCTCCAATGTCTTAGAAGCCCCTTCCTCTACTCTCTATGCCTGTCTAAGAAGCCTTCCCTCCAGGACCTTCCTTAGTGACTTGGAGCAGGTGTTGCAATACCATTCTATCTTTTTTTTTTTGAATTTAAAAATTTTTTTTTCTAATATTCAATATTTATTCTCATTTTGTACAAATAATGTTTTTTTATACATTAATAAAATATTCTTGTTTAAGAGTAAATAGAATACCCCCTCCTCCCAAAAAATATAGACTCGAGCAATAAAGGGGAGAGAAAAAAAATAAAATTAAAAAAAATAGTAATAATTGTAGGTATGGCCAGGTGGTGCAATGGATGGAGCACCAGCCCTGGGGCCAGGAGCACCCGAGCCCATATCCGGTCCATACACCCAACAATCACCCAGCCATGTGACATGCAAGCCATCCCAACCCCACTGTCCTGCAAAAACCAAAAAAAAGAAAAAAAAAAGACCCAAAATAAAATAAAACAGCAACAGTAGTAGGGGTGGCTGGGTGGTGGACAGAGCACTGGCCCCTGAGCCAGGAGCACCCGGGTCCAAATCTGGCCTCAAACACCCAACTATCACCCTGCTATGTGGCCCCAGGCAGACCACCCAGCCCCATTTGCCCTGCACCCCCCTCCCAAAATAACAATAATAAAAAAATGTGCTTCACTCTTTGTTCCAACACCAACAACTCTGTCATGGGTGGATCACATTCCTTATGGTAAGTCCATCACAAAAGTTACTTCCATATTTTTCCACTATTGCCATTGCTGATCGCAACTCCCTCCTTTAGTATTTCTTCACTACCAGGTACTATATTTTCTCTCTCCTTTCACTCTGATTCTGCCGTAGGGTATCTGAGTGGTGCAGCAGACAGATCCCTGGTCCTGGGGCCAAGAGGCCCTGAGCCCCCATACCACCCCTTAGGCTCAGCATCCACCTGGCCCTATGGTCCCAGACAGGCCATCCAATCCCAGCCCCTTGCAGGAAGTAAAAAAGAAAATGTGTTATATCTGACCACTCTCCCCCCATGGTCCATCCTCTCCTCCTTCATTCACATCCCCACCCTTTTCCCCTGTCCCCCCCTCCTTCTTACTCCAGATGCCTATACCCCATTGAGTATATATGCTGTTTCCTCTCCTAGCCACCTCTGATGAGAGTGAAGATTCCCTCATTCCCCCTTGCCTTCCCCCCTTCCATATCATTGCAATAACTCATTGTAATAAAGAAAAATCTTATTATATGAAATATCTTGGCCTATTCCCCGTCTCCTTTTTTCTTTCTCCCATTGCATTTCCTTTTTTTCTATTGACTCCATTTTTACACCATATTTTATCTTCAAATTCAGCTTTCTCATGTGCTTCAACTATAAAAGCTCCTTCTACCTGCTCTATTAACTAAGGTTCATATCAGTATTATCAGTGTCATTTTTCTATACAGGAATACATGCAGTTCATCATCATTAAGTTCCCTCATATTTTCCCCCTCTCCTCCAATCTCTATGCTTCACCTGAGACCTGTATCTGAAGATCAAACCTTCTGTTCAGCTCTGGCCATCCCAACAGGAACATTTGAAATTCCCCTGGTTCATTGAAAGTCCATCTTTTTCCCTGGAAGAGGACATTCACTTTTGCTGGGTAGTTGATTCTCGGTTGCATTCCAAGCTCTTTTGCCTTCTGGTATATTGTATTCCAAGCCCCATGAGCTTTTAATGTAGTTGCTGCTAAGTCCTGTGTGATCCTGACTGCAGCTCCATGATATTTGAATTGTATCCTTCTGGCTGCTTGTAATATTTTCTCTTTGACTTGGGAGTTCTGGAACTTGGCTATAATATTCCTAGGGGTTGGTTTTTTGGGATCTCTTTCTCGGGGGCGGGGGGGATCAGTGGATTCTCTCCATTTCTATTTTGCCCTCTGCTTCTAGAATATCAGGGCAATTTTCCTGTAGTAATTCTTTGAAAATGATGTCAAGGTTCTTTTCCTGATCATGACTTTCAGGTATTCCAATAATTTTTAAGTTATCTTTCCTAAATCTGTTTTCCATATCAGTTGTTTTTTCAATGAGATGTTTCACATTTTCTTCTAATTTTTCATTTTTTTGGTTTTGAAGTAATGAATCCTGGTTTCTCGTAAATTCATCAATCTCCCTGAGTTCTATTCTTTGAAGGATTTGTTTTCCTCAGAGAGTTTTCTTATCTCTTTTTTCCATCTGGCCAATTTTGCTTTTTAAAGCACTCTTCTCCTCAATAACTTTTTGAACTGTTTTATCGATTTGATCTAAGCTGATTTTTAGCATGCTATTTTCTTTAGCATTTTTTTTGGATTTCCTTGACTAGGCTGCTGACTTCATTTTCATGTTTTTCCTACATCTCTCTCATTTCTTTTCCCAGTTTTTCTTCTAACTCCTTCATTTGATTTTCAAAGTCTTTTTTGAGTTCTGTCATAGCCTGAGCCCAATTTCTATTTTTCTTGGAGTCTTTAGATGCAGGAGCTTGTGCTTCCTCATCTTCAGACTGAGTATATTGATCCTTCTTGGGATCATAGATAATGTATTTTTCAATGGTGTTCCTCCTGTTTCTCTGCTTGCTCATTTTCCCAGCCTGGGCCTGGTTTTGGGCTACTTCTTGAGCTTTTGGGACACTCCCACAAGGGTCTTAGTGTGTGAGGCTCTGTCCTCCCTCCTGGTCTGTGCCCCCCTCTGCCATGGGGCTGAAGTGGGGGGGCCTAGACTGCAATCAGGATCTGAATGTGTTCAGAGCCCCAGAGTCCTGTTCCAGGGGCAGAGCTCTGCAGTGTCTCTCTCCACTCCCCTCCCTAGGTTCAATGGGCTCATGCCCTGGGGGCTCCTGCTTATAGGCTCCGCCTGCTTCTGTTCCTGGATCTGGGCTGTGCTGGTCAGGCTGCTCGCTGTGTGCCCTGAGGGCTGGACTTCACATGCTCACTCTGGCAGAGGTCCCCGTTTCCCCACTTTGTGCCTGGTGCTCCTTGGGGCATAGCTCAGGAAATGCTCCTGCTGCTGGTAGCTGCGGCTCCCAGCGCCCTGGGGCTGCCTCTGGGAGGCTGAAGTTCTTTTGCTCTGGTGGGCCGCCCCTCCAACTCTGGGGAGCAGAGTCTTTCTGCTCTTTTCCAGGTTATCTTGAGTAGGAGAACTGCCTCATTGGGTCCCTCTGTGGGTTCTGTCTCTTGAAAATTTAGTTAGAGTCCTTAGTTTCAAAGATTTATGAGAGAGCACCTAAGACACGATCCACTCTTGTGGCCAATACCCTTCTATCTTGTCCAACTCTCATGGTGACATGGGAGCTACCTTCCAAGCTCAGCTCAGGCAAGACCAGTTCCTGTAGATCCAGTGACTGAAATTCTAATGGCGGATTGGATATCCATCATTATTGGTTCTAAGAAAGAATGAGAGTGAGCAGGAAATGCCATGGGTGAATTTTGGGACCTAGGGATGATTTGCCATCAAGTGGGGATGGGAATGGGAGTGAAGGAGAAGGTGGGAGATGGTGGAGGAGATGAAAGGAATGAATCATTCCCATCTCTAGAGATAAGGCCAGATTACATTCCAGTAATGAAAGGGTCAGGGGACAGGCAATATGAAAGAAGTTAAGGAAGTAGAAGAGGTCCAAAGGCATTCAGGGAAAGTTGGGATCCCCTTCAAATAATCTCAAAATGACTATCTCTTCCTATGTCTCTGCATCAGATCAAGAAACTCTCTCGCTGGGAGGTGATTGCAGCTGTCCGAGCCCTGTCTACCAAGGAGCTACAGTCAGGGACCAAGCCCAGAGACCTTACCAAATTTGCTCGAGTGTCTCAGACTTCAGGAGCAGAGCAACAGAAAAACTTCCAGGAAGAGGTTCAAAGAATTTTTGACCTCCAGAACAGGTATGGGAGATTGGTTAGTGGGCAAGGCTGGGGAGGGAATGGTTAAAATTAGAGAGAAGAGGAAGGAACTGTATTCTTGGGCATCCTTGTGGAGGAATCACTGAAAGCCTTCATTTGGGCACATACCTCCATGGGAAGTCCTCTGGCTCTCTGCCAGGCTTTGTATTTTTATGTTTCTGTGATTCTCCAGAGGGTCTCTGAGTGGATGTCTCTGTGTATATGTTTCTGTGTATATTGGTATGTGGTTTCCAGTCTGTTTTCCTTTGTGTGTCTTCAGGACCATCTGGGTGCATCTGTCTCACTGAGAACCCCACTGTCTCTCTAGGAGGGTCTCAGTAGGCTTCTCTGTCTCTCCATGCTTCAGTGTTTTTTTTTCTGTCTTGTTATGTCTCTATGAAGATAATTGCATCAGATTCTGTTTCCTTTGGGGAGGAATTGTGTCTCTAGGTCTCTCTGGAGCTCTTGCAATATGTGTGCAAATCTGGGTGAGCATGGGTGTGACAAAGCTTCTTCTCCCCCACCCCTTTCCATCTGCACATGTACTTCACTCTGGCTAACGTTTCTCTCTCACTCTGATATATGCTGTCATCTCTCCTCTCTGTGTCATTGGATCCTGCAAGCCCAGAGTGCCTTGGGAAAGATCGGTCATAGGGCCCAAGACCATTGATCAGATGCCATATTGAACCAATTTAATTTACAGTCAGGCTTCATCCTTCACAGAACCCTACTAGAGTCTGTAATACTTCTGTGGTGTGCCTTTGATTGTCTTGCTAGTGCTGTAGCCTGCTCCATCTTTCCCTTTGGGTGAAAAGCTTTCAGAACATCTGTCCTAAAAGGACATATTTGGAGCATGGTGTGCAAACTACTTTCTCAAGTCCACCCAACCATCTTCCTCTGTTTCTCTCAGGGTCCTGGCTTCTACTGAGGTGTTGACCACAGATACGGACAATAGCTCCTCAGATGAAGAAAGTGATAATATGATAGATAAGATGTGTCATGATATTGAGGACCTCCTAGAGGGTAAAACTGATCCTCGGCGGTTGAAGAGCCAGAAGGAAAAGCAAGATCTTGAGGAACTGCATCAGCTGATGCTTCGAGGAGATGGGGGTGCTCATCTCCAAAAAAAAACCAAGACAGAGAAGCAGGGTACGTGATGATGGAAAAAGTGGGGTGTCTGGAAGGGACATGTCCATGGGGAAAATGGGAAGTGGGAAATGGGAAGTGGAATGGTTAATCCTCTTAGTTGAAGCAGGACAAGCTTTCTGCACAAAAAATTCATCATTCTACAACTTCATAAGTACATCTGAAATGTTGTCGCACTCTTTCTGTCTTTGCTTTCCTCTCCCTTCTTCTTTGTCTCTGTCTCCTTCATTGTCCTTCATCTACCCACTCCCATGGCTCACTTTCTTTTTCTTTTCTAACTTACAGATGGGGGTTTGACCACCTTAGATCCTCTATATCTGGTTATCCATCGAACATATGTGGATGAGTCTGGCAAGGAGTATATACGGAGCGAGATAGTTCAGAATCCATCAGTGATCAAAGCTTATATCCATGTGAAGACCACCAAAGATGAGGACTCCATGTAAGGTCAAGGGCATGAGTGGGGGAGGAGTGACTATGGAGATGAGGGTGGGTGATGTTGAGAGTCATTTGAGGGTAGGTTGGGACTGTGTGGGGAGAAGGGTTTTTGACTAATCTTGGGGGAGAATCAGTAGAGAATCTTATTAATTTGCAGAAAAGATTTGTCAAGAGAACTAACAGATTAATCCAGGGGAGTTAGGTTCTCAGTTACCAAAGGGCTCCAGACTGCATAGATTGGGGAGAGGACTAATTGATTCCAGGATCGGGGACAAATCACTTCTGCACTGGACCTTAATTTTTGTCTATGTAAATTTCAGGGCAACTAGGTGGTACAGTTGATAGAGCTCTGGGTCTGGAGTCAGGAAAATCTGAGTTCAAATCTAGTCTCAAACATTTCATAGTTGCATGATCCCAGGCAAGTTATTAAACACTTTTTGCCTCAATTTCCTCATCTATAAAATAAGCTAGAGAAGAAAGTAACAAACCACTCTAGTATCTTTGCCAAGAAAAATCCAAGAGGGGTCACAAAGAGTAGGTCATGACTGAAATGACTGAATAAGAATGGAGGGGAGGTAATAATCCCTTTTCTGGTCACCTGCTAGGATGTAACCGTCATAGTGCAAGAAATACCAATTCTTTGTGCTTTTATTTCTCCTGGAATAAAATGGTGTGAGAATCTGCTCCTTGAACTGATCCTGGGGAGGTGCAGAGCCTTGAGGGAAGGGGCAGTCTTGGGAATGGGTAAAAGACCAAGAGAGATGTGGCTTCATGTAGAGATCTGAGATCTGACTATGAGGCATCTGAATCTGATGGGGGGCTGTATTGGGATATCCAATGAGATGCACCCCCCCCAGATTTTGAAGATGGGAATGGGATGGGTACTGCATCCTAGAAGGAAGTCTCCAAGGCTAAACTAGGAAGACAAATTCTGATGGACTTTCTCTGGGTTCTTTGCTGGGACAGCCGGCAGTTTGTTCAGGTGGATGAGCAAAAGCGACAGGAATTGCGGAAAGAGAAGAAAAGACTTCAAGACAGACTTCGTCGAATCCGCTTAGCAAACAAAAGGAAAGAGCAGAAGGAACATCTCTCCCCAGTGAAGGTTCTCAAGCCAGAGGCTACTAAATTGAATGTAAGTAAAGGAACTGAGATAGATCCTTTAGGAAAGGGGAAAATTCTGAGACTTAGAAAGGGTGAGAATCAGATATCAGGACCAAGGTTCAAGAGGTCCCCCTAGGGTGTCCTTCTCTACCACCCACCTAAAGGCTGTGAGGAGGAAGGATAGGGTCTCTCCATTGCAGGATGAATGTCACATCTGATTGAAGTGACCAGCTGGGCCTTTCTCCTAACCCTTGGTCTATACTCATTCGTTTTGACCATGCATCTTGACTTCTGATGTCCCCTGGAAGTTGTGGTATTGGAACAACCCATATTTTCCAAACCTAAACTTTGACTTATGTCACAGTCTGATTTCTAATGTTCCAAATTTGATATCTATATGTTGTGATGTCGATGAATAAACAGTTTAACCTGATCTGTTATTTCTAAGAGGTCAAATACCATAGTGACTCAATCTTCCATACATTCCTTCCACAGCTAATATGCAGTGCCTGTGGAGCCCAGGGACACATTAAGACAAACAAGATGTGTCCGAAGTATTGCTCATCCAAGGATGAAGTTCCCAGATTGAAAGTCATGACTCAGGAGGACGAGGAGAGGGAATTGGCTAAACGACTCCCTCAGGAATCCCTTATCAAAATCCAAGAAACAAAGCTTTTCCTGAAGAGAAAACTATTTGACACGTAAGGAGGGTAAGGGAGAGGGAGGGTGGAAGCGATTAGAACCCATTGATGGGCCTTTCCTAATGGTTTATTTAAAGGTAAATGTCAGGGTACAAGGTGGGGAGGGGCATAAATACAAACATGGGAAGTGGGCTTCTGGAAGTTATTGGTCTTTTTGAGAAAACCATAAGGACCATCTGAGTATTGTGAGGAGAATCCTGGAAGGGTAAGGAAGGTGTGGGGTTGCTTGGGATGGAAATATAAATTTCAGTCTCCTTCCAGAGATTTAACACCAGATTTGATAATGAAGAATTTCAGTAGCCCATATTAGTATGGGGAAGGAACTTTGGAACAAGAGAAGACCTCTGGACTTTCAGGTTGACTCATGACTATTCTTTTGGCAGCATGAACGAGGTCCAGAGGGAAACCCTGAAGGTGAGAGTTGAGAAACAGCGCCAGTTCAGTCCTCCTCGAAAGAGACCACATGAGCATGTGGACTCTGAAAGTGCAAGCTGCTTACGGGTAAGACTGATCATGGAACCTGGGACTAGAGGACTGGGAAGGTCCTTAGAATATAGGCTCTCTGTGCTTTGAATGCCTGAGGAGCATTTATTAGATGGAAAACTGAAGTCCAGAAGAGGGAAGTGATTTATCTAAGATCCCCAAATGAGGAAGGGGCAGAGTCAAGATTCTGACCCAGATTTGAGTTCAACTATAAGAATGTAAGCACTGCCTATCACCCCTGTGTTCCTCCTCACTGTCTCCTAGGGGAGCCCTCCCAGTTAAATGTCAGAAAGGGTAATATAGGGTAATTCTCACAACGTGACCCTTCCTCTTTATTGGGATCCCAGTCTTTACATACCTACCAGCTCATCTGGTTGGTTCCTTCACACTTTTGGAGCATCAGTTGCAGTACCCTCAGTTCTTGTGCATGGCCAAATCTTTGACAGGTTCTCAAGGATCTCAGCATAAACACTAAGATGAACAAGTGAGTTGATTATAGGGACCCTGGACCATTACTTTGTGACCCATCTTCAGGAATAAGTCTTATATCCCAAATTTGAGATTAAAAATTTCTGTAGAGATGTTCTAATTCATTGGCCACTCCTTCACAACCTTCTCTTTTCTCCATGTACAAAATGATTGCACTGAGAAGAATGAGGGGGTTTCTGTGCTGAAAGTCAATATTCAGATTAAGCTGCCAGGCTAAAGATTCTAATTGTGCTTGGTAGCTCAATATGTCAAATGATTCTGTAACTCTGGATGATAAATGGGAAAAAATCTTTCTTGACCTGGTCCAGAGTCTCAGATTCTGAACCTTTGCACTGTCAAACCTTCAAATGTCTAGGAAAGAAAGAAGAGTGGAGCACAGGTCACATGTCATAGAAATAACAAGGTAATCTTTGTTTTCTCTACAGCATCCATGCCAACCTGCTATTCCTTGCCCTCCACCCAAGAGACACTCAAAACCTTTGGATTCAATGCCGATTCTTCAGGTTCCTTCAGAAAAGACTCAGAAGATTCTGCCACCTACAGTCCAGTTAGCTCAGAGTGAACCTGAAGCACCCTTGTATTCCAAACCCAAAGACTGGAGTCTCCAAAATTGGCTCCAGAAGAAAAATAGAAGTTTAACCCCGCCCTACCAAAAAGGAGTAGGTTTTATGACCAAGACTGAAAAACCAGTGATCCCTCCACTGAAGGCAGGCCCAAAATTGCATGATTCATCTGGCCTTTGGTACAAGAAACCCAGAAACTTTCTGTGTCAATCTGATCAGGAATCAACCCAGAAACCTGACGCTATTTCCAAACAAGTTCTGGACAGATCACTTCAGAGATCTCCATTAGTCAAAGAAACACAGCCAGTCCTCCCACAGAAATCAGTTGGAAAGGTAGGTAGGATGAATCAGTAAAATAGAGACTTGGGGTTTAAAGGAAAAAACTCCAGGAATAGGTGGGAGAGAGGATGTAGTGTTGTCTCCTCCGTTGTGGAATAGATATAGTGGTTCACAAATGGAGAAGGGTTATTGGGGAAATCAAGGACATTGGGAAGATTATTATCTAAGATATGAGGTGGGGGAGGAAAATCAGAGTCTCTCCATGATGGGCCTCAGGTTCCCCAAATTATCCAGCCTGACCCCAGTCACTGATTGAGTCTTTTGTCTCCAGGTACTCCAGGCTCCTTCTGAGGACAGTACTCCAAAGGACCTGACCCAGAAGCATCAATTGAATATTCTGTATGAGGATCTCCAAGTTTCTGACTCAGATGAAGAAGAAGAAGTGGAAGTGGAAATATAGAACAAATGAAAAAATATGAAAAGTATAAAGTTTTGCTACTTATGATATAGAGATGTAAGGATGTTGGCAGATGGAGGGGAGATTATATAATCTGGAAGAGACTTTGTATGCCTAATGATGTCCTTTAAAAAGCATTTTATTTGGGACTTTAAGATCTTAGACTTTTTATTAACTGGTTTACTCTTTAATTTCCCTGTCCATCTTTAAGAGAAGGGCATTGGGGGGCAGCTAGGTGACGCAGTGGATAAAGCACCGGCCCTGGAGTCAGGAGTACCTGGGTTCAAATCCGGTCTCAGACACTTAGTTACCTAGCTGTGTGGGACCTTGGGCAAGTCACTTAACCCTATTTGCCTTGCAAAAAAATCTAAAAAAATAAAAGAGAGAAGGGCATTGGGTAACATGAACTTTAAACATCTTCTAGTTCTCAACCAGAGGAATGGGGGAAGGGGGGATGCAGACAAGTCAGAGTCAACCCTTGAGTCCTTCCTGTAGGAGGGATGACCTAGGAATTTTCTTAGAGTAGTTTGAAGTCAATCATTCTTTCCCCTTATTATAATTTATTTCCCCTTATTATAAGTCAGCATTGTCATCAGAGAGACTGGGGACTGGGACTCTGGGATGAAGATGACCAAGGTCCATACTACATCCCAGGAAGACTATGAAGAGAACTGCCTTCTTCCTCTGTACTACCTAATCTCTAAAACCCATTCTCAGGGTTGTGGTTGTGGGTGGGACTGAATAGATCTTGTGAGCAGGAAAAGGAAAATGGGAGGAGATATGACTAGATCTAAAGCTAAGATTGCAGATGGATTTTTCTGATTCTGTCACTTAGCCATTCTGGGGATGATTTTATTCTATTTCATTAAATTGTATACACATGCTCATTGAACTGTCACTCTGTCCTTGGGACTTAGGGGAAATGAAGGTAGAAGGGATTGTTCCAGGCAAGATGAACCTGCACCAGGAACAGTGCCTAGTCTTATATAGTCTCCTGAAAGAATCCATAGGACAGGGACGGTGAATCACCTTGTTACATCATAGCTCTGATTATTTTTCCTTAAAATTCAGCAATTACTTCTTTTGTCTCATGTAGTTCTCATTCATGATTTCTTGAAATTTAGCTCTGACAGACCAGACTTTAATAAAGTTCTTTGGTATTCAAATGGAGTATTTTATTATTCCTTTAGGCTAAAAGCACTGTTTGCCCTGATCCAAGTCTTACTTACTCATTATTTGGATGTCGATGGCTCAGAGTAAGTATAAATATCAATTTTCTTTATTCTGGTCAGAATCTCTGAGGGTCCCCTTCCCAGATTGATTCACTTTTTTTTTTTTTTTTTTTTTTTTTGCAAAGCAATGGGGTTAAGTGGCTTGCCCAAGGCCACACAGCTAATTATTAAGTGCCTGAGGCTAGATCTGAACTCAGGTATTCCTGACTCCAGGGTCGGTGCTCTATCCACTGCACCACCTAGATGCCCCCCAGATTGATTTTTTTTTTTGAAGGCAAACTGAGCCAACTTTTGCCTGCATTCTTATCAAGCCTTCAAATACTGAATAGTTCTTGCCTCAGACAAACAGAGACCTGGTAAAGATCTTAGTTTAAAGAAGTGAAGATCTTTCACTGCATCTGGGACACCACCAGTCATCTAACCACTGAACTCCAGTGATGCTGGAGGAGAGAGTAAGGTTGATTTCTTTGCACCAATCCACCTCATTTAAACTCAATTCACTTGCAAGTCAAAACATCACCCTTCTGATGTCATTGGTCCTCTTTGAGAATGAAGATAAACAACAAAATGGCTATGGAAGCCTGTCCCCTTGGTATGTGTAAAGTATTTTAGAGTGTAAATAACATTATTCAGTTTCTGAACCTTTGTATGTCTGAGTGTTCATTTAAGGGTTTTGTGTTTCATTAGTTAATGCCAATAAGCCAGAACAATTCAGAAATTGGTTTAACTGCAGTTCATTACATTTGGAGTGTGACACAACCCATCAGTAGTTGACAAAAATGTTTCCTTCATAATTTATCTAGCAGTATTTATATATTACAGATGACAAAAATTGGATTGCTCATTACAGGAAAAAAATGAGCTTAACAAGCGCACATTTTTCCTATAATGAGCAATCTAATCTAATTGAGTCCACACACACACACACACACACACACACACATAAGATTGAGAATCAATATCCTTGTGAGTACAGTTCGTTATGTTAAATCCAAAGGAACTACCTGTTAGATAAGGGAGAGAATTGATGCATCTACTTCTGCAATTCATGAAAAATAGAGGCCAAAATGAAATCATGTAGCGACTACCAAAATCCATTTTAGAAATCCCTTTAGTTGCATAAAACTATTCTCTCGGGCCTTTTAATTTTCAAGAGTAAGTTAACAATAAAATAAATCATTTGTTTCTAAGACGAATTAGACAATTTCACCATAAGAGGGATGACTGCAGTTCTAAAACAAAAAATATGCTACTAACAAAACACAGAAATTCAGAATATTCTTCCTAAAACTAAGTCTCAAACAACAATAAAGTCTCACTCTGGGATGGGTGGGGTTTCAGAGCAGCTTTTTCTAGTGCCTCTGCTTTTCCAGTTCAGGTCAGTTGCAGAGATTCCCATTTCTGTTAAAATCTCTTACAAAATAGATATTAATACTATTAAATATAGTCACTGCAATGTTGCCAGGGGAAATGGAGCCAGCTAACGGTCCAGACAGAACATGAAAGAATTCATTTAAAAGGCCAACTCTGACACAAGAAATTTTAGGGACCAGAAAAAAGGTCTATATAAGTATTGCTGTAATGACTATGAGCTAAGAGGCAGGAAACCACTGATTCCTAAGCAACCTAAATGAAGCAAAAGAGGCCACATGGGGGAATCCAGCTTCCCCCAGAGGGGGCTGCCCTCCAAAGGAAGGCAAGTCATCAGAGTATCAACAGTAATAGGAGGTAATAAGGGGCAGGAGAGTTTAGGAGATCAGGCTCTCCCAGAGTGGGGTACTTTCCAAATGAATTGCAGGACCAGGGGTGGCTAGGTGCCATAGTGGATTAAGCACCGGCCTTGGAGTCAGGAGTACCTGGGTTCAAATCTGGTCTCAGACACTTAATAATTACCTAGCTGTGTGGCCTTGGGCAAGCCACTTAACCCTGTTTGCCTTGCAAAACCCTAAAAAACAAAACAAACAAACAAAAAAAAACAAATGAATTGCAGGACCAGCTGCAGCAGCCCTCTTCCTTATCTATTCTGATAGGTAGTTCCTTTAGATTTAGTACAACTAACTACACTAACAAGGACATAGATTCTCAATCATGTGTGTGTGTGTGTGTGTGTGTGTGTGTGTGTGTGTGTGTGTGTGTAAATAAATTCATATAGGAGGACTTAGGGAAACGTAGGAAGGCATGAGTGGGAGTGGGTAATAATTATTTATTGTCCTTCATTTCTGAAGAAGACCATAACATCAGGGAGATGATGCTATGACAAGGACTTGAATTGGATTTGAGTGAGGGTGAGTGCTGTGTTGAGTCACTAGCTTCACTTTCTCCTCCAGAGCCATTTGAGTCCAGGGGCCAGATAAAGATCAGGATGACTGAAGATGGCCCTGGATGTGAGGCAGTCAGGGTAATGTGACTCACCCAAGGTCACACAGCTAATAAGTGGCAAATGTCTGAGGTTGGATTCAAACTCTTGTCCTCCTGAATCGAAGGCCAGTGCTCTATCCACCATGGCACCTGGTAGCTCAGGAGAGCAGAGGATGAGATAATGAGAGATAGGTTGATGAGGGAAAGTAGTTTAAAGACTTAATCCTTTCAGGATGGGTCAGAGACCATCATTTTGTGGATAATTTCAGGGAGAGGTAACCTTACCACAAAAGAGTTCATTGACTCCATCTCAAATAACTTGAACAATGGAATGGGGGGTAAGGGAAAGATACATGGTCAGTATAGAGGGTACAGATGAATAATTATGAAAAATATTTCTCTGCCCAGTATTTCCCTACTTTAAGTAAGAACTGACCCAAACCTTATCTCTCTCATAAGAATGTTAAATTAGAAATCTCTTGTTCAAAGAACTTACTTTTTTCCATATTCCTTGCTTCTTCTCTCCAGGTAACTGATTTAGACACTGCCAGCAGCAGGCTGAAAGAAAAATCTAAAAAAAATCTGTGAAGGATGCAAAAAAAGAAAAACTTGAAAGGGATGGCTAGGTGGCACAGTGGATAGAGTACCGGCCCTGGAGTCAGGAATACCTGAGTTCAAATCCAACCTCAGACACTTAATAATTACCTAGCTGGGAGGACTTGGGAAAGCCACTTAACCCCACTACCTTGAAAAAAAAACCTAAAAAAACCCCCCAAAGAATCTATGAGGGAGAAGAAAAAGAAATTGAAGGAATTAAAATTGTCAGCGAGGAAACAAAACATTCACTCTTTGCAGATGATATAATGGTATACCTAGGGAATCCAAGAAAATCATCTAAAAAACTCTGAAACAATTAACAAATTCAGCAAAGTAACAGGATATAAAATAAACCCATATAAATCACCAGCATTTCTAGATATGAACGATAAAGCCCAAGAGCAAGAGGTACAAAGAGAAATTCCATTTAAAGTAACTGCAGACAACATTAAATACTTGAGTATACCTCCCAAATTAAACCCAGGAACTGTATGAGCACAAGTACAAAGCACTTTTCACACAAATGAAGTCAGATCTAAACAATGGGAAAAAGTTAATTGCTCATGGATAGGTTGAACTAAAATAATATAATACAAATGACAATTCTACCCAAATTAAATTGCTTATTCAGTGCCATACAAATCAAACTACTAAATAACTATTTTAATGAGCTAGAAAAAATAGTAACCAAATTCATTTGAGACACCAAAAGGTCAAGAATATCAAGGGGATTAATTAAAAAAGTAAAGGAAGATGGCCTAGCTGTACCAGATCTAAAACTATACTATAAAATGGCAGTCATCACAATTGCCTGGTACTGGTTAAGAAAATGTAATGGATCAGTGGATTAGGAGAAGTTCAAACAAATAGTAGTAAATGACTATGTGGGTTTGGTATAGAAACTATTTGACAAAAACTTTTGAGAAAACTGGAAAATAGTATGAAAAAAACTAGACATAGACCCACATCTCACTCTCTATACCAAAATTAGTTCAAAATGTATACAGATTTAGTAATAGAACAATTAATAGATCAAGAAATACTCTATCTGTCAGATTTATGGAAAGGAGAGAAATTTATGACCAAACAAGAAATAGAATACATTACAAATTACAAAATGGATGATTTTGATCAATCAAGTTAAAAAAGTTTCTACACTAATAAAATCAATGTTTCCAAGATTAAAAGGAAAGCAGAAAGCTGGGAAACAATTTTCACAGGGGGTGGGGTTCTTATACAGTCTCATTATTTTTTTTTAGATTTTTTTTTGTAAGGCAAATGGGGCTAAGTGGCTTGCCCAAAGCCACACAGCTAGGTAATTATTAAGTGTCTGAGACCGGATTTGAACCCAGGTACTCCTGACTACAGGGCCAGTGCTCTATCCATTGTGCCACCTAGCCACCCTTACAGTCTCATTTCTAAAATATATAGAGAATTGAACCAAATTTATATGGTTACAAGTTATTCTCAATTGATAAATAATCAAAGAATATGAATAAACAGTTTTTAAATGAAATTAAAGCTATATATAATCATATGAAAAAATACAAATTTGCATATGTACAATATTAACCTGACTGAGGGGAGGTGGGTAGGAAGGAAGGATGGACAGAAATTATGTAACTTAAAGATATGCATATGTATGTGGATGAATGTCAAAAAACTTTTATAACATGTATTTGGAAAAATAAAACATCAAAAAAAAATTTCAGGGATCCCAGAGGGGAATCATAATTTTTGATATTCCCCTTATCTGTTCAAAGCAATCAAGTGTTAATTCTGTGTTTAACAGCATAACAGGTAACCAAATAATTGTAAGTATAATCTCTCTCTGCAATCATAAAGATGATAAACAGATCTTATTCATCAATAGGTTATCTTGGGGGGGGGCTACACAATTTTTAATTGTCCATTCATGCTTCAGAGCCCCACCCCACCCCAGCAGAAAGCATCCCAGGTTCCGGTCATGTTTTCCAGTTCACTAACCCTGAGTCTGCAGTAACCATGAGGGAAGAAATCCATAATCTTGACTTCTTTAAAATTAAACATACAATCATTAACCTACATTAAACATGCTAACATCTTATTTCCTTAGAACAAAATTCAATCTCATACATATAATAATACATATATCACCCCCTTACCTCAGTTCTTACTCCCAGACATTTTAATCACTCAGTTCTGAGTCTGGGACTGGTTTTCCCAGAAATCTCAAATATTTCTTGTACAAAGAAGGCTGAGAAATGAGCTTGAAATTAAGCTCTTTTCTTGAGTTCTTCTGAGAGAATATCAAAGCATATACATTATAGTATCCCGGGGACTGAACCCCCAAATTGTTATCAATGACTCATTGTTATAACTACTTATTCCAGAGTGATTGAAATGGCTTATATTAATACATCTTTGCAAAGAAGGACCTCCTTTCCTAATGAAAGGGGTCCTCAAATTACAACAATCAGTCTTATATGCAGTTTGAAAGACTTGTTCCTCCCCTTTGTGCCGATCATTGGCCCAGGTCACAACCTAATTGATACCTTAATTTCCCATACTAATGAGCACAGAGGGGTGAACAGGAATATGCATGAACCAACTTGAGCAGTTGCACTGGTAAAGGACAGAGACCCTCAACTCAAAACCAGGAGCAAACCTGGTCTAATCTCAAGCCTGATCAGGTTAGGGTCAATTCCTTTGTCTTGCACTCACATACCTGCCCATAGACACAATCACAGGCAGACTGCAGTCTTTGTAATATAAATAAACAATCTCCCTTCACATTCTTGGGGAAACATTCCTCACAGGTGAGGTATCACCTCACACCTATCAGATTGACTGAGATGACAAAAAAAAGGGGAAATGATCAATGTTGGAGTTGTAGGAGGATTGGAATATTAATGTATCATTGGTGGAATTGTGAACTGATCCAACCATTTTGGAGAACAATATGGAGCTACCAAAGAGCTATAAAACTGTTCATACCCTTGACCCAGCAATTCCAGTACTAGGCCTATATCCAGAAGAAATCATAAGAAATTGGGAAAAGTCCCACATTTTCCAAAATATTCATAGCATCTCTTTTTTGTAGTGGCCAAGAATTGGAAATTGAGAGGGTGCCCATCAATTGGGGAATGACTGAATAAGTCATGATACATGAATACTATGGAATATTATTGTTCTCTAAGAAACTAGGAGTGGTTGAACTCTAGGGAATGAATTATAGCATCTGATGTTGACTGAAGGGAGCAGAACCAAGAGAACATTGTACACATTAACAACATTGTGAGTTTATCAATCCTTGATGGATGCAGCTCCTCATAGCAGTTCAAGAGAACTAGGAAAATCCTGGGAGACCTACCAAGAACAATGCTATCCCCATCCAGAGGAAGAAAAACAAAACAAGACAAAACACAAAAAACCCTTCAGAATCTGAATAAACACTACATTCATTTAAAAAAATTTTTATTATGTTTTTCTTTCTTATCTCATTTTTTTCTTTTCCCTTAGGCCCAATTCCTCATACAGAAAATGACTAATATGTAATTAAACACAAATGTATATATACAATATTCATCAGGCTGAGGAGAGGGGAGTGATCCCTATGATTGTGAGGTTTTTAAAGGACTTTTTATAGGAATATATAGCTAGTAACAGGCAGATGACATCTCCTTAGTTGTTCAGGAAATAGAAAGGACTACAATTCTAGGCTAAATATCTCAGATCTTATATACCCATGCTGCAAGGAAATGATGTAGAGAATTGTGAACTAGCAGAAATAAAATCTTTCAAATGTGTGGAGGTCCCTGCTCTTGAGATTCTGCCTCCCTTGGACACTGTTGACTGTATCCTGTCTCCCCTTGACCCTGTATCTTATCCTCCATTTCCACCTTGACTTAACTTTGCCCTGGACGCCGGTGGACAGGAAATGACATGTTAGAATTGGATCTCACGTACTTTGATACAGGAAGGACCAGCATGTAGAATGCCATTGAAGTTACCTGACTCCAAGGTGAAAGACCATACCCCAAGCACCACCTCTGTCCAGCTTACAATGGAGGAATATGTAACAGGAAAAGTCACCCCTTTGAGCTCTCTTTTTCATGGCCTCCCATCCAGAAAGATGTACTTTCCCCTGGCTGTTCATTAAACCACTTGGAGCTCCATGGGCTTCATCATGTGGCCTGGTTAATCCAAGTTAATCTCCACTACCACCTAACTCTCTCTCTCTCTCTCTCTCTCCAAAATTCAGCTGAGCCTGCCAGTTCACCTGCCAAATCCATGTGACTTTTCCTTAAACTCTTCTTAACTTTACCTATCATTTTCTTATGTGTTATAACTTCTTTTAATAAATTTTTATTTTCTTTCCACCCTCACTTTCCCGGGTCTGAATAATGATTCCCCACAAGCAGAACTGAACTCAAGTAGCCATTGGCTACACCTGCATCTTATGATAATAGCTCAGTTGTCCTCTAATATTAGTGATGACAGGAAAATGGGGTGACCTTAGAGAGAGGGTGCTTGTTCCAAGTGTAAAAACTCATAGAGCACCTGACGAGATTTTGATTTTGATTCACAGGTTACTGCAAAGTTCACATGTTATTGCAGAAAGTTCACAAGTCACTGCATAAAGTTCACAAGTATCTTCAAATAGTTATCCAGGTTAAATTCTCTAGAGAGTCAGCAGGATAGGAAGCTACATAAAGGACAGGTTGAAGAACAAAAGTTAACGCTAAAGTGCTTAAATGCAAAGAGGAAAAAGAAAGGAAGCAACCACAGATATGAATATGCTTACACCCATGTAGATCCAGTAGGTAGATCCATATTGGTAGTTACAAGCTGGGAAAGTAGTCAAGTTAAAAAAGGAAAAGAGAAGAAAAGCTTAATAGAGGAAGAGAAGGGCCATTTAGATCACATCCAGCCATATAGGGCTGGGGCCATATTATTAAAGAGAGAAGGGGAGAGAAACTTAAGGATGTGATTTGAGTCTAAAATGACTTGGAAAATGGAGAGAATGGAGAAAGTCCTCCATAGTAAAGCCACAAAAGATTACAGCATTCTCTGTGCCTTGCTTCATTAGCTGATGAGATAAAGATTTCATATTATGTTCATCTCTTCTACTTAATCCCCCCACTATGATTATAGAAATTTACCAGAAAAGGAAAATTGGGGATAGTTTTGGTGAGGGGGACAAAATGCATCCCTAATCTCATATCAGCTCCAAGCAAGAGTTATATAGGCATCCAATTGCATTGAGAGAATGTCATAGTCAAACCTAGAGTCAACTAGGTGGGAAACTTTCCATTCAAGAGGAAATGTCATACACCTGGGTCTATATTTCCAAATTATCATACACAATCTCAATTTATTATTTCATTTAATTAGTATAATATTTTACACAAGGGCTATTGATTTCAATTATTTGCCCACCATTCCCAGTCAATCCACTGCCAAACATTTAAAAAAGTGATAGTTTGATATTAGGTTATAATCTGTCTCAGTTGTCACACTTAAGAACATATCATAATTTAGTTCAAAATTGGGTTCTACAATCTCAGAACCCTCTTTACCCCTATCTCTCAATAGCTCTATTAGTTTTCACATCAAGTTATAATTTTTTTGTCTCAAGGATTTTTTTAATTTGAAATTTCACTTTATTTTTTGAATTCCATATTATGAAAGTTTTTCAACATTCATCCACTAATATGTGTTACACACTTTTCATGCAACTCTGCCTCTCTTAAATCCAATGATATGAGTCAAATCATCACTCCTGGATGTAATCGGTCTTCTTTGAAAATGAAGGATGAACAATTTTTATTACTACCATAGCTCACAACTTTTCCACTTAAAGTCAGACTTCCTCAAACCTTCTCAACATGCACAAAACTTCATTTTTATTCCTTTCTATTGTGGTTTGAAAGTCCAAACCTTATTTTTTATCTTGCATAATTTTTCCTTCAAGACTTTCTTATTTCTCTCTGAATCTCCTAAGATTTAGACAACCCAATTTTCCTTTGCTTGCTCAACTCTTTCATTTCAGCTGTATCTGATTACATTTATTCCAATGAATATTTCCTTCAGAATTTCAGTACACTGCTGTTACACTCAATGACTTATTACAAACTCACTTTCCCAAGTTGTACAATTAATTTCAGCTCAGGTGTTTTTCTTCATTATTTTACTTATCACAATTATACTCTGTTGCTCAATTGGTTACAATTCAGTATTCTCTAATACAGCAAAGAGCCCTAAACCTCTCTCATTTTCTCAAAAAGGAGATAGAAACCCGTACTGTCTATTTCTAGTCCCAGGAGAAATTTGTAGGACAAATCCTTTTTTTTATTTACTTATTTTTAGGTTTTTGCAAGGCAATGGGGTTAAGTGACTTGCCCAAGGTCCCACGGCTAGGTAATTATTAAGTGTCTGAGGTCAGATTTGAACCCAGGTACTGCTGACTCCAGGACTGCCCCAACAAATCCTTTTTTCAAAAATCCATTTAGTGGGGCACTAGGTAGCACAGTGGATAGAGCACCAGCCCTGGAGTTAGGAGAACCTGAGTTTTCAAATGGGTCTCAGTCACTTAATAATTACTTAGCTTAATAATCACTTAATAATTACTAATATTAATACCAATCAATACTGATATTAATAATTAATAGTACTAATAATTAATAATTATAATAATTACTGTGATCTTGGATAAGTCATTTAACCTCACTGCCTTGCAAGAACAAAAAAGCAAACACAAAAATCCATTTAGATGTTCTTAGTAATTATAAAAACTTTTATGAGGCCTATAGCGATTTACATGTTCCAAATGAAGTACAGGAATGGAGTCTGGGGCCTCCCAGCTCTTGTTAACAGCTTATAAAAACCTAGAAGGCCCATTTAACAATCAAGGTCTATTATGTTGTCTACAAAATACAACTCAAAACATTTTTTCCAAATTAAACTATACTTATTCTATTTTATTTTCTGCTTATTTATTCTTCACTTTTCAGAATCTGGAGAGAGTTAATATTTTATAATTTACAAGTCAAGAGAGTTACATGTTTCAATTCTTATTCCTTTTGCAAACAATTTAATAAGGAAAATATACATTTTTAAACTCTAATTGCTAAAATTCTAAATTGATTCTATTTAAGGCCACTATAGAGAAACTTGATTAATATGTGCCTTAAATAATAACCCTTCTTGGGGTGGCTAGGTGGCACAGTGAATGGAGTACCAGCCTTGGAGTCAGGAGTACCTGGGTTCAAATCTGATCTCAGACACTTAATAATTACCCAGCTGTGTGGCCTTGGGCGAGCCACTTTATCCCATTGCCTTGCAAAAACCTTAAAAATAACCCTCCTCCCCCTTAATTGTCAGTTTTAAACATATCACCAGGATGTTAGATATTGGTGGACAATTATAAGGAACAGAATATCATGACCAGACAGTTTGCCTAAATCTAAATTGAACATAATCTATAAACTTTAGTTTGGGGGATACGATTAAATCTGGGTTTGCAAACTTTTGATATTTTCAAGATCATTTCCCAATTAAAATGTTAGCCTTAAAAGCTGGAAAAGTATTTCTCTCTAGCTGCTCACATCACATATTCCTTTCCACACTCAACTCCAGTAGTCATTTAGTATTTGCTGATTATACTTAATCAATAGAAAAAGTTGTTAAAATTCTAAAATCTGGGGGGCGGCTAGGTGGTGCAGAGAATAGAGCATCCGCCTTGGAGTCAGGAGTAACTGGGTTCAAGTCCGACCTCAGACACTTAATAATTACCTAGCCGTGTGACCTTGGGCAAGTCACTTAACCCCATTGCCTTGAAAAATCTAAAAAAAAAATTCTAAAATGTGTGGAAGAAAGGGAATACTACAGAAAAGTCAAGCAATAATGCTCCTTATCAACATTCTCCTTTAGACTTCTAACATCCTCTTGTCTCCTAAAACAACATATTCAGATTAGACAAAGAAGGTTTTAGATGCATTTTTTTGTTTTCTCCAACTCAATTAAAGGAATTCATTTGGCCATGATGTTTTGATATTCTTTGGACCTTCAAAAATCCACACACCCCTCCCTACTTGCCCCCATACCCCAACTGGGTGGGAGACTATCATTTAATCCCAATTAGGACATGGAAGATATACTCTCTATGATTTAGAGAACAATAAACCTGGAAAAACAGAGAATTTCCCTCATCAATCATTACTTTCTATGCCTGCAATCACAGAACCATGCTCACCCAATATAGGTTCAGTTCTCTGTCCAAGGGACCCCAGTTCATAAACTAAAGGAAGGCAAGAATGATGAGATTCCCCCATAGACCTATAAATGAATTCAAAAATACTATTCTTCTAGTAGTAAAAGTGAGCATCTTAGAGTTCAACAAGCATGTTACTACACTTTCCTCAAATATCTTCTTGCAGAAGAGGAGAAAAGTGGTTTAGTTTTATTCACAGAAGAGTACAAAAATCCTGTCAAAGTTGTCATGTCCCAAACATGGTCTAGAACCATCTAGGCCACTGAGGTTCACAAAGAATATTGAGATAACAATGTTACACAAATAATGAACAAAAAACCTTGACCATTTCTGACATGATTCCCCAAACCACACCAATGCTGAAACACCCCCCCACCTCCAAACCCTTCCCAATCCCTCACAGTTCACCCTTCCTTTCTTGTAATCTACCTTTTTCTTCCTATTTCTGCTAAAGTTGAATTCCTAAAAGGTCAGTCAGTCTCTGAAGGGTTTGACTTTGTGATAAAATTATCACTTCAAACACCCAAGTCAGGTTCATTAACCAGGTTGTGTGGGACACTACCCAAATAGAATTCAGTCTGGGTAAGTCTTTACCTGGGGGGGGGGGGGGACAGGACTCTGTCTTTGATCCCATTAAAGTTTAGCGTAACCCAATTCATGAAGGAGAAAACCAGCTGGAGAGGTCTGAATGGAAATAGCTTCCCTTGAGCAGACACCTTGAAACTGTGGAGTCTCATGAGCAAGCCCCTTTCTCATTACATTTCTGCCAGTCAAGCTTGAGTTTCATCGGTAAGGGGACTTCCCTCTCCAAAGGCACATACTTGATTTAAGGTGATTCAGAGTCTCCCTTTGGGTCTTTGGTTATGAAAGGAAACACTGACAATCAATATATTGATTATAGATCAACCTAATTAATAAATTGATTCTTAATTCAACAGAAACTTTGTCTTTTGGGGGATTTATTCATTATGGTTGTCATTTTTTTTTTTATCAGAAAATTCCCCTATATCTTTTTGAATCCAAGTGGAAAATTTGTCCATAAGGGAGATCTTTCTGTTAGAGACTCTGTCTTTCCCTATTATCAGTAGTTCTATTTTCTTTTAAAAATTGGCCACTCACCCAGCGGATTGTTGGAATTTAGCTTTGGATTGTGTAGAATGAAGAATTCACCAACTCAGCAATCCAGAGTTATGGGAGACAGATAAGTTTATTCACATTGAGCAAAGGGGCAACGTCTCCAAGTGGTCTAAATTCTAAGACCTAACAACTTGTGGAAAGGAAAACAACTTTTAAGAGTTTAGGGACTTTTATAAGTCCCCTTACTGGTGAAACTCAACCCTGATTGGTAGAAATGTAGCGAGGAGGGGACTTGCTCATGAGACTCCACAGCATCAAGGTGTCTGCTCAGGGAAGCTTATTTCCATTCAGACCTCTCCAGCGAGTTTTCCCCTTCATGAACTGGGTTACCCTAAACTTTTTTTTTTTTGCAAGGCAATGGAGTTAAGTGGCTTGCCCAAGGTCATACAAGCTAGGTCATTATTAAGTGTCTGAGGTTGGATTTGAACTCAGGAACTCCTGACGCCAGGGCCAGTGCTCTATCCATTGCGCCATCTAGCTGCCCCTACCCTAAACTTTAATGGGATCAAAGATGGAGTCCCCGCCCAGGTAAAGACTTACCCAGACTGAATTCTATTTGGGTAGTGTCCCACACAACCTGGTTAATGAAGCTGTGACTTGGGTGTTTGAAGTGATAATTTTATCACAAAGTCAAACCCTTCAGAGACTGACTGACCTTTTAGGAATTCAACTTTAGCAGAAATAGGAGGAAAAAGGTAGATCACAAATTAATAATTAGTTATTAATATAATGTAAGATTAATTTCTCTTAAGTGACTGAGTCTACTGGACAGTTTGAATTTAGGAAGGAAAGAAATGAGCACTTATCATGATCTATTAGATGCTGGGCTAAGGGTTTTACAAATTTTATCTTTTGGGGCAGCTAGGTGGTACCTGGATAGAGCACCGATTCAAATCTGGTCTCAGACACCTCAGACACTTAATAATTACTTAGCTGTATGACCTTGGGCAACTCATTTAACCCCATTATCTTGCAAAAAAGCCCCAAACCCACAAATGTTATCTTTTGTGTCTCATAGCAACCTTGAGGTGTAGGTATTATTATGACCCACCCCCCCAATCTAGAGCTGCTTAAATAGCAGAGATTAAAAACTTGCCCAGGTAGCACAACTGTAAGAGTTCTGAGGTCAGATTTAAATTTAGGAAGATGAGTTTTCTTCACTTTTTGCTTCCTGGAGCCACTCAGCTGACCTAGATTTATTTAATCATATGGTTTCATTTTTGATGCTATAAACATAGTTTATTACCGTATTCTGATGTTGAATCAACTGTGCTTTTGGGTTTTAAACTCTACCCCAAATCAAAGGTTATAATATCTTTTACATGCTGTGGTTGCTTACTCGATAATATTTTGTTTTTAAATTTTGCTTAAATGCTCATTAGGGATATTGATGCATGGATTTATTTTTTACTTTCACTATGATATTGAGTTAATACTTACAAACACTGACTTTTGGTTGTAATAGAATCAAGATCTCAGAGCAGAGAAATAGATAAGTTGAAGGATTTAGAATTTCTTTTCTCAGTACTTTAGTAAAGTTTTATGATAAAGATGCAGATAAAAATGCAAAGTCCTAGTCTTCAGAAGTGAAATGAAGACTCTTCTCTTGCCATCACTACCTCACATAGGACAAGGCTTAGTCTCAGAAGGGTCAGCTGACTTGCCAAAGGTCAAGTTCATTTCTTGCTTGAGGTGTTAATCCTCTCTGTGAAAAGGTGTCAACTCAGAAGCAGAAAGGTATTAATGAGTTCAACTGCTTAAAAAGTTAGTTCTAACTCAAGTTCTGTCCAGGACAGACCTGATTTCAGAAGTTCCAAGAAAGGTTCTTTCCAGGACAGACCTCTTTGACTTCAGTTCACCTTATATGTATGTGCTTATGTTACCATTTTGAAGGAGGGGGGTGCTTCTCCCTATAAGAGAATAATGTGGGGGATTTGGAGAAAAAATGAATATGAAAGATTTTTTTAGAAAGGTCATTGATAGGCTGTGTTATTGGGCAAACATTTAGATCTAGAAGGGTTGATATCCTGGCATAGTTCAAGAGAATGGGAAATTCTGAGAGAAAACATGAAAGAATGGAGCCCATGTGGGCACTGAAGAACAAGCTGAAATTAAGGGGATCTCCTCATTCCAGAGGGGTGTGTTATTTCCAATGGGAAGTCCTAGATCCCAGGGGATAAACAGATCCTACTCCAACTCCATGGAAATAACACTGGCCTGAGCATCAGAATGCTTTGTCTGAGTCCATCTTCGCTGAAGAGATTGACTATATGGCCATGGGGAAATTATTTTGTCTTTCAAGAACTGAGGGATAGTTTTGGGTGATTCCAGAGTTCCATGAATACACTGATTCTGTGATCAATGCCATTTTCTTTCACCTAGGTGCTCTGCCTTCTACCTTCTTTGTGAACAGAGGTTCTTAGGAGATGGAGCATCAGGGAACCTTCCAGTATCGTGTGGTCAGAACAGAGGGATTCAAAATCACGTTTCAGAAGAAACCAAATGTCAGGTAAGGAAGAGCCTGGAGAAAGATGGCAAGAGAGCCTGGCATTTCACCAGACATCCCTCATGGACAAAGGTCATGGCTATTCTAGAGGGAGGAATGAATAAAAGAAAACAATGAGGAAAAGGTGCCTAGGTTCTTGAGGGAATCTAGGAATTCCATTTCTCACTGTTATTTGGGGAAGGAGAACATAAAAGAAGGTCTTCAGAGCAGGATGAGCAGAAACCCATTGAAAGAAATGGAAGGAATGAAGGAGAAATTCCTTAGGGTTCAGGAATTAGGATATTTAATGAGAAGCCTTAGAAGAAATGAAGCAAGGATTTATTAAGTATGAAATATCTAATATAAAATATTAAGTATTTAAAATATCTGAGTTAATACTCAGAACTCTAGGAAATAAGTATAATTATTATTCTCATTTTTATGGATGAAGAAAATTGACTTTGCCATCTCCAGGTCCAGCTCCTTATACACTCTAGTCATCAAGATGCCTTAATAGAGATCCCTAAGAATCTGTTTATTGGGTATAAGGGGGGGTTGTAACAGAAGTGGGCAGAAGATGGGAGGCAGTTGGGATGGGGAGGCATCTGACTGATTCTGATATGGTATTCTCTTTTACAGCCCTTTGGAGATGCAAAATGAGGCTCCAAAGGGGAGAGAGGAAGAACAGCCCTCTCCCAGGAAGAAAGAATTTGAACAAATCCAACTGGATGACTACTCTGCATGTATAAGGGTAAATGTGACTAGAGAATTAGAGACCAGGAATCTGGGGAGGGCCCTTTACACATGAATATTCATTGTCAGAAGTGTCCTTAGAAATCTTTCTTTTAAAATTAAAGTTATCTATAGTCAAGTGAAAAAGTACTCTGTACCATTGAATAGAGAAATTCAAATTAAAACAACTCTGAAGTACCACTTCACACATATCAGATTTGCTAATATGACAAGAAAGGAAAATTGATTTTGTAGAGGATATGGGAAAATTGGGCACTAATGCATTGTTGGTGGAGTTGTGAACTCATCCAATCATTCTGGAGAGCAATCTGGAACTATGTTCAAAGGGTAATAAGACTGCGTACTCTTAACAATACTACTTATACTAAGTCTGTATCCCAAAAAGATCACAAAAAAGTGAAAAGACTGATATGTACAAAATTATTCATAGCAGCTCTTTTTGTGGTGGCAAAGAATTGGAAATTGAGGGGAGGCCCATCAGTGGGGAATGGATCAATAAAGTGGGGTATATGAATATAATGGAATATTATTGTTCTGTAAGAAACAATGAGCAGGTAGACTTTAGAAAAACCTTGGAAGACTTCAATAAACTGATACTGAATGAAGTGAGCAGAACAAGGAGGACATCATGCACTTTAACTGCAATATTGTACAGTATTGCATGACGAACTTTGCTCTTCTCAGCAATATAATCCTAAAAGACATGCCATGGAAAATGTCATTCACTTCTAGAGAAAGAACTATGGGATCTGAATATAGATCAAAGCATATCATCTTCACTTTTTAAATCTTGTTTTTTTCCTTTTCCCTTCTTGTAGTTTTTCCCTTTTTGCTCTGATTCTTCTTTTACAACATGATCATCAATATGGAAATTAAAGGAACTACCCTTTTTGAGGCTTACTCCAATTATCCAGGATGCATTGTTGTTTCTATTATTGATAAAACATTTCTAGTAATACTTTAAGGTTTGCAAACCACTTTGATTTCATTTGATCCCCTCACTCAAATTTAATTCATGTGCTTGTCATAGCATCATCTCCCTGCCATGGTCTTCTTTGAGATCAAAGGACAAATACCATCATCATCATCAATATGGAAATATGTGTAACACACTTGCACATGTCTAACCTATTTCAGATTGCTCACCCTCCTTGGGTGGGAGGAGGGAAGGGTTGGGAGGAAGAACCCTTTACAGAAATGAATGTTGAAAATTATCTCTACATATAACTGGATAGATAGATCAATCCTTTCTTTGACTGGGAAATCAAGACCCTTATCAATCTTATAGTAATTCATTTAGATCTAACTTCACAATTCTAACTTAAAGAGCTGGAAGGATCTGTAGAGATGTTCTTATTCATGGAAAGGATTCCATCACTACTGTGGTACTCCAAATAGAGGAGTAGGAAAAATCTAAATATCCATTCCAGCCCAATTCTTTGTATTGATATTTTATTTAATTTTTCCAATTATGTGTTATGAATTTTTCAACATTCATTCACTTGTATATTTATAATACACAATTTTCTTTCACCCTCCCTTTTCCTCCCCTTAGCAGGCAAACAATCTAGTGAATGTTGTTCATGTATATTTGTGTTTAATATGTTTATAAATTGTCATTTTGTGTATGAGGAATTAGGACTAAAGGAAAAAAGAAAACCATGAGATAGGAAAGAAAAATATAAGATAAATTTTTAGTGGACATAGTTTATATTCAGATTCTGTATTTGTTTTTGTTTTTTTATTTGGATATGGATGGTGTCCATAACAGGTCTCCCAGAGTTTTCCTAGCTCTTTGAACTGTTGAGAGGAGCTTTGTCCATCATAGTTGATCAATTCACAATGTTGTGTTAATGTGTACAATGTTCTCTTGGTTCTGTTCCCTTCACTCAGCATCAGTTTCTGTAATTCTTTTCATGCTTCTCTAGAGTCTGACCATTCATGGTTTCTTATATAGCAATAGTATCCCATAACATTCATGTACTATAACTTGTTCAGCCATTCCCCAATTTCTGGTCCAGCCCAACTCTGAAAACTCAGGTTCTTGGTTTTATAAACTGGGATGATCCAATCTGGGTTTTTGGCTTTGGGTGGGGTTTCTTCCTTTACTTCCTTTACTGCGGGTGGGTCCTGGTTCTATATCTCTCCAAGTGCAGAGCCTAGCTCCTAAATACAGCTGCCTTTACATCCAGTGGTCAAGAGGAGCAAAGTGGCATAGGGGCCCTTATTTCAGAAGATCTAATGTTATGTTTGGTTTGTTTTCCAGCATCCCTGTAGACCTGTTCAACCGTACCAGCCAACCAGGAAAAGACCTCTGGAATGGTCCTCTGTGCCAGCTCAGTCATCACAAGTTATATCGAACAATTCTGTAAAAATGCCTCCTATGAAAGTTGCACGCCAGGACCCAGTGGGGATGCCCCCAATCAAGTCAGTTAAGCGAGGTCCAAAGCCACCAGGAGCATCTCTGATGAAAAAGCCGCCAGTAGCGCCCTTGATGAAAACAGCAAAGAAAATGAGTGCTTTGCTCTGGGAGAGGAGCTACAAGCCTCAGACAAAACCTTATCAACAAAGCAAGGTCTGGATTGCCCAGTTTCAGCTACAGAGCCCCTCTTCTATGCATTCAAGTTGTAATAAAAAACTTTTTTAGTCACAGGACTCTAAAATGCCCGGAGATCTCTTGTCCTGTCCAGTTCGAGGATCTCAGGAATCACCAGACTTGGTCAAGAAACCTCAATATTCTCCATCTAGAACTGCTTATAGGCATCCCCAGGGGCTAGTAACTCTCCCTTCCCAAAGTCCTCATGATGTTGCCAAGAAATCCATCCAGAAATTTCCACTGGACAAAGACATGTCGGTGATCTCTGCAGTTAAGTCATCAGTCCAGGTAATCATAAGATTTGGGGTCTGGAGATTCTTTTATAACAGGCCAGTTTAAGTGTTCCCATTGAGAGGGCAGAGGGGAACCAAACTCTCTCCACTTGTGTGAGAGAGACCTCAAACATCAGCCATGCCCATCCCTCAGTTGGCAGGTGAGAACACCGAATCATTGAGAGATAGAGAGTCAAGCTCTGACTGTCCAACCCATTCTGTTCCTCCCTCCATAGAACCTTAAAACTCTCATTAAAGAGCAAGAGGAGATGGGAGATAGATCCTTGTAGACTAGAGTCTCACCTCCTCATTTGGGCCATAGCTATCAATCAATCGGGTAATAAACATTTGTAATATGCTAAGTTTGGGGATGCAAAAAAGAGGCAAAAGACCTTTCCTTTCCTCAAGGGTCCTGCAGGTTTATGAGGGGGTGTAGGATCTCAATCTACAGGATAAATAGGAAATAATTAACAGAAGGAAGATGGGAATCTAAAGAGGTGAGATTTCAGGAAGCCAAGAGACTGAGAAGTGAAGACATTCCAGACTTTAGGGGACAGTTAGAGAAAAACTAGAAACTGGGAAGTGGGCAGTTTTGTTGATGGAACAGCAGAGAGACTAGTGTCACTGGATCAAGGAGTAAGTGATGAGGAGAGGAAGGGCTATTTGATAAAGGGCATCAGATGCCAGATAGGCTTGTGGTTAGAAGACATGAGTTGGAGGAAGATCTAACAAGGAGGCTGAAGAGTGGTGGTTAGGGGAGAGAAGAGAAAGAGAGACAGATAGAATCAGAGACAGTGACGATGGCACAGAAAGATAAAGAGAGACAGAGTTAGAGAGAGACAGACAGACACACAGACACACAGACAGACAGGGAAAAGCAGAGACAGAGTCACAGAGTCAAAGAGAGACAGAAACAAATGTAAACAATGGTAGAAAGAAGAGAGGCAAAGATAGAGACATCCTGAAAACCTGGACAGATGAGTGTCTGTAAGTATAGCGTGTGGATGACACTGTGTGAGATGGAAAGGTACCCCACATCTGCTTGGAGAGGACTCTGCTTTGCCTCTACTACCCAAAAAGAAACTCTGGGGCTTATGGGAAGCTCTTCACAGTATTTCCCTCTTTCTTGTCCAGGGGCCCCTGACTGCTGTCCAGTCCAACTTGCTGCCCAAGTGGCCCAGAGAGCAGTCCCAGTTCACCGTCCTCTTTGAAGACGTCTACGTTTCTAATTCAGATGAAGAGGAGGAAGAAGAGAGCCAAGAAAAGCAGAAGATCACCAATGCACATTAGTCTGTCTTATGAGATAATGGGGAAGAAGTTTTTTGAGCAGGAAGAAAAAGAAAAGACAAAAAAAAATCATTCTGGAGAGCCCACACAGACAGTGCTCTGCCATCAAGATTGTGTTCAGAACCCAAAGATCTGACATCAGATTCTGGTTCTTTCAATAATAACAGCAATGACACCACCACCTCATATTTGTCTAATACTTATTCATCAGACACTTTACTATTTGTTATTTCATTTTATCCTTACTACAACCCTGGGAGGTAGGTGTTATTTTTATCGCTATTTTTCAGATGAGGAAACTGAGGCAAATAGAGGTCAAGCAACTTACCTAGTTACCTTGCTAGTAAGTATCTGAATTTGGACTCAGGTCTTCCTGACTCTACACCACTGCTCTGGAGTGCCCATTAGTCATCCCTAACTCTAGGGAATTGGGGAAAATATTTGAATTCTTAAAACTTCAGTGACCCCATGGGCAGCTAGATGGAACAGTGGATGGAGCACCAGTCCTAGAGGAAGGAGGATCCAAGTTTAAATCTATCCTCAGGCATTTAACATTTACTAGTTGTGTGACCTTGGGCAAATCACTTCACTCTGATTGTATTTTATCCAGGACCATCTCCAGTCATCTTGATTCATTTCTGGCCACTGGACCCAGATGATTCTGGAGGAGAAAGTGAAGCTGGTGATTTAGCACAGCCCCCACCTAACTCAAATCCAGCTCACTTGCTTGTCATGACATCACCTCCTCAGATGTCATGATCCTCAAGAATAAAGGACAGTTCATTACCAAAAAAGAGAAAGAGAGCGTTTCAGAAAATAAAATGGGCAAATTTTATCACATTAGAAAACAAATAATGCATCTAAAATGTCTTAGGAAGTAGTTAACTTGGGAAAAGATTTGAAGCACAAATATTCAAGGTATATAAAGAACAAATACAGATTATATAGAGGAATATAAATCATAGACACAATAGATAGGAAATTTTGTCCTGCAAAGCTGACTATATTTAGGCACAACAAACAATTTTTAAAGGAAAAAATGCAAATTAATAACCAAATAAAAAATGTGGTCCATATTTATAATCACTAATCTAAATCAATAGAAAGATCTTATCTCAGATTGATAAAGATGATAAGAATCACAAATATTAGAGGAAATTTATTTATTTATTTTAGGTTTTTGCAAGGCAATGGGGTTAAGTGGCTTGCCCAAGGCCGCACAGCTAGGTAATTATTAAGTGTTTGAGACCGGATTTGAACCCAGGTACTCCTGACTCTAGGGCCGGTGCTTTATCCACTGCGCCAACCCAGTCGCCTCAAAATTTATTTTTCTTGATTGGAGTTTTGAGTCTTTCCTTTTTCACCTAGAGATTAGCAAATGCTCATCAATTTTAAAATGAAATCTAAGTTAAAATAAAATATCCTAAATCACTAGTATTAGGTAAATGCAACTGAATAAACTCATATTTTACCTCACCCTCCTGCAATTGGCAAAGATGAACTCAAAACAAGTCTTGGGGAAACTGGGAAAATGGACATCTTAATTTACTGTTGGTAAAGCTGCAAAGGTGAAAAAGTCTCTCTATATATATACCTTTTGATTCACTGGGGGAATTTTTCCCATAAATCAAAAAAAAAGGAAAAGGACTCAGGTATATGAATATATAAAAGTTTTATTTGTCGGGAAAAACTACTAGAATCTCAGGTGTGATGCCCTACCAAAGGATAATGACTGAATACATTTTGACAAAGAAATGGAATGGAACACAAATGTCACAAAGTAGGCAATTTCAGTGAACCCTGGGAAGAGCCATATCAATTAAAGTGTGCTGAGTAAAATCTGGGGGCTAATTGATAATAATAATGATAGTGTAAATGCCACAATTTGACACGTCAAAGAAATGATTAGTATAACGACCAGACATTATTGCGGGGTGATTATCAAGTTCTGAACAATCTGCCTCTTGCACAAGAAGTGAGGAACAAAAGATATACAAAAAAGTACATTTGAGATTAAAAAAAAAAAGAATGAAGGACAAACATCATCAAAGGGAACTTTAAATGTCCTTTAGAACTTCAGAGCTGAAGGAGGAGGTAGGGGTCTGGAGATAAGGAAGATTCAACTCAAAGAATTTTTCCAAAGAAGGCAGTACCACAGACTCAATTTCTCCAAGATCTTTGAAGATCCATCCTTCCCAGGTCCCACCCAATCTCACCAAGACCTCTAGAGAAAATGAACCTATGGAGGACACTTTCTTCCCTTCTCTCTATACCTACAACTTTTCTTAGTTTCCAGACTTTGTGGATTAGGTCCCAGCCTGGCTTTAAGGTCTTTTCTTTTTCTTTGCAAGGCAGTGGGGTTTAGTGACTTGGCCAAGGCCACAGAGCTAGGTAATTATTAAGCACCTGAGGTCGGGTTTGAACTCAAGTCCTCTTGACTCCAAGGCCGATGCTCTATTCCCTGTACCAGCTACACCTAGCTGCCCCTTGAGGTCTTTTCTAAAAAAAAAATAAAAAAAATAAAAATAAAAAAAAGGTTGGAAGTGGGAGGTGTTGCGGATGGGGGAAGAATGGGACTTTTTTCAAGGCAAAAATCATTATCCAGTTTCTTATCTCCAGGCAGGAGCTCAAGGAAGATGTGAGTCAGTCCTATTCATTTCAGTTTCGCAAATATTTGTGCCCCATTTTGAGGGGTCTAGACAGGACACAAGGGTATTATTTTTCCTTTTCTTTTGAATAAGGAGCAGTACTAGGGACCGCAGAGACCTCTATGCAAGACTCTTGATTCTTTAGACCTGAAGCCAAATCATTTGAGGAAAGGCTGAACAAAGTGTGGCATGTGATTATCATGAAATGCTATTAGAAATGTTGAACAGGATGCTCTCAGTAAAACCTGGGGAGACTTATATGAGCAGATGCAATGTGAAATATATTGTATACAAAAGAACAACAATATTGTAGGATGTTCAGCTGTGAATGACAGTTTTTCTCAGCAGTGCTGTGACCCAAGAGAACTCTGAAGGACTTTAGGATAAAGAATGATATCCATCCCCAGAGAGAGAATGTATGGCTAATATTATAATACAGATTAAAGTATACATTTTTGGCTTTATTTTTCTTGAGGTTTCTTTTGTGGGGAGGAGTGTTTTCTTTCACAACATGACAATTATGGAAGTATTTTGCAATTTATTTGCTTTCTCATTGAGAAGGAAGAGAATTAGGAACTCATAGTTTTACAAATGAATGTTAAAACTTGTTTATTATATGTAACCAGGGAAAATAAAATAAAAAGACCTGGAGGCCAGGTAATTCCACTCTCTTTTGGCTAATGTAAATAAAATATATCCTTCATGAAACTTTGTGTATCTGATCTGATCTCTTATTGTCTCTTCCCGGTAGGACGTCTTCCAATATCCTGATCATTGTCCTTTTGATTTTCTCTATTAATATTCCATCCATGTTCAAATAAACACAAACAGCAAAACATTACTTCCAGAATCTTTTTCAAAAACAATTAGAACATCTTTAGGTGACTTCCAAATAATTTACATATAGTTCTACAGGTGTTTTAAATTTCAGATGTAATAAGCAACATACATTAGATTCCAAATAAGATGGCAATATGAATTATTATCCTTCACCAAACATAATGTTTCAATACTGAAATCTTAGTTTTTTAGAACACACAAAGCAACAAAGAGGTTTTTAAAAACTTTAATCTTACCTTAAGGGACTTTAAATTTTGTTTCATAAGTGTATTCACTTCTACTCAAATATGCTCATATCATTCTCCAAGGAAAATGAGATTCTTCAGAAATTTAATCTTATACATATGATTATTTCAAAAAACCAATATAATTTTTGCTTATGCTATGTAATGATAACACATTTAGATTAAAACAGCAAGAGTTTTTCTGCTTGCAGTTATTACAATAACTTTACATTTTTTTGATGTTATTTAAAGATTAATCTAATGGCTAATTGATTTGGTATTGCAATGGCTACTTCCAATTTTCTGAGAATAAATATTTTCTATAATGTTTTAGACAATATCCTCACATTATTGAAATATATTAGCTTACAGATTTGAAAATTTAGTAGACCCTACTATAGACTAGACCCTACAGAGAAAATATTCTCTATACAGAATCACTTAAAAAACTTTATAAAAAGTAATTTCTTAGTGTCTCTATTTTAAAAAAACAGGAATAAATATTCCTGATGTTAAAGGGACAATCAGAAAACCTTCATAAAATACATTAGTTGTGAACCTGTAAAGTGAAAGATATTTCTTTCTTATTCAATCTTAAAGTAAAAAGTAAATCTTTAAAATTGGAATTTACCAAATCTAAGTTGGTATAAAATAATTTTAAATATCATAAATTAATCCAAAAGTTCTTCACAAACAAAAAACCTCTAATTATCCCAAAGTTTATAAATAAGTACCAATTTCCTTGAGTCAAATGGTGTTTGCAAAAGGAAGGGTGGGTTTTTTTAGGAGAAATTACCCTATGACAAAGTTCACCCAGGTTTTAAGATTTACTCAGACAATTTTTCTTTGTCTTTACCTTTATCATTAGAAATAATCCTATATTAGGTTCTAAAAATCCCCTCTCCCCCTTTTTAAGGATTTACAAGATTTCCTTTGCCCTGTGTTTTTGTTTGTTTGCTTTTTCTTTTTTGGCAAGGCAAATGGGGTTAAGTGACTTGCCCAAGGTCACACAGCTAGGTAAAATTATTAATTGTCTGAAGTCGGATTTGAACTCGGGTCCTCCCAAACCCAGGGCCAGTGCTCTATCCACTATACCACCTAGCCACCCCCCAAAAGGTGTACTTAACACTTTTTACGAAATTAATGAATCGTAGCCAAAAAGCTTTAGTTATATATAAGCAACAGTAATACATAAGAGATTTATTTTACTTAAACTTTCTTTGTTCATTCATTCTGTTTGTTGTTAATAGCACAATTTTAAACTCCCAAATGTTTAATTTATAAGAATATCTATCCTAACTAATAATTCTGTTACACTTACCATTTTGGAACATTATAATATCATCATCAAAATAATGCATTTTAAAAATTGAAAACTTCTCAAGTTAATATAATACTTTATTAAAGATTACCTTGCACGGAAAATCAACCCAATTTATATGGCTATCTAAAAGAGATCATATAACTTAAACTTCACATTTCTTAATTTAGGTAGTCCTGTTCCCTTTTCCTTCAGGGCTATAATTTGGATTAAACTAAATCAACCTGCTGTGCTAACTTTAAAAGCTTCCTACACATATTTATCTCAAACTCTCCTAGTTTAAACCTTATTTACTAACTGATTTCTAAAGGGAAATATTATCTTTGCAGTTTCTAACTGATATACTATTAAAAATTCTCTATAGTAAGGAGTTGGGCCCTAAAATCTTAAAAAGATGACATGCTAAATTAGATGATAATCTACTATTTCTTATTAATTTAAAAAAATTAATTCTAAAATCTAAACAAATAAAAGGAGAAATTCTTTATTTTAGAACTTTCATTTCATTTAGATGGGTGCTGAAAATGAATCCAGTTGCCCATGAATCTTATTTCTCAACTATTGTCAATTAGTTTTAGATGAATAATTTAGCATTCTAAGTTACACACACACACACACACACACACACACACACACACACACACATAATATTTAAAATTAATATCAGAAAAGAACTTTTTAGCTTTTATCCTTTATTCTGAAACCAAAAACTTGATTTTTCCTTAAAGCTCCCCAAACTAGCTCTGTGTTTATTTTCATGATACTAGAATTCAACCTACCCCCAAACGATGGGCATATCCTAAAACTATTTCAAATCTGGGTTCCACACTCCCTGAAAGATTTCATAACTTACCTTTTGGTTTATAATTGTCATATAATTTTAAAACTTACTCATAACATTCTTCACATGCTTAAGACCATCTGTCATGTTAAATATACCTCTTTTATGGTTCTGAAGCAGCCGTGAACCGGCTCTCCTAGGCCCACCTTGCTCCCCCACGCTAAGTCTCCCTAAATTCCGATTTTCTATAACAGTGTCAGTTCTTGGTAAATGAAACCTAAGGACCAAGTATCGCTTCCTCGTTGGGAAACATCCTGTTAGACAAACAACTCTAAACCACGAGGAACTCAGCTGCTGAGAACGTGTCCCCACTCAGCTCTCCCAGGAACTCCTTAAACCACAAAGCAAAATCCCCCTTGAGGTTTTCAGACATAAAAAGACTGTGCTGAGAGCAGCTCGGGGCCAGTTCTTGACTGAGCCCCAGCGAGCTGGTTAATAAATCCTCCTGCTTTTGCATCAAGTCTGGCCTTCTGTGGTGATTGGGGGTCTCTGTCTCTCCTGAGGGGCTTTTCGGCCCTAACATCTGGAAGCTCGTCCGGGATCCACGGGGACCCCCCTCCACTCCAGGAGACAGCCTTGGAGGTAAGACACTTGCCTAGGCATCTTAATCTACGTATTGTCCGTATCTGTGTATCAGCCCCTGTTCTATCTGTATCTCGCTTGAGTCTAACTTCTGGTTTCTGTTTTGGGACAACTCCTGCTGTCCGTGGTTGGCAGATGTGTCCAGGGACCACAGTTGTCACCCTGGGGGACACCCCGGGGGAAGGAGAGAGCCGGGATGCTCAGCATACTCCTTGTTGGAAGTAAGACGCCCAGATCACACGGCGTTCCTCTTGGAGTGGTCTTCGCGAGCCAAGCTTCTTACTCTCCTGTACGTTTTGTGTGTCAATGTCGCTGTCTTGTGTTTTAAAGTTATGGGTCAAGCAAACAGTAGCCCTCTTGGCCTGACCCTGGGACATTGGGCAGAAGTAAGAGCCAGAGGACATAACCTATCAGTGGTGGTCAAAAAGGGGCCATGGAAAACCCTTTGCAGCTCTGAGTGTCCCACCTTTGGGGTGGGGTGGCCAGCTAATGGGACCTTCAATCGGTCTGTCATCTTGGCGGTGAAAGGGATTGGATTTTGATCAGGGAAGGAGGGCCACCCAGATCAACAACCTTACATCTTAGTATGGCAGGACCTGGTGGAAGACCCTCCCCCTTGGGTCAAACCCTGGGTCCCTCCCCTAGTTAAAACCCTGGCTCTTAAGGCTGCCCAAACCCCCCAGCCTCCAAAAATTTACCCCAACCTACAGGATGACTTGCTCCTCCTTGAGTCTCTGTTACCCCCCCCTTACCCTACAGCTGGTCACCACCCTCATGTGCTGGCTGCTCCCTCCCCCTCAACCTGATGAGCTCCCCCCTCCCTCAGCCCCTGAGGCTCTGGGACCAGCCCTTGGCACTCGCAGATGCCCAGCGGCCACTCCCGATTCCACAGTGGCCCTCCCTTTCTGAGCGCTGGGTCCCCCACCACCCACTACGGCAGACAGGGAAACCCCCCTCCAGCCCTTACAATATTGGCCTTTCTCCTCCTCCGATCTCTACAACTGGAAGACTAACCTCCCCCCCCCCCTTCTCTGAGGACCCTCAACGTCTCACTGGGCTGGTAGAGTCCTTAATGTTCTCTCACCAGCCCACTTGGGACGACTGCCAGCAGTTGCTACAAACCCTCTTCACCACAGAAGAGAGGGAAAGAATACTGTTAGAAGCAAGAAAGAGCGTCCGTGGACCTGACAGGCAGGTCACTCAGCTACCCCATCTAATCGAGACCGCCTTTCCCCTCACCCGACCCGATTGGGATTTCAACATGGCTGAAGGTAGGGAGCGGTTGACCGTCTATTGCCAGACTCTTGTGGCAGGGCTAAGGGGGGCGGCCAGGTGGCCCACCAATTTGGCTAAGGTAAGGGAGGTCCTCCAAGGTCCCACAGAACCCCCTTCAGTCTTCCTTGAGAGGTTAATGGATGCGTTTCGATGCTTTACACCTTTTGACCCAATGACTGACAGCCAGCGGGCATCCGTGGCGATGGCCTTCATTGGTCAATCTGCATATGATATCAAGAGGAAGCTGCAGAGGGTGGAGGGATTACAGGACTACTCCCTACAGGATCTGGTCAAGGAAGCGGAGAAGGTATACTACAAGAGGGAGACTGAGGAGGAAAGGGAAAGTAGGAAAGAAAAAGAAAGGGAGGAAAAAGAAGAAAAAAGAGAAAAAAGAAGAGGAAAAAAACCTGACTCGCATACTAGCGGCTGTAGTGGCAGAACAGGGTCAGGGGCGGCCAAGGGAAAGAACACACAAAGCAGGGTGAGAGAAGCCATCGCAGGATTGCCGGCCCCTGGGAAGAGACCGGTGCGCCTATTGTAAGGAAAACGGGCACTGGAAGAGGGAGTGCCCCAAGAGAAAGATGAAAGAAGGAGGAACTAAGCTCCTGGCTCTGGGGACAGATTCAGAGTGAGGATGTCAGGGCCCAGTCCCCCTCCCCGAGCCCCGGGTAACTCTGTGTGTGGAGGGGAAGCCTGTAGAATTCCTGGTAGACATGGGGGCCCAACATTCCATCCTACTGGACCCTAAGGGGCCCGTGTCTAACAAGAAATCCTGGGTGATAGGCGCCACGGGACACCGACAATATCCATGGACCACCAAGCGGACTGTGGATCTGGGGACAGGGGAAGTGGCCCACTCCTTCCTTGTTATCCCCGAGTGCCCTGCCCCTCTATTAGGGAGAGACTTGCTAACCAAGCTTGGCGCACGAATCACCTTTCTCTCGGGAGGCCCTTCGGTCACCCTGCGAGGGCGGGAGATTGCCACCCTCACTCTGAAACTGGAGGATGAGCATCGACTATATCCTAGCACACCTGCACCACCAACAGGAGTAAGCTTAACCTCCCATTGGGTGACCAGGTTCCCAGATGCCTGGGCAGAAACGGCGGGCTTGGGGTTGGCAAAGAATAGACCCCCCATTATCATTGAGTTAAAGACAACCACTACCCCAGTGGCGGTAAGACAGTATCCCATGGGCCAAGAGGCAAGAACCGGGATCCAACCCCACATTAACCGGCTCATGGACCAGGGTGTCTTGATCAAATGCCAATCCCCATGGAACACCCCTCTTTTGCCCGTGAAAAAGCCCACCACAGGGGAGTATCGCCCAGTGCAAAACTTGAGAGAGGTAAATAAGCGGGTCCAGTATATCCACCCTACAGTGCCCAACCCGTACAATTTGCTTAGCTCCCTACCCCCACAGAGGACCTGGTATACTGTCCTAGACTTGAAAGATGCTTTCTTCTGCTTGTGCCTGCACCCGACCAGCCAGCCACTCTTTGCTTTTGAATGGAAGGACCCAGGGACGGGGGATTCAGGGCAGCTAACATGGACTAGACTACCCCAGGGGTTCAAGAACTCCCCAAGCATCTTTGATGAGGCCCTTCATGAGGATCTGGCTCACTTTCGGGCATCCCACCCCCAGGTCACCCTGCTGCAGTATGTTGATGACCTGCTATTGGCAGGAGCCACACGGGAAGACTGTGAACAGGGCACAGAACTGCTCCTTCGGGAACTGGGCAAGCTGGGGTACCGAGCATCAGCAAAGAAGGCGCAAATATGCAGACAGGAGGTCCAGTACCTGGGATACTCCCTGAAGGAAGGGGAAAGGAGACTGACAGAAGAGCGGAAGCGCACTGTGGTCCAGATTCCACCCCCACGGACTCCCTGACAAATGCGAGAGTTTCTAGGGACCGCCGGATTCTGCCGCCTATGGATCCCATCTTTTACCACATTAGCGGCCCCCTTGTACCTACTCACAAAGGAGTCGACCCCTTTCCAGTGGGGAGAAGAGCAGCAGAGAGCCTTCAACAGCATCAAGAGGGCCCTCTTGTCAGCACCAGCACTGGCTTTACCAGACCCCACGAGGCCGTTCCATCTCTACACTGATGAAATAAAAGGAGTGGCTCGAGGTGTTCTGACTCAGACCATTGGTCCATGGAGGCGCCCCGTCGCCTACCTTTCCAAGAAACTGGACCAGTCGCCAGCGGATGGCCCGCTTGTCTATGCTCGATAGCGGCAGTGGCCACTTTGGTCAAGGACGCCGATAAGCTTACCCTGGGACAGGTTCTCACCATAGTGGCTCCCCACTCTTTGGAAAGTATCATCAGGCAACCCCCAGAACGATGGATGTCCAACGCCAGGATGATCCACTATCAGAGCCTGCTTCTGAACGAGGATCGAATCCGGTTTGGCACCCCTACTGGTCTGAATCCCGTGACCCTCCTACCAGATACTACTGAGGAAGAAGTGGTAGTCCACAACTGCCAAGACATTCTGGCTGAGGAGACAGCATCCTGCCGTGATCTCCAGAGCCACCCTCTCCCCGACGCCCAGCTCACCTGGTTCACGGATGGGAACAGCTATATCACAGATAGAGGAAGGAGAGTAGCTGGAGCTGCAGTGTTGGACAAAGACCAGCTGGTCTGGGCCAGGGTGCTTCCAGAAGGAACCTCTGCCCAGAAGGCCGAGTTAGTCGCCCTGACACAAGCCCTATGCCTGGCAGCTGGAAAAACAGTCAACATCTACACCGATAGCCGGTATGCCTTCGCCACCGCTCACATCCATGGGACCATATATCACAGGCAAGGATTGCTTACCTCGGCAGGAAAGGAGATCAAGAATAAGGAAGAAATACAAGCCCTCCTGGAGGCCGTTCACCTACCCTCCAAGGTGGCAATCATATACTGTCCTGGACACCGAAAGGGGGACGGAGAAGTCGCCAGCGGGAACTGGAGGGCAGACAAGGAAGCCAGGTTAGCTGCTCTCGACGCACCCACTGCCTTGCTCCTCCAAGAAGAAATCCCAATGGACCAGAATTCTGGGGACGCACAAGGTACCCCCAGAGCTCACTAAAGACCAGACAGCTTCATTACTCTGCCGCCTTCATGACTTAACCCATCTAGGATATAAGAACCTAGAGACCCTGGCCAGAGCTACTCCTTACAAGATGCACGGGATAAGGGAATTGGCAAAGATGGTGACCGAGAATTGCAAGCCCTACCAGCTGGTGAATGCCCCCACACAGAAATCCCCATCAGGGCAAAGGGTTAGGGGGGGGACCGCCCAGGAAGTTACTGGGAAATAGACTTCACTGAAATGAGACCAGCTAAGTATGGGTACCAGTATCTCTTGGTCTTGGTAGATACCTTCTTGGGGTGGGTTGAGGCATTCCCCATGAAAAGGGAAACAGCTGCTGTAGTAGTCCAGACCATACTACATGAGATCTTTCCCCGATTTGGGATACCCAAGGTGATAGGGTCATATAACAGGCTGGCCTTTGTAAGCCAAGTAAGTCAGGGGTTGACCAAGGCCCTGGGTACTGAATGGAAGTTACACTGTGCTTATAGACCTCAGAGTTCAGGGCAAGTGGAAAGAATGAATAGGACATTAAAAGAGACCATTACTAAATTATCCCTAGAGACTGGCTTAAAAGACTGGACAGCGCTCCTACCATACGCCCTGTTTAGAGCCCGCAACACCCCGGGACCCCTACAGCTCACTCCTTTTGAAATCTTGTTCGGTGCAACCTTTGGTTGCAATGATATCTACCCCCCCCCCCCCGTTTGGTTTCTTCCTCCCTCCTTGACAGGTTGAGGGCGCTCGAGGTCACCCAACGAGAGGTCTGGAAGAAAGTATCTGCAGCTTATGAACCAGGGGACCTGCGAGTGCCTCACCGCTTCCAGGTCGGTGACTTCGTCTACATCAGATGACATCACTCAGCCAACCTCGAGCCCCGGTGGAAAGGACCTTACCTGGTACTCCTCACCACCCCCACCGCTGTCAAGGTCGATGGGATCGCTGCCTGGATACATGCCTCCCATGCTAAGCTGGCACAGCCCCCTGATCCATCATGGATAGCCGAGAAAACTGACCATCCCCTCCGTCTCCACCTTCGTCGGATGCATGATGATGGCAATTCTCCTAGGAGTTCCTCCAACTGATTCCTCCCATGCCTTCCACAATCCCCACATGCCCCAAAAACTTACTTGGCAGGTAGTGACTGGACTAGGTGGAGGGAAAGTAGTGTGGTCCACCACAGGTCAGCACACTCCCTGGACCTGGTGGCCCGACCTGTTCCCTGATCTATGTCGGTTGTCTGAAGGATATGAGGGATGGGATGCTTTTTGGGGATCGGATGACCGCATGACGGGATGCGGTACCCAAGAGCGCAAAGAGCGACTAGGCACACTCTCATTCTATGTTTGCCCGTGGAACCACAAGCCCATAGATTGTGGCCGTGCGGTAGACTTCTACTGCAAAAGTTGGGGATGTGAGACCACTGGGACCGGGTATTGGATCACAGGCACCTCACAGGACTTAGTGACGGTAACCACTAATTACACCACCAAGATCTGTGACTCCTACAAGTGTGACCCCCTAGCCTCCCCTGAGTGCCAAACATCGCATTGGTGCAATCCCCTATGGGTTAGCTTTACTGGAAAAGGAAAGGAGGATAAACGATGGGTGACAGGGCACACCTGGGGACTTAGGTTATACAAGGAAGGGTATGATAATGGCCTCATTTTCACCATCCGATTGAGAGTAGAATCTATCCCATCCCCTCCTCTAGGCCCCAACCCCGTCCTTCTGCCGTCCCAACCTCTCCAGGAATCCGAAGAAACCTCCCTCCCGAACTGGGCCCGAACCACTGCCCCACCCTGGAACCCTTACCTCCTTGGACCTCCCTAGCACCTCCATACTTGAAAAGCTAGTGCAGGGATCATTCCAGGCCCTTAACACCTCTGACCCTAATATAACTTCATCTTGTTGGCTGTGTTTAAACGCACAGCCCCCATACTATGAGGGGATAGCTCTCCTAACCAATGATACCAGCCTGCCCTTAACAACCTCCACCTGCTCCAAAGGATGGACTAACCAGCACAGACTGACCTTAGGTACCATTACGGGGCAGGGGCTCTGTGTTGGCACAGTCCCCAGTCCTTTTCAGTATCTCTGTAACCTAACTCTCTCCCTGACCCGCAATGATAGCACCCCCTTCCTGAACTCCCCGTCAGGTGCTTGGTGGACCTGTAACACAGGTCTGACCCTTTGTGTCCACACTAAGGTCTTTAACTCCTCATCGGATTATTGCATTCTGGTTCAGGTCTTTCCTAAAATAATCTATCATGAAGCACAATCTTTTGAAGACGCTCTTGATGAGGACCCCCACAGAGCAAAGAGGGAGCCTGTTTCACTGTCCCTAGTTGTTCTCTTAGGGTTGGTCGGCATAGGTACGGGAGCGGCAGCTCTTGTGCAAAACCCTCGCCACCTGGAGGATCTCCGGGTGGCAGTAGATGAGGACATCCAGGCCCTAGAATCCTCAATTTCACACTTGGAAAAGTCGCTCGCCTCCTTGTCTGAGGTAGTACTACAAAATCGCAGAGGCCTGGATCTCCTGTTCTTGAAAGAAGGAGGCCTCTGTGTAGCCCTTAAAGAGGAATGCTGTTTCTATGCTGATCACTCAGGGGTAGTAAGGGACTCCATGTCAAACCTCCGGAGGCGGCTGGAGGATCGCAGAAAAGAGAGGGAATACCACCAGGGATGGTACGAGGGCTGGTTCGGCCGTTCCCCCTGGTTCACGACCCTGCTCTTTACCCTCATAGGCCCCCTCATGCTTCTCCTGCTACTACTCACCATAGGTCCCTGCGTCATAAACCGCCTAGTGGAATTTGTCAGGGACCGAATTAACGCTGTCCATGTTATGATCCTCAGTCAGCGGTATCAGACCCTCCCCTGAGAGGACGAGCTTCCCCTAGAGTTTGAAGAATCAAACTTCCAATAGGAAAAGGGAGGAATGAAGCGGCCGTGAACCGGCTCTCCTAGGCCCACCTTGCTCCCCCACCCTAAGTCTCCCTAAGTTTCGATTTTCTATAACAGTGTCAGTTCTTGGTAAACGAAACCTAAGGACCAAGTATCGCTTCCTCTTTGGGAAACATCCTGTTAGACAAACAACTCTAAACCACGAGGAACTCAGCTGCTGAGAACGTGTCCCCACTCAGCTCTCCCAGGAACTCCTTAAACCACAAAGCAAAATCCCCCTTGAGGTTTTCAGACATAAAAAGACTGTGCTGAGAGCAGCTCGGGACCAGTTCTTGACTGAGCCCCAGCGCACTGGTTAATAAATCCTCCTGCTTTTGCATCAAGTCTGGCCTTCTGTGGTGATTGGGGGTCTCTGTCTCTCCTGAGGGGCTTTTCGGCCCTAACAGTTCAGAAAACTCAACCTTTCTTATCTCCCATTTTCCTTTTAATCTTTTCTCTTTTCTCAAGTTTTTCAAAATTCATTTTATGTTTCCTTTACATCCTTTTAAAATATTCACAACTCAATAACAAAACATTTTAAAGTTATTTTCTGTATTGTACAGTGAGGAATAAGACATTTCTTTTAAAATTTAAAATGTATATTTTTAAAAAACGTATTTTAATTTCATATATAATTTATATCCAAATTCTAAATTGCCACAATATCCCTTTTGAATCAAAAGAATATTTTACATAAAATAATCCTTAATTTGTAACCTTTAAAATGCCCAATTAAACCTAAATAAATAGCTATTATTTTGAGACCTATTTTCTTAAAACAAACATTGAGTTTCAAAATAACAGCTAGCCTGTATTTTTCTTTTTAGATTTACAAAGAAGGGTGGCTAGGTGGCACAGTGGATAGAGCACCAGCCCTGGAGTCAGGAGTCCCTGAGTTCAAATCTGCTCTCAAACACTTAATAATTAGCTAGGGTGTGTGGCCCCGGGCAAGCCGCTTAACCCCATTGCCTTGCCAAAAAAACCCCTAAAAAAAACCCCCAGATTTACAAAGCGACACAGAGGTGAAGAATTCAGGAGAAAAGCTTCCAATGTGAATAAGATGAGAGAGACAGAGAGAGAGAGAGAGAGAGAGAGAGAGAGAGAGAGAGAGAGATTCTTCAAAAAACTCATGGAAGTGAAATATTAAATGGTTAGAAGCCATTCTCTGGAAGGGGAAGAAAAGTCAGAAAAAAATACAAAAATACAAAAAAGGTAGAAAAATACCAGTGCCATTTAAAAATCTTATTTTTTTAAAATACTTTTTGATTTTAATTTATATAACCTTTGGAAAAATAGCCACTCAAAAAATCTGCCCAGAAGCTGAACACAAAGACTCACTTTTAGATTAGAGGCAGAAAGGGAGATATTTTTCTGACAAAGTGTGTTTAAAGCCTCTTTCACAATGCGGAAGGCTGGAGGTAAGCACATTGAGAGAGGAGGGGCCTAGTTTCCCAGGGAATGAGAGAAACAGGAAGGTCACAACTGGTCAATCTAAACAATAGCAACCACTTGGTTAGAAGACTCTCTTTCCCAACAAACCACTGGTCTGGGAGAGTCTTCTCCCAGTTAGAAAGGGGAAGGGGACTTGAGACATATATACTTATTTGGTCTCCCAGTGCTGGTGGCAAGATTGCCAACGCAGAACACAAAGAAAAAGTAGAAAAGGAAGAACAGAATCTTTACTCTTTCCAAAACAATATAATTTTCAGGAAAATCTGTCCTTATGTGTTTAATCATGATTGTTTTGAAAAAGAAAAAAATCAATTTCCTTGCTTTGAAAAAGAGAGAAGGGGAGAGGGAGGCAATGAGATGCTCACCTAGAAGGGAGGGGAGTGAGGAGAGGGAGCAGGATTTAGTCAATCAGGACAGACACTTTACTGCAAGCACACCAGGCAGAAACAGTGGAGAGTTTGATTCTTCCTTCGACACATAGAACATCAATTTAAACAAGCACCTACAAAAAACACATAAACCAAGTCAAAGTACCTTGAAACAAATTCTCTCACCAGACAGGCACCAGACCATGGGAAAACCCACTTTGTTCTCACATTAGAGGGTCTTAAAAACACAACACAGACAAAGACATGCAATAAGGTCCCAGAACAAAAAATAAGTATTCTAAACGCAGAGCAAAGCATAATATGTTTACTTTTTTGTTTTTTTAGATTTTTGCAAGGCAAATGGGGTTAAGTGGCTTGCCCAAGGCCACACAGCTGGGTAATTATTAAGTGTCTGAGGTTGGATTTGAACTCAGGGACTCCTGACTCCAGGGCCGGTGCTTTATCCACTGTGCCACCTAGCTGCCCCCACAATAATATCTTTAGAGAGAAAAAGGGAGAAGAGAAAAATTTTATTCCTAATGGAAAATAAATTCAATTCTTATATTGTAAATTAATAAGAAAAGGGGGAATTGAGCAGTAAGATTTTGTTTCAGCAAAGAAAAATGATAGTTAGAAATTATTATGGGTATAATCTATCTCACAGCTTAATTTTGAATAATTATGTCTTTGTGTTATTTATTTCCTATTAAATTCTATAGTCAGTGATTTTATGTTTGTTAAAGCCTCAGTGATCAGGGACTTTAATATATAAGCAACTACTTACAGGAGATGTGAAAAGTTTTTTAAAAAAGGTAATTTTAATATTTATATATTTAATAGAATAAAAGATGAAGTTAATTTTTTAATAAACTGTGAGGGCTCAAAACTAGTTTGTTAATTAATGAGAAAGATATTGCAATTTTCTTTCAAAATAGAAAAATATTAAAACTTGACCCTAGATTATCTTAAAGTGAGATGTGAACCTTAAAACTGTAAACCTTAAAAATATAAGGTTAAAATATCACAGAAAATATAGTTTTAGACATGAAGTTTTATTCTCTGGGATTTACAGCTAACCTATAAGTGGGGGCCATTTTGGTAACGATCACCATGAAATGAGAAAAAAAGGAACATTTTTCTAAAAGTAAAGGATAAGAGAAACCTCCTTGGTGGTCTGACAGTGAAGGTTGCACAATCTTAAGTTGCCTAATTGCTCATCAGAGACTCTCGTTCTTATACAATACTTTCTTTTTTTAGAAAGATTTTATTTTGAGTTTTACAATTTTTCCCCCATTCTTGCTTCCCTCTTCCCACCCCCCACAGAAGGCATCCTGTTAGTCTTTACATTGTTTCCATGGTATATATTGATCTCAGTTGAATGTGATGAGAGAGAAATCATATCCTTAAGGAAGAAAAATAAAGTATAAGAGATAGCAAAATTATATAATAAGATAATGGTTTTTGCACCTAAATTGAAGATAATAGTCTTTGACCTTTTGTTCAAACTCCATAATTATTTCTCTGGATACAGATGGCATTTTCCATCAGAGACAGCCCCAAATTGTTCCTGATGGGGACTGAAAGAATGAGCAAGTCCATCAGGGTTGATCATCCCCGCCATGTTGCTGTTAGGGTGTACAGTGTTTTTCTGGTTCTGCTCATCTCACTCAGCATCAATTCATGCAAATCCCTCCAGGCTTCCCTGAATTCCCATCCCTCCTGGTTTCTAATAGAACAATAGTGTTCTATAACATACATATACCACAGTTTGTTAAAGCATTCCCCAATTGAAGAAAATTCACAGTATTTCCAATTCTTTTCCACCACAAACAGGGCTACTATGAATTATAAAATACTTTCTGATGAATTTTTATCTCTTCCTGGACTTCAAGCATCATGAGGGCAGGACAAATCTCACAACATCCTGATCATTGTCTTCCTAAGTTTGCAATTAATGTAGGGAGAGATACCCATAGATCTTGACTTTTCATGTAGTGAGATGTAAAGTCTGAGTATTGTTAAAAGAAATTAGTTTTTTTTATGAGGAATATAACTGTGAAATTGCTATTATAATAGCATCATTAGCATCATTATCATTACACGTTGAAAAGAATATGGTAATGAGTCAATAGCAGGCTGGGTATGATCACCCAGCTGAGTTATATGGATGTTAAAACTATAAACTCATGGTACATTTAAACATTTCACTAATTTGTTTTTATTATTAATTTGTTTTTAACTTAATTTTCAGAGTTTTTTTTAAAGAACTTATTATTCCTTACCAACTATTTATTCAGTCAGCAAATCAGGATTTGTTAGGGTTCTTCCTTACACTTGAGACTGTGCTAAGTGTGACTGAAGTGGATTAAAGAAGTAGGGCATGGGAAGAAAGTTAGCTGAGAAATTGCATTAGAGTGTTTGAAGCAGAATCGATATGAATGTTGAAGTTCCCTCATATCAGCATAGGAGTTGGAGAGACAAGAATAGTCATGACCTGGACTCACTGAGAAAAAATGGGTAGCTACCAGGAGTTTCATTGGGTGGTAGATATGAATATTATGAATCTCAAAGGAGGAGAGGTTATTGAGTGATAAAGGTAAGAAAATTGGGAAGTTTTCCTTGATCAGTGAGCTAAGAGGAATTAGTGAAGATATAAACAGTCCTGTAAAGGGTGACCAGGGAGATTGTTCCATCTGAGAAGCCAGGTTTCATAACAGATAGTAGTTGGAAGTAGTGAAAGAGTAAAAAATTTAGGATGAAGGAAAGTTGTTGCCTTTGGAACAGGTATTCCATAAGGCACAGTGGTAGGGCTGGACTGTGTTTTATTGAAACTTTGGGATGGGAAGGTTGAGGGGATGTGAATGAGGAATCAGATAATAGGAGTGTGGAATGGAACTTGGATGATGATCTATAGAATTTAAGAAACATCCAGATGTGAAGAGTATGACCAGGTATTAGAATGTTCATCACTTTATGGAGGGTGTCATTCCTTTTCCTAAAGGAAATTGGAGTTATCTGGATCCAAGACGAGAGGTGCATAGTTGAAGAGTCAGCTTGAAGGCTTATTTCACTATTTCTCTTCCCTCTGAATAGTGAAGAGAGAGTTGAAAAGGTTATATAACAGGAAATGGACATCAAAATTACATAGCAGGAAAAATAAGGTAGAAAATGGAAGTAAATCATTGCTTCGGGGAACTGATATACTTCTTCATTTTTAAAAATCAATACTAAATAGTTTTGGTAGTTAATGCATTATAAGATTCTTTGAGGTCCCTTCATTCTTACTTTTAAACATGATTTTCCTGGAGATTCTAGAAGCTGTTCCCTTTGAATTTTGCTAATATGTTGTCCTCTATAAAGTAAGCCAGTGGTAGTTGATAGTACAATAAATCTTCAAATTAATTTATGAAGCATCATTATTTTTCATTAAAGTGCCTCCTCCTAACCACAAGTAACAGATATATCTCCAATTACTTGTCTTCCTTGATCTCTGTAGAGTGTTTTTTTTAAAATTCTATTTACAATGTCTTGAGTGTGTTGTGTCACATTGATTCAGATATCTGATGCATGTTGAAGTCTTTTTTTTTAGGTTTTTGCAAGGCAAATGGGGTTAAGTGGTTTGCCCAAGGCTAGGTCATTACTAAGTGTCTGAGGTTGGATTTGAACTCAGGTACTCCTGACTCTAGGCCCAGTGCCCTATCCACTGCTCCACCTAGCTGCCCCGGTATTATCAACTCTTATTTGACTCTCATACAAAGAAAGAAAAAATCTTGAAATACTCTAAGCAAGGGTGAATGAGATATTCCAGAAAACTTATATCTCTGGTGAGAGGGCTTATTGAACTTTTTGGGGGGCTACTTATCCACCATTAGTGTCCACCTGAACTCTAAGAAGTTGTGGCATATCCTGGGCTCCAAGAAGGTATGGCATGTCCAGTTAAACCATCTGGGCAAATGGGTTAAACCAGGCTGAGAATAACCAAGGGATCTCAAACCTGCCGGTGAGTTAGGGATACAATACGTCTGCCCCAAGCATGTTAAGACTTCTCTCAGCTGAATGAGAAGATGAAAACAATTGGTTCCAATGACCACAAAGGTAGCTAAAGCAGGATTTGTGGAGCACTGAGTTTAGTCAGACACTGAGAGCATCAAGGCCACCCACTACATCCTGGGCCAACACCAGTCAACTTGACTTCTGGATTTTGTTGACTCTGGAAGAGAGAGTGAAGTTGGAAACTTTGTGCTGATCTGCCTCACTTGAATCTAATTTACGTGAAATCAAGACCTTACTTGTGATATCATTGGTCATCTTCAAAAACAAAGAATGGGTAACATCAAGATGTGGGAGCAGCACAGTGGATAGAAAACTGAACTTGGAGTTGAGAAGGATTGAGCCTCAGATACTTAGGGCTGGGCAAGTCACTTAAGTGCTCTCTGCCTCAGTTTCCTTATCTACAAAATGGGAATAACAATAACATCTGCCCCTCAAATGAGATAATATTTGTAAAGTATCCATAAACCACCAAATAAATGCTAATATTACCATGAAAAAATGGGAGGGATTCTATGACACAGAAGCAAGTATGAAATATATTGTAGGGTGGAGAACACCTCCTATGCCTGAAATGAATTCTCTACCTTGGCTTCTTAGAATCCCTAACTTTTTTCAATGCAACATTCAACAGCATTCTTCTACATGAAGCCTACAATCATCAGTCCAACATCTCTGAAATTGCCTTCTACTTTTGTAAATGTAATGCCCTAATTAAATAATTAGATCATTTTAAGTAAGAGGAAAAAAAATAATACCCCTAAGATCCACTACTTTTTCTTTTTGGCTTTAAAGAATTTAGTTTAGCTGGACAGTTTTGAGTTCATCAAAATTGCTCTGAGCCACCAAAAATTCTTAACACTTAGGCAGAGATTGGATGCACGAACCTCTTTGTAACTGAGGCAAAATTTATTTTCCAGGAAAAAATTGAGTTAAAGGGGAATAGTAGATTGCATTATAGTATCTAGAGATAGGTATCTGGAAGAGAAATTGAGGAAAGGGCCAATCTTTTCTTGAGACTTCCCTCAGGCTGCATCCTCCTTTCTTCCATGCTCATTTAGCCAAGTACTTATGATATGTTGTTTCTCTTTCTTCCTCAGTTCTTCTGTTGATCCATTTTGCTCTGACAGATGGAATCAATCTGGGTGCTCAGAATCTATTTTTCTTCAGTTCTGTGATGACTCCTTTTAAATCAAGTCCTTAGAGAATGGTCCAGTCTCTCACAAAATGGATTTGATTAATTCAGGAGGTATAAATTCTAATAGACTGATTTAATCAAAAAAAGAGTTTGGGCGGCAGCTAGGTGGTGCAGTGGATAGAGCACAACCGACCTCAGAGTCAGGAGGACCTGAGTTCAAATGTGGCCTCAGACACTTAATAATTAAGCTAGCGTGTGACTTGGGCAAGTCACTTAGCCCCATTGTCTTGCCAAAAAACCCAACAACAAAAACAAGTTTGTGCTTAAAGAATAAGAGTCAAATGGGGTAGGTTCAACCCCACTTAATTATGTGTGTATGTCTGTGTACATATATATATATATATATATATATATATATATATATATATATATATATTATACAAATAAATACACATGAAAATATATTATATATTAAGATGTGTAAATAAATGTACATGTTATTTCTTCCAATAAAATTGGTGCTTCTTGAAATATAGCCTCATTTTTGCCTTTACAGTCTCAGTTTTAGCAAGTAATAAATTCTTTTTTCCTTCTTTTATTTTGTGGCAATCTTTTTCTTTACATGTAATGGATTCTTACTAATTTTCTTACTAATTGATTACTTTCTGTCATTTTTATCTGTTTCTATATTACTATGGAGAAAAGCTAAACATTTCTCTTACTTTGTTTTGTATCTTAAGAATTATACTGAGGCTATTAATCACATCCGTATTTTATTGTTTCTTTGAAATAATAAAAATAGAACTAGAAACAAGAAAAACAGAAAACTTCTTTGAAGTTTTCTAAACAACCTATCATGTCCTCTGCAAGTAGGAATTGTTTCGTGCCTTATTTTTTGAGGTTAATGCCTTGAATTTCTTTCTCCTGCCTTTTTGTTATATCTAGTATTTCTTTAGAATTATACCCAGGAATAGTCAGGAAAAGAAGTTGCCCATGTCTTTATTGGGAAAGGTTTTTTTATATGTTTGGGGTTTTTTTTTTTTTTCTGATATTTATCTATTGCTAGTCATTGGTTTTAGATGCAAACTATGCTAACCCTGGACAGCTACATATCACAGTGGATTGAACACTGGGCCTGGACTCAGAAAGATTCATCTGGTCTCAGACACCAGCTTGTTTTTACCTAATTTCTGTTAAATGCTGCCTTGTTTTCCCAGGATTAATTATCTCATTTGCCCTGGTAGAGGAAGCTTCTCCCTGGAAACTTCTTATACTATAAGAAATCAAAGGTCTAGTTTTATAAAATACAAAAGAAAAAGTCTCATCTCCTATTTCTAGTTTCTGTTCTGCCCCACTTAAATTGAATTGAATCTGCCTCAGTGTTCTCCTTTTGTAAAATTTAACCACTGACATTTTTTTATCATTATTACATTATTATGTGATTAGAGACTGACAATCTAGGTCTCCTTTAATACCTTCCATCTTTCCACTTTCTCTAGTCCTTACCTTTTGCTCCTCCAAATGAATTGTGCTTATTTTGCCTAGAATCCCCCTAGTAACTGGGTTGATATAGAATGAAGTTGACAGAATAACTTAGGCAAAGTACACATTTTTATTAGATGATACAATCCAGACATGGACATTGGATATGCCTGCAATGATTTTGATCTCGTTTCAATTCTTTGAACATCATTTTGTATTTTTACATACTCTGTCTAAGTAAGCAAAATTTTCAAATGTTATTTGTGTTTCATGGCTATCCAAATAGAATTTCTATTTTATATATATATATATATATATATATATATATATATATATATATATATATGTGTGTGTGTGTGTGTGTGTGTGTGTGTGTGTGTGTATAATATTATTTATACATTATATATACTTATTAGTTATGAGTAATGCTGATAATTTTTGGAATTTGGAACACTATGAACAATATAAAGACCTTAAACTCAAAGAATAAAGCTCTTTCTGCCAATAAATTATTCAATAAGAAAGTACAGTATCTGAAATGTCCACTGAGTGGCACTATGATCAAACCACCCACTTAGTGATTTCATCAGTCCAAGATGTTAGTAGATATGGATTTTAAAATATTTCTGGCAGTGTCCTGCAGAGATCTCCCAGTGGGACTCATACCACATTTCCAAGTGGTTTGGAAAATTAAAATTCATGCTATTCAGGGTCTGAATTTGGACTCAGATAATCAGTATACTGTGGCCACAAAGTTTATTTGACATAAAAAAAATAAAGACAAAACTGAAGCATGATCTCATGCTCCTCTTTCCCCTTGGATTTATTGCTTCCCTCCCCTCCCTCCAGTGGAACTAGAGACCATTTCCAAAATTTTATGATGGAAAATGCCATCCACATCCAGAGAAAGAACTCTGAAGTGTAAATGCAAATCAGAACAGAATATTCAATTTTCACTTTTTAAATTTTTTAAATTTTATCTGTTTTTTCCAGTTCATGCAAAGATAATTTTCTACATTCAATATTTTGCAAGTTTTTAAGTTCCACATTATTTTCTACCTCCCTCTCCAAGGCAATGAGCGAGAAATCTGATAAAAGATATACAATCAAGTTTAATATTTTTCCATATTAATCACGTTTTATTTTTACTTTTTAAATTTCTTTTTTTTATCTTTTATTTTTCATAGTTTCCCTTTTTTTTTGTTCTGATTCTTCTTTCATGGTAAAACTAGTATGGAAAATTTTTTAGCATAATTGTTCATGTGTAACCTATATCAGATTGCTCGTTGTCTTAGGGTAGGGGGAAGGATGGAGAAAATTTTACAAAAATGAATGTTGAAATCTACCTCTACATGTATTTGGAAAATCAATGGCTTAAAAGTGAATCTGCCTAGAGATCATAGAGCAAGAATAAAATGTGTGTTTAGAGTAATAAAGGAGTATCCATGGCCCCTAGTCTGTATCTCAGAATTTAAATAGGGAAGACTTGGAAGCATAGGCTCCAAAGGTTGTTTTATTATGTCTGACTTACAGATCCATTGGACATTGAGGCAGCTGACAGTTATGGTACTCAGACCCTCCTAATATTTTGGTCTCTGCTTCTGCTCCAGATCTTGAATTATCCATAACACTGGTCATAGTCAGTAAAGGATGGGTCTATGACCTTAATTCCATTATCAGTCTCAGATCAAATGAAATATTTAGAAAAAGTGTTTAGCATTCTTCTTGGCTCAGAGTAGATACAATATTCTTTTTTCATCAGTTCTCTGGCTTCCAGTACCATCAGCTTAGATAAGGTTCCAAGCCAACAACCCCATTGTCTGACATTCACCATCTATTGCTAACCTATCCTGATTAGGGGAGGGGTCAGGAAGTCCCACTAGGTCTTCCTACTCCCTAAATAAGTGACCAAAAAATCTCTCTCAAATGCAAGGTCAGAGGAAATAGGGAGCCCTAAATTCTTCATGTACACTTACATTTCTCATCATTTGCTACGGTTCATTATTAGTTTCCCTTTAAGGAAAATTTTTGAGCTATTTTGGCTCCCACAGAGATGAAATGTCATTGCTAAATAAATCTGCTAAGATATATTATGTAACCCCTAACCCCATTAAAGTTATATCTTAATGAGGAGAGAACATGCCAAGATAACTGATCAGTCAAAATCTTTTGAATAAATCTGAAATTAGTCTTTGATCAAATAAGAGATATTGCATTGAGAATTCAGCTGATTAAGGAAACAATCAAACCCCAGAGATTTTTCTATAAAATACCAGTTTAAAGCCTGATAATTGAAAGTCGGCTCAAACTAATAATAATAATAATAATAATAGTAATAATAATAATAATAATAATATTTGTCCTTTATTTTTGAAGATCACAACAACAGGGAGGTGATGCCATGACAAGCACCGGATTTGAGTGAGGGGGTTGTACTAAGTCCCCAGCCTCACTCTCTCCTCCAGAACCATCTGGGTCCAGTGGCCAGAAAGGAATAGGGATGACTAGAGATGACCCTGGATGTGAGGCAATCAGGGTTAAGTGACTTGTCCAAGGTCACACAGCTAGGAACAGTTATGTGTCTGAGGCTGGATTTGAACTCCTGTCCTCCTGATTCCAAGGTCAGTACTACAACCACTGAGCCACCTAGCCATCCTGCTGAAGGTTTGGGGATAGAATGGAATGGAAAAGGATAGGAGAGGGTACAAGAAAAATGATGGAAGGGTAGTGGAACACCTCAACTTCAATTCCACATTAAAGGAAGGCATGAGTACTCTGCATATTTCTCAGGAATGTTCCTGGAACCCCTGACAATGCTATATGCTTTGAGAAGCAAGAAAAAATTGCCCTGTCACATTTGTTGCCTAAAGCTGAATCCCCGTTTCCCAGGATTCTATTTGCACTGGTGAGAGAGTGTGTTATATATTTTTTTTAGGTTTTTTTTTGTTGCAAGGCAAATGGGGCACAGCTAGGTCATTACTAAGTGTCTGAGACCGGATTTGAACCTAGGTACTCCTGACTCCATGGCCGGTGCTCTATCCACTGCGCCACCTAGCCGCCCCAAGAGTGTGTTGTATTTGAAGGAGGATGTGATTCATCAAGCATACTTACTATACAAGTTTAGTAAATACGCCTTTCTAAAAGTTAATTAGGTCTGGCTGACTAAGTGATAATCAACCTATAATTATAAAAGGAAAGAATACCCGTGGGCTCCCTAGCTCATATAACACTAGAAAAACACCTCCAAGTCCTCAGAGCTATCCCTGAAGTTCTTAGGAGGGATATAGAAAACTCGCTCTTGAGACTCAGCTTGTCTGTTTGGGGGAGAATCAGGACAGCCACCTCAGAATGCTGTTGAATCCATAATGAACACACCTAGTTTCATGGGCAAATATTTAGTCTCCAGGTAGCACTGTCTTCTCTACTACAATAAGCTGCTGAAAAATGAGTAGGAAGGTAGGAAGAGACAGGACACCAAGGTAGAAGGACAGAGAAATGAGACAAAAGTAGGTTGAGTTGACTTGGGTTCCTTTCAAAATGGAAGTCCTAAAGATAACCGACATTGACTCAGTCATCAGCTCTGCCAGGGTGGCATTAAATAGGTCATGGTTATGTTGCAAAGACTAGGTGTCAAATTGATTTTATTAGGTTGAAAATGGTGTGCGGTAGGCCAGTAACCATCTCTGAATAGCGACTTTGGCCACATCCTGCTTATTTCAGTTCATCCCCCACCTTAAGTAGTTTCAATAGAAAATGTATTAAAAGACTCTTTCTTAGTCTTGACATGACCAAATCTCCCGCCACTTGCTGCTTTTCTCTTTTCTTTGGAATACTTGCATTCAAACCAGATGTAATTGGATGCTTCTCTGTCCTGGTCCATAACCTTTGGTACGGGCTGCAGGATTCCTAAGAATTGGACTGGGGAAGGGAGAAATGTTCCTGGAAGATGCCTAATGCCCATCCACATCAATATGGGCACCAGTCACATGAATGATAGATTCATGTGGGCCACTTAGGGAGTAAGGGGAGGGAGAATTGCCCCAAAGACTCCCAAGGACTGAGTACTCTACTAGTCAAAATGAAATCACCAGATGTTGGAAAAAAGGTCAGGCTGACAGTTAAGCATGGTCATTGCTATTTGTTTTGCATTATATCAGCAAAGTTGAGCTGAGCTGAGGCTCAGCTGTGTGAATTAAAGATTTAGAATTAGAAAAAAAAGATGCAAATTCCAACCTCCCAATAAAGAATGACAGAAGCACGTCATTTTTCAAGGGTTTGAGGCTATTAGTTCCCAAGAGTTAATAGTGTTCTCTTAACATCTAACAATTGAGACCCTAGGCCATGAGTCCCTTGAGAAAATGTAGTCAGATGTGGGGGGGGGGGTTGAGGGGAAGAAAGAAGACGCAGATCCTCTGCTTCCATACCATGTTAGACTTGAATTAGCTAGAGCAAGGACATATGAGGAATGACCAAAGCCCTTCACCCTTGTACAATCTATCTTGAATCCCCAGGATAGTCAATAGATTTAGTAGCCAGATTTCACCAGAAACCAAAAGAATCCAGTCTTATACGGATAGTCCAGTTATGTGATAGTGGAACAGAGCATTAAGCTATTTGGGAATAGGGCGATAACCAACAATCTGCTTTCCTTAATGCCTAGGCATTGGTGGCCCAAAATAGTGTTGCAGACTATAGTGTCCCATAAGAATTAGATGTTGCCCTCAATGTTGATCTACACATATCATGGATGCAAATGTAGAGACTACATCTTATTGCCTTCTGTTGAGGGGAGGGGGAGGGAAGGGAGGGAGGGAGAAAAAAATTGTAAACTCAAAACATTGCAAAAATGATTGGTAGAAACTATCATTTTATGTAATTAGAAAAAGAAATAAAAATGTTTATATAATGGAAAAAAAAGAATTAGATGTTGTTACAGTCCCTTGAGTTCTGGATGCCCTTAAAGGAGTGGGTTGAGAGAGTGTGTTATGTTTGAAGGAGGATGTTTTTCATCAAGCAATCTTATTATCCAAGCTGAAAGAGCTTGCCAAAACTCACTTCCTCTATGGCACTATAAATGATCTTCTTATTTAGTGAAAGGGAACTCTCAGGCCATTAACCCTTTAAATACAGTATGATTATTGATTGCATTCTTTTGGTCATTGAATATTCAGTTTGTCAATCTGGCTGTTGTATTTTTTGTCATCTGATCCCATTGGGAACAGGAGAACCAGTACATCAGATTAGATGTTCCATGCAATCAGTGAGAAGAACATTACAGAAGATCTCCATGGCTATGTCTGTCCTTGGTCATGGAAGAGCATCTTGGAGAGTTGAAGCATTGAGAGGCAATGACTCTTGGAACCTAGAAATTTTTGTTAATAAAACTAAGATCATGCAAAATGCTCTAACTAATGTCCTTTTTAAAAATTAATTTTATTTTATTTTTCCAATTAGATGCAATAGAAATTTTTCAACATTCATTCATTTAAAAATTTATAAGTCCTACATTTTTCTACCCCCCTCCCCCCTCCCCATGGTGGCAAACAGTCTGATTAAAGTTTGTACATGTATAATCATATTTAACCTATTTACAAATTAATCAAGTTGTGAAAGAGGAATTAGAACTAAGGGGGAAAGAATCATGAGAAAGAAAGGAAAAGCATAAAAGTTTTTTTTATTGTTTGTTGAATTTTACAATTTTCCCCCAATCTCACTTCCCTCACCTCACCTCCCCACAGAAGGCAGTCTGATAGTATTTGCCTTGTTTCCATGCTATCCATTGATAAAAATTGAATGTGTTGAGAGAAATCATATTCTTAATGAAAAAATAAAATATAAGAGATAGCAAAATTACATAAAGGTAATTACATCAGTCTTTGGTCTTTGTTTAAACTCCACAATTCTTTGTTTGGATACAGATGGTATTCTCTATTGCAGATCCCTAAAACTGTCACTGATTGTTGCATTGATGAATTGAGCAAGTCCTTCAAGGTTGATCATCACCCCCATATTGCTCTTATGGTGTACAATGTTCTTCTGATTCTGCTCATCTTGCTCAGCATCAGTTCATGCAAATCCTTCCAGGCTTTTCTGAATTCCAATCCCTCCTGGTTTCTGATAGACTAATAGTATTCCATAACATACACATACCATAATTTGTTCAGCCATTCTCCAAATGATGGACATTCACTCAATTTCCAGTTCTTTGCCACCACAAACAGAGCTGCTATGAATATTTTTGTACAAGTGATGTTTTTAACCTTTTTCATGATCTCTTCAGGTTATAGATCCAGTAGTGGTATTGCTGGATCAAAGGGTATACACATTTTTATTGCCCTTTGGGTGCAATTCCAAATTGCTCTCCACAAAAACTGGATGAGCTCACAGCTCCACCAACAATATCTCATCTCCCACAACAATTCCAACATTGATCTTTGTCCATTCTGGTCATATTGGTCAGTCTGAGAGGTGTGAGGAGATACCTCAGAGATGCTTCAATTTTGTATTTCTCTAATCAGTAATGATTTAAAGCAATTTTTCATATGACTATGTATCGCTTTGATTTCCTCATCTGTAAATTGCCTCTGCATGTCCTTTGACCATTTGTCAATTATAGAATGGCTTGTTTTGTTTTGCTTTTTATAAATTTGACTCAGTTCTCTATATATTTTTGAAATGAGTCCTTTCTCAGAAATGCTACTTGTAAAAATTATTTCCCAATTTATTACATTTCTTTTGATCTTGGTTACAGTGGTTTTGTCTGTGCAAAAGCTTTTTAATTTAATGTAATCAAAATTATCTAGTTTGTTTTATAATGATGTTCTCCATCGCTTTATTGGTCATAAACTGCTTTCCAATAAAAGAAGTTTTAAAAAAGTGAACATAGTATGGTTTGCTCTGTATTCTGACTCTGTAGTTTTTTCTCTAGCTGTGTATGGCATTGTCCAAAGCAGATCTTTCAGGGTTGTCCTAGCTCTGAGAGAAGCTGCATCTAATATAGTTGATCATTTCACAGTGTTTTAGTTAGTGTGGACCATATTCTCTTGGTTCTGCTCACTTCACTTAGCATCAACCCATGTAAGTCTTTCCATGCTTCCCTAAAATCCGATTACTCATTTTTTTTTAGAGCAAAAGTATTCCATGACATGGAATTTGGTTAATCATTCCCCAATTGATGGGCATCCCTTTAATTTTTAATTCTTTGTCACTTCAAAAAGAGTTGCTATGAATATTTTTGAATATGTGAGACTTTTCTCATGTTTTTATAATTTCTTTGGGATATGGAGTATTAGTATTGCTGGATCAAAGGGTATGATCAGGGGAGACTAGGTGGAGCAGTGGATAGAGCACTGGCCCTGGAGTTAGGAGTAACTGAGTTCAAATCCACCCTCAGACACTTAATAATTACCTAGCTGTGTGGTGGCCTTGGGCAAGCCACTTAACCCCATTTGCCTTGCAAAAACCTAAAAAAAAGGTTATGATCAGATATCTTGCTCTTTGAGCATCTAACTGTTTTTGTATAAGGTGTGCTACATGCTTAAAATTTACAAATATCATGGCAACCAAAGCTCTTAAACTCCTGTTACATCATCCCCTACCTTAGGGGCGTTGCAGAAGAGGTCATCATGAAGATTACTGGGGCCAACCAAGAAGGGATAGGCTGTGGGTTAAGGGGATGATGGTCACATTATGACTTAAACTAATCATGGTTGCTGTTAGGAGCAAGAAATTCATATATATCCCAGCTGGATCAAAAATGATGTGTGGTAAGGTATCAGTTCCATTTTAGTTGAACACTGCTTTGGTGATACTGTGCATGCTTCAGCCCATCCACAACCCTCTCCCCCACCCCCAGTTAAAAAAAAAACAATAAAAAAAAAGAAAAACCATACTGCTTGATATTTTAGGGGCTCCTAGAAGTCAATTCCCTAATAAAGTCTGGAATAATCACATGGGCTTTATGTGATTCTTTCCTTGGATTCCTTATATCAGAAGCACATCCAATTAGTTACTTTGCTTTCCCCATCCATAATGGTCTGTTCTTTTAGTTGTCCCAGGATGTTTTTCTGGCTCTAGGCTTGAAATTCTCAAAGGAAGTGGTAGACTTCTCATTATTTTCCCAATCACAGTATTGGGTGTCAATGACCAGACTGTGTAGACTATGGGGTTCCTTATGATACTGAAATTTTGGTATTCTCAATTTTTACACTCAGAGAATACCAAAATTTCAGTATCATAAGGAACCCCATAGTCTACACAGTCTGGTCATTGACACCCAATACTGTGACTGGGCACTTTGTTATGTGCTTGTCATTATATCACCTCCCTGGTGTGGTAGTCTTCAAAAATGAAGGACAAACATTTTCCTCTATTTCTATTCTCTCCTTACCAGTCCATAGAGCACTATCCTTGATAGAAAAAACAAATTTTAAAGAAAAGTGAGTAGATTTCCCTTTTCTCATGTATCTTTCGCATCCTTTTTTTTAATTCTCAGCATAAAGTTATTATAATTAGCAGCTTAAAAAAGCCCCAATCTATTGCTGTAATAAACATGCTTCAGTGACTTCAGTTTATTCTCATTTTGAGTCATCTCCTTACAAGACCATGTTAAATGTTTGCATTACTTCTTATGGACACCTCACAGAGTACAATCCTTGAAGTATTTTTGCCTTTTTTTTGTAGGTCCCCTAGCACATTTCATGGGGTTTGGGACATCTTAATTTTTAAACGTTTCAGTCATGTAAACTCTTTGTGACCCCATTTGGGGTTTTCTTGCCAAAGATACTAGCGGTTTGCCATTTCCTTCTCTAATCACCACTTCCTTAATAAAAAGTCTTCATAAATATTTCCTGAATCAAATCAAGAAGACCTGGCTGGGTTCAAAGCCATGTATCAAGGGCAAATCACTTAACCTCAATTTCCCCAATTGTAAAATGTGCTATTAATAGCTATGCTTCCTTACAGTTTTATTGTGCAGCTCAAATGAAAGGATAAATGTGAGATGCTCTAGGAAAATTGCAGAGCTCTGTAAATTAATGTTATTACTATTGCTCTCCTCTATTTGCCCTTGCTTTCATCACTATCTGTGTCATTTAAAAATTTTAGATGGACGATAACTTCATTGTCCATCTAAGCCACTCTAGGCAACTTCCCCTTATCAACCATGTAAAAGTTGTTTCTATCTTTAGTGTAGAAAAGGGAAAGCTCTCAAAAATCAACTTCCCTTCTTGAATTTTAGGTCATGAATTTCTATTTACCTTGTGAATTTGTTTTCCATATATTACATCTGCATGTCCCATCATTCCCTCCTCTCCTATATCATAATACTAAATGGAAATGTCCTTTTCTTCTTAAGTTTGCATAATTTCTACTTGAAGAGACAGTTTCTTTTTAATTGGCTAATATCTACTCCAGAGAACACGGTCTCTTCATTGCTTCCTTTACCTTTCCAAGATAAAATTATTGCTGAGGTAATTCATCAATTAAAGCAAATAGGATGGAACAGAAATCATTACTTTCAGTGATCAAGAGGTCACTGGTGACCTGGGAAAGAGGGCACAGGAGAATGGAAAGAGACAGATTACATATATATTACATATAATCTCTCACAAGGGTCCACCAGAAATGGCACCAGAGGTTCAAGTTATTCTATGGGTTCTCATCTAAATGAAAGCATATCTTAAGAGTCCAAAGTGATGTGTTTCCTTGAAAAAGTGTGCCAGAAGGTAAGATTAATTTGAAGCAAAAATAGTTAATGAAATAATATGGTAAGAAAGTTGCAACTGAAACTCTTTAACCATCCCAGTACTCAAACCCTCCCCAAAATATACATATTATCAATGAGAAGAGTGAATACACATAAGAATTATGGTGGGGGTGGGGTGGCACACATGTCAAACTACCAATATTTTCTGGTGATGTCATTGCATGGACTGCTTTCCAGTTTGCCAACTCCTTCTGAGTTTTGCATCTCTGCTTCTCTTTAGTAGAAGGCATACCTCCACTTCTCTCTGTTAAGTGGGTTATTTCTGAAGCCCCCAGCAATATTAGGAAAATAATATGAAAACAAAGGCTATATTAATATCAAAAAAACCATGAAAGAATATGTCTATTTCAATAGATGCAGGAAAAAGGTTTTTGACAAAATCAATATCTATTCCTGTTTAAAAAAAACTTTAGAAAGCATAGATATAAATGGACCTTTTTTTTTTGCAAGGCAATGGGGTTAAGTGACTTGCCCAAGGCCACACAGCTAGGTAATTATTAAGTGTCTGAGGCTGGATTTGAACTCAGGTACTCCTGACTCCAAAGCCAGTGCTCTATCCACTGTGCCACCTAGTTGCCCCTAGATGGACCTTTCTTTAAAGTTATAAGTAGCATAATTATTCAAAATCAAAAGCCAACATTATCTGTAATGAAGATAAGCTAGAAACCTTTTCAATAAGATCAGGAGTAAAGCAAAGATGTCCGTCATCACCATTATTTTTCAGTATTGTACTAGAAATACACATGTTAGCAATTAGACAGAAGAAAGCCAAGTTAATGAAGAAGTAAGATTATCACTACGTGCAGATGATATGGTAGTATTTTTGGAGAACTCTTGAGAATCAGCCAAAAAATGAATGAAGACAGTTAATAACTTCAAGAAAACTGCAGGATATGAAATAAACTCAAATAAATCATCAGTATCTCTGCATATTAGCAGCAAATCCCAGTAGGAAGAGATAGTAAGAAAAATTCCATTTAAAATAACTCCAGGCAACATAAAATACTTGGGAGCCTACTGCCAACACATAAACTATATGAATACAATTTAAAAGTACTAAATTATACAAAAAAGATAGATTTAAATAATTAGAGAAATAATTGCTTATGAATAAACAGAGACAATACAATAAAAATTATAATATTTTCTAAATTAATTTTATCAGTGCCATATCAACCAAATGATCAAAAGGACTATTTTATAGCTAGAAAAAAATTAAAATTCATCACTAAGAAGAAAAAAGTCAAATAGGATTGGAACTTAGCAATTCTCAACTATAAGTCCAATATTCTATCCTTTGTACCACCTATCCTCCTTTAGAAGGACCTTTTCTTAAGGGGACAAAAGTATTGCGCTGGGGTCCCCTCTCCAACCACTTTGATGCTTGAGTTCTTTTTCAAGACTTTAGCTTTCTGAAAGAATGGAGGAAAATGTCAAGCAGGATGGGAAAGGCTTTAAATGTTTAACTAAGAAAAGTAAGAGTTGATTCCGGTCATCTTTCTATGAGAAAGCCCTCAGTCAGAGACTGAGCCAATCCAGAAGCCAAGGAAATCTCTGCAACTTCATTCTCAGTGAGTTTTTGTTTAAGATTGAAGTAATGCCCAGCCTAGACTGGATTTTTGGTAGAGATCAATTGGCACTTGAGAGTAAAAGAGATCAAAGGCCTTCCATGGTGGCAGATCTGCCCAAGATGGGAGTGGGGATGGGTGGCTCAAGACAGCAAAATGATTTCACCAGAAGAAATTGGTTGCCCCAAAGCACTGGAGGCATCAGTTTTCCCTCCATTCTTGTGTTCTAGGTTCAAATGCTTCCTACATACATACATACTTCTGAACCTCTATTTCTTAGCTATGTCCACTCTTTTCCACAGTTGGTAGATAGATAGATAGAAAAACAGATAGATGGATAGATAGATAGATACACATACACACACACGTATATACACATACCACATCTATATAGATTCATATGTGCATATTTGTGGGACTGTGGACCCTGCTACTAATTAAATTCTTTTGTTTTGAATTTGTTGTGTCCTCTGGCTGACTAGCAAGGTAAATGCATGAGTCAGGGCTCAGGGGTTATGGTTCTGAATTAGGAATGAAATTTTGTCTGAGGAATCCACCTACAATTTGAGACTGCCTTCTTGGGTCCCACAATGGTTAAAGGGAGATGAAAGATGAGAGAATACCCTGAGCAAGTTAAAGGATTTTGAAAATGGATTTGGGGGAGAACAGAATCAAATCCATTTTGTCTTGGATTTGCTATGTTTCTTCTTTCCCTGTGATACCTCTCTGACACATACTGTCTCCTTGAAGACTTTCTTTTCACCAGCCTCTCAAAGAAAAATCAGAGAACTTCCAGGGTTCAAGGAAGTCACTTCCTTTTCT